>NC_064472.1:54388142-54997154 GCF_023343835.1 Lagopus muta | reverse complement strand
AGAGATGACTGACTGCCACTTGTGGTAGCATTTGCGACTTCTGTAATAGTACTGCAGTGCCGTTCTCCCTTTCCCCTGGAAATGGGAGGCCTACCTTCTGTTGTGTAAATAATGGGCATTTCCAAGTTTGTCTGCCTGGAGAAGCTGTATTGGCAGGCTTTTTGCAGTAGGAGTCCAACTGCTAACCCTCAAGGACAGATCAGGCCAAGTCTAGAGTCACAGAAAGGTTTGGGCTGGAAGGCAGCGCGAGGCTCACCCAGTTCCAGCCCTGTGCCATGGGCAGAGCTGCCACTCCCACAGCTAAGGCTGCCCAGGGCCACATCCAATGGGGCCTTGAAAGCCTTCAGCAATGGGGCACCGCAGCTTCTCTGGGCAGCTGTGCCAGGGCCTCTACTCAAGTGACGTATGTCCTCCTAATATCTAACCTAATAGGTAACCCTGGCCAGGGGTGCGCCAGCTCTCATCAATTTGTGACTCTCCTCTGGATCTACTCCAGCAGCTTTGCATCTTCTTTGTGCTGGAGGCCCCACGCCTGGATGCAGTACTCCAGGTGAGGCCTCACAAGAGCAGAGCAGAGAGGGACAATCTCCTCCCTCTCCCTGCTGCCACACCTCTGTTGATGAGCCCATACTGTTGGCCTTCCAGACTGCACACTGCTTCCACGGAACACAGAATCACAGAATTGTAGGGGTTGGAAGGGACCTCCAGAGATCATCGAGTCCAACCCCCCTGCCAAAGCAGGTTCCCTACAGTAGGTCGCACAGGTCGGCATCCAGGCAGGTCTTGAACATCTCCAGAGAAGGAGACTCCAAACCTCCCTGGGCAGCCTGTTCCAGTGCTCCGTCACCTCACTGTAAAGAAGTTCTTGTGCATGTTTGTGCAGAACTTCCTATGCTGCAGTTTCTGGCCGTTTCCCCTTGTCCTGTCTCCACTCACCACTGAAAAGAGTCCGGCCTCGCCATTCTGCCCCCCACACCTTAGATATTTATAGGCCTGGATCAGGTCCCCTCTCAGTCTCCTTTTCTCAAGGCTGAACAGACCCAGTTCACTCAGCCTTTCCTCATAGGAGAGATGCTCCAGGCCCAACACACTGCTGGCTCACGTCCAGCTTTTTGTCTGCCAGGACCCCCAGGTGTTGCTCCCTGGGGGATACGTCACTGGCTTCCAACTGGTTGTAGAGCCACTGACCACAGCCCTCTCACTGCAGCCATCCAACCAATTCTTTATCCACTGAATAGTAAGATCTTCAAATCCCAGTCTTTTCCAATTTGCAGACGAGGATGTGGTGTGGGACTGTATCAAGGTCACTACTAAGAATTTCTTTGTGATTATGGAGGTGTTTTTATTGCTACAGCATCATTTAGATATTGTACTGAGGGACATGGTTTAGTGGGACATTTTGGTGACAGGTGGGCAGTTGAACTGATGATCTTAAAGGCCTTTTCCTACACTGGTGATTTTGTGATTCTATGATTCCACCTTTCAGGTGAACTCATAGTGATTACAAGAGTCTGAGTTTTCTGTACCTACTCAAATAATGAAGGAGTACTAGTATATTGCTGCATAATAAATCAGCTATAACGTGAACCTGAGGGAATTGTCAGAATCTGTGTTTGGCTGTTGTGTGGCTGCAGTTCTATACTGTTGGGTATTTTATCTGAACAATTTTAAGTGCTGCTCAGGAAATCAGCAGGTAATGTTGAACATTTTAAGTGTGTTAGTGTTTCTGTAGTTGATGAAGTCATGAAGTCATTGCGGACAAATTTAGCACTTCAGGACTTTACTTTGGCAACACGTTTTTATCACATGAAAATTTTATGTAGAGAGCTAGTTCACTTGAGATAGTTCTTTCTCTCAGATGCTTTATGTGTGAAGAACTGAGTGTGTTTATTTTTTAGGAACAGAATCATCCAATCTTCCGAGTAATAGAAGAGCTTAAAATAATCAGACTTAATTCTTCCTAGAGATAGCTTGCGTCAACTTCCATATTGTCGGAGGCTTAGGCTCTGTTTGTTATGTGTGAAGGCTTTAGAAAATGGGCATATCTTTTCACTCCCTCTCAGTAGGAGTCCCTTTATGCACTATTTTAACAGGTTACGAGCTACTAATGCTTTTCTTTGAAAATATGAAGCAATACCCTAGATCCTAATTTCATATTCAGATGTTTTACATACTTTCTCAGATCAGTTATCTATTATCTATTAGATTGGCTGTATATGCAGACAAATCCTCTCCTTTTCATGAAGTAATGTCTGACTCATTAGAGTTTCCATTCATCCTCAAGAAGGATGCGCTTTGTCTACTTGTGTGATGGTTATCATGTGTGTTTTAACTTCCAAAATGAAAGTCATAGAATCATTAAGGCTGAAAAAGACCCCTTAGATGGTCTATTCCAACCATCCACCTACCAACAATGTTGCCCACTGAACCATCTTCCTTAGTACCGCATCCCTGTGTTCCTTGAATACCTCCAGGGGCAATGACTGGACAGCCTACTCCAACGCCTGACCGCTCTTCAGTGAAGCTTTTCCTCATATCCAACCTGAACATCCCCGGGAGCAACTTTGCACCATTCTTTTTCATCCTTTTGCTAGTTACCAGGAGAAGAGTACAACCCCCACCTTGCCAAAGTAGGTGCCACTGGGAAGGCCAACAGTCGTGGAGTCAAAGATGTAAGGGGCTGAGACATCTTCACTGTCTCCTTGTGTACCTTCTATTTACCAGAGTAAATTCACACACAGACAAGTGTAACTGCCTAATTCATGAATTCTGTGTTTCTCTAGCAGTCACAGCTAGAAAAAAATCCCAAGTATTTATAAATATTGGGGATTCCTTGTAAACATAAATCATCACAGATGGCCCACTGCAGATGTGACTGCTCTCTCCATGAAGACCTGGGAGCAGGGAAGTGTGGCACAGGGCAGATGCTCTTGTTGCGACAGATGCTCCAGCTCCACGGTGCGCAGCCTCTGGTCAGCAGTGCACCTGCCATGTGTGCCACGTGTGCCTGCATTTCAGCAGCAGGCCCTTCTGCTGGGATTCACTGATTTCACAGATAGTTTTGCACAGCCTTTGAGCTGTTCAAATGTCCCCTCCACACTGAGACAGACCAACAAAAGGTACTGATACTTCAGGATATGATGTTGTTCCTAAAGCTCTCATCTATCCTGTTCCCTACAGCCTTCTCCCAGGTAGTCCCATGGAACAGAGGAGTGAAATAACAAGTGAGAAGGCAAATAAACCAGGAGAGATATGTAGTATCAACAGGAAGCTAACAAACTGGCACAAGGCCGTGATATACCCATATGGCACTTTTAATACCTCTGCAAGCTTCCCATTCATTACTGAGCAGGAAATCTATATGAGCTTTTCCCAAATCCCACCTGAGAGAGTTTGGAAGGACAAAACACTTCTATTGGTAGCATTAATTTTGGATATAGCCTACTTATTCATTGCAGTTTGGATTCATTGTGAAGAGGGAGAACTATCTGGAAGACTGGATACTTTATTTAATTATGTCAAAATGAGGCAACTGTTTATAGAGTGGGAAAATTCTTTCTTTCTTGGTGTTAGCTTCCAAAGTAGAGTGATCTAGAAATGTACTGAGCTATTAATGAGGTCAAGACTCATCTCTTCTTCCATTTCAGTTCAAGAATCAGGATCTGTTCAGAGAAGTGAAAGAAATTTTGGTCGAACAACGAACAGTTAATGCTAGTTGTTCATGTAAACAGCTGAACAGTGTAGAAAGGTGTGCTGTACCTCAGACACAAAAGTGCCATGCTGTCTGGTAAACCACAGATTTATGTTCTTGCAGTAAAAAACTTTTTTTTGTTTGTTTCACCTTTTTTATAGGTTGCATTCAAAAGCATCAGTGCTTCTGCATAAGGTTTACCAATAACAAAGAAAGTACACAGAAGCAAGTTAATACTAATCAATTGAATAGAGAGGTAATGATGTTACTGGGGGAGGCTGGCCAGTGCAGTGTCTTCCCTCAGATTTCCTCCAGTGCATACCAGTGGCAGCGAGCAAGATGTCCACACAACTCCCTTGATAATGTGGCCAGATGTATACAACAGCAGGAGACAGCAAAGCATGATGTATCAGGGTAAGCAAGGTAGCTCACAGAAAGCAAGGATACTTACAACTATAGGGCAGTTTCTCACAAACAAGTTCCTTCTATCAGCGTGATGAAGCTAGAAGCAGTTTACTTGTGTTTCCGAGCTGACAACTGCCCTTTCTCATGGACTGGTCGCCTGTTCAGGCTGTGATTTGTATTTTTCCACAAAGCTTGCTTCATGGTAAAGGCCAGCATATGAATAGGCCTGTTATTTAGCTCATAAATAAAATGATACATAAAATGATCCAAGAAATGCGCCTTGCCTGGTAATTAGTTAGTTAGGAAACACTATTTGTAACGGACAAATGTTTGAAGATTTTTTTTTTTCTGGCAGTGTGAGCATATTTGAAAAATAGCTTGTTGGACAGCTTCTGGACAGGATGTGTTTTTGGTAGCAAGCTGTTTGACTTGGTGCTCTGGAGGAGAACTCAGGAGTGGGCTATGCCTTGGGTGCCATTTTTTGCTATGTGTGGTATTGCACCTGGCTTTAGATATTCTGGAGCATTATAGTTCTACTGCAGATGTAGAGTGACTGTACAAATGCCCATTGTGCAATTCAGATAAACTGATAATTGGTTGATCTTCTTTCAGGAGAGAGCTGGCTCTGCAGGACACAGTAGTTGTTTCCCACAAAAGGACCTGGTCAGGATGAGTGTCTTTTTTGCCTCCAAGTGCTGTGTATTAGTGCTTTGTGAGTGCTGTGACTGTATTCTGTGTAAATAGGTGCTCAGCTACACAGCCATTTCTGAATTCCTTCATTTGCAAATACAAATACAGCTTCCAGCAGCTGTTACTTCTGCTTGCTCTCCTGCAGTCAGCTGCAGTTGCGCATACTCTGAATCTAGATGTTAAAGCAAAGTGATAAAAAACAGAGAATTCAAAGGGGTTGTGGTTAGATCAATATCGCTCTTAGGTTAGATTTTGTAACAAGTGATCTTAGACTGCCACATCACTAATAATGACCCTGGGGATTTATTAAAGTACAATGAAAGCTATCCTTTCATTTAGAGAGAAAAACAACCTGAAATACTTGCAGTCCAAAATTTCAATACCCTCTTAGTATTACTGAAACAGTCTGAAAAGGATAACAGTGAATATTCCTCTTTTTTTTTTCTTTCTACAGAGACTCTGCAGAGCAGTAGAGAAATTAAATGAATTGTAGATATTTGAGAAGTTCATTTATATGATCCTTTTGCAATGATCTACAGATTAACAGATAAACAGATGGTTATTAATGTTTCAAAAGAAAAAGCTTTGGCACAAATTGCCTACATTTATTTCCTTCAGAGCAATACTTGTTCTCCCCCAAATAACTTTCAAAATCATTGTCCCAACTTCAGCCAGGTTGGTACTGGTAGCTAATTCAGGATTGCCAGTTAATTCAAAGCTTTTACATTCCTGTGAGTTAATGAACACCTGAGGTCGAACTGCCACTGCAAGAAAAAGGGCTGTGGCAAGAGCTGATTTATTCTGAGATGCCAGAAATCTTACAAAGGGTGAGAAAAAGTGGGGGGCAAAATGAGGGCATGTTTATACTGCAAGAAGCACAGTAGCTGTTTCAGAAGTAGGAAGATATGAATGTATCATGTGGAAAGTCCAAGAGAAATAAAAGTTAACCAGTTCCATGCCTTGCAGAGCTAATTACTTTCTTTTTTTTTTCCAGATTCTGTGCTCAAAAACAAATAGAAATCTGTGCTTCTGAAATAACTAGCAACAGACTAATTCAGATATTCATGCATGCCAGCGTTTGTTTCATCAGCCTAACAACTGTTCTGTGGAAGTTGAATCTTAAATTTTATTAAATTTTCTAATATGATGTCAACATGCTCTTAGGGAAGAAATCTTTTTAAAGAGTGTGCAGTTGCTGTGGTAACTACTCAAAATTTGGAAGGTGGGTTGGATAGAGAAAGGCGACTAAGCATTAGAGGATGAGGTCTAACAAGTGCAGTGTGTTTGTTAAGGGGAAGTACTGGGGTAGATTTAGGTTGTGAACTTACACAGCATGTAAGGTCACGTACTGAATTTAATGGTGAAAGCTGTGGTGAAGCCTTTGTACATGTTTTGTGTCTGTGTGCCTGGCAGTACTGTAGCCTAGCAAAACTTTCAGCAGAGTAGTGAAACCAGTTGGTCTGAAAAGTCATCTCATTGAAGCATAGAATTAACTGCTGAAAGGGGGATTGGGCCAATTGCTCAAGTGTCTGAGACTGCACTTTTAAATCCTTTTAAAATGTAGACCTGATTGTTTAGAAACAGCTCTCTAAAGTCAAAATTGTTTTGTATTCTCTATGGGGTAGAAAAAGAAGCGTCAGTTTCTAGTCTAGGAAATGTGAGAGCTTATTCTCAGTGACTGCAAATGGATAACCAGGTGTTTTGTTGGAACTGGATTGAAGGTAAGAAATAACTAAAAGAAAATAATTGCCTTCTAAGAAGGAATGTCAAAATGTTTTATGTGTATCTCTGTTTAAAAATGATTTCAGTTCTTTCGTCTTATTTTCTGGTATTTTGGCTGCAAGTAGAACAGAATAAAACAAAATGCTAAAGCACAAGAATTTTAAGTCACTGTTGAATCTATCATTATTTGAAAATGCAGGTAACAAACAGTTTGTCATGATTTTGAACTTTCCAGGAGCTCTGGGAGCCTCATCTTGAAAGCCTTCTCTTGAGCCAGACTGGCTTTGTTCACATATCTTACTTTTCTGACTGTGGGCATTGCTTTAAAATATTGTCTTTGCATGGCTTTCTGATCACTGTTTGTGTATTCCTGGAATTCTGAAGTTAGACTAGTAACTTGAAAAGATCACCCTACATCATGACTACTGATGTAGAGATTTTGATGGAGCGCTCGGTCTGTCCTGTGTCTTCTCAAGCTTTGTTTTGGACTGAGATATGTGGGGCCTCTTTACTTTTTTTCTCCTTAGCTACCCGAACTGAACTACATCAGTGTTTTTCTAACCTGTATGTTCATTAAACTACTAGCTAAAATAACAGAATCTAATGTCTCCCTGCTTCACCTTTTCAGGCAGTGATGTTTTTCAGAACAGTTAGTCATTGGGTTACCTCAGTGATAGCTTCATCTTTGTCTTCCTGAAACGTGATCTGATCACAACAAGATTGTAGGATTTTTCTGCTGCCTTTCTCCCAGGTTGCAACATCCTCTTTGATGGCAAATTCTATGATTATCCTGATCTCATTCACGTCTTTGCTGCTTAAGCACAGCTTGATTATGTGTGCATATATGTACACAAGCATACGTGCATATGTATGTATGTATATGTATTATATACACATAATACTGCACATATTCTTATTTGGTGTCTTACTTCAGTCATATTCCCCCCACATTTCACATTGCAGGAGACATTGTGTCTTTAAAGAAATTCTTTGATACCTGACTTTCAACATCCAATTATCTTTTGTGCTTTTTTTTAAATGTCTTTTTTGCTTCAGACTGTGTCAGAGTAATCAGTGTTCTGTGGCTTCTGTTATGAGGTTGTTTTCGCCATTCTGTGTGTTCTCTGTAATTTCTTGTGTCTGTAATATTGGTCTGACATGCCTCATATTTTACTTCTTTTGTGCACTTACTTAAAAACATGCACATAAGCACTCAACTGCCCAACAGGAGTGATGCCCTCCAGTAAGTACATCAATTACAGTGAAAGTATAGTGAAAGTATAACCACTGGTTTTGTGCTGTGCTGGTAACTGTAAGGAATTATATTAACGTATGCAGGAGAAATCTATATTCAGATTTCTCCCACAGCCTAGTCCTGCAAAGGTGTTCTTTGGAAATGCGAGGGAGAGAAGAAGCAGGGAGAGGCATCTGAATGTGCTTTGAAGTGGTTGGATAGAAGGAATGTCAAGAAAATGGTCTTTTCTGTTTTGCATTTACATATGAACACTTGCTTACTTGCAACAGTGTAGCTCTGAATTTGACTGAAGAAGTTTAAATTCTTCTCACTTCTCTCCAGTGAAAGTAAGCCCACCTTTATACACTGAGCTTTCTAGGTTTGGAATGAAGATGTTGTTGTAAAACTGTGCTAAACCCAGCAGTTCTTGTGGGAGGGAACGTATTGTTTTAGTGTAAGTAATAGGGTGTTATGCCAGAAGGACATACCTCGGAACCTTTGAGACAAGATTTTGTCAGTGGTTAAAGAATGGAGCATGTGCATTCTTGAGAGATAAATGGAGAGTCTGGCTGGCCTGTTAATTTTTGTGCTCACCTCCCTTGGGAAGGTCGCTGGGTGGAGGGTGGGCTACCAAATTAAAGGCTGGGAGACTTACATCAGCACCCAGAACTGCACAAGAGGAAACAAAGTTGTTAGGCAGATATGTGAAGGGGAGATACTAGCTTGCTATCTTTTGGATTCTGTTTGCTTGGAGAAACAGGGGACTACCTAGAGGATGTGCATGTGAAGAATGTGAACCTGGCAGCAGGCATGGGACTCAGCATTGGGAACTAGGAGGTACAAGAGCTCATTTTTCTTACAGCAGGCACTCCTGCTTGCAGAACACATGCTGTTGCAAAAGTGAAATATAATACTGTTCACTGAAATCCTTGCCTGGGCCTAAGTCATTGGCTTGTGTTTCTCACATTCTCATTTGTTTTTGGGAACTATTGAGTTTGCTAGCCATTCTTGAAATTGTTCTTGCACAGACTTCTCAGCGCTCATTTGGATTCTTAAGCAAATAACTCTTAAACCATTGAAATTGGGAGTGAAATCAGCTGTTGAGGGCAGGAAAGCTTTCCCAACCTGCTAGTTAACTTGTGGAGCTTTTTATTGCCTGTGGTCCATTTTGTCTGACAGCATTTCTGGTTCTCTGCACTGCTGCAGTGGTGTGCAGTCCTGTGCTTTCTTAGCCATAGGGGATCCACAGGTAGCATAGCATAAATAATGAAAGCTTTATTTAAAGAGCGAAAATATGTATTTTTAAATTGTTCCCCTCTTTTATTTAAACTTCCTGCCTTGCCAAATGTTGAAGGATTTTCATCTGTCTTGAGGAAAGCTGCAAATTATTAGAACTGCTGATTTATGGAAACAAAGCATCGTTTCTAGACTGCAGGACAATCAACACTTGTTAAAGCTTATGTTTAGCACAGACTCATAATTTCTGTTGCTGAAGAATGGAAACTGGTATCTGAATAGAAGTATAAGTGTGTAGTGTGCACAGGGAGTAGCCAGTACAGAGCCATAGACACACCAGGGTCAAAGATGATGATTAAGGGTTGTGAAACTAAGGAAGAAGTTCAAGTGGAAATCCGGAGTACAAGGAAGCAAATGAGAAGAAAACAGCAAACAGGTATTGGCTTGGGTTGTAGCAAGCCCTGAATTAGAGGTGGGGAGAGCCTACCAGAGACATTATCCTAAAGATGAGTAATTTCTTACTGTACTAGTTTGCTGAGTGGTTAAAGTGCCAGTTGATAAGTAGTATCTTTTTAATTGCTTCCAGAGGCACTTTTTATTTAAAATAACTTTCCTAATGCTTTCTTTGTTTTTCTTTTTCTGTTTTTTCCCTACAAAAAGCTAGTGTTTTTGAGCCAAGTTAAGACTACTGAAGACTGAATTCTTCTTGGTAACTTTCTACATACCTGTTATGCTATGGCTTTTCAAGTTGTCTTTTTGAAACACAAATTGCAGTCCACTTTTGTAGGTAAAATGGGTTACTTATTGTAGCTGTGACTTGTCAGGCAAGCTGAATGTCCTTCAGGGGACGTCCAGAGGCTTTTAAAAATCCTATTAGAAGATTTTGTTTGCAGATGGTACAGAGGATAAAAAAAAAAAAATTAAAAAAACCACACCACCCTATCCATCTAACTGCTGCCTCTTTTCTCAAGGGCAGATTACTCTTAAGGTGCAGCTATGGCTGAAACTTTTCTCTGTTGTGTATAAATAAAAGTAAGACACTCAAATATCAAGGGTTCTTGGAAATGAATTTAGGAATACGAAGCGCAAAGCTTTACATATTTTGTGCGATATTCATTTATGTTAATTAAAACAATACAAATGTCACAATCTTACTGCAAATGTTAAGTCTGAATAGTGTGTTGGTTCTAAGCGTGAGCTTGCCAGGATCAGAAGGCAGTTTTGTTGAATGAGTGTAGTAGGATGAATGATGTGACCTTTTAGTGCCTCTTACAAGTGATTGCTGAGTAAAGTAGCAAGATTTTTGACTGATGGTGAATGTGTAGGGCACAGATGGAAAATACAAACACGTGTATCTGCCACTGCAGTTTCTTTAATATGTGGCAAAAATAGGGTGGAATTTCCTAGTGAAAAGCTGAGCTATTCAGAAGGATCCTTTTTGATACACACTGCATGCAGGATTTACTTTACTTTGTATCGTTATTGTTTTCAGATGGCGTTATCTGTGTAGGATATCCACCCTGATATGTGAATATCAAAGCATGGCTTGCTAACAGCGCAAAGGCTACATGCTTTTATTTTATATATATATATATTTTTAATATAAGAATCTGGGAATAGAATGGTTGGTTGGAATGTCAACAGTGTTTGTTTTTATTCAATATTGACATTTTCTACCCTGTCAACTAAGTCTTGAAGATGCTTTGGAGTCGTGAGTGGAAAAAGAAGTCTAAAACTTGGGTAGGCAATCCCCTTTGATTCTGTTTCTGAAGAGAGCTGTTCTTTATGCTCATATTTCAATCTCCTTCTCCAAATATAAGGTCGGTGTGAGTGGTCTCTTGGATCTTGAGAGAAATATGTGAACAGTACTTATTTTGGAATTAATTGTAAAGATTGCACACTACCTGAAACTATCTGTTTTTAAAAGTAGCTATAATTAATATTGTCATGATAATAATAATGACATTCTAGTATGGTGATTTTATTTTATTTTATTTTTTTCTGCTACAGCTAGTGTTAATTCTTTGCATGAAAACTGTCGTTTTCTTGAACTGTTTGATTGGACAGCAAAAGACCTAAGTATTTTAGTGGTGTATGCCCACCTGAGAAATTTTGCCTCATGAGCAGCGAACAACTTGAATTGCTTAAGACTGCCTGTTTATTATTTGAAGCATAGTAAATAGCATTCAGCTTTATTGTTTTGACCTTGTAGTACACAACTTTCCTTTCTGGCTCTTGGGCAATACTGACTAGAGAATTCTTTCCTGAAATGTTGTGTTCAACTGCTTCTTTGCAAGTAGACAAGTGTTTCTTTAACACCAGTTTATTGTATCTGTTGTACATGTACTGTACTTATTAAACCTGCCTGTAGTGTTTTAAAGAGTTTTTGAAAAGTATAATACCAAATAATGCAAAGCAGATGTGGAAGTCTACAGTAGAAGACGTTGATTTGATGCTGTTAGCTTCTTTCTAGATAATTTAAAAAAAAAAAAAGAAAAAAAGAAACCTGTTTATTGGATGAGTACCTGTAAATTCCTGCGTAAATCAGTTTTTTTTCTAGGTAAATTATTCTTTGTTGACTTAGTTGCCAGATAGTTGGAGATATTTTTTTTTTTTTAAAGTGCCTTTCATAAGTCTTACTCTCGAGTTTTTTGGCCATTGGTATTTAAGATTTGATAGATAACTCCTACTGTATGTTAATGTCCCATAGTATCATTTTCTGCCTTTTTATCTATTAGGAGCAGAAAACTTAAACAAATGTTGTTAACCCCGTCTCTCTTTTCTCATATAAGAGCTCCAAACGAGAATGGAAACCTTTGGAGGACCACAGCTGTACAGATGTACCATGGCTGCTTTTGTTCATCCTCTTCTGCGTAGGGATGGTGAGTAAAACTTAAAGGGTTTTACGACTGTTACATAGTTGAAGAGTTTGTATTATTTGAGGAAAGTTCTAGACTCAGTGACTTAATGAGTAAGGTCAGAATATACTGACATTTGAATTATCAGCTGTAGAACAGAGTTGAGTGCTATACACAGTCGGAAGACCTTTGATAGGATTCAAAATTAATTTTTTTTGTGCCAGCTTCTGCTCCAGCTTACTTCCTAAAACTCCAGTTCTTATACTGCTGTGGCTTCTTGGTATCTTGTATTGTTTCATGAACCTGTGTATTCTTTTTTTTTTTTTTTTTTTTCCTAGACACAGAATATCTGTCAACATTCTGTATAGCTGTGCTGTGTGCCATAGCCCTGAGGAGTATGGATTTTCTAAAAGCTATCAGCTTTCTTTTCTGCAGTTCCTTAATCTCTGGTCTTTGGAATTCTTAATCCACCAAAAGAATTCCTTTTGTTTTCCCATAGTGTTAGTCATTGAGTGCACTTGAAATGCAAAGATGACAGTATTTTCATTAAATAATATAAGATACATATATCTTAAAATAAGATATGGATATCTTAAAAGCTTTGAAAGCATTCTATTTCATGAGACAAACGGCTTTAGTTGTGGTTGTTTTTCTCCTACCTGTGGTGTTGATGATCTCTGGTTACTCATTCTGTACCCACCTGCTCCACCAATCATGAATTAATTTGCTATAGGTTAGAGTCCAAGATTGTCTTGTGTGAGGAATACAATACACAGAGCAATTACCCCGTTGTTCACATATCCTTTTAGTTGGTGTTTTATGGGAGAGTTCAACTGAGCAGTCAAGTACCAAGATGGGCTGAAATGTCATCCTTGCATTGTCTTCATTTAGATCAAATGGGGAGGAATTACATGATTTCTTTTAATTGTGTTTAGGGAAAAATTTTTGAACCATCCAAGAAGCTGAGTACTATGGGATGTAAGATGCATGATCTTAAGGCCTTCATGTAATGTAAGGAGATCCTGTAAACTGAGTCAGTGCTGGAAATCAGCTTTAATTTTTACTTGTGATAATAGCCCTTTCCTGACTTTGACCTTGTTCTCACTTTGAGTATTAAATCTGTAAGTGCATTAGTGCATTGGAAAGAGGAGGACAATGAACAGCTTGCTGTCTGAAGTTTCTCTACAGTGATAGCCTGTCCATTATAGAGGACCTCTGTCTTGCATCTTCAGACCTTTAAACCCACTCGCATTTAAGTATTCAGAGCCAACTTTGTTACCTGTCGTCGTCATCTCATGTGATCCTGCTGCTCCATGCATTTGTGTCAACTGATTTCTCATGTCATAGTTTGCCTCATCATTAATGATAGTGGGGCAAGCATATGGTTTGCTTCTCCCTGCCAAAGGCATAGCTAGAAAGCTGGTGGCGTTTTTCAAAACAGTATCATGTTCACATCATTGCTGGCTTGATGCTAGTTTTGCTAGTGTGAGAGCTCTGAAAATGCACAGCAAGGTCTGCCTGACATTGAGTGTTTGCCATTTTGCCCTGTGAGTCATTTTGCATTCTCTTGCACTGTATCTCTTTTTTTTTTATTTTTCCAGATTTGCACCTAATGTGTGGAGCAGTTGTGGCTTTCACCTGGCCACTTCTTTTGCTTTAGAGCAAAAATATTTCTTTAAAATGAACTTATGTCATATAGGCCTCTTCACTTCAGCTTATCATTGAAAGCACTTAATTTGAAGGAAGAACAAACCATAATGCAAGAAAAGCAAGACTGTCTGAAGTCCTGTAAAATGCACTCTCAATAGTGGTAGCTCTCTTTTGTAGCTCTCTTTCACTGTGTGCCTTTGTTCTCTATTCTGCTTCATGCACCACTTGATGAGGATATTATGACTCTCAAAAAGGAACACCTATGAGATTCTTAATTCTGCTTGGATTAATGTGCAGTGCTAGATATGAGCCCTCTTTTGGCCTTGCATTTTGTTCTATAATTGCACAGCAGTTCACTGTGGATTGTCCTTGTCTTTCCTTCTTTGACCTGAAAGAATTTTTAAAGAAACTTTGCTTAGAAACAAATGAATTAAACTAAATTTTCCCAGCTGTCCTACAGAATATTACCATTGTGGATTTTTTTTTTTTTTCCCCACAGGGCTTTATCTGTGGCTTTACAATAGCTACAGGAGCAGCTGCAAGACTGCTTTCAGGATATGACAGTTATGGAAATATCTGTGGACAGAAAAATGTCAAGGTGGAGGGAATAGCCAACAGTGGTCTGGACCTCACACAGAAGAAGTGAGTATGTGATTCAATTGTTCTATTCTGTAAACCAAAAAAACCAAGATTTCATCCTTTCATCCTTTGAAAGTGGTTTTCAATGGAATTGGAAAATGAATATTCTAATTCTTTTCTTCTGATCGCTCTCCAGTCTTCACATCTGTGGAACCACAACCTTCCATAACACAGAAGTACTTTAAAAAGTGTGTGTTGACGAAAGTGTAACATGAATGCAGTTAAGTCATTGAGAAATTTCTTATTCTTGGCATCCACATGGGATGTGGGGGTATCTATCAGATCAGAGGGTCATCTTTGTTTTGGTTTTAGGTATGACAGATGCTCAGAAATTTGAGGTTAGGCCTTTGTTATCTGTGCAGAAGTGATAGGGCTTTTGTGATTGGTTTCTGCCTTTGAGTTTAGGGGAACTGGAAAATGTCCAACACATTAAAATAGGACTTCAAAACTTTAAACTTTAGATGGTATGCAGCATGTGTAAAAGGAGCATGTGGAGAAAATATACAAGAGCAGTGCAGAATTCTTATTGAGCAGTGTCATGAAGAAAATACACAGAGATCAGAATCAGCAAAGTTGGGTTCTATCTATCATGAGGAAAATAATAATACTTCAGTATTAGTTCAGGAGCTAATTAATGGTAATTCTGGGGTGAAGACTTGGAAACCTGTTGAGTGAATGTCTGTTGAGATCTTCCCTCCTGTCAGTGTTCAGAATGCATATGTACAGTTTGGGTAATTTCAGATAGTAAGCTATTTAGACTAGCACTGGAACTCGGGTATTAACTGACCAAAAACAAAGTCTCTTTCAAAATTTGATCATGTTGGAAGAGTTAAAAAAAATCTTCAATTTCTGACAGTGATGTGATTTTACTTCATGCTTTTACTTTCAAACTAATGGAAAGTCATTAATTTGTGGGTGTTATTTTAGGAGGATGCTTTTCTAATGTATGTTGTCGTTGTAATAAAGATTTCCAAACATCTAATTTAAAATTTAATGTTGCCAGGTATCTGTTGTGTCGTTAGAAGAAATTAAATAAATAGTCTGAAAACTTCTACAGATTTTTTTCTGTCAGGAGATCTTTTTTTAAACTGATAGGAATTTCTAGGAGAGTTGAAAAGCTTAAAACTTACCCAGCATAATTTTCCTGTTTACTATGTCAGTATTTCAGTGCTTTTTAAAGTCAGATGTGTGTTGTACAGAAGTGTCATTCTTGTGTTATTAGAGAAAATAATTCAAGTGCTGTTCCTTCAAGTACAAAATGATATAAATATGCTGTTATATGAGAAGAGTTAGGTGGCATTTCACCTTAATAAGTAAATAATATTAAATATTAATATTTTAAACTTCCATCCCTTGATAAAGAGATGGTGTCTGTCTTGGTGTAGGAAGGTGGAAAAACACAGGCACGTGACTGAAATATATAATAGTGTAATAAATTCCAGAGAATCCATTTGACAGAGATCATCATGAGGAGAAACATCTGCAACTGTGAAATGAATTCATCTTGTACAGACATGATGGAAAGATTACTAATAGAAATAGAGAATATTTTAAATGCAGTTAGCATACAGTGTTTTTTATGTGTTAAGCCAAAGACTTTGTACAGTTCAGAAGGATCACATTTTTCTGAAAAAGGTATTGCAGCTTCAGAAATGGCTTAAGTGAATGATTGGGTACACTTACATGGGATGGGATCATTTCTGTTTGGTAAGAGTGAGAAAAGGCCTTCTTTCTAGTAGGACAAATTATTCTCCAGCTATTCTGGTGTTGTCAAAGGTACCCTGATTTGCTAGAAACCAATTCTTTTGTAGGCACGTGATACTTCGCATTCTCATACTCCATGACTTTTTAATTTTTTGGGGTAGTTTTTCAGAAGAAACAACCTACTTTCGTAGAACAATAGAATGGCTTTGTTTGGAAGGGACCTGAAGGATCATCAAGTTCCAACCCCTCTACCACAGGCAGGATCACCAACCTCCATATCTAATGGTAGACCAGGCTACCCAGTGCCCCGTGCAACCTAGCCTTGAACACCTCTAGGGATAGGGTATCTGACAGATACTTTGCATCTTTCTCTAGCAGATGGAGCTCCTGCAGTGTCTGAGGACAGGTCATGGGAATATTTCATGCTTTTTTTTTTTTTTTCAGGAGTACTTTCCAGACATATGTAGAAATCATGTTGTCTTATTCCTATTTAATATTTCAGTTTGTATAGAGAAGGGAAGGGCTTTAAGCTCTGTGATTCTGGAATAGTTAAGTTATTCTCATTTCATTCTGCTGGCAGAGTAATTCTGTCTTCATTTCCCAGTCCAAGGCAGAAGAGCTAAATCGTCTCTAAAAACAACATTTTCTTTCTTGTAAATGACAGTAAACCTTACAGACAGTAATGAAGAAGTGAAGAGTGATCTGCATGAATATGAAAATCTGGTAGTAAGGATAAGGATCTCACTGTGGTGTGATCATATAGGTGCACAACAGTTAACTGAAATCAGTGAAGTGGAATTGGGGAAGGAGTTTTCTACAACTTGATCTTGTCAACAAAGAGTGAATCAGATGTCTTTGTATTCTATGAAGGAAAAACAGCTTTAATAGACTGTGATTTTGGAGTAAGACGTAGAATTATAGTCCAGCACTGGATTCTCAGTAAATCTCTCCACTTTAAATTAGTTTAGTTATTTCAAGTTTTGGCAGTCACGATAGGGATAAAAATGGCTTTTTATTCAGAAGCATAGTTGATTCCTATTGTTGTTGTTTAGGCTCCTGAAATGCTAGCCAGTGGTATTTTTGATCAGCAATATTATGCAGAATTGAGTTATTGCTCTTCCTTCAAGTGCAAAATGATATAAATATGCTGTTACAGGGAAGAGTTAAGGTGGCATTTCACCTTCATAAATGAAAAGTGTTGATGTTTAGCTCATAACAAAAGCCAGGTAGAGTTTTAAGCATGCATGCAGAGAACTTTATTTAGTAAAATTAGATGCCCTATACATCATTTATGTTGATTCTGATAGTTTAATTCAGTTCTCCATTATGTTGGTAAGATGCTTATAAATAACAGTAAACGATTGTTCTGTAAAGTGCTCATTTGCCTGTATAGAGATGCCTTGAGGATGTCAACGACACTGGCAAATAAAAGAGTGTATGAAGTACTTGAAGGTAGTAAAGTGCTCATTTGCCTGTATAGAGATGCCTTGAGGATGTCAACGACACTGGCAAATAAAAGAGTGTATGAAGTACTTGAAGGTAATATAAGCTTATTGACGTAATTTGCCACTGTGCTTAAAATGTACTGTTCATGCTTCCAGAATCGAGATGTATTGTATAAAAGGATGATGCTTTGACTTCCTGTTTTTACATGGGAAGAGGAGATCACTGCATTTCTCATGGTCATGAATAGGTCACTTGTCAAGAGCCAGAGCCATTGATGCTCTGTTTCTAATCTCAGATCATTTCTGAAATTACATTACTTCCTTTTAACTTTAGGAAAAAAAAGGAACATATCAAAATAGAAACTCCAAACAATAAGGAAGATTATCCTATATACCTGTAGTTTTTAAAAAAATTATTTTATATATTCTTTCATTATATATGTGTAAGTTTGATACAATTTTAAAACTTATTCTGAAATTCATTTTGAACGTTCTTCCTCAGGATGAACAACTTGATATTGATCTTACTTTCAGATACTGTGACTACTGAAAATTGACGTAGTCTCGTGCCATCTTTCTCTATGTGTATAAGAATCCATTTAAAATGAGACATGAACTCAACATTTTTAGTTTTTATTATACCTATGGAATGTAGACATATTAAAAACTTAATGCATTTACTTTTACCTGAAGTAATTTTTTTCACTGTGCTGAATTTCAGAGACAAATGTTGTTTTCCAAAAAAAGTGGGTTGCTGAGATATTACATAAGAATTATTAGGCTGTGAGTTTGACATACTGAGTTTCCTAAGGCAAGCAAACTTTCACTTGCAGCATGGAAGCTGCAAGTCTTTGTATTGCTGATCTAAGTTACGGTCTTACCAACGAACTGGTCTATTTTTGATTCTGAAGAACTGAAAGTGCAGTACAAGACATGAGCAAAACCTGTTCATTGGTGACATGGTATAGAATTTTCTACAATAAAATTAGTTGTTTTCAATAAATTGTAGCTCAAAAGTCAAACCACTTTCCTCTATCATGCTATTGTTTGATATTTCATGTTTTAGCTGTTTGAAATAGAAAAATGTGATTCGTAGAGCATGGATTGAAGTCACTGATTTTGTAGCTTGGAATTTGATTTGCAGCTGCCTTATTTCTGTTAGAGTCATCTCTGAACTGTACAGTGTAGTATTTGAACTACATGTGTCCTTTTGAACATACTTCTGTCCAAACTGTGTATGGCACTATATTTGCATTGTATTTCTGAGTTGCCTGTCCTGACTTGAAACTGTAGTATTTATTTTAGAAAGCACTAATTTCTTCCAGATGTTAAGATTACAGATTAGTCCTTGAGTTCATTTGAAGAATGTTGGGCTGTCTTCCAGTCTGAGTACCAGCAATGCTGAAGTAGTTTTCCTTTGCTTGTCCCAGCAGTACGTGTTTAAGGATGCTGGGAGTACCCTCCTGCACAACCATTGGAGCCCAGCCTAGGGATTTGGGGTGTCCCATGCTGAGGGACACAGCTGGACGAACACTGCAGAATGCTGACAGGACACACAGCACACAGGCACAGCACAGTCCCCTCCTGCCCTGGGGCTGGCAGGGCCAGCAGGCCCTGATGCAGGTCACACAAAAGATCCACAGGCCATCATCATGGCTGTGCCTGTCACCTCAGGGCTGCTGGCACCACATCTACGTGTACTGGTCCCCTGGTAGCTCTTACCTGGCAGCATTGCATGGAGCAACATCATGCAGAGATGATGAACCAAGGGTTTAGTAAGAAAATTGGACAGGCTGTGGTAGTCAGCTGCAGGATTCCTTCTGACTAGCCTTAGCATACACACAACCAACTCCTTTTACGCGTTTTTATGTCTTTCCCCCTTTGTTCCCATCCCTGTTGTCACCTCAGCTGGCATAGATCCACCGACCTTCTCCAGTGGCCTGGACCTTTAGGTTTGTATCTGTATCAGTTGCAAAGTCTCTGTTTGCCTGCTACTACTTGATAGCCCATCAGTTGCTATAGTTCACTAATGGCACATGTTTTACATCCAAATGTTTGTCTCCCTCCTTTATCAGAATTGGACAATAGTGAGATGACCAGGTTTGTGATCATCACTGCCTCCCTCATCATTTGTTGTTCAGATTTGAGTCTTAGATGTTCTTGTTAATGGCTGCTTCAACTTAATGTGCCCTTAAACGACGCCCAAATTCCCCTCCTTATGGGAGGGAATAGCATCTTCAGGGACTTGCTTTCGTGAAGAAGTGGTGACAAGACTATCCAATTAACATGCTATTGTCTATCTCAGTATCAATTCAAAGATGTTTATAGAATGTTTATGAAGTAAGGACAAAGAAAAGAATGCATATGGTGTATTACCATATTACACTTAAATAACATGGATTTCGAGTTTCAAGAAATGAGTCAAAGTCTTGAAGCTAAGGGCTGAGAAACTGCAGAGAGTAGTAGTAACTCATACACTGGAATTGGATAATAGGTAAGTTTTACTGGGAAGGAAGATTAGTTGGGAATTTGCACATAAAAAATGTTGAAACGGAATCTAAACATTAACCTTTACGAGCATGGCCTACTGATAGAATGTATTTGTTTTTACGTTTTCTAGTATCTGTGCTGTGTTTTTTGAAGCAGGTTAGTTCCAATTATATAAGAAAAATGTATAGTTTGACATTTTGTCATGGTTTGTGAGATTTGTTAAAAATTATGTCACTTTCAAAGTATTATCTCTAAAGTATGTAGTGTCAAACATATTGGACATTACGTTTTGTTCTAACTCTTTCTGACGTAGTAGTATCAAGTATCCAAATGAAACATTAATGTATTTATTTCTGTTAATGTGCTTCTAAAGAAGTCTTATGTGCACTATATATTTTAAGATGTACTTAAACTCTATGTAACTGTAAAGTAGCTTGGAAAAGTTTTCTGAGGTTAGAAGGAATTTTTATAGATTATGGGATGAATTTCTGACTGCAGAAAAAAGTCATTTAATATCGCTTTCTTTTTTTTTTTTTAATCATTATTATGTTAGATAATATGAAGAGAGTATTTGAATTCATGACATGTTACCAGAGTTACGGGAGTTTGAAATGCTTGTTCAGCTTCTGGGAGAAGAAAAACAGATAATCTGACTTCATTATACCACAAATGGGCAATACTGTAGGGTTAGTCTTTGTGATGAAGCTAGGAGATAAAGTCGGCTAGGGAGCTATAGTATGTACTTTACAAGCAGCTTGTTTGTTTGTTTTTAGTGGCAGTGGCCATCATGGAAAGTTGTGAGATAGGATCTCTTTAAAATGCTGCCCTTGTGCTCTAGCCACTTGGACTACATGAACGTGAATTTTAATTTAAAATAAATACTAATATGATATGCTCGACTTCATGGGCTGGTGCTGTAGAAAATCAGTCTAAACCAAAAAACTGTTTGGAATTTTTCATATTGTGTGTGTTCATTAACAACAGATGGTCATTTTTTGTAGGATAAGTATAACCTTATGTGATTTGTTGTGTATCTTTTGAAAACCTGGAAATACTGAGGTTTGTTTTTTTTTTTTTTTGAAAGAAGCTCTATCTTTAAATTGAAAGACAGATATCTGTGAAGAGGTGTGATAGAAGTGCTAGTCTATATATTTGTAAACATAGATTTGAATAGATTTGCATCTGATAGTTTAATATCCTTGCTGTATGATCCAAAAAATAAAAAAATCAGTAAAAATACTGATGTATTTGTGGTGCATATATTGAATATATGAATTCCTTTTAATCATACAATTGTATTTAATGTAAAATTTTACACATTTCCTGGTAGATTTAAAGTTAGTCTTGAATGAATCTTGTAGTTTGAGATTAATTTTCTTCAATGTAATTGTTGATTAAAATAGAAGTAACTTGCGTTTTTTCCTCCTTAGGTATGTATTCTTCTTGGACCCATGCAATATTGATCTGGTACATCAGAAGATCAAATCTCTTGCTTTGTGTGTGTCAGCTTGCCCAAGGAAAGAACTAAAAACTCTGGCTGATGTTCAGAAATTTGCAGAAACTAATGGTATGAAAAAAGCATATCTATTCATGTACCAATTTTGTAAGATTGTAGAAAGACTTGTGCATTATCTGAAAAATGAAATCTCCACTAAGAAATAGTGTTGAACTCGTAACGTTTCCCTTAAAGCTTACAATGTTAGTATGTTTGTGTTCATGTCTTGGACAGTTTTGAAGGCTCATTCTTAAAACAGGAGCAGAAAGTATAATGAGGATGTCTAATACTGAGCATGTTCCAGCTCTTACAGAAGTGTTCTGATATTGCTGTTCACTGACTGTTGAAATACCTTCAAGAGGCCTGTGACCTCTTTGCATTTCTGCTGTCGGACTGCACATGAAGCATGTCTGTGGTTGTGGGAAATTGTCCTGCTTTTATTCAGTGCCACAGGGCAATACCTTTTTGCTTTGGGGATTGTTTTTTTGTTTCTTTTTTTGCTTTTTTAAACACTATAAAAAAACAACAGGGAGAACAACTGTACTGCCATATAAGATACTGTACTCCATCCCCAAAAGCTCTGTAGTAATGATACTAGCATTTTTATATTTTAACACTATGCATAATAAAATGCATGAGATAGAATAAATTTTTAGACCATACAAAACAAAGTAAAGGTAAAAACTTGAAAATAATTTGAGGAAATTGTCAAGTTCTTTCACTATTAAAGGGGAGAATTTTGTTCTAGACTTCACACCTGTTATTTTATAATGCTGTGATGAGATGTCTTCATGACTCAGCTAATGATGAGTCTGTCTGGTTGACCAAGTTCAAAGCAGTGAACTTGACTGCTTTTCACAGACAGAAATGACATGTTGTTCTCTGTTCTACTACTGGTACTATGAGCACTTGTTTTTGTTTTGTTTTTTTGAAAGCAGAATGAGTTCAAGTGGCCCTAGAACACTATTAGCACTCTCAGGTCTTCCCAGTGAATTGTCTGCATATCTTGGTATCTGACAGGTGAATCACGGAGCTTAATATAGTGTGGAATTAAAGCATGTTACTTGAAAGTCTGTGTGCAAACAGCTGTCTCAGCACCATGCAGGGGATAGTCTGGGGGTGATAACTTCCTCATGTAATTTGTTTACTGTTGTCAATTTAAGCCCACAATGAAAGTTAGTATTACTGTAGTATGGTTTTGCTCTTCACCTCTAAATGTGGCTGAGTCTCTGTTACTTAGTGCAGACTCAGTATATTTTTGTGTGGAGTTTAAGTACGTCTTGAAGTAAAAAGCAGCCTGTGTTACCTGTAATACTGTGTAACCACAAATACTGTTTCTGTGTTTCTATGTGAAGTTTTATATAAACTACGCCTGAAATATTTTCAGCATAATCATTTTTTAAAGTATAGCAAAAGTTGCTTTTCCTAAAAACTATGTGTCTTGTCTTAGTGATTCTAAATGTATCTCCCTTAGCATTTTTAGGTTTTAAACAAAACTCAGATTTTCATTAATTAGTATCAGAGCCAGTTGTTTCAGCTTAGAGAAGCTTGGCCAAAAGTGTGAAATATGTTGTTAAAGCAAAATAGAAGCCCCAGTTTCCATTACATGATTTTGGGCTTTTCAAGACAACCAAAAAAAAAGAGTACTGAACTAAGTCAGGCTTTCTTTTTTTAAGTGTTTGCTGTACAAAACTTGAATCACACAGCTCTGTGGAATTTATTTTCATGGCTTTAGTTCTGATTTAAATGTTCGCCACTCAGGGCAGGTTCCAAAAAGTTTATTTTGTAGCAAATAAACACAGAATCACAGAATCACCCGGGTTGGAAGGGACCCCAAGGATCATGTAGTTCCAACCCCCCTGCCTAGCAGGGCCACCAAACATACACATTCAGATCAGGTTGCCCAGGACCCCGTCCAACCTGGCCTTAAACACGTCCAAGGACGGGGCATCCACAACCTCCCTGGGCAGCCCGTTCCAGGGCCTAACCACTCTCCTAGTAAAGAACTTCCCCCTAACATCCAACCTAAATCTTCCCTCCTTCAACTTAAAACCATTTCCCCTAGTCCTGCTGTTGTCAGCCCTTTTGAAGAGTTTACTCCCCTCCTGGGTGTAGGTTCCCTTCAGGTATTGATAGGCTGCAATGAGGTCACCCCGCAGCCTTCTCTTCTCCAGGCTGAACAAGCCCAACTCCCTCAGCCTGTCCTCATAGGGGAGGTGCTCCAGCCCCCTGATCATCTTAGTCGCCCTCCTCTGGACCCTTTCCAAAATCTCAATGTCTTTCTTGTACTGAGGGCTCCACACCTGGACACAGTACTCCAGGTGGGGCCTCACAAGAGCCGAGTAGAGAGGGACAATCACCTCCCTGTCCCTGCTGGCCACCCCTCTCCTGATGGAGCCCAGGATTCCATTTGCCTTTCGAGCTGCCAGAGCGCACTGCTGGCTCATATTCAGTCTCTCGTCCATCAGGACCCCCAGGTCCTTCTCTGCCGAGCTGCTCTCAAGGACCACTCCTCCCAGCCTGTACAGGTGCCTGGGGTTCTTCCGGCCCAAATGCAAAACCCTGCACTTTGCCGTGTTGAACTTCATTAGGTTCACCTGAGCCCAGCCCTCCAGCCTGTCGAGGTCCCTCTGAATGGCATCCCTTCCTTCCACCGTATCAACCGCACCACTCAGCTTGGTGTCGTCAGCAAACTTGCTGAGGGTGCACTCAATTCCCTCATCGATGTCATTAATAAAGATGTTAAAGAGCACCGGTCCCAAGACAGACCCTTGGGGGACACCACTTGTTACCGGCCTCCACCTGGACATAGAGCCATTGACCACCACCCTCTGTCTGTGGCCTTTCAACTAATTGCTTATCCATCGGGTCGTCCACCCATCAAATCCACTTCCCTCCAATTTGGAGATGAGGATGTGGTGGGGGACCATGTCAAAGGCCTTGCTCAGGTCCAGGTAAATGACATCGGTCGCCTTCCCTTCGTCCACCAATGCCGTCACTCCATCATAGAAGGCCACAAGATTAGTTAGGCATGACCTTCCTTTGGTGAAGCCATGCTGGCTGTCTCGGATCACATGCTCATTCTTTATGTGACCGAGCATGTTGTCCAGGAGGATCTGTTCCATGATCTTCCCAGGCACGGAGGTGAGACTCACCGGCCTGTAGTTCCCCGGGTCCTCCCTGCTCCCCTTCTTGTATATGGGAGTGACGTGACCCTTCCTCCAGTCGTCCGGGACCTCACCTGACAGCCACGACTTCTCAAATATGATGGAGAGCGGCTCGGCAACCACCTCAGCCAGCTCCTTCAGGACCCTGGGATGCACGCCATCTGGCCCCATAGACTTGTATTCATTCAGTCTAAGGAGGCACTCTCGGACTTGCTCTGCCCTTACAGTGGGGAGGGATTTACCTCCTTGGTCCCCACATAGAGGTTTGGGGATGCAGGGTTCAGGGACGTGAAAAAGACTAGAATCCTGGCCACCAGTGAAGACCGAGGTGAAGAACTCATTCAGCACCTCAGCTTTCTCTTCATCTGTTGAAGCCAGTTCTCCTTTTAAATTTACCAAAGTAGGCACGCCCGTTTTGGCCTGTCTCTTCTGGGCAATGTACCTGTAGAAGGTTTTCTTATTGTTTTTCACGTCCCTTGCCAAGTTCAGTTCTGCCTGCGCCTTGGCTTCCCTGATCCCACGTCTGCAAGTCCGGACGGCATTCCTGTACTCTTCCCAGGTGACACAGCCTTGTTTCCAGAGCTTGTACACCCCTTTCTTCGCCCTCAGTTCTCTCAGCAGGTCCTTGCTGAGCCATGCCGGTTTTCTACCTCGCCTGCCCACTTTCTTATTCAGCGGAATGGAGACCTCTTGTGCTTCCAGGAGGGCATCTTTGAAGAGCTGCCAGCTCTCCTCAACATCCATGTCTTTGAGGGCAGTGCGCCAGGGGATCTTGGCCAGCAATCCATTGAGTAGCTTGAAGTCTGCTCTTCTGAAGTTCAGTGTCCTGGTCCTGCTCTTTGCCAGGCCCACATCGCTTGAGATCACAAACTCAACCAGGGCGTGGTCGCGGGAGCCCAGGCAGCCTCCAACCTTGACGCCTTTGATGATCTCCTCAGCGTTGGTGAGCAGCAGGTCCAGCAACGCTTCACCTCTGGTCGTAGAGGTGAAATTCACCAAGGAATATGCCTACCTGTTGAGCACCGTAAATGTTATGGCAACACAGTTTGCGAATAGATAGTAAAATTGAAAGCATTGTTCAATCCTGCAATAGCGAAAGAACATTAAATTAATATAAAAATTACAGGATTCGTTAATCAGGATCTTTTCTCTGAGAGCTGCTTTATAGCTTTAAGAAAAGGTTTAAGCTACATAAAACTATTAAACTCTTGCAGGCTATTTCAAGTGACAGTAAACCCTATAAAAAGAATGATGAGGAGATCTGAGAAATTTGAACATGACTGCACACAGTTTAGTTGCAGTTTCTATTCTAGTGATGTTATCAAGTTAAGTTTGAAGAAGGAAGGCAAGAGATTTGTTTGGTTTACTGTGGCAGTCTGTGGAGTTTTCCATGCTAACAATTTCTAACGCCTGTCAAAAAAAAAACACACCTCAATATTTGAAAATGCATGGGCGTAGAATGCAATAAAACCTTAATTTTGGTCTGCTGAACCTTTCTAAAAGCTTTAACTCTTCTACAGCTTGAAGATTATAGTGATGCTGAAGATAGGCTTTGTGTAGGTTGCTGCATGTAATTTGAAGAACTAGCCATTTTCATCTGGCTCAGATGTCCTTCCTGAAGTCACCTTACCTGTCTCTACACCTTGCAATTTCTTCTTAAATTACTGCTTAAGAGTCGTTCTATTCAAAAGAAGTTTTCTGTTGTGCCTCAGCCCATCAAAAGTTGGCATAGTAAATTCAGATGAAGAATTTTACCTGAACGTCTTTATGAGAAGGTGTAATACATACTGCAACATACTGATTTTATTATTTTATTGACATTAAGATATGATCCTTCAAATAGTTTAGCATCTATGGTTTCTTTCCTAAAATGGGGCAGGTACTTAACTGCTTACACACAGTGTGATAGAACTGCTACCCCAGAACTCAAAGCTTTTAGGGAGGAATTCTTTGTTATATTGCAGTACAGCATTTGTTTGTAAGCAGTACAGCATGTGTTTGTAAAGTTATGAATAGGCATTTAAGGCAGATTCTTAATTCTTGCTTGAGGCATGAAGAGCATTTCATTGTGAAGCAGCCTTTTGGCTTCCTGAATCAATGATGATGCATTTGCTATTCGGCTGTAATTTGGGAAAAAGAGATGATTTGGTAAATAGTGCTGCACCATTTCAGTTTAGTAACTTCTCTACCCTACTTGGTTTCTCACTACAAGGTCCTGCATTAGCAGTGCCATTGCATCTAAGAAAAAGAGAACTCAGTTCTTCAGAAAGCCAGGCTGAGATTCAAGAAACAAGAAAGTGTGTGCCTTCAGTCTGTTGAGAGTGACTGATGGACAGAATACTGGTAATTGGTTGGGACCTCTTAGAAGTGGCAAAACAAGGAAGGAGAATGCTGGGCAGTTGGCTGAGATCTTCACCCTGTACAAAGATGCAAGCTGAAAATCTTAAATATGTTTTGAAATGACTCCTGAAGCTGATGCAGCATTTACAGGGAATGTTTTCTACTTCTGCTCTCACCCAGACAAACTAATAGTTGACTTTATGGAGCTAATGGATTTTGTACAGCAAAGAAATTTTGTAACGTGAACTGATTATTGGCTGATCTCTCCAGGACTTTGTCACCCAGCAGAACATTTCAGGCAGGGATTCGATGTTTTTGTTTGGTCTTCACACTTAAAAAAAAAAAAAAAAAAAAAAAAAAACACCAAAAAACAAAAAACCTGTACATGTTGTGTATTGTTTCTTTTTTTTACAGAAAGCCAATTGGTGCATGACATGTAGGAAACATTTCAGTGGCCTTTTCAAGGCCTTGCCAAAGCATTTCTTAACATTCCTGAAGATGTAATTAATTTATAATTGTGAGAAATGAGCTATGTGGTGTCAGTATTAAAACAAACAAACAAACGAAAAAATAAACAGCACTAAGCAGCAGAATGTCTGACATGTTTAATTAAATATTATTTGTAATAACTAGTCTTTATGAGAGCTGGCATTCATATATGTTTTGTAAATAACTACATGCAGATTTAGGAGCCTGAAATACTTCTGTTCTAATATGTGTTGTCAGACATCTCCATAAGGAGAATTCTGTATTTAGACCAGGCAAGTTGGGGTTCAGGTAGACTTCAGAGTTTGAGATGAAGGTACATTAAGTCTGCTACTGTAACTGACCTGAGGTAAGTCAGTAAAGGAAATCAAGCTGCCTGGACCAGAGGAGGGCATCTGTCTGAGCTCTAGGGGAAATCTTTTTTTTTTTTTTTTTGTCTGAAGATAATAATTTTTTTACACATAATAATCAAAGTAAACCTTTACATTGTGCTGATAGTATTTGCCATAGAAATACCTTAGAAATAGTAGTTACATCACTGCCAGATTCTGACATTTTTCTTCTGTTTCTGTTCTGTCTACTACCATTTTTTTTCTCCTTTCCCTCAATAGAAGCGTCTTTGAAACTCAATTCTTAATTTTCCAAAAGACATTTGTTCCACATTAGATGTAGGCATATGGTTAAAGTGATTGTGAACCACAAGATCTTTGGGAATCTGAACGTATTAATTTTGACTGCCATTTTTTTTTTTTTTTTTTTTAGATAAAAGGCAGTATGGCTACTTTGTCTGTTACTACAACCTTCCTATCAGAATTATTTTGTGTTCAAAATGGGCTGCAGTTGGAATGAAGCAGTTTTACAAGAGAGGGAGGCTGCTTTGGAATCTTTCAGTAATCTGCACCAATGCAATATCTTTGATTACATTAAAAAACTACTTGGGAAGGGGAGGAGCAGTGTGGTAATGAATCTTGCTACTGCCATACAATTGTTTACAATTACATGAAAAAATATGATGTCACTGATAGTGGAACAAAATATCAAATGTAATAGAATACCTGCAGAATGAAGGGGTAGGAAATAATCATGGGTATATGTTTTGTGTTTTACTACAAACAGGTTATTGCTGCTTGGGAAGGAGATTTTGAAGCTACTTAGTACAATGAAAGAATTAGGGGAAAGCACAGAATTGTCCAGAAGTGTAAGATTTATTAATTGTTAAGAGAGGAAAACAAGAACTATATTACATGTGTGAATTCTTGCTCTGTTGTCATCATAAAGATTGTGTTATCATCCTTACTTTGTGAATGTCAGGTGATGGTACATCTCCTTGGAACACCCAGGAGTTTAGATACATTCAGTCTCCTCACTTTCCCTCCTTTGAAACTGTGTACTCCTGAAAGACACTGAAGAATAGTTCTAAAGAATGAAACTTGCTTTATTCACTGAGAACGAATCTGTTGTATTTATCTGAGAAGTCCTGACCACAGTGCTTCATCCAATGCCATTTTGCTAATCTCAAGGCATCAGTACTTTTCTGGTTTCTAGTATGACCCAGAAATTAGATTAATATGTTAGGTAAAATTCTGTCATCATGAGGCCTTTTACGTGTATCCTGGAACCATTTACAGCAGAGGTGTCTACAATATATATAGGTATGTTTATGCAGACCTCTGATGCTTCCATGTTAATTACTGCTTCAGACTGTATTCATATCAATAGCTGAGATGTGGAGTTCTTGTTTTCTCACTCATTTATACTTCTGATGCTAACTTGTGCATAACATAATGCTGTTTCATTCCTAAATGAAGACATTAAAAATGAACTATCTGCTTCTGAAGTGTCTTTGTTACTGCCTTGTCAAGTAGAAAACTGATCCAAGCCTAAACTTTATGTATTCTTAGTGGTTGCGTTCTCAGTGCAGTTATTTCATACGGTTGTTGACAGGATATAATCACAGTTGTCAAACCTAGGAATGAAAAATCAGCACCAGTGTATTTCCTTTCGTGATAGCTTGAGCCTTTTTCAACTTGGGAGGAATGAAGAGGGACTTCTGTTAGCAATGAATAGTAACTTAATTTTGTATGGAAACACTGCTTGTCATCTTACCTAGTCTGTGGTTTTTGGTTTTAGAATTTACAGCAGAATTCTTCACAGATAAATGATCCAGTGTCTTAAGCTTCCATCTCTTTTTTTTTTTTTTTTTTTTTTTTTCCTTAAAGGAAATGGGGCGATTGCACCCATGACTGTGTTAAGGTTGGAAGGAAAGCATATCTTCTGAGACGCTTTGTTCCAGTCATGGCCTCAAAATATTCTAATGCCTAGGGCAGCTCTTTTTATGGATAAGCCATGGGACAGAAACGGTGTTGCATCTCCAGAATACCACCTAGTGTATGAAAGCACCAAATAAAAATCCCTATGAGACCATAAGACTCTGGTGTATTCGTTGCTGGCTGGGCAGCTGTTAGTCCAGACGGTTCAGAAGTATTTTTCTTTAAGGTTACAGCGTGTTGTGATCTCAAATTCAATCCATGTAGGACAGTTGAATGTAATTTGCCTAATTATTTCTCCAGAAGAAATATATGCAGAGAGATTAGCAAATAATTATTATATAATGATTTTTCAGTTTGTTCTCTGAATTCTGCATATAATGTTTATGAAACAATTAAGAGTGTTAGTAGTTTAGGAATAATAGTAATGTCTTTGGTAAACTAATTGTCTCAGCAAAGTAGATAACTAGAATTAATCTTTTAGCTTCTCCAGGACTCATAAACTCAAAGAGCACAATTGAGACTGGCTATGAAAAGGTTAGTCTCTATAGCCCATATTAGAGGAGTCCAAAGAAGCAAGTTCCATGAATGTAAAATTGAAAGCCAGAGGAGCCCTGGGAGCAAGCAGTTCATAAGAATCATCATAGAATTCTAAAACGGCTTGGATTGGAAAAAAGCCTTGAAGATAATCTAGTTCCATCCTCCCTGCTGTGGGGAGAGTTGCTACCCACTAGATCAGGCTGCCCAAGGCCCCATCCAGCCTGGCCTTGAGCCCCTCCAGGGAAGGGAAGGGGCATCCACAGTTTCTCTGGGCAGCCTGTGCCAATGTCTTACTGCCCTCTGAAGGAAGGATTTCATAGAATCAGAGAGGGGTTTGCATGTCTCCTGACCAATGTACCTGCAGAACCCCGTGATATTTTTTGTATCTCTTGTCAAGTTCTTTTTTTTTTTTTTTTTTCCTGCACTTTGGCTTTCCTGATCCCATTGCTGCATGGATTTTATTTTTGTTTTCCCCAGTCTGTACATGTCTGGAATTGTTCCAACCAAGGTGCAGCATCTTGCATTTGGCTTTGTTGAAACTTAATAGGTTCACGTGGTCCCACTTATCCAGCTTGTCCTTTGGATGGCATCACTTCCTTCTTCATATCAACTGCAAGAGATGAGAGTCCCAGACTAGAGGTGATAGTGACAGCCAGAAGCATCCATTGCTTCTTTGAATGACAGGATGGGGCGTGCTCAGGAGGGTTCTGGGTTGAACTGACAACATGTTTCCAGTTTCCTCCACAGCCAGGGACTTTCTGGCTCATCTTCATCAACAATTTCTGCTTGCATGTCTGTGTGCAGATTATGATCTGGCATTCACTATTTCTCCCATTACGTTTTTGAGTGGGATGCAAAGAGAAAGACTTTGAAATGCACTTCTTTTGTCAGGTTCTCCTGTTCCAGGCCTATAGTGAATCCTGATTTCTCTTTCATCAGCTGGGATCAGTAAAAGTCACAAGGAACACCACAGGCCTTCCACAGGTCACCTGTCCTCTGCGCTTATATGGTGTGGGGGCCTCTGTATATGTTACGAAAGCTGTAGCTGAACACTGGTAGCACTGAACAAGAAAACAGAGCGGACATCTCATTTTCAGTGTCTTGAATCTGTATAAGCTTGTCCTTATACAGTCCCTCCTACTTCTTCATGAAATAATTTCTGTAAGTTAGATTTTGGTCTCTGTATAGAAAGCAGAACACAGTTAAGTATCTTCTTGTTCCTTGTGTCTGTAAGAGATGGTACATATGTGACTGCTTCCTGCAGTGTGCCCCACCTCATAGCTCTCACACCTATAGCAATGTGTCCAGATCAAAAACTTCTGCAATATTACAGTGCCTTTTGTCCAAAAAGAACAATAATTACTTTTAAATACTCCTTTTATTATTGTGATGTTAAGAAGGTAAATTTGTCTCATGTCTTTCTATATAATACAGTATTATCCACAAAATCAGACAGAAGCATCAGGATGCTTACAAACGGTAAAATTAAAAACAGAGTTCAGATGCTTTCCCTCTGCAAGAAATCTAACTTTCTTCAATGGTGTATGTGGTGTTTTGGATCTTCCCCCCAGAAATTGACTCTGCAGAAGCAATACTTAAGTAGTGTTCCGGAGACTGAATGGAATAGCTTCCTCAGCTGTTCTGTCTTCTGTTCCAGCCCATAAATAGAGATGTTTTCATAGGGGTAGCAATATGCCAATGGTAAACAAGATACCTACAACTTCTTCAAATAGTATGTTCACTTTCTATGAATAGTACTTATGTTTTGTGTCACACAAGCCAAGAGAAGAGTGTTTCTCAAGACTCACAACTTAACTTGTGGAAAAATTAATAATGTCTATATTATTTAGATCCAGTTTGTAGAACTCCCTTCTACTAAGTATTCATGGAGAGAAGACTTTGAGAATATGAGGAATAAAATCTACCTGTGGATCACCAAGATATCCTTAGTTGGTTATGTAGCCTTTACCATTCTTTTTTACATATACAGAATCCCTGCACTGGAGAATTAGAAAGCAAACAAGCTTGGGAAGAAGCTCACTTTGGATAAGCAGCTCATCCCCTTGCAGCCTTTCTCTCTTCCCCCTGTTTCTGAGAAACCAGTGCTCCAATCTGACTTGGCAGTTGCTCTTTTCCTGGAAACAATGGTGTCAGTGTTGAGTATGTTGATCTTAGACAAATGGGAAGAGAGCTGCCTGGGTAGTATATGTCCATTAGGCACATGTTTGATATTAAGTAAAACTGAAATAATGTTTGAGTTTTGTTTTTGGCAATTTGGTATTTATAATACTGTACTGACTTCTACACATAGAATATTTAGCTTTTTTAAGAGCTTTAGAGATTTGATACAGTCAGACATTGTAGTTGGCCAACTACATAACCTCTGCAGTTTGGTTCCTTTATTCCTTTCTCTGAAGTCTATAGATCAGTTGTATTTTAAGAACATTTTTTTAAAGTAAACTGAGTATTTATTAATGTAATAAGTGTATTATGCAATATTCATACACTGAATCATCAAGAAAAAATGTGGTGGGGTAGCAGGGAAGAATGACTTTGAGGTGCATTGTGTCTTTCACATGGGATCATGAATCAGCCTTTTCCTCTTGAATTTATAAACTCTGGAAAATCCAATACTAGATGGAAAACATAATTCTGTTAACTGAAGTATATGCTGGGCTTGATTCAGTGCTTCATTACAGGAGGAGCTGTAGCATAACATTGCAGTAGTAGCATGAGGCACTGCAGAATGACAACCTGTATCAGTTTTGATATTGTTTGCAAAGATTAGGAATATTTGATTTTTCTCCATCAGTCGTTTTTCTTTTTTTTCCTCCCTCTCAACAGGATCTACTCTGTGTAGCTATGAACTACTGCCATCAGAATATACTACAGACCCGAGGGCTGCCAAGTTGTGTCCTAAATATCCTGTTCCAGAGAGGTAATATTAACATCTTATCTGATGTGGGGGTGAAGGGAACAGAGACTTAATTTGTTTATATGATTAAGTGTTCTTTAGAAAATAAGCCTCATAAATTTCTTGTTTTACAGATGGATTTTTTTTATTATTGTTGCATGTTTTTAAAACGCATTGGGAATGCAGCTTGTAAAGGAAAACCTGAATAATCCACACATGCATTAGTAAGATGACTGAGCTGATATAATTCAGTTCTCTACTGTCTCATGTAACCAGTGCAGTGCTGAGTATCAGCTCTTTTTCTACCTTTTACCCACAGCCAGCTGCCTTCCAGTGCTACAGTTCAGGGAGCCATGTGTGACTATGTCATTTTCCCTCTCAAAAATCCAATATGCCTCAGAAATTATATGTCGAGTATTCACTTTCTGCACCTTACATCAACTAATCAGGTGCAGCAAGTTGCTTCATTTTTAATTCTTTCAGTTCCCAAATGACCAATGTGGGAATGCTCAAGAAATAAAAAGGGATTTTTATTTTATAAACAGATCAATTTGAGTTTTACTGTTCAAAATATTATGTTGGACTGCTTTTTGTGAAGTAGAGAGAAAGGACTCTTGCTCCAGAGACTCTGCTATTGCTAGCCGTGTTGGCTCCACTGGAAGCATTTCTGTGAAAAGAAGTGATTGTACACATTTTCATCAATAATTCTTCTCAAGAAGAATCCAGTTCTGTTTTCTCACATTTTAGCTTTTCAAGCATATCCAGTAGAGATTGTAACTGCTTACTCTTGCCCTATACATCATTTTTTGTTAAAGTTTAATAAAATGTCAGTTCTAGAAACTCTAGTTTTAAGTATCTCTTGTTGTTATGGTAGGCTATCTGGTGAATATATATTTTAATGTATGTAGCAGCTGGAATTTATTTATTTATTTTACTTTTCCTCACAGCAAGTCAGTATTCTATGCAACTAACCAGCTGTTATAGCTGTAATACAAAAATGAAAACTTCAGTGCTGGCTTGCATACTGAAAAGCCTTGTCAGTCTTAATTTCTGTCAGATACATATTGACTTTTCTCACTGTGTGTTCCCATGCCATTCAGTCTGAATGAATGTAACTGAAAAAGAAGACAGATAAGTAGAACAGTATGTCAGAACTCTAATGATACTATGTAAATTCTTTGGAAATGCTGCCTCAAGTTATTTCGGAAAAGCTATTGTGTCAGTGGTGTATTTCCCCTTTGTTATTTGGCATGAATAAAATGTACAACATATTTGAATATTTTTGAAATTGAGAAGTCTAAGCTTGATGCCCTCAGGCAGAAAAGGCCTATATTGTATATGTAATCCACTCTGTTTTTCAGATTTTTATGGTTAAATTATTTGAGAAAATTGGTGTAATTTGGAGGGGAAATGGAATCCTGTGGAGGGAGACAAATGAAAAGCTTGCGCATTGTAGACTGAGACATTCTGGCTGAACTTACCAGCCCTCCTTTTCTTTGATTCAATCTGTCAGAGGTAGGAAACATCACCTAGCTCCCATTAGGTCAGTGGAATTGGAGGTAGCTCAAGCTGTGAGGTCTGTCCCTTGATATTTGATGACTTCTCACCTTGCAGTTGAGACTCTGGTTCTCAAGGGACTCCGATCCACCACCTTCAAGGCACTATGTACCTTTAACTTAACCGTTCAGCCTAGCAGTGCAGTTAGCAATTCATGTTTCTGCTGTGACTGCCTAGAAACTCTGAGTCTCAGGGGATCACAACCTTTCTTTTTAGTTTTGGAATAGAGAACACAAGAGGAAAATCCATTCAGCTTTTTCCTCCAGTGTTTCTCTCTCAGCCAGCTCTGCGGAGCTGTACTAAGAGTCTGTTTGGTAAAGCTTATAGAAAACAAAAAGCTGGGTAACAGTGGCATTTCAACCAATCACCCTATACATAGGTGTACAATCAATGAATATGTGGATATTATAATTAAGAAATACACAAGAAAGTTAGGCTAAACAGGTTATCACACTAAAGAATGGATGGAAAGCTTGCCCTTGTCCTGGATTCACTGAGAAGACTCCAGGAGGAGCAGTCTCCAAAGGAGATCCTTCTCCAGTGAATAGTCAGCTCTTAAATGGGATCTAGGAGAGGTGGAGCCAGGCTCCAGCCCTTCCAGTAGCACAGGAGAGTTGTCTTCACCTGTGCTGCCAGGGTTGACTCATTGCTCACCTCCGGTGATCAATCAGAGGTCCAGGCCATGGTTCAGCTGTTCCCATACAATAGGTTTCTGTGGGTATAATTGTGAAAGAAGAGATTTTCTGAAATTGAATACTTGAACAGTTTGGTAGAGGTCTTAACTTCATCTGCTGGCTTGAACTGCACTTGCTTTATTCTTCATTAAGCGCATATTATTATTCTGAGAAACCTGCAATTCAATTTCAGTATGCAATATACCAAGTAATGATTGAGAAGCCATACGAGATAGTACAAGTCACAGGGAATAGATCTATTATTGCATTTTTAATTAAACAGGACACCTTGCCTTCCTTTCTCATTGAGACAGAATCACTGAAATAGTAGTAGAACTCAAAAGATGAATTCTCCGGAGTGCAGTTTATTCAGGAAAGCTTGTAGACACCTCATTTTTTATTAATTATGATAAAGTTAGAAATTAATTATTGCATAGGAAAATAGGTAACTTAAAATAAGTGTACTGAGAGTACTGTAATACGAGTGTTTAAATAGGCAATACAAAGCGGTACACAAAAAATGTTTTTTTCCTATTAGGGTGGATTTTGGAATGGCGTTTTATTCCTGCTAGACTTCTCAAGATTGGTATTTTCTTATTCATATTGCAGAGATAATAGTTCCTTCCATACTCCCAGCTCAAAAATTGTGTATTGCTGCTGGTATTGACAATTTTTTAAATACTCCAGAATTTGTGCAAAGTTGGAGCAGTTAACAGCAAAATAAAAGTCAATTTTCAATATTTCCCAGTATTAATGCTTATAACAAACTGTAGCATGTTGCATATCCCAACTAGACTGAGAGGATGCTGTCTATTAATAGAGCTGCCATCAATAGTGGTTTAGTTTGTTTTTTAACAACAGCACAGAACTGCTCTGCTGTGCTTAACTGCCGCCTTCATCAGTAACCAACAGTAGATTATAACGTGAGCACTTGCGAATGTGTTCATCTTTTCGGCACCGTGAGATTAGAACTGTGTAATGTATAATTGTCAGTCACTTCAATCATAACCCTAGAATCTATTAATTATCTAAGACTGGAAGGTAATCATAATTTTTCCTGAATTCAATGCAGATAATTGCACTCTCATGGTTTTAGGAATGTTGTCCTTTTTTTTTTTTCTCTTCAAAATAGAAAGCAGCAGTGCGTAGGAAGAATGTGCCTAACACAGCTGATTTGCTCACAGTGTGTTTAAGATAAAGGTTGGAATTCTAGAAAGGCTTGGGATTTATGAGTTGTTTAAGCAAATAGGAAATCATTGGTTTATGAGTCATTGCTGAAATGGGGATACTGCAAAATATTATGTGCACTGCTGCTGCAATCCCCTGAAATCTTGTAAGGAAGGAACATCACAGAAGAGGAAATAAATTTAACTATAAAAGATTGACTTAGCACAAAATATATTTCTTTTATTGGATCAATTTACAAAAAGGAGTGTATAATTAATGAAATATACATCTGAATTGCAATTGGGAAGTTTGACACAAAGATTTGGTAGGCTACTTTGAGATGTGACATCGCTTATGAGCCAGAAATGGGAAACATTTGGAAAACAAAATTATCCAATTTTCATGTGAAGATTTTTGCTCTTTTATCTTCCCCTGATGCACTTGATAGCAGATCATGCTGAGCATTCAAAAAAATACTAGCCTCAGTGTTTTGAGAGAGGATGCTTCCAAAGCAGTTAAGGAGTAATGAAGTCGTAGAGACATCTTTGCATGTTTTTGCAGAGAATGTAGTGCATTATTTTACTAAAGTAGTGAAGCTAAACAATGTGACTGTAGCCTTTAGTAGAAGAATAAGTGTAGTATGGGGGAATACTAAAAATGTATGTATTGGTTTTGCTTGACGACAGTAAACGGCGGATGTCTTGAAGTGCAAAATGTGTCCTTTTAAGAGTAGTATTGTCATTCTGGGATTTCTCTGCTTCAAACGTGAGCAGTACTCCACTTCAACACGTGTGAGAGGCATTGTTTCAGCTGCTGGTTCATCGTGTGACGCTTGAATGAGAAATGTTTCAGTGAAATAGGAACATACATTTTGTGAGCCTTACTGTTTATGGGTGGGAGGGTAATATGCTATTGGAATGTGCGCTCCAACTTCACAGGGTTACCTGTAAGAACAACATCATTTCCCATATAATCATCCTCATTCCAGCAGCACTTGTGCATTCAACACATGGTTTCTGGTTATGATGTTATGAGGGTGGAGTGGTTGCATCTATTCACCTTTCATTTGTGTGTTGATGTGGCATTTATATTAAGTAGGAGTAATTTTTTTTCCTGATTTTTTTTTTCTTGTGTCACCAGTGCACCTATTCCATTCTTCCATCGCTGTGCTCCTGTGAACATTTCCTGCTATGCCAAGTTTGCAGAGGCCCTGATCACCTTTGTCAGTGACAGTAGTGTCTTACACAGGCTGATTAGTGGAGTTATGACCAGCAAAGAGATTATAATGGGACTTTGCTTGTTGTCACTAGGTAATTGTTTTTCTCATTATTAGCTATTTACTGCAGTAGGAGATTGTTAACACCCTCTAATCACAATATGAGAAGAAAAAAACAAACAGACATGTATTATAGCATTAAGCCCTTAGAAAATGGTTCAGAATGGTACATATTTTTTGACAGCTAGATGACTTCTTCAGAAGCAATGCATGTGCATTCTTGTTTTTTTCTCCTCTTCCACTGATGGGAGATAGAAGATGTGGGACAGGTGATTAGCTAACATTAGTTTTGGTGTAGTTAACAGAGCATCTGCATTCTCCTCATTTTTATTAAAATATTCACGTTTTTCTTTTATAATATTCATCTGCCAACTGAAGTCCCTTTCCAAATAAAAAGAACAGAGAGGTGCACAATACTATCCTTCTTGTTTTGGTTTGTTTAATTTAAATTAATTGTGCAGGGATGCTCGAATTTTATGAAGGAAATGTAATTTATGTTACTCCATCCTCCAAAATAAATAAATAAATAAATAAAACTTCAGGCCTTTGAAAAACTCAGCCAAAAAGCTATAAATTCCCAGATGTATAGAGGTACTGAATGGTTTTTCAGTTAAAATACAGGCCTTTTCTGGCTTGTAAAGTGACAAACTACACAAGAATGAAGAGCTGTGGTAACAAAATATTGTAAATTCAAGTGTAATGCTAGTCACTCACATAAATTACTTTCCTAATGAGTATACTCCTACTAAGTCTTTTTTCTGAGTATACCAGATATAGTAAATGTGAAATGGAAAGCACCAGACACTAGTCATGCATATGAGCAGTGTGAGGTTAAAATAAAAGGCTGCAAAGCTGTAACTGAAAAACAAGTCTTTCTGTTTTAATCTGCCTTTGTAGTTACAGCAAATAAATAAATAAAAAGAAGAGGTTAGTTACCACTCAACAGAAACAGAAGACGATTGACTATCTTTTCAGCTCTCAGACAGCTGATTATTGTTTTACCTTGTAATGATAAAATAACTATCCAGAATATTCTGAAAGTTAGTGGCTGAATTATTAGTGTTATTTTGGGTTAAGAGGCGGAAGTTTGTACAGTGTTTCACATACAGTTAGTTTTAACTTGAAAGAGAAAACTGTGTGATAATTTCCACTTTTATAATATTTTCATAGTTAATTTACTTTTAAATAATTGGTTAGATAGTGTGATTCTCTTAGCCTGTTTTTAGTAGCTTATTATTGTGTACAAATAGGTATGTGGAAATGTTCACTACTCCCTAAATTATAGATGGCTGACACTGAAGATGTCTTTTTAATATGTAGTTCCTGAATGACAGTGGAACTGTATGAGCAGAGCTTGTTAAATAACTCATTTTGAATGTTGAAAATAAGCACAAAGTTGTGTTCTTGAGGAGGCGTGCTCATGTTACTAGACTCGAGTACTAACATGTCTTGCTGTCTGTTATGTCATTGTCTAAATACATCTGTCTATACGTACGCATTATGTTTTGTATGTAGTGTACCATGTACATGTACTTATGCTCTCTTTTGTTTTAATCAGCAGCACCAAAGCAGGAGATGTAGAGGTGCCTGATTTCCTTAACTATCTGTGCAGTGAGTCTGTAAGATGCAGAAAATAAATCTGCCTAAAAATTATTTTGAAGGCAGTCTGATCTTAGTGCAGAGGAAGAATTAGAAACGCTATTCCTACTTGAAATAATTGCTCTGCTTATCTCATTCATCTTTTTTTCTTTATTTTTTTTTTTCAGTGTTGTCCATGATTTTGATGGTTATAATCAGGTACATTTCAAGAGTGCTTGTCTGGATTTTAACAATTCTTGTCATTCTGGGATCACTTGGTAAGTTGCGTTCATCTCTAAGTTTTTAGGTGCCCTGTTCTTTTATTTGTTTTCTATGTCTACAGACCAGCAAAATGCTGCTTTTATTTTGGAGCTATTCCTTTTTGTTCAGCTTTCATTTGACCTCCTTGTAATTGCAGTACACTCTCAGATAGCATGTTGCTCCATAGGGATTTTCTGCACTTATTGCTTGGCAAGCAAGCTTCTTTTCAGCCTCACTTGTGCAGTCCTAACCGCTGCCTTTTGCTTAACTTTGCAATCATATCAGCAAGCTGATCTGGATATGTTGATAGCATACCAACCCATTGGGTGTACTCAGGCTTTTGGGAATCAAAGGGCAGATGTTGTTTATGTGGCCTCAGGGTATCTCAGGACATAGATTTGTCCATATCACCGTGACACATTGATGATATCCTTCAGTCCTCCTACGGGCTATTTTAGGCCTGTCCTTAAAGAGAGGAAGCAAGGATGGTTTTCTGTAATTTCTAATCAAATCCTATTTCCACTGACCTAGGAAGTCCTGCGTGACCTAGGTAATGTATGAAGTAGAACCAGCCATGACATCTTGAGCATAACCAAAGATTGTCCTATACAAAATGATTCTTAGTCTGCATTATCTTCTATGAAGGTTATATTCTATATTTGTAATAGCAACAGATGTGTGATGTATAGACAGATGAATATAAGGGAGGAACAAGAAAAAAGCCACTGAATTACAAAGTACTAGCAATGTGATTTTCAATTTGTATTAGAAAGGGATTGGAAAAGAAAAGAAAAAAAAGCAGACCATCGCTTTTTTTTTCTGCTTACTGATCCCAAGGTCTGTGACCACAGAAGAGAGAAAAAAATACATATATATTTTCTTCGCAAGCTTTATTATATATTTTCTTTACTTTAAAGTAAAAATTAATAAGAAACTCTATCTTTGAAGACAGCAAAAATAAAGCATTTAGTAAACATAGAGTTTAAAAACTGTCTTTAGGAGAATACCTATGTAGTAATTAAAACTGACAGTGGTTTGCCCAGCAGGATGTGATCATTAAAGCCAGTGGGTATAAGCTTTTGGGATTTCAGCAAAACTGTCAATACTGTTTCTCACGGAGTTCTTCTAGACAAAATATCCAGCTTGACAAAAAGATAATACAGTGAATGAACTGACTGGCTGACAGGTTCCACTGAGAATGTTGCAGTAAATGTAAGGTAGGGTAGGTAGGGTTCCACAGGGCTCAGAGTTCCTGTAGTGTTTTTTTTAAATGTCCTGGATTCAGGATTCAAGTGCATACTAAGTAATACAGATGACACCAAATTGAGAGGAGCTGTGGAATTCCTCAAACATAGGGAGGCCTTGCAGAGAGATCTGGACAGGTTGGTGGGCTGGCCAGTCAGCAACTGCATGAAGTTCAACAAGAGCAAGTGCTGCACTTGAGGTGGGGCAGCCCTGGTTATATGTACAAGTTGAGAACAAGAGGCACAGAGCAGCCCCAGTGGAAAGGGATTGCAGGGTTCTGTCTGACAGCAAGCTGAACATGAGGCAGCAGTGTGCTGTGGAGCCCAAAGGGCCAACTGTACCTCAGGGTGCAGCAGGCCCAGCGCTGCCACTGGGTGAGGGGAGCGGCTGCCCCCTCTGCTCTGTGCTGTGCAGCCTCACCTACAGCACTGCGTGCAGGTTGGGTGCTGCAGTACAAGGACATAAAGCTATTAGCATCCGAAGGAGGGCTGTGAGGAAGGGCTATGTGTGGAGGGCAGGTGCTCAGTGCAGAGCAGAGGAGCTGAGGGCAGCCCTCAATGGCGGCTGCAGCTCCTCACAGGGAGCGAGGGGCAGCGCTGAGCTCTGCTGTGTGTGACAGCGACAGGGCCTGAGGGAACAGCATGGAGCTGCGTCAGGGAAAGGGTCTGCACCAGAGGGCGGTGGGCATTGCCCCAGTGTCAGAGTTCAAAGGGCGTTTGGACAGTGCTCTGAGACATAGGGTTTGAGTTTTGGGTGGCGCTTTGTGGAGCAGGAGGTTTAATTTAATCCTTGAGTGTCCCTTCTAGCTCAGAATGTTCTGTGGTTCTAGAAAGGCAGTAAGGAGGCCATATGTAATAAGCAATGAGCAGTACAATGGGATGCAGATGTGGCCAGAACACTGACAGCTTCTTCAGAAGTGGACTGTGGGAAAACTCAAATGGTTCCCATGACATTACCTATGCGCCCTTTTATTGAAGAAGTGGCAGCAGCACATTTTTTTGCTGTGTGAGCATTTGTGTTTACATCTACCAATTACAGCTTCCTTGGAAGGTCCTTATGAGTCCCTTCCAACTCAAGATGTTCTATGATTCTTGGGTAACCAGACTCAATGAAAGAACTTAATAACTTATCTTACTGTAACTTACTGTTACAATGTTCTAAAAAATTGCAGCCATCACAGAGACTGAAAAAGGACGTGTTCTCAATGAAATACACTGCTTATTCTTTATTTGATGTATGCTTATGAGATGCCAAAAGAGCACCCTCCGGTTTAGAGCTCAGTAGAGTACCTTTAGCAAAGTCAGTGTGATCTCCAGATAAGCTTATGGAGATGATTAACAAGGAATAACAGAAAAGAGTACTACGAGGAGGAAAAAAAAAACAAAACAGCTGCAAAGGTTAGTTCATTGAGAGGCTGCAATCCTGTATGTAAAAAAAATTCTAACTTGAAAGACAGGTAAAATATGCAATTGAAGTACTGGTTTAAAGGCTAGGTTTTCGTAACAGTGGTTAGAAGAAGGTATCATATTGTATTGGCCTCCTGGCCTTTTGTTCTATTTAAGCCACAGTACCTTTCAGTGATGTTTTTGCAGTGCCTGAAAGACAATGTCTTGATGCACGTGTAGCTCTGTCATTAATCTGAGGTGCTGTTTTCAGGGTCAAGACTGTTCCTTTATTTCTCTGTAGATCTTCCCAGAGGTTATAGGTTCCTCTTTTTCCATTTGATATTTTGCGTCCTTACCCAAAGTTCCCTCTTGGTTTCCCCTCCTGAATCTTTGCATACATCTTGTCATATAATTTCAGCCTTTCTTTCCTTTTATTGCTCTTTCTTTCCTTTCTTCACTTTTACTTCCTCTGTTGTCTGTCTAATGATTGCTGTTACCTAACTCCTAGAGGTTCCTATGAATTAGTTGCATCACACACTTTCACTCTAAAACATAAAAAGCTGTAAATCTTTTAAGTGGGCACAGTGGGATGAGGTTCTGGAAAGAGTGTATCAAATTGAGAAGACAGAAACGGAGGAGAATTGAGCATTTCTCCATCCTTTGAAGTGAAAGGTCTTGCACCTGGGTTACGATAACCCTCCACTGTCACTACGAGCTGGAGGATGTAAAGACAGCACACAGTCCTGCTGAAGAGGACTTGGGGGTAGAGGTGGGTGGCAGCTGGATGTGAGCCAGTAGTGTGCCCTTGCAGCCTAGAAAGCCAGCTGTATCCTGGGCTGTTCCAAAAGAAGTGTGGTCACCAAAGCAAGAGAGTGATCCTGCCCCTCTGCTCTGATGAGACCTCAGCTGGAGTACTGGATCCAAATGTGCAGTCCTTAGTACAGGTGAGACATGGACCTGTTGGAATACATCCAGGGGAGGGCCACAAGAAATGATCCAAGAGATGGATCTCCTCAAGAACAGGCTGAATCTATTCAGCACAAAGAAGAGAAGGCTCTGAAGAGACCAGATAGCAGCCTTTCAGTATCAAATGGGAGACTGTAAGAAAGAAGGGGACAGGCTCTTCATCAGGATGTTCGGTGACAGGAGAAGGAGAACTGGTTTCAAATGAAAAGGGGAGATTCAGACTGGATATAAAGAAGAAGTTATTTATGGTAAGACTGATAAGACACTGGTGTAAGCTGCCCAGAGAGGTGGTGGATGCTCTGTCGTCCCTGAAGACATTCAAGGTCAGGCTGGATGGGGCTCTGAGAATGTGATCTAGCTGTAGATTATCTTAAAGGATCTCTTCCAATTCATAGGATTCTGTGATTCTACAGATTCGTATTGGGTTATCCATTTGTTTCATTGAATCTTCTGTATCAGACCAGACTTGAAAAAATAAACTTCTTAGTTGCTTTGGTACTAGGTGTGACTGTGTCACAGAAGGAGCATCTTTAATGTGACTTCTGTTTTTCTCTTCTAAAACATAGGTGGAACAGGAGTCCTGTGGTGGCTCTATGCTAAAGAACGAATGTCTGCCAGTGCTGATGAGACTCAAATAGCCAAAGAAAATCGTCAGGCTCTCCTGATCTATGCCATTTCAGCTACTGTCTTCACGGTATGTTTTTCTAGTTATCAAATGATTTTCTTGTCTGACCTTTCTGTTTGTTTATTCAGGTGTGAGGTTTATATCTCGCAAGCTTTAAATGTTTATTTCTACTACAAGTTCTGCTGCAATGTCTTTTTCTCCTTCTTAGCATTGTTCTGTAATATGTTCTTGTATCAGGAGGGAGCTCTTAACTCTGCATCTGTTCTGTTGTACACTAAGATGTCCACAGAGACCTCCCATGAATATGAAGCTCCCAATCCAGTTTCACTTATGAGATTTTTGTTAGGCTCCCAGTTCAGAGGTACTTTGCAATTTCAGTTTATTTAAAAGTCTGCTCATATTTCTGAAATCACTTGTTCCCAAATTTCTTCCACTTACACAAGGATCTTTTTGAAAGTGCTGGCACAAGCTGCCCAGTGAAGTTGTGGATGTCCCATCCCTTGAGGTACTCAAAGCCACCAGGTTGGATGGGGCCCTGATCAATATTATCTAGTGCCTGATGTAGTAGTTTGTAACCCTGCCTATGGAAGAGGGGTTGGAACTAGATGATCTTTAAGGTCCCTTCCAACCCAAGGCATTCTATGATTCTGAAATATTAACACTACTAAACCAGTGTGTGTTCTCTCAGGCATGTTATTCACTCAAAATCATTGGCCTTGCAACTAAAAATTGTCAATGATTGACTAACTTACAAGACAAGTCCACCATACAGTGTCCAAAAATGAATGTTAAATTGTTTTCTTTGTTAAATCTTCCAATCTTGCTAAATTCATTGCTATAACAGCGTAACTGAGGGTGAAATCTGGCATACTCTTGTAAGCCTGTAGCTGATGATGATTCCAAATAAATAATTTGAGATTAGAATTCCTTAAATATGTAATTTGGAAAATAATTTCTCACCAAAAGAAGCTGATCCAGACTTTACATTTTTGATCTTGTGCTCGCAAAATAGAACATATGTTAATTTTCTTTGTTTAAATATCCCAACTGTGCAAAGTATTTGCTTGCTTATTTTTGAGTTCTCTAAAATGTGATTTGTAAAACTTCTTCTTCTAGGTTATCTTGCTTTTGATAATGTTAATTATGCGCAAACGAGTAGCTCTCACAATTGCCTTGTTCCATGTGGCCGGCAAGGTCTTTATTCACCTGCCACTGCTAGTCTTCCAGCCATTTTGGACATTCTTTGTGCTTATCCTCTTCTGGACGTATTGGACCACAGTCCTACTTTTCCTTGGTACTACAGGTAAACAGCTCCCAGGCTTATTTAGAAAAACATACTATATTTAAGCCAGCTTTCATATGTTTTGAAGAGATGGTAATGTAAGGGCCATTGCATGCATTTGCTGTCTCCAAAACGTAAGTACACTGGAAGTGTTAGTATTTTCCAGATTATGAGTGAAATATTCTTTGATTTTTCTTCTGTTTGTACATGTTATTCTGAGAGAAGCTAGTGTACTCTGAATTTCTGCCTGTTGTAGGAGCATAGACAAGATCTTTGTTCGTGGTATGGTCTTGTCAAGAGCTCCTAGAATTAGTCAGTCTTAGAGGTTCAAGTCTTAGTTACTTCAGTAGAGAAGCCTAGCAAATGCTTTTAAAATGGAAGATGCTTGTTTTAGTTTGCAGTTAATTGTGGACAGTAAAGGCCATAATTCATCACCAAAACTGTAGAATTTGAAAATTACTGCTAATTCAGTGTATCAGTGTATCAGTGTTTCAGATCATAGAGCTATTTCTGTAACGATCACTGTGTGAATTATATCAAGACTAAAACAGACAAATCAAGAATGAAAATATAATAAAATTATTTTTATTGGTACTTGGTAGGTCTGGTTGGTCTTGGAAGTTTTCACTGTGTGGCTAAATGAAAAAATAATGATGTTGTAGCATTTTGAATATTATGCATATTATCAACGTTAGTGTATTTTTTCAACTGCTGTTATACTGATTGTCTCAAAAGGTATGTCTTTTTTATGAACTGTTTTCCTAAATCTGACATCTAGTAGCATGAGTAGAATTTAGGGTGGCTCCTCTCCGAATGGTTATGAACAGCTAATTACTGATTCTTTCTTCTTAATTTCTAGGTAATCCTGTCCCAAATGAAGAAGGATTTGTTGAGTTTCGGATGACAGGCCCCCTGAAGTACATGTGGTGGTACCATGTAGTAGGACTCATCTGGATCAGCGAGTTTATCCTAGCCTGTCAGCAGATGACAGTAGCAGGAGCTGTTGTCACGTACTATTTCACGAGGTAAGGATAAACTTAGCTTTATTGTGAGCAGCCTAGAAACGCAATTAAGAGAAATAATGAAAGATAGAGCTTTTGGGGAGAACACTTCCTGCCTGCCTGAAAGCTGGAGAGTGGTTGAATTGTATTAACCTGTTTTATATCATGTGAAGTTTTATAATAACATGTTTTGCTGGTTATGGATGATATTCTGGTGTTTAGGATTATCTACCTTGCAACATGTGCACATTGTGGAAACATGGGTGATGGACTAGCAGAAAAGAATGTGCCTAGAAGGCTATCTGTAGTACTAATACTAGTGCTCATAAGCTCAATAGAGACTGAAAAGCTACTGGCAGCATTTTGTTGTTATTATTTTTAATTGCAAAATAATGGCCTTTAAAATGGCTTTCATTAGTCTTTCTTACTTCAGATTGCTCAGGGTATTAATAGATTCATTATTTACATGTAGATGCTCACAAAATTATGAACAAATATTAAAGTGATACTAAATATGTATGCGTTAAAACTCCTTATTTCACTGCATGTCCTCAGCTGGGTATTAGAACATTACCCTGGCTATTCTGTGCATGTATCTGCTGGCTGCTCAAGAAAGCAATAGTAATGCTTAGTAATGCTTAAGCAGTGTTTTTCAGGCATTAGAATTTGGTTTCACAGAGATAAGACCAATTTCATAATCACAGGTTTGTCCAGATAACTTCATCCTAGCTTTAGAGTTTTGTCTTTAGTGTTTGAAGACTTTTCTGAAGTTAAGGGTGCTCAAAATGTACACAAAATAAGCGAAGATTTTCTTGTTTAAGCCATTCAGGATCCACTTTTCTCCCCTGGAAACCAAACCAACAACAGAAAACAAACAAACAAACAAAAAAACAAAAAAAAAACCAACCTGATATCAGATGTGTTATTAGTATTTCATGAGGAAAAAAATGGTATTTCAACGATCTGAAGTACTGTGTTTTGGTATGTGGAGCAGAACCGTTGCAATATTTTTATTAAGGAAAAGAGTCAACGATTCTAATTATCTGTTTATCACTTTTTGTAAAAGTAAAATAGAAAAATGCACATCATTATTCAGGAATGAACCTTCACATTTTCTTGGTCTTTTCAAGACAATATAATGCAGGTTCTTTGGCTAAAGAGCAGCATGAATAAAGGGTGTTGACACAGTATTTAGCAATATTGATTTAATTAAGCAAGCTTTTCATGTGAAGGATATGATTAAGAAAAACTATAAGGGATATCCATCAACCCTACTTTATTCTTGTGATATGCTATGAAAAGTCTAATTTTTATTTTAATGGGTTTTCAAATAATCATACAGATATCGTTTGAAGTGCATAATCACAAATGTTTAGTTTGTCTTTTTTTAGCTGTGACTGTTACCTGAACTACATTTGATTTCTTATCTGCCCTAGTCTCTTTAAAATATATCAAATGTAAGGCAAGTAAATTAATTTACTGTGGTGACAGAGACTATACTTATTAATGATGATGTCCTCCAGTATACCAGTGAAATACATCTGAGAAGTTGTTATCGGATGCTGCAGGGTTGTAAAAAGTAAAGAACTATGAATGTACAGAGTAAAGTTTTACACTGATGCAGGTTAATAATGCTTGTGTTTCATTTCCTTTATTGATTTATGTATTTGCCATCACCTGAAAGTGTATGATTTTACTTTCAAGTGAAACTGCCATTCCTTAATAGGAATTTTAATTTAAGATAACAATTATCAATTGTTCCATACTATTAGTCTTTCTTGAATTTTGAAGTATAATTCTAAATTGAAAAATGACTTGGTATTAAGTAAAGGGCATGAAGATATTTCCACAGCAAATATATATGGAAGAATGTTTTAGATATGTTTGCTATTCATTCACCTTAGCAGGTAAGAGTTCTTGCAACTCGGGCAACAGTAGATCTCAACATCGTATGTGATAGAGTCATCATTCAGTTACAGTTACTTGACAAGGAGATGGTGATCTGGTTGCCTACATGTAGGGTTCAGGCCTTAAATTTTGTGATTGTGTCCAAAGGGGGATTTGACTTCCCTCACCTGAGTTCTGAACATTATTTGGGAGAAAATATAGGGAAAACCTGTTTAGTTATTAACGCTTCATGGTGAAGTTGCACAGAAGTTATTTTCATATGATGAAGACTATTTCTTGACCTTTTTGAATGAAGCTTGCATGAAAATAGTTTTCTCTCGAGATGGGAACTCTTTGTTTTTTTAATACATGGTTACTTGAGGATATGATAGGTAAATTAGACATCCAAAATTGTGACTTGCACAAACTATCAGTGTTTTATGTGGAGTGAACAATATACAGTCACGACAAGAAGGTGGGTAGGAAATTCCTTTTGCAGCCAGCCTGTTGGGAATTGGTAGCAATTCTGTAGGATGACATTAAATGCATGTTGATTATTCTATGTCGTTCTTTTTCTCTTTTCAACAGGGAGAAAAGGAATCTGCCATTTGCTCCTATCCTGGCGTCTGTTAACCGCCTTGTCTGTTACCATCTAGGAACGGTTGCAAAGGGGTCTTTCATTATCACATTAGTGAAGATACCACGAATGATTCTTATGTATATTCATACACAACTCAAAGGAAAAGTAAGAGAAATAGATTCCATATCCTTTCTGAAACTCAAAGCCAGGTGTGCTTGCAGATAATTTAGTTAAACTTATAGTGAAGGCTGAAAGTGTAATTTTGAAATATTTGGTCTTTCAAGGACCATAAGACTGAGAGTAACTGCTTCAGTTAACAAGTTAATTATGAGTTACTTGAAACATGAAGTAATATTATTTTCTTAAGATCTGCTCTTTTTACTGTCTTTTTACTTTGCTTACCTACATTTTGTGCTTTCCTAGGAAAATGCTTGTGCTCGCTGTATGCTTAAAGCCTGCATCTGCTGTCTTTGGTGTCTAGAAAAGTGCCTGACCTATTTAAATCAGGTAAGATTTTCAGTATTCAAGTTTTATGTAAAGCAATGATGATTTATGTGATTCGTAGAATGTAGTATTAGGCTGACACATAATGTGTTGTACTTTGAAGCTGAACTGGACAATGGTACTTAAATCTTGTCTTCGTTACTGAAATTAAAATACAAGGATTACATTAGTCTTTGTTTACATTGCAAAGGTGAAAGCCAGTATTGATCTTTGCAAAGTTTGTATATCTTTACATTAGATCAGATGGATTTATTTAGAGGTTGGAGGTGACCCTCTCTAAGTCCTCTGTAAGGCTACATCTGATTTTAAAAATGTTTGCTATGACAAGGGACTGAACATTTTGGGTTTAATATTTCATGTTTACATGATTGAAAAGCATTCAATTTTCCCCATTTTCCCAATTTTTTACTCCTTCTCCTATTCCCCTTTTGAAAGATCTTTCATTAAGTAAATCTTCTCTTTCTTCTTCCCAGAATGCATACACAGCCACAGCTATCAACAGCACCAACTTCTGCACCTCAGCAAAGGATGCCTTTGTTATTCTAGTGGAGAATGCTTTGCGAGTGGCTGCCATAAACACTGTTGGGGATTTTATGTTGTTCCTTGGAAAGGTAAGTCTTGGCAAGCTTTCCTTAGCATTGACTTGTACCTCAGATAGAAAGTGTTTTAAAATTCCTTTTTTTTACTTCTCACTTTATTGCATCTACACCATGTACAGAAGGAGCTGTCCTAAATTAGGGTAGGTAAGCAGATGATATGCTTAGGTCAAGTAGAAATGGCTGAATTATGAGCTTTTGCATGAATACGTTTTTAGGGAGTCAGGTGAAGTGTGGCCAGAAATTCTGAGGACGTGTGTTTTTGTAGTTAGAAATGTAAAATCTTAAGGAAATGAGGCATTTCTTCTGAATTCTGCTCTTCTGGTTTTTTTTTGAAAGTTGGCACTTTGTCGATCGCCATTTTTTACAAAATTGCACTGGAAGGCAGTATGGGAGTATGCAATTAAGAACTGTTAGTTTAAGCAACAAAGCTTAAACTTTGAGAAATGAAGTAGACTAGAATAATTCCTGTGATCAGTCAGTCTTTTGTCTCTCTAGGAACTCCCCTGTACTTGGTGCTTGTCAGACCATACCTGAAGTAGCATGTTTAGTTTTGGGTCCCCCTGTACAAGAGGGGCATTGAGGCTCTGAAGCATGTCCAGAGAAGAGCAGTGAAGTGTCTGAAGGCCATGTCTCAGGAGAATTAGTTGAGGGAACTGGGATTGTTTAGATTGGAGAAGAGGAGGCTTCTGGGAGACATTAATGCTCTGTGCAGTGATTTGAAAGGAGATTGTAGAGAGGTGGAAGTCAGCTTCTTCACCCAGATAACAGAATCCTGATGAGAAGGAATGGCCATGGAAGATGCACGTTGAGTATTATGAAAAACTTCTCAGAAAGAATGGTGAGGTATTTGAACACACTGCATAGGGAGGTGTTGGAGTCACCTTGTCTTGAGGTATTCAAGGCCATGTAGGTGTGGCACTAATGAACATGATTTAGTGTGTGTAATGGTGATGGGTTGATGGTTGGACTTGATGTGGGACATATTTTCCAACCTGGATGATTTTGTGATAGAGATCTGTAATCCAGTAAATTACTAGCTTTCTGAGGATTTAATTACTGATAGTGTTATAGCAAATAATTGCCATTATTTACTAGAATTTGATACTTGTCCACTTAAATCACCTGACATTTTCCCACTAGTTGAACTGAACTGTTTTCCTTACTACAATTCTTCTTCTTCTGTTAAATCGGACTTCAGCGCACTGAGCTTTAATCCAGTAACTAAATCAATGAGATGTGTGGAGAAGTAAATATATAATGAAAATATAAATGCTCTAGGGATCATAAAATACATAATGCAGTTTTGTGGAGGAGTCTGAAATGTGTTAGAGAACATCTCCTGTAAAGGATCTCTTTTAAGATTATTAGAGAAATACACCAGTAACAGAAATGTTAAAATGAACAGTGCAGTTTGTTAAAAATAGTATCAACTGAACAGTGCTAGGTTGCCACTCCATCTCCTCTACAATCCAGCCCTGTGTTTTCATGATACAGTTAAGCTGACCTATTCTTCAGTTTGAGTTTCAGCTGCAGTTCGTAATAAAAGGTTCATAAATGTTAAAAATGTTGAGTATTCACAACAGTTGTTATTCTGAAAGATGAAGCTGATACCTAAGGAAATACCTCCATAGTTTTACAGAAACATATGATGCACATTTTGTACAGTAAAACCATTGTAATCTGACCTATAGTCAAATCTGATCATTTCCAATTCTGATCTCCTTTCTCTGTATGGAGTCAAGTCAGTAAAGACAAACTTGGAAGATGTTTTGGCTAAGTTAATTCCTACAGCAAAGTAAAAACCATGCCATTGCCCCAAGCTTCACCACCCCCAAGACAAACAAACCAAAACCAGGCACAGTTGCACCTATGTTGTTCTGTAACATCTGGTTCTGTCTTTTATTAATAATTGTAAGAGTAATGTTCTTTTGTTGTAAGAATATTCTGTAATACTAGAACTATTACCAGTTGGATATAAATGTAATTGGACCTGAAAAATACCTTGTGTATTGGAGGATGTGTTTGAAACTATTTTGATTTTCATTTGCTGGGCTAACAAATAAAACGTCATTTCTATTCAGAGAGGTGGGGAGTCAATGGTCTAAAGATGCTATCATTGCTAGCATCTGCAACCTCTAGTTATAGGATTGGCAAAGCAAGGAAAGCTTAACTTGAACTATGACAATAGTAATGATAAAAGCCTTTTGATGATTTATGTTTTCCACTTCAGGTCCTGATTGTCTGCAGTACAGGTTTGGCCGGGATTATGTTGCTGAATTATCAACGAGATTACACTACCTGGGTGCTGCCTCTCATAATTGTCTGCCTCTTTGCGTTCCTGGTTGCTCACTGCTTCCTTTCCATTTATGAAATGGTTGTTGATGTCCTTTTCTTATGTTTTGCCATCGATACAAAATACAATGATGGAAGCCCTGGGAGGGAATTCTACATGGACAAAGTTCTCATGGTAAGTTCACATCGCTCTCTGAGTCAAAGCATATAGTTCCATAAGGTGGATGTCTTGAGAGTGCAGTGAATGCACTAGCTGGGTATAATTTTTTTTTTTTTTTTTTTAAATTTAGATTACCTCACTGTCTTATTCATGACTTGATCAGCCAGGAGTGCTGTGATGAGCATTAGATAAGTAGTAAGGCCTCCCTGATTTGCAGTTATCAATGCTGACTTAAACTTGCCATCAGCTAGATGAGCAGCCCTCATACAGAATCATACCTTTGGGTATCATTTCTTGTAAATGATGCAGTGCAGAAGAGAAGGCAGCAAAACAGTATGGAAAGATTTGCTAGTTGTTCTTTCCTAAAAAGGACCTCCCTTGTGACGTGGAAGAAAATAAACATCAGAATATTCTACCTCACATACAGTTAGTGACCACGTTGAAGTTTTTCATTTCAAATGGACAGCAACTTGAAATATGTCGTGCATAAAAGCTACTGGTTTTATGTTCTGTGCAGGAGCCTAGATTCTATGTCAAGACCCTTTGCACAGTTCAATTTTTGTTGTTCTGTCTTATGCCCTGTTCAGTCTACCTGGAGGATGAGACACAAAAATTCTGCCCCTGAAATTGTTCAGTTTGTTGATGAGTAGATGATTTATTTCTTGATAATGTTTTACCACTTTAAGTGGCCCTTTTCACCGCCAGCTGTAGGCTAGAGGATGACACTTGTGATTTCTTAGTGTAATTTTTTTTTCTGACTGACTTGTTGGAAAGTTGTGCCAAGAATTTAACATTAATTGCTGGTAAAACACTACAGAATTTAGGGTATATGGTAAAAGGGAGTGCTATCTGATGACTTGCATTTTAGTACAGAGCAGTAAAATGCAGCATGCTGTCTAAGAAGACAGCGAAGATCAATCACAAAAACATTGCAGTTTTCTTTAGTCAGCAGTCGGTATCACAAAGTGCTAGTAGTGAAAGTTTACTGAAATTTGATACTGAGTGCTTGCCTTTAAGAGGAGAAAATAGATGAAAAGCACCTCAGTTAATCTTTGAGTAAGTAGTTTTGATTGGGGAAAATTTAAAGAATGTGCTTTCAGGGAAGTCAGGAAAATAAACAAGACTTCGCAAGTAATGATCTCCAAGTCCTTCTATTTAATGGCGTTCTGCCATTGCACTTAATTCTTAGGAAAGGATTTAGTAACTGCAATTTAGTTTTGTGACAATTGCCCTCCTACCTTCCTTCCCCAAAAAAAGGGGAACTTTGTGGACATTACAGAAGTTGTTATGGCACCCCATGACACATGGTTGTTTCTTCAGAATTTGATGGTGGAGAACCGTGTGGTGGCTCTTTTGATATTTTATGAACAATTTTACTCCAAAGAAGTGGAAGAAGGAAGTTGCACTGACTTTCTGAGCAGTTACATCTCTGAAGTTTTGTATTTAGATTAGATATTTGAAGTCTGCTCTGAGAAAGCACTTTTCACGTTACTGCTGTTTTTCAGGAATTTGTGGAGAATAGTAGGAAATCTATGAGAGAAGCTGGCCGGGGAGGTGGAGCTGAGGGCAGAGAGCTAAAACCAATGGTAGGTGCAGATGAGGAGGTGGCCATCCTCCAAGAGTTTCACTTTTACTTCCTCTCCCTCTTTGTCTTTACTGACTGCACTTCTTCAGGAGAAGTTTTTGTTCTCTGTATCACTCAAGACGTTCTGCTTTTTCTGTTTGTGAGCTTGCCTATCACCTGGATGGCAGAGTTTTTGTCACAGCTGAGACCATCTCCTGTAAAAGTAAGATGAAAGGAACTGTGTCATATGAAACAAATGCAGTATTGTTTCATCAGGCTTAATAGTGAATGCTGTGAGGTATACAGATAATCTTAACTTCTGAGAATTTTCAAAATAATATGACTCTGGAATTTGTTTGACTATTCTGACTTCAATCTGCTTTCCATTCTTGAAATAAGCTATTTTTGTTTTACAAACACTGTAAAAGCCTGAGGAATACTACTGAGCACATCCATTGTTGCAAAGTAGAACCAGGCATTTAAAGCTGTCACCAAATTATTTTATAGAGTGCCAAGGGATTGTGTACAGTAATTCCTTTCAACCTGCTCAAATGACATTTCTCCCAGTTGTTTGTTTTTATTGCCAACTACTTATGTTGCTTGTCTCTTTGTGTGCTCTTTCCATCTCACACTGTCAAATATGCAGACAGTGAACAGTGCATCATCTATGCTTCCGCAGCCTGTCTTACTTATGATGTGCCTATTAGGAAGGCATTGCATGTCTCAGTAGCCTGGAATAAGGAACAGCCTTACATGGTACAAGTAACAGATAGGTGGATCAGTTTGGAAGGTGGAGAACTGAGAGCATACGATGGAAAGCCAGGCTGGGCAAGGTATGACTTGTCATCGTGCAGTATGACTTTGTGAAATACAGTCATCTTCAATCATTAATTTCTCAGAGGGGCCTAACTCAGTTCTTCACCAAGTGGACAGTCTGTTAATCTAATGGGATCTGAATAGGTGTATGCTAATAACTAGAATTTTTTTAGTTATATACCTGAGGCCATGTTGCATGAGCACTTTCTGACCTAGCTGGAATGAGTTCCTGCTGTAGAATTGATAGATGTGTAGCTTTGCGTGTTTTGCTATTTCATTATAGCATACCAGTTTCTAGATTTGCTTACGCCTAAATGCTTCTGTGTCTGTACATTTTAAAAGCAAATTCTATGCTCGTTTACTGTTTCCTTCAGGGAGTAATTCTAGCTGTTCAGACACTTATGTTAGGATTTTCAAAGTGGTCTAACAATGAAGCTGCCATTAAAATGATTGAAAATTGGGTTTGCAGACCCTCTAGTCACATTTACAAATATTATCCTTCAAAAATTTTATGTTGATGTGAATCAGTAGTTTGAATTAGAGATTAAGTGGTTTTCTGCTTATGCTTTCCTCACTGCTTGCACAGACCAGTACTCTGACCTGTACTTGACACCTAAATCTTCATTATGAAAGCTTATATCCATTCCCCTCGTAAAAAGGCAAAGGAAGTACTGGCAAGTCAAGCATCTTTTTTGTTCTTGTAGAAACGTGACTAGGCAACTGAGCCTGGCAGTGATCAGAACTGCTGGAGAAGATGCTGAGCTCTTGAGTGTCATGTGCTGAATTACTCCCATTTCTGGTGCTCATTTGATAGTCTTGTTTGGAATGGATGGGGCCTTGTTTTCTCAAGAGGTACCCATGTTGGGGTGTTAAACCCAGATGAATAAGATAAATATTAGGTCCCAACTTCCTGACAAGGGCTGTGCACAGCATAGGTAGTGGCTGTTATTACATCTGGGAAGTCTCTGATACCTTGCACCAAAGCACCGATAAAGGTTTCAGATATGTCGGATTAGGATCATTAATAGGTCTGTTCTGTAACTGTAGCACCTGTAGCCCCAAAATTGGATGTTTCAAAATCAGATTAATTTTTCTTCAAAACAAACAAAAAACATTCTAACAAACAATCTTTAGTATTTTGCCTCAGTTTTCTCAAAATGGTTACTTTCTAGGTGTGACAGTTCTAAAAGTGGAGCACCCTAAATGCGTTTGTATTTTAGATAGATAGATACCAGAGGTGAGGAAACATTTAGAACATTCGGTCTCCAAAGAGACTGCCAGGAAAACCTTTCTCTACTTTCTTTATGGTTTCCAGTGACCCTTTTGACTCAGTTTCTCCTTGACCTATGGCATTTGTCTAAGACTATACTGTATGACTTTGTTTTCTAGGCCTCTGGAGCAAGTTCATCTTGAAACTAGCCAGCCATATTGGAACCCATTGACATTCCAAAACAATATATATATACATATATATATATATATATAAAAATATATATATATATATATAAATAATCAGCCAAAATCAGAGAAAAGGAACAGGGATTTAATACTTTTTTTAACAATTATTTTTGTGAAACATGTACTCTTTTCATACGGGTGGCTTTTACAAGCAGCTTTATCATTGTTCCATTTTTTTAAATTTATTCATTGTAGTCACAGAAATGTTGATTCTTATCGGCTTGATATTTCACAATCTGGAGGAGGAATCATTGTAAAGATAATTTTAATGATGATTGGGTTTAGAGACAGATTTCCAATGACATGGCTAATCTGCTGAGAGCTTTTTGTTTAGTTTGTGTAAATTTGCATTAAATTTAGGACAGCTACACATAAGCAAAATCTTCAAATCAAGAACAGTATTGAATTTAGCTTTCTAAAAGGTAGTTTTAGTGTGAGTTACTTCAGTTCTAACTGGTTTGTAAGCAGTCATTTTATTCTACGGCCCTGGCTGGGCCCAATTTTGTTTATCAGTATCAGATATCACAATAACCGACTCCTCAGGTATTCACATGTGTGGGAGCCCTTGCATCTCCTATTCAGCAGAAACTAGAAAATGGGGAATAATGATTTTTATATGCAATGTACTTCATGTTTTACCCTACTTACCCTCTTACCAATTCCTCCCCCCCACCCTGCCCCAGATTCAGTAGCCTCCTTCAAACGTCAACAGTGCTCCTTTAGGGACATAGATTCTCCATATGAGCAATTCAAAGAACAGATTATTAAAGCTCAGTCTTAGTCATACTCATGATTAATTCATGACTTGATGTAAACATGCTGAGGATGGAGGGAGAAATGAACTGTCATACTGTACAAACAAGTACTCTGTAGTTCATTTCATTTAATGTCAGAGAGGTTTGGGATGTGTAAGGGACCATTCCTTGCCTATTGTTTCACCCATATTTCTATGTACTGTAGCAGGTGGTTGAAACAGGAAAGGGCAGAGGTACGTTTCTTTGGAAGTGTAACTGCCTGGGATAGTTATTTGAAGTCATCAAATAATGATAAGAGAACGTGTTTTGTTTTGTTTTTATTTAAAAAAAAGAAAAAAAAAGAAAAAGCAGTAGTAGTATGGTTCTGAGATAATTGCATTTCTTTCAGTCTGGAAGTTCACCAGATATGAATGCTAATATTTTGTTCAGCCTGATGTACTGGTAAATGGTTAAAAGTGTATTTGCTAAGAATTCATGATCTGTCAATGCTATATAGTCCTTTTGTTACGATTTTTTTAAGAAAACTATTTTTGTTAATGTAAAGTTAATACTGCAGAGCAGAATTTTTAAACTTATTGCACTAAATATAAGCTCTGTACAAATAAATAATGCCTCAATGGTTTGATCACTCCATTCAAGAAAACCTTTTGAAAGAGAAAAGCCCTTCTGTGGAAGCTTTGCAATGGAGTGAAGAGGTATGTCTAGTTAAAGAAACTCAGTTGTACTTATGGTTTAAAGAGTAAGCTGTTCTCTGTGCTTCCTCTCAGAGGATCAGACATTTAAAAAATAGAGTGTCATGTAACTAATCAGTGCTCTTACCTTTTGGCAATAGTGAAATGTTTCACCTTTGCTTCTAGAAATCATTTGATACTTACACTTGTTTAGTTTTCTTTCAGTAAGCCAATTAAAAAGACTTACTGTTTTCATATCACGGAAAGCAAACTGTATGAAAAGAAAATGAAAATATGTTTAGAGGTGGTAACTGCTGGGGAGATGGGAAGACAGAATTAACCAGTCTTGCAAGCACTAGACACTTATTTAACCAAACCACATCAGCTCCTCTGACATCAGGAGGGCTCTCTAAAGTAGTGAAGTTGTAAGATACATTTGTGTGTATGTGTGTGTTAATTGAACTAGAACTTCAGCCTAGGGTTCAGACTGGAGCACTGACTGGTGAGGCTTCTCAATGTGAGCTAGAAGTCAGGCTATCTAAAAGAAGCCCTGTAACAGCCTTAAGCTTGTGGAGAGAAAGCATTCCTGCTATTAAAGCTGGTTGCTAAAGCTGCAATTGCACTGAACACTGTTGTCTGTGTAGATCAGTGGGGTTTAGCAACAGAAATTGAAAAACTGGCTCATGTGAATCCTAGAAACTGGATTCCAAGGCTAAGAGACTTCTCACATACCCAGTTGCTTCCAGAGAACTGTAATTTCCGTCTTGTTGGAAATTATTGGAGGTGCTTTGATCAAAGCCTTGGATTCTGCTCATTTTGACAACAATTATCTGCCGCCACAAGTTCTGCAAGTTTGTGCTCTCTGCTCACTGGAAGTGGGAGCTTTTCTCTGCGATCGCAACTAGAACTGCAATTGGAAACAAATTTTGTATTTTTGTATGACTTGACTGTGCACCATTTTTATAGCAGTTTGTCCTGTTTTAAGAACAAATTTGATTTATTTACATGGTGTTTAAGAGATACAGGCAACACTTTTCTATGGGTAGCTGTAAAGTTTAAGTGACAAACCTATATCATTACAGAGTTCTTAATAAAATCATATGCACCATTCTTGTGTGTATCTGGCACGCTGAGCTTTTCAGTCATGCCAAACTGCATTCCATCAACATGCAGGCTTCCAGTGGCCCTTCAAAGCTTTTAAATGTTCTTTATGGAGAATTGCAACCAGACTGCAAGCTATCCTCTTCCACTGTGGTCTTGTGCAAGGAGATAAATAGAAGACTGGAGTCTAAAAAAACTTTTCAGGACAAGCCTAAACTCTGCTTTCCTCCCCCTTTAAGGGAGTGGTGGAGAACACTTGAAATGTAAATCTGTAGTTGTAGTAAAGGTGCTGGGGACTTCCAATTGAGATGGATTAAATACTCGTTTTGCCATCAGTATATGGACTGCCTTGTGGAAAGCAGTCTGCGCCACTTAGAGTGTGGTGCACTGGGAATAACACTGCAGGAGGAGGAGGAGATACAGAAATAATCTCCTTGGAAAGCCCACTGAACCAAGCAGTGCTTGAGGACTGGTGATTTGAGCCAGTGCAGTTACTGGTTCCCAGCATTTGGTTTCTGCAGGCAGTCTGGCACATAGCCTCTAATCAGCTAGGCTCCAAAGGAAAAAAGCTTGCTGTTCTTTTAATTGTTTAATTATTTTCATTTTGTTATCCTCTGTCTTATTTGGAGGCTGAGCAACATGTTATTGTTGCTTTGGCAGAGGTTTGAACTAGATGAGGTTCTTTCCAACCCTTTGATTCTTTCAACCCTAAAGAATCCTTGTTGTTCTTTTAGCTCTCATTTCTGTATTGCTCTTTCAGTGAAGGAGTACCAAGCGGCTAAGTGTCAGCTCCCCCTGTCCCACCAAACTTAGCCTGTGCCTTCTCACCTTCCCAAGGCAATGATATCACCTGGACTGAATGGGAGGGGGAGTAGGTGCAGAGCTGAAATTCTGAGATTCTTTTTGTGTGTGCGATACCACTCCATCACTGTGCTTGCTGTGATAAGGAGTGAAATGCATTACTTTAACAATTCCAGAGCTGCTTTGCAGCTAAAGTCAGCACATGTATGGCCAATTTAGAACTGTATCTTCAGCTTTCCATGAGCTTGTGTTTGTACTCCCACCTGCCAAAAACAAGATTTGGTTTTACGTGTGGCCTTAGCTTGGTGTAGTAAGACAAGGATGTTCAGTATAAGGAAGCATGTCCTAGAATGGTGGAAAACCATCAAGTAGAAGACCAAGTACATACTGTCGTGGGGTTTACCCTGCCTGCCAGGTAAGCCCCTGCTCCTTTTGTGCCTTCCTTTTCAGGAAGACTGGGGAAGAATCAGAATGTGGGTTGTGGTAAAGACAGCTCATCAAATAATGGGGAAAAAATCAAAGGGGAGAAAAAACATCATCAACCAAGTGTTGCAAAGGCAATTGCTCACCACGTCCCACCAGCAGACTGATGCCCAGTCAATCTCTGAATAATGGCTGCTTTGGAAGACTCTCTCCCTCCCACTGTTTTTTTGTGTTTTTTTTTTTTTTTTTTTTTTTTTTAATTTGAGTGTAATATTCCATGGCACAGAGTATTTTTTGTGTGGTCTGGGCCAGCTTTCCCAGCTGTGTCCCCTCTCAGCCCTTGCCCACCCCCAGCCTTCTCTGCAGGAAGGGAGAGGCAGAGAAGGCCATGACCCTATGGGAGCACCGCTCAGCAGTGGGTTTGTACACTGTGTGCTACCAATGCTGCTCTGATCACAGATCTAAAACAGTACCATATGGGCTCCTGTAAAGAAAATTATCTCTGTTCCAGCCAAACCCAGCCCCCTGGTCCACTTACCTGAATGTTAACCCAAGACTCACTTCCCACATTTCTGTACAGCACCTTCTCAGGGTGGTTACTTCTTTCTGAAAGGGCTTTTTTCAGAGTAGGCGATGAGTCTGCTCCACAGTGCTCCCTTTAGGGAGGGAGCAGGGTATGCTGACTCTTACTCTTTCAGCACAAAATGGGGATGTAAAGCAGAAATGAGCCCTGTCTGTATCAGCGTCCTGGCAACTGAGCAGCCAGCGCTGAAGACAACATATTTAATGTGCCCTCAGGGCCTGCACTTTAGTGGTTTGCTCTGAGTAGTTATGATGTATTCTATGAATGTATGTTACAGAGTCAGAATAAATGCATGTAGCAGACATATACTCGTCATCACCATTCAGTGATCATTTGGTTCTGAATGCATATTACATGATGTACTGGACATCGCACAGTCATTTTAAGGAACGTTAGAGTTTAAAAGTAGATACCTAACGGTGCGCATCCCAGTTTTGTAAATCATGGCTTTGCCTGTGCAGATACTGTTTACTGAATCTGAAGCCCATTGTTTCTTGAACAGCTTGTGTGTCACGTTGTCACTACTGAAGTTCTGTTTCATCTTTGTGAAAAAATATAGCTCCTTCCCAAAGGAGGAAACTCCTTCCCCTCCATGGAAACAAATACTGTTTCACGGAACAAAACCCAACAGACTTACGTGAAGCATTTCTTGCGCTCTGCTTTTTGTTGGGACAATGGAAGTTTACTCCAAATATCAAATTTTTTCAGTGCTCTTCCAACTGTTTTCACCTCTGCTGTTAACTCCATCACATTACAAGAGAGATAATGGAGATTAGTAACTTTATATTTCTTGTGCTCTGTAGCAAATACTGTTCTCAAGATTTTTTTTTTTTTTTTTTTTGATATTTAGAGAGATGAGAGAAGATATGAGTTTTATCTCTTGTGATGTGGGTCATACACAGAAGGCAAAATTTCTGGTCTGGGATGGAACTGCGAGGTATCTTGCAGTGTTTGCAAGCTGATGCAACCAAGCCAAAGCTCTGTAGGGACATTAGGATTATGAGAATATTTCCAGGGATAATAGGTAGCGTGAATACATCTAAAATATCCATTGGGAGGCTAAAATACTTGGCATTCATTTGAGAGAAATCAGCTAAACCAGAACTACAGAAAAGTAAGAAACTCCATCACATTCTACTCCCTTGTCTCACTGAGGCCATCACGTGATATGTGAATATACTGAAGCACAATTTGGTGCTTTCAGCATTTGGTAATTATCTGGAAAATTGTAGGGCTCCCTCCAGAATCAAAGGTGCGAGAATTTTGAGCTAAAGTAATAGGTAACTGCAGAATTAGCCAAATGTCTGGAGTTCCAAAGACACCTCTGGCACCTCTGAAGTACTGCGGTAGCAGTGGTGGTCACCACTCCTGAAGTGTGCCACCTCTCCCCTCTTGCTTCACTGAAATACGGGCAGGTAACGACCACTTCAGAAAGGTCTAGTGTGATTGTGAAGCTGAAGACTCCTGAAATCCAGTGAAAGCTGAGCACTGACTGGAGTCCCTGTGAAACTCATGATTTTTATCTTTAAAATAAGTACTGTGTGTGCTCCGGTGTTGGTACTGGATGGATCCATCCCTGCTCAAACTGTAGAGCATCTCCTTAGAAAAACAGCTGTGGGGTCATCTGTGTGGAGGGGGAGAGGAGGAAGAACACAACAAAAGTTTGTTTTGTTTCTGATATAGGCCAGGGAGCAAATGCCGGAGGCCAGTGGAGCCGTGGAGAGCAGAGTTTCACAGGTAGAAAATAGTTCACAGAATCTTCATAGTAAAGAAAATTCACGTTCCATTTCACAGACATCTCACACCAATGTCCCCTGTGCCCTGCTTTTATTTGGCTCTTCAGAGCAAGAAAAGTACAGTCTTACGGAAAGGAATTATTTTTATACTTTGGATTGTGTTGCTGGTTACAGTAACTGTGGTAAGGAAAAAGGAAAATCTTCCAAACAAATGTTAAAGGCTTGACAGTACCCAAAAAAATTCTTGTGTTGTCATAGCCCATCAAAGCTTCATGTAAAAGAGTTTTTCATCCTCTTTCACTCACAGTTCTAACAGGGAAGTTAAACCCCTGGACTGGTTGAATAATGTACATTCAACTAAAATAAATTAACAACTGCTCCATTTTTCCAGTGGAATGCCACCTCCTTTTGGAATGGGAAAAATAAATGTGAGACTGCTTATTGTTGTCTGAGAACTAGAAATGTTTTATACTGCAAGCTGTGAACGCAGGAAGAGAAGGGAAATATAACAGTGCTGATCTAATCTTAGATTTTCTGTGTAAACTGACATTGTGCCAGAATACTGATGCAAAACTGTATTTTAGTCTAAGAAATGTATAGATTTTTTAATGTATCAAAATAAAGTTTGTTTTTTGGTTAAATAAGAAAGTCTTTCTGTCTCTGTGGAGTGCTAGGAGCCACCTTTCCTCGTAGAAATGCTATCTGACAGCCCTGAAAGCAAGCAGAGTTTGCCCAGGTCTGTGTCTCTGCTTCTGTGCTCTGTGGCAGCCTGCCCTCTAGGTGGGAAGCTGCAGCAGTGCTGTGCGTGGCTTTTTGTCTCCCTCACTTGTCCTGGTGCCAAGAAAAGCCATGCTGTACAAGCGCTCTGCTGGGCTGGGTGGGCTGAATGGGGTTTTGTAGAGCAAATGTGTTTGTGTTGTCTTTCTTCTCAAAAATCTTTTGCTCCTCAGCTTATTTCTTAGGGGTATGAATATGCCTCGTTAACTCTATGCTGCACGTACTGATGAAGTCAGGTTCCTTGGCTTCTCCACAATGCAGGCTCCTGAAGGGTCAGACCCACACTGAACAGGTTGATGAGCCTTCACCTTCCATCGTGCACATGCAGAGTCTTTTGCTCACAGCCCTGTCAGGGCTGCTAAGGCTACCTGCACCTGCTACCTGCTAATGTGCTTTGTCCTACAGAGACAATTTTGGGGGAATGAGAAGTGGGGAAAGGTGAAGGAAGTCCTGTTCTGTATTGTGATAGCTGTGCAAACTTTTCATCCCAGTGCTGCCCCGACTTACTTGGAGCCAGCTCCTCATTAAAAAATGTTTTATACACGTTCCCCGCTCTGTAAGCAGGGTCTCTGTTCTGCAGAGATGTTCTGAAGAGCTCAGAAAGCTACAGATGGGTGGTGAACAGAAGCAATTCATAGCCACATCTGTGTAATCTTATTAGCAGAGATGTGTGCAAATGCACGTTAATCCTCCTCGTCTTCCAATGGGCACGCCTAGTTTCTGCTTTCTCTGGCTGCCAATTTTTTTTTATAAACTAATATGCCAAGCTGAACAATGTTTTCTCTTTGTATAGTTATTTACTGCAAACCACAGCAGCACTGCATTAGCATAACATGGTTTAATTCACCTGGGAGCCGCTTCCAGCTCTGATGTTGAAGCCATTGTGGCAAAGCAGTGAATGAATGAAGTCGGGATGGAAAGGGCCTCTGTACACAGACAGTTTCCCTGAAGGTGCGCCCCCTTGTCTGAGAACAGCTTTTTCGTGTCTGTTTAAAGGATGAGGCTGCGTAGCTTGGCTGGGTAGGTTTGGTTGCTTGGAGCAGGAGAGGCACAGTACATGCTGTTCATCAGCACAGGAGGTCTTGGCCTTCTGTGGGGCTGTGACCTTCAGCATGCCACAGACTGAATTCTCCCAGCAGTTCCTCCCCTCCAGCCACTGCTCCTTCCTCCCACAGGAGGCACCACCAAGGAGCTGACCCAGTTTTAGTCGCTGGTATTCAGATGTTTAATGAAGATTAGCCAGTGCCTAGGGAGAGATTATTTAGAATTTCTAATTACTGTTTAAATTATGGGTGTGTGAAGTGGATGAAGCTTGCACTGTATGCAGAGCACCTACAGAAGCTGCTCTTCTGACACCTACTGTCATACTCTGCACCTGACTCATTCCTCATTTGTCAGTGTATAAGAAAATGCACTGTAAGGGCAGACGTTGTAAGACCCTTGTTAAAGGAGTCAAAGGTGGAAGCAAAGCTGATGGCAGAAGCTCTGAATTGTTTTGTTTGGCCACCCGAGCTGGCAGTAATCAAGTGGGAGGTAAATAAACGGGTGAGCGGGTGTTTGACTCTTACGTGCTTCAAAGAAGGAAAAACAAACCTGAATCCTCTGACATGCTGGGGGAAAAAAGAAAAACAAAATGTGAGTCTTCCACAGTCCCAGAAGCAGCGAGATGTCACGTGATTTTAATTACTTTTCTGACAGCTCTTAGCTGTCTTCCGGTTCTAAGCACAAAGCCCTGGAGGAGCGCAAGCCCCGAGCAGAGAAAAGCCAGCAGGTATTGGCGGTGTTGGTTGGAGCAGGGTGGTGTGGCAGGGCCTGCCGTGTCCCTCCTCCCTGCTCCAGGGGGCAGCTCTGTGACTGGACTCAGCCTGGCTTCCCACGGCTGCTCAGCACCACCTGCTCTGGGGCTGGAGTCCACTGCCCACAGTCCCTGTGCTTGCTGTCTGGCTGATGGGAGTGCCAAGAAGGTGAGTGCAAACCGTATTAAATGCTGAAACATTTCTAGAGACAGGAAGGGGGTTTCCAGGAGTGTGCTGCCTGTTTCATCATGCCTCATAGGACGGCTGCAGAGGACTGCCCCGTTTTTGTGAGCACACTCCTGCAGCCTGCAGGAAGCCTGCAGGAAGGCCAGAGGTTGATTTGAACACTCAGGTGTTGGATCCATCCTCTGTGAAACAGCACAAGGGCAGAAAGCTTCGGGAGGGGGCTGCAGCACAGAGAGCATTTGAGGTTCTCACTTGGCCGTGTTGAAGCTCAAAAACTGTATCAAAGCATGATTTTCTCAAAACCCACAAGCAAACAAAGCTACTAACAGACCCGGCACAGGGATGTGCATTTCTGAGCTTCCCAGAAGTGCATGAGAAGCAGCACGTTTCTTTGGAATGTGTTTGCTTTTCTGTTTGCATCTACCAATTACAGCTTCCCTGGAATAACAAAGCTTCTGCTGGCAATTAAAAAGAATTAGGTCATCTTTGGCTAGAATTAGGCTTTTGCATAGACCTATATGGGAAAACTGCAAGAAGACAGACAAGCCTCTATGGTCTGGGATCATTGAATGTGCAGCAGAAGGGGCTGCTGGAGAAGCTGTCCTTCAGCATCTTACTTCTGCAAAAGATCAAAGCTGTCCTTGCTTCCTCTACTGAGAGAGACACTGTTAGGGGGTCTGAGAAGGAAAAAGGCACCATATCAAACCAGGACAAACACCATTGTGCTGTAATATCAGCAGCACCGCAGGCGATTGGTGCTGAGCATGTCATGTCTGTATACTTTGTGAATGGTGCTTGATTTAGTGATTATTTAGTGGAAACATACTAGACCAGAAAAATGTGGCTGCTCTTGAGCCAAAGGGTTAATTTTTCATATTAAAATGCTTCAATGACTGCTTCCAGATGAGCCCTGCCAACTTGCAGCCTAAGGCCACAGCTCACTACAAGGCATAGGCAGCATCAAGAGTAAACTTTAACAGCTTCATCGGCTATTCTGTTCCCTCCTTTGCAGTCACAATATTGAAATCCAGGGGGAACTGAAAGCGCTCGTCGGCCAACCATTGTAATTTGGCTGTGAAATAGATAACCATTGACTAGCAAGCACAATTAGCTAATAAGATCAGTGCTTCATCATAACCCCACTTCAAAGAGACTGCTGGTAGAGTAAATTTGACACCAAAATAGCATCACAGGAAATGCTTATTCCTTAAAACTGAAGGTGTATCCAATTAAGCAATGTTGCAAAGAAGCCAGCATTGACTTTCACCACAGGCTGTCATCAGCAACCGTTTATCTGCAGAATGCTGTGCACAGACCCGTGATATCCTCCTCAAGCAGCTCACTGGCTCAGCTCATGCCTTCACCCATGTCACTGCTCTTTCCCCTGCCCATGAAGACCAGTACATCAAAACAGCCACACATATTTTGCTGCAAACCATTTTGATGCATTTCTAGAAGAAGAGCTTGCTGGGGCCCGAGCTGCACACAGCTTATTAGCGAAGCTTTTTAATATCCAGCAATGTCTGCTCCTCCTGCATCCTGCAGGGATGAGCTCTGCTCCCTGGGCTGTGCTCTCACAGCCCTGACAGCAAGCCTGGTGCCAAGATTCCTGCAGCTGTGTCAAGAAATTTGCAACATGTTTTGGGTTTTATTTTACATTATAAAAGCAAATGACTCACTTTTTTGTCTGTTCTGGCCCTCAAGCAAGCCATCAGCAAGCAGCGCATCTTCTGAGAAAGATAGAAATCCTGGGGCCTTCAGAGGCACTTCCTAGGCCAGTGCTGTTTGCTGAGAGGAGCTGCTGATGGGAGAACATCTTCAAACTCCCCTTTCTGCTCCCACTGCCTTCATGCCCTCTCCATCTCCTGGCTGGCTCTGGACTGACCTCACTGCAGTGCCAGCCACAGCTGCTGTACGGTTTGATGCCTTCCTCAAAAATGGTTACTGCCTGTTTGTCAGCCTTCTAATGGATGCTCATGGTTCTCATCCACCCAGAGGGGCTGGCTTCTGACAATGTTTGCTCCTCTGCAGGCTATGGGTCCAGAACCTGGCATGATTTCCCTGCTGGGTGCAGCCAGACTGTGAGTGCAATGCCAAGCATGAGCAGATGAGAATCTCACCTTGTCACTCACCCAAATCCAGGTCAGGAGAAGGTCCACCAGTGGCAGTGATGGTACCTGACCCTCTTGCTCCAGCTTGCTCCCAGCTGGTCAGTCTGGGATGTAAGGTGACACACCAGAGGTTGCTGCTCTCCAGAAAGAAGCAGGAAATCAGCCTTCAGGGCAAAATTTATCTGCTCCAGTGAATTTCAGTTATGACAGCTACAAGACAGAGTCAGAAAGTCATTTTGCACTCCCCAGCTTCTTGTGCATAAGGAGAGTTAGGCTCATCATGCTTAGCTGCACCATGGTTTTTCCTGCTGCATCTTATTTGCTGTACACTCATCTCTTCCCTGCAGTGCATGGGACTTAAAGGAGTCTGGTCTCTTATCATAGAATATCACAGAACCATAGAATATTGCAAGTTAGAAGGGACCCTCAAGGATCATGGAGTCCAACTCCTGGCTCCACACAGTACCACCCAAAATTCAAAACCTGTATCTCTGCTGCTGTTGCTCATCTAAGGGGGCAACACAGCTTTTTCCAAGGTGTGAAAATGTTGTCTTCAATGATGTCACATTCTCATCCATGAGTCTTATATCCTCCAAATCATCTTTTTTTTTTTTAATCTCGTCTATATCACTGCAACCTTGTTTTCTCTTTGAACATGAGATCTTCATGCAGCAGGCAGCACACACCTGTGCCCCCACTGTCTGTATTTCTTTTTGCTTACTGTCCTGCCCTACTCTTCCCCTGCACCCCATCCCAGGCATGGCCTCAGTTGTGCCTACGTCATCCCATCTGTTCTTTGTTGTCCTCTGTGATTTTCCCACATCACCACGAGTGGTCCCCAACTCTCCCCCTCTCAGCCCCTCCCTTCCCACCTCCCTGCTCCTCCTGCTCAGACCCTGGGTGCTGCATAGCCAAAGCTGCTCACGCTGACTCTTGATCCTGCTATCTGGCAATGTTCCTCTTCTGCTGCTCACTGTCTCTGTCCCTGTCAACTCAGGTATCCTATTTGTCCATCTTAGGGATCTAGACATCCCTTGGGGAAAGGAGGTGAAAGCTATCTCTGCTCTGCTGTGCCCTGGTAACTTAAGGTAGGCAGATGGACAATAGCTCCAGCCAGTGCCTGCCTCTTACAGGGCTGCTTGATGACCATGCTGTTCTGCTGCTATTTTTAGCTGTAATCTCCTTCTCCATTTAGTAGCTAAATGCTGGTAACAGAGAACATGGCTGTGTTGCTGCTTTCCTGCACCCTCTGTGCTACCATTTCTGTCTCTGTGCATGCAGGTTATCTGTAGCACTTGATAAAACAGAGCTCCCACTCTTACACAAAATATCATCCATGGAATTTCAATTGCACTTGCCTCTGCCTCCCTTAATCCTGCTGCAAACAGAGTGGAGAGCAAAATGCACTTTAAAGTGCTTTTAAGCATCTCACAATGAAACGATTTGAATAAGGACCCAAAAGCCTCATGCACTGTGGATTTCAACTGCTCTCTTCAAGTGGCATTCAGTTGAAAGGGAAGGATGCAGGGTTATCACGTGGGTGGTGATGACTGTCAATGTAAGTGGTAATCTTAATATTCCATCTAGAGAAGCAAGCCTGGCTCAGACCTGAACAGCCCAAAGCTTTCTGTTTAGTGTGTGTGTTGACTTGCCATGTAGTAAACACTGGGGTTTACTTGAAGTGCTTGCTCTTTTTGAGGAGGTGTGAGAAAGCTGAATACTACAGTCCGTTTGCAATCCAGAAACACAGGCTCACCGATTTCTGCAGGGTTTTGCTGTGCCTTTCAACAGAAATCCAACAGCACCTGAAAGTCACTTGTATCTTTGGTAACTAGCATTTTTTAATTAAAGCTTCCTTCTGTTAATGATTTTAGCAGGCACAGTGCCACATGCTCTGAGGCTCCATAGCTTTGTGTCCTTTGTTCCTCAGCTCTCTTCTGAAAGGCCACAGCTGTACCCCTCAGTGCACAGACCAGCCATGTATGCCAGCTCTTCTAATTGCGGATTTGACCCTGAATCAGTCTCACAGTGCCCTCTCCTGCACCAATGCTCAGCATCACCTTCTGAGAGCAGGGACTGAAAGAACCTGTGGACAAGGAGTGCAGCAAAGGGACTGCTGATAACCAAGTCTAGTGGGAATGCTTGTGGGGATGCAGCATGTCTTAGCATAATGCAGGTCACAGCAAAGGCAGTGGAAGTGTTTGCAGATTTGCATTTCCCATGTCTTTGCTCTTTCCATCTCTTAGGGAATTCCTCAAGACTTCCCAACAAGTTCAATAAACTCTCAGCCAAATAAAAACTTCAGCCACTGCAGGAGAGGACACAGTCCTCCCCCAAGGACCTGGCAGAAGCCACCTTTTATATGCTTGCTGGTGATCAGTCTGTGATGCCTCTGACCAGCAAATGTCTGCTAATCCAAATTGCATTAGCAGCAGGCAGCTGCTTCCTTGCAGAAACACATGCAGACAACACAGCTGTTTGCTCAAGGACAACCGCCTGCTTCCTGTTGCAGGACTCTGACCACAGTGTTACCCTCCTGGAGGAACACATTTCACTACAGAGAAGGTCACAGGCCAGAATTAACATATGGAGCTGCACTGATTTTCGCAGAGACTTCATCTACAGTCAAAGAGAGGGCCAAGTCTTGACAGTGATGTCTGCAGAAGTACACTGGCATCTGTTGAGGTGCCTCTCCTCAATCCCTAAAACAGAAGGGATGTCATGGATGCTCATATGTCCATCCCACATCTTCTCCTGTGGCAACTGCCTTTGCATTCATGGGTCAAACTCCACAAGCACACAGTGGGGACAGCCCCAGCAGAAGGACCTGCAGCTTATGGGAAACCTGTGCTGGAGCAAAGATGGGTCTACACCAGTCCTTCAGCCCTTGCTCCTCACTGTGGAGCAAGCCAGCAGGTTGTGATAGGCATGGGCTGTCTCAGCTGGTTGTGGGTTGGTTTGTCCTGCCAAGGTAGCAGGAGGCACCGTGGGGAAGGGAGCAGGACTGTGGTCTTGGTGTATGATTGATGTCTGGAGCACCTCTCTTCCTCTGATGGAGATTTCCGGAGGTGCCAGGGACAGAGCTGGAGATGGCTGTCCCTGGGAAGAAGGCATGCTCCTCTGGCTTTCTGCAGAAAAAGAAATACACAGATGTTTCACATGAGTAGCTGAAGTTGATGGAACATTACCCTATGAGAGAGTACTTCAAATCTTCCATTTTTAAGCAGAGAAACTGTAACACAAGCCCAGATGAAACTGCTATACAAGCAAGTAGGAACATTTTACTTGCAAAGTTTCCTTGTCTTAAGAACAAAAGAGAAGTCATACATAAAATAATTGCCGGAAGACAGAAGAAGACAATCAGGAAAAGGTAAAGTCCTTGGCCCAGAAATGTTGTTTGGCAGTGTAGATGGCATACAGAGGAGGTGTGGTGAAGACTGTAAATCAGGAAGCTATTGGAAAAGCATGGTCCCTCCTGGGAGGCACTCACCTCGAAGTATACTGCTATTTAAGATAACTCTGTAGAAAAAATCCCTCCTTCAATTTATTCAGTGGAAAGCTAGGGGTAAATCAATTGTGGGGCTGGCATGTGTAATTCCCACAACAGTTTCAGGCCACCTGCAGCTGGGAGGGGAGGACCGCCATCCAGACAACAACCTCCTGCTCCACTGTGCCCAGCTCTCCACATGTGCCAGAGCTTACCCTGCACCAAGTCTTCAGGCTCCTCTGCCCTGCCCAACTTGCCGTGTGGGTCACGCACTGTGCCAAGGGCAGCTTGCCTCTGTTTGATTCCTGTTTTGGCTCCGCACTGTAAGAAAGACATTGAGACTCTGGAGAGCATCCAGAGAAGGTCAACAAATCTGCTGAGGGCTCTGAAGTCTAATGGGGAACAGCTGAGGGAGCTCGGATTGCTCCATCTGGAGAAGAAGAGACCTTATTTCTCTCTGCAACTGCCTGAAATATTGTGGTGATGTGGGGGTCAGTCTCTTCTCCCACTCAACTAGCAATAGGATGAGAGGGAATGACCTTAAGTTAACCAGGGGAGGTTCAGGATTGATACGAGGAAAAACTCTGTCTCAGAAAGACTGGTCAGGTTCTGCCCAGGGAGGTAATGGAGTCACTGTCCCTATGGGTGCTCAAGAACTGTGTAGGTATGGCACACTAAGGGATGCAGTCAGTGATGGACTGATGGTTGGACATGGTCTCTTCCAACCTTAGTGTTTCCATGATGCTATGACTCCTGCTGCAAAACAGTCATTGCAGGCTTTCCTCTTCCAGGAATCTTGTGCCATCAGCTCAGTGCCATCAGCTCAGCGTTCACAGCAATCTACTTGTCCCTGATGCACAACAACTTTGCTTGCAGGAGGTAGGAGGTTCATCATACCCACTTTTGTACTCCACCAGCAAACTGGACGTAGGTATACATAGAGTTTGTACCTGCCAGCTGGCACTGGGTGACCAGGTCCAAGCACAGAAAGAGGATGAGGAGGTTCTGAGCCCATTAAGCAGGCAGCCACTGATCTGCACTAGCAAGCAGCTGCACAAAACCTCTCATGTCCTCCACTGCATGCCACCACCCCAGCTTCTCCTTGCTGAGTGCCAGCTAAGGCAGCAGTGGGGCCCTGGGCACACCCTGTCTCACCACAAGAGCCTGAAGACTGTGTCCATGATGTGCTTGGAGAATCTTGTATGAGGGAAGGGAGGACCAGAAGGCAAGCATGAAAAGCAGTGTTCCTTAGTTTGTAGTGGTCGGAGGAGTGCAGTCAGCCGTGCAGTCCTGCAAAGTGCAGCCAGCCTTGAACACCGCACTAACTGTGCTCCCTTTCTCCAAAAGGCAACTCTCATGTTGATCTCTTCTCTGGAGTATACCAGCACACAGCTTTGCAGGATAAAGCTCTTCTTTCTTCATCTCTTCTTATTTCCTGTTCCGTAACCCTCTGTTAATAATAGCATTTAACAGTGGACACTTTTACCCAGGTGTTCTTGCTTTTATGAATCCAAAAATCTTCCTTGATTTGCTGTTTTTTTCTTCTAATGTTTCTTCAATTTTTCTCATTTCTTTCTGCTCATGACTGCAGGGCTTTTCAAAATTTGCTTCAAAATGTGAAGTGACTTCTGGACTGGTCGCTCCAGGCCAGCCCTCCGTTTGTGGTGGCTAAGAAAATGTACTTATTCCCTCTGTTTTATTATGGGTCAGAGCTTATTGCAATAGCCAGTTCCACATGAAAGGAGCAGCTCTGGAATCTGACAAACTCAAATGATCGAAGAACTCAACTTCCATCTTCTTGGACAGGTAACTCCCAAGAAATACCCTTATCTTCGTTTTCATGTAATGGGTTTTTTATTCTTTTCCTCGGCTCACGTGAACTCCCCTGGCTGCTCTTTATTTGAGCAGTGTACATAAGTGTACCTTCTTACAGAGGCATATCCTACATCTTAAAAAGAAAGAAAGAGAACTTTTACAGTAGTTAACCAAAACTGAGCTGAGTTTGGGTTTTGTTTTTTTGTTTTTTTGTTTGTTTGTTTGTTTGTTTGTTTTTTGAGCCTTACCTGACCCAACAGGAAGAGCAAGCAGTAGAAGAGTACCAAGAGTAGCAGGGCTGAGGTGGTCCCACATCAGCCAGCACGCCCTGGAGCAGTGCCTCAGTAGGTGTGTATAGGAAGGCTGTGTGCAGCAGCAGTACCCAGTGTATGGAACTTACAGATATGAGGATAAGATATGGGCAAGTAAATAATTATGGAATGCAAAATGAAAATGGCATTTTGGAGAAAAAGGGCATGTGGCTAATTAATTGGCCTCAGAAGGATTTTGCCTTGTGACTTCAGAGCAGTCTCAAAGCAGGGTTGGGGAACATGCAGATAATGAAATTTGCAAAACCAAACACCAGGAGCACACAGAGGCCCTTTTGCCAAAACCACAGACTAATTCTGTGTAAAGCAGGTGTATAAATAAAAGTGCAAAATGTGTAATTGTATTTATGCATACACATATAATACATTTAGTGTAAACTGGATACATGAAAAAATCCATGGATAACTACAGGAAACTGCAGAAGCTGCATGAAGCAGGTGAGTAGTGCTGACTCTGAGGTGGTAAAAGCCCCATGTTAGCTTGTGGCTAAGCTACCTTTCTGACCCAGAGTGTTGCAAACCCTGGCCTGCTTGCTGCTCCTGACCCCCCAGACTGGTGGTATTCTCCAGTGACACTTCCTTCCATCCACTGGACAATGGTGTGCTGAGCACCAGCTGCCCACAGCACCCAGTCCCACACTGGAGGTCATTTGATCATACTGGGAGAGCTCGTGGGTCAGCAGGGCACCAGCACAGCTCCCCAGGGCGCTCAGCCGGGTAGAGAGAGACAACACCTAGACTCTGCTCCTTGCAGGAAGGGTCCATACAGGAGTCAGGCTCCAAGATCTCTGTATCACAGAAGAACCACTGCTGTCATTTGTCTGGCCTTTGACACGGTCCCCCATAACATTCTTCTCTACACATTGGAAAGGTATGGGTTCTATGGATGGACTGTTTGATGGACAAGAATCTGGTTGTGAGATCATAGCCAGAGAGTGGTGGTCAATGGCTCAGTGTCCGGATGGAGATCACTGACAAGTGGTGTCCCTCAGGGATCAGTACTGCGCTCTTCAACATCATCAGTGATATCGACAGTGCAATTGAGTGCACTCTCAGCAAGTTTGCAGATGACACCAAGCTGAGTAGCGCCTTAACATGCCTGGGGGACAGGATGCCATCCAGAAAGAACCAGGTAGACTCAAGCAGTTATCTCAAGAGAATCTCTACAAAACCAAGGGCAGTGTCCGCACCTGGGCCACAGAAGCCTCCACCAGCAACATGTTGAGCTGGAGCTGAGAATAAATGTTTATTTATTCTCCTTTTTTTATCCTCCCTGTCCTGATTTATTACCAAGTGGTCATAGTGACTTACATGTCAACCACATCAAAGTCTTTTCCTCCTTCCTCATAACTCACTGCCACTAAGGACAGATTTGCCACTGATCTACAGTACTTCGTATGATGCAAACACATTAAAAATCCTTGGAGGGTTATGACATCCTCATTTGACATTTTGTTTACACTGGCATGAAAGTATCATTAAATGAAGGGCAATTCAAGTCTTGGTTCTTTTCTGTTTGTTTTTAATTTTAGTTTTCAAGAAGCTGAATGCCTTGTTGTATATGAAAATAGAAGTGCAGTAGATTTTAATGTAAATTACAGGGGAGGGAATCAATCATTTAAGTCCCAAAACACATTTTGCTCTCCTCCCTTTCTAATAGAAAGTCTATTAAGAAAATTCTCCAAAAAGCAAAGCATTATTTTACTAAGTATACATATATAAGAAACAGCTCTTAGCTCAAAGCAATGTTTGTGCATTCATTTCAGTGTCTTTGAATGGAGGCAGTTGAAACAGGAAAGCAATTTCATAGCCACAGCTTTTTCTGTGTGTGCATAAATAATCCATTGTTTTGTTTCATTCAGCAACTGACTCAAGGTTGAAAAGAACAGTAGAAAAGCCTGTTTTCCTCTGTTCACTGTTCTCTATTCTCAGTATGAATCAAAACACTGTGTGGAAGACAAACCTCTACTAGTTTGGAAATATCAGTGGGAATTTTAATAAAAAATTCTCAGTTCAGTTCTTTAACTGCAGCTATCATCCACTTTGTTTTGAAAAATAGAAGTTCAGTATAAAATAGTAAAATGAGCCATCATTGCCCTGACTTCTGAGGATTTCACGTTCATCAAAGTAATAATGTGATGAACCAAGTGCTGAAAGAGCAGCACTATCACCATCCCTTACCCAACCATCGTGACTCCAGAAAGATCTGGGGCTGACCCATGAAAGCCGTCTCACCCTCTCACTGCTTTCATGTAGCTGCCTGGAAGGAAAGCCAGGAAAGCTTTTATCATTATTGAATGTCTCCACCCGATATCTAGCTTAAGTCTTGTATGAATCACTGGAATGGTTCCTCTGCTTTTCTGCTTGCTATCTGTCCATATGCTGTCTCCTTCAGAAAGACCAGGGACCTGAAAAAATACACCAGCTAGTGGAGGAGAGGAGAGGAGAGGAGAGGAGAGGAGAGGAGAGGAGAGGAGAGGAGAGGAGAGGAGAGGAGAGGAGAGGAGAGGAGAGGAGAGGAGAGGAGAGGAGAGGAGAGGAGAGGAGAGGAGAGGAGAGGAGAGGAGAGGAGAGGAGAGGAGAGGAGAGGAGAGGAGAGGAGAGGAGAGGAGAGGAGAGGAGAGGAGAGGAGAGGAGAGATTAGTGGGGGGAGTTTGTTTGGGATGTGACCTTGCTTTGGTACGTGCCTACATTCATGCCCCCAGAAGCACAAATGTGCTCTTGGTCAGTGGTGGGAATGAGCTGTCTTTTATTGTAACCCATGAAAACACAGCCCTTTGAAAGTGACAGGTAACAGTGACTTTCAACTGTAGGGGCCAGGTCAATTCATGCCAGAGCCAGAGAAATCTGCACATTAGCCACTTCTTTAGCTGTATGTTGTCATTTAACCCAGCAAGCAGCTCAGCACCGTACAGCCCTCAGCTCACTCCCCTCTTCTTCTGGGAGGATGGGGAAGAGAACTGGTAAAAAAAAGTAAAACTCCTAGGTTGAGATAAAATCTATCTACTAAATCATAAAAGGAAGATAGAAATAATAGCAATGATAATACTATAATATGTAACACTATTAAACGCTATTAACACTGTTTCACTCCTACAGCCAAAATATAGCAGCATATCTGATTCTATGAATAAAATCAACTCTGTCCCAGCTGAAACCAAGATGCTATAGCAGTTGCCACAGCCCTTCTCATGTCCAACACAAAACAAATACTGACAAATAAATAGGCTGACTTCCTACCTCGCTGTTTTGCTAGCTTGCTTTCTCAACCAGAGGTGTAGTGTTAATCTCTAACCTCTTTCCATTCAGAAATACAACCTGTTGTCTCCTCCTTACATGCACAGAAATATCTGGCACAGCAAATAACTTGAAGCACTGCACAACTGTGGGCTTGGAGCGGAAAGAAAAGAATTTCAGTGTTGAAACTGTCATGAGCTGAAGGTAGTAAGATGTCAGCAGGCAGCCAGGTTATTGAGGTTAAATCTTGCTCTATGCTTCAGATATTAAACTGTAGCAAAGCAGCGTGTTTAGTGCCAGAAGGAAGTTAGTCTGGGGCAAAGTCCTTCCTTCATTTTATTATCTCTGTTGTAAAGCAGTGTTATTACAGAATTGTTGAACAGATGTTTCTAATTTTCACTCCATGTAGAGGCGAATTAAATCCAAGCTCTACTGCTATTATTCTGCGATTATCCGAGCAAGTTCATTCTTTGTTTCAGTGAGCTGAAGTGTTTCTTCCTACTGCAACTTTCTTGCCAACATTTGCTTCCTTTGATTCTTTCCATCATGTATGTTATAAGAGCCTCAACTTACAAGACATTCTCTAGTCTCTCTTCCATTCTCTTAAAGAGCTTCTGCTCATACTTTAGATTTGTAGCCATCTGTCCATAAGACACCCTATCTAACAAGGTTTCTGCAAAGGATTTGGGCTAAAATCCTGCATGTGTTCCTAACATTGGTGGCTCAGCCACCAGTGGTTATATGTTCCTTCTGAGTCTTGTAAGGTGGCTGATAAAGTAACGTGGACCAGAACATTATTTGAAGACACTTGCTTTTACAGAGGAATCATCTGGTAGACTAAAAAATATGTCATTTTGAAACTGAAGTGTATTAAAATGCTTAATTAATTATGATTCTTTGTCTTCTCTGGTAATAATGCCATCTTGCTTTTTTTTTTTTTTTTTTTTTTTTTTTTTTTTTTTTTTTTTTTTTTTTTTAAAGGCACCACTTTACATAAACATTTCCTGAAAAAAATAATAAATCTAATATTCACTTTTTTCTCTGCAGATTTATTGTTTCATTTTTTTCAACCCGAAATATACCATGACAAGATCTAGGGATTTCTGTGGAGTTTGTTGGAGTACTCCTCCTCACGAGAAATATAACAAAGGGGTTTTTATCTCTGTTTATAGGAGACAGGTCTTGCACCTGAGTCAGGAGAACCCCCACTACCAATACAAGCTGGGGGATGTAAGGATAGAGCACAGCCCTGCCGAAGAAGACCTGGGGGTACTGGTGGATGGCAGCTGAACGTGAGCCAGCAGTGTGCCCTCACAGCCCAGAAAGCAAACCGTATGCTGGGCTGCAGCAAAAGCAGAGTGCCCAGCGGGGTGAGGGAGGTGATCCTGCCCCTCTGCTCTGTGCAGGTGCACTGCAGCGCACCTGGAGTACTGCAGCCAGGTGTGGAGTCCTCAGTACAGGAGAGACATGGACCTGCTGGAGCATGTCCAGAGGAGGGCCACAAAAATGATCCAAGGGATGAATCCCCCTCTCTACAGAGCCGAGGCTGTTCAGCACAAAGAAGAGAAGGCTTTGGAGAGATCTGGTAGCAGCCTTTCAGTATCTAAAGGGGAGCTACAAGAAAGAAGGGGACAGACGCTTTGGCAGGGCCTGGGGTGATAGAACAAGGGGAAGTGGTTTCAAGATTAAAAAGGGGAGATTTAGGTTAGATATGTCTTTTACAGTGTTATAGGTTATTAGACTTTTATAGTGAGGGTAGTGAGGCACTGGCACAGGATGCCCAGTGATGACAAGGCTATTATAGATCTGTATGTCTCTGGTCATTGCAGGGGAGCTGGACTAAATGACCTTTGAAGATCCCTTCCACCTCCAAGAATTCTGTGATGATTCTATGATGATTCTGTGATGAATATACATACAATAACATACGTTAGTACTACTGTGCAAATCACAAATATCTCATTATTGTTCCCTTAACAGCAATTCTAATAACATGAAACATTTTTTCTCGCAAATATTTCCAAAATCTCAGATCACACACACACACAAAGATTACAAACAACTTCACAGAAAATCTTAGCAGATATTCTGTTGTTCCATTTGATCAGTTTGTGCTTGTGAAGATGATATAGGAACCTATAAAAACATGGAGTTATTTTCCAAAGGTGAACCTTCCTCTGAATTTGCAGTTTGGTAATAAGAGAGAATGTAAGAAGATGTGTTGCTGGATCTCTCCACTTCTCTCCCAGGCCAAGACACTGAAAATTCTTAGTTTTGTTTCTGAACTCTTCAAGGAAAATGGCATTGAAGACTCTTGTTTTTGATTCATGGAGTATTGGTCATGCTAAGTCTGCAGTCTTCTTGAGAAGCTGTGCCTGAAATTGTAGGCATTTATTTTAAAACTGACAGCTGCTTTTAAAAAAAAAAAAACAAAAAACTCCAGCACTGATTCTAGTTACTGATTAATTGATTGATTGATTTTTAATCTGTAGAAAGAATGTGCAGTTTTAAAGAAATACTCCTATCCTGAAAGCATGCCATCACCTAGAAGATGAAATATCTCTGGACTTCGAAACTGCTTGTTACTAGTTCAGTATGGAAAGGTATGTATGTATATACGTATGCATGAATGAAAGACCAGGTGGCTTGTATTTGAGCAGTTTCAGTCATCATTCAGTTCTGCTTACTCATTCACCATCACCAGCCATGTAGCCTAGCAGCTGCAGGCTGCTGACTTCCTAGTGGTGGTCTGAAACAATTCAAGAGATTTCTGGGGTGTCCTCAAACCAAAGCCTGTTGTTTGATTTCTTTTTCTGTTCAGGGCGAGCAAAATCAGCAAGTGTGCAAGACAGAGCTGGCTGCTCTGAAATGGGTAGCGAGTGGGGAGGTCTTAGTTCCACCAGTAAGTGCTTTCCCTATGGGTGTATGACTGCTTGCTTCTCATCAGGAAGTCTTCAGTGACTGACAAGATTTTTCTACCTCTTCCTTTACATGTAGATTCTACTTGTGAGTTTTATGAGCACATAAAGTGAAAACACAAACTGCAAACTGAGGGCTATTTCCTAGAATTTCTATGTGGAGTCTTTAGGCCTGTGAGCTGTTAGCAAAGATGTCAATGCTTCAAAACAGTGGGGGAAGTGTTAACATAGAAATGCTTGCAAAATTAACAGTTCGGAACTGGAAAACAGCTAACTCCTGTCCACAAGAACATGCCAACCTGGAAATATGCTAGCATCGATTGTGGGTATTATGTGGAACAAAGGAGATACCATATAGCTGGAGTAAAATCAATAAACCCTACAATAAACCCTACAGTGTCAGCCAAGGCCCAGCCTGCATGAGGTGAGGTGGCTGCAAGAGGTCTGTGGATGATTCCAAGGGGCTGGAGCTGCACTCTTGGTGCATCACACCACCTCACTTTGCTCATGTTTTCTTTATTGAAGCCTGGTCTTGGCTCACGCACAGTGAAAGGCATCGTGGAATGCCAGCCTTTTTGGCTGCCCAAGGGCTGCTGCCCTGTGGGCCTTTTGAGGCAGATGGAAGAACCACAGACACGATTGCAGAGTGGAAGCCTGAATAAAATGATTTCTGCACTGTTAGGCAGCAAGTACTCCCAGCAGTGAGGGATTTCCATTGCACTGGCGCAGCAAAGCTGCTCTCCAACTCAGCAGCTGTTCTGAGGCAGCAGCTCTGTGAAACATCACCATTATGAAATTACGATTCCCCTGCGAGCACTCTGCTGGAACTATTTTTCTTTTTTAGATTGGATTAGCAGTCTCTGAGATGAAGCAAGGCTGCCTGCCAGAACACCCAGCTCCCTAAATAATGCTGGGGCACAAAGGCAAGCAGAACCCACACCCCTCGGTGCTGCGGGGGCTGCCGCTGGCGGCTCTGACCTCCCCGAGGTGGGCAGACTTCAGTCTTCGCAGCAGTCTGAGAGGGGAAATCTCAGTACCGTCCAGCCCCGCTCAGCGCCCTCCCTCCGTGTCCGGGATTCGAACCCGCGATAGTGATGCAATAGGGCCCGGCTCCGCGGCCGCCGGCTCCAACTGCGCATGCTCGGGTTGGCGAGGCACACGTGCAGTTGGCGTGCGGGGAGTGGGAGGGAGCAGGGGGAAACGCGCATGAGTAAGCGTTTGCATGCGCGCATCCGTTCTGACGTGAGGGCGGGAGTGGCAGGCGGCCCGTGGGCGGTTCGGGCCGCGCTACTTGTGCCGGCCGCGGGGTGCGGTGCGGCGCTGCCGCGATCGCCTGCCATGGAGGAGCAAAAAGTGAGTGATGCTGCCGGGCCGGCCGTCCCCAGGTCCCGAGGGGCTCCGGCTGACTCTGGGGCCGGCGGAGGGCTCGGGATGCCCGGGCGGCCTGTGTGAGGGGATGGGGAGGCGGGCGTTGCCGCCCGCTGGTGCTGTTGCCGCCCGATGCCGCTGTCCGGGGCTGGGGCCGCGCCGTGCATTGCCGGCCGGGCGGAGTCAGTGGGGAGCAGGGCGATGTGCCTGGCCCGGAGCTGGGTGTCTAAATACGGAGCTCTGCAGAAAGTTCTGACTCAGCCCTTCGGCTTGCGGGCCTTTGGGCTGCTCTGCTTTCCCTTGCTTGGAAGCTGCCTCGTGAGCAGCGTTGTGTTACTCGTGGCTTACATCATTCGGATTAGGGATCTGTGTTATCTTTCTGATCTGTAAGCGTTTTGTGCTGATGCTTCATACTCACCGGTGCTTCTGAAGGTGAGATTGCCAAGCAGTGCCTCTGTTTGAGTTTGGGGCTGCTGAGGGGGCTACGGCTGTTCTGGATGTTGCAGGATGTGTGCCTGGTACCTTCCGCCCTGTTTGGATTTCAGAGCTCTGGATACAGTAGTACAGTTGCAGCTCATCTCGGATTTCACAGCACTTCGTCAGCTAATTTGTTGCTGTCTTCAAACTCTGGCAACTTCAGTGTGAAGAAGTGTAGCAGGTTAGGAGGCAATGGAAGTGTGTCCTGTTTGAAGCGTGGTCGGTATGAGACTGAATTTAGGCTGCTTTAAAAACTCCATTTTGTATCCAGCCATGTCACAAAGCTTCAGTGTGATCTTGAGCAAGCTGACAACTTGCTATTTAAACAGAACTGATGTAATTTTATTGAAGTTTACTTTTCGGCTTCAGCCAGGTTTGCATCTGCTTCAACAGGTGTCATGCGGTGTCGATTACTGGTTATTCAGAGGATATGTTGTTTTATACTGCCATCAGAACTACAAGATACTGCATGTTGCACAGCTTCGTCTCCTCTTTCATGCCCTTTTATGTTTTCATCCTTCGTACGTGAGCACATGGCACAAGATCTAATACAGGTTTAAAAAAAAGGATACCAGCAGTGATTAAAAGCTGACTTTGTTCTAGTGGCTTGTGCATTGGTGGTATATTGGATCAATGTGGTGGTAAAGTTTTGGTAGCAGAAAGACTGCAGGGGTGGCCTTTGAGAAGTGACCAGGGCTGTCCTTGTGTCAAACAAGGGCAATTCTAGTTGGCTCCAAAATGTGCCCACTGCTGGCTGCGTGGAGGTCATCATCATCAGTGCAGATAGTGCTTCTGTGATAACACCACATAAGAAAATTAAACAAAATAAAAATAAAAATAAAAAAATCACTGTTCAGGTTCTCTTGTGAAAGAAGTTAGAAAAATGGGAGAAAAGCAGCCCTGCAGCCACCAAGCCACCACTTTATCCATGATTTAACCCACATGGCTTCTTCACCTTGTTTTGTCACTGTGCCCTGCTGAGGAAAGGGAGTGGATGAGTGCCTTGGCGAGCACCTAACCACTTGCCAAGGTTAACCTGCCTCAGGTGGTTAAGAAAAGTACACTGTAATGCATTTTTAGGCCTCTTACATCTGTGTTTGCAGAAGGTGTGTGTTACTCTTCAACTTTCATCATACTGGGTGGAATTTGTTTGGAGAAATTTGTGGTTTATTTAAAAAGTTACGTACTGATTGATTGGTCGCTGTAACTTCAGGTATGGAAAACCTTGTTTGCTAGTTTGCTTAGATTTGCTGCTGTACTTTAGATCAATTGTTTAAAGGATTACCAGGCTTTCTTCAAGCGTAGATCTTTTCTTTTAGTCACACACATCTATAAAAGCCAAAAGCATTGTTCAGAACTATGTACAAGAAGAGTAATTTTTTTCTGCATGGTAGGACTGAGTAAGCCCTAAAATCCCAGCTGAAAGAGGATTGGGAGTTTTCTTGTTCATCCAAATTGACAGTTATGTTTATAGGATCTAAGGCTTAACTGTGGGCTGACATGCAAAAACAATTGCTTCTGGTTGGTAATGAATGTAGCAGCAGCTGGTTGGATGATTACATTTATCTGGCAGTCTGCACACAAAGGTGTCTTAAATATGTTAGACTTCAACCCAGTAATGAGCAATTCTGTAATGAAGTGATGAAGACTTGCTGCACTCACTGTTTCTGCAAGAAACCAACCTGACAGTCTGAATTCCAGGCATTGCTTGCAGTTGCATTATGTGTTTTACAGCTTGCACTGTGATAGTGTTGTGTAAGGCAGCAGAATTCTTACTTTCCTCTGATAAAGCATGACATTGTGCGAACAGGCAGTGGGGCCACAGTAAATGCATCATAGAGGATTCTTTAATTTAAACTTATAAGGAAGAGGATCGGGGAAAAAAATGGGCTTGGGAATATTGGAAAGGTTTCTTAAAGGCAAGGTGACAGCAGGGTTCACTGTAGAAGTAGATGCTGTCAAAGGATAAAACTTCCACTTTTTAGCAGACATGAGGTCATTAGTAAAGAGCTAAGAACTTGCTTGTGGGGACGGAGGTGGAACATGAGATTATGACCTCTGTGACATCTTTTAGGTTGCACGCCTCAAAAACTGGCTTACAAGCTCCTCCATCTGCCTTGATTTCCTGTGTTGTCAAGTAGCAATGTTAAGCATAGCAACTCGAAACTGAGTCTAAATAAATAAATAAATAAATCCTAATTACAGCTTTCACTTTTTTAACAAGTGGCATGAACAAGCTCTGTAGATTCAGATGTGTTTCAAGAACTGATTTATTTGGTATTCTGATTTGTTCAGAACTCGAACTTTACAATAAGGCTGAGTTTTAAGTACCGATTCTTGATGACTAATAAAAGTCTTCAGATATGAGGGTGACTTGTTAAAATTAAGCTTGTAGTCTGTTATAATTAAAAAAACCCCACGTGCTCAGCAATTTTTCATACTGAGTACGTATTTTGCAAATTTAATCTTCTGCTTTTTAATGGCCGACAGCAGTATATTGCAGAGAACCTCCCCAGTTGTCACCCAGCTTTTGTCTTTGAGGTTGCTCTTAATCAGAGTACACAAAGTATTTACCAAAATATTTCACTAACTGCAGAAATAAGCTTACAAATAGCTGCTAACTTTACTCTGCTGATCACATAGGATATGCTGTTAGCTTAGGGTTTTTTTTTTTTATAGCAGATAATGTTAATTTTTCTTTTCAACTGCTTTATTTCCTTTATTGCTTCTCTCTCATTTGCTTTACAAAGTCTTCTAGAGAAGTTACGCAGGGCAGTGTGGTGACAGTAAGTAGCCTGGCTGTTCAGATGATTTGGGATCTTCAGTATAATTAAAGTTTTTTAATTTAATAAAATGCCTCTTAGGTCATTAATCTTTTTTTCATTACAAAACATTTATTGTGGTCTTGTATCAGAAGAGTTGAATTTACAGTTAGAACATGCATGGTGAATTCTTATTAATTCGTGTGTTGAAATGCTAAGCTGCAAAAGGACCTTGTGATCATTTCTTACTTGTCTTTGTAATTCCAGGAGACTCTGCAAAGGATCATCTCTACTCTCGCAAACAAGAATGATGAAATTCACAACTTCATTGGCATGCTGAACCAAACAATACAAAATGTTCAGGTATGTTTGTTAGGATTCGTAGCCTGTATGTGGTGGGAGCAGCTGCTTATCAGGTTTTGTCAGCCTTAGACTGGTTGTGCAGTGTGTAAGGGGTGGGCAATAAAAATCAAGTGTAAAATATAACTTCATGTTGGAACCAAGTAGGAAAACATTTCATTTCCAAAGTTCTGCCTCAGCTTGGAAGGTGTAGTGGTTTTGGTTTTCTTGCAGAAAGCAGTCTGGGGTTTTGATTTGTTTGGAAGAGAGTGTCTGATTTTGATGTGTGAACTCAGATTCATGTTAGTTGCAAGTTGTCTGTTATTTTAGACTTCTGTTGGCAGACTGAAAAATGAGGCCATCTAAAACACTTGAGAATTCTTTGCTCTTTCCATAGTTAGTATTTGGAAATTGTTGGGTTAAAGTTAACTGTTAAACCTAACTTTTAAACCATTTACCTCTCAGCTGAGGTTAAGGTTTCTCTTATCTGTCAATAAGTGGCTGTTTCTTGCTAAAACTGAGCAAAATTGAATTCAGAAAATGAAGTTTTCCAGCAAATCTTTAAGATGGCTTTCTGAGTGCAGTTTAGTGTCAAATGAAATGGAACTGTGTAATATCCTGTTTACAAACGTCTGAGAGCTAATACATAATGGTGAGAGGGGGGTGAATTCTATGCTTTTAGGCACAGAATACAGTTTCCAAATGTTGGTTCTGTGCAAGTTTGAGTATTAGAGTTTTTATGAATTTTATTCTTCAGCTTGGTGATGTTATGTCTGTCTGAAAGGGGGCCCTCCTTTAATGTTTAGTGATAAAGTGAGGAATGATAAGAAGGTATATTGTAGTCATGGCAAAGTGTGTTTTGGCAAACCACATGATTTTCAGTCTAGAAGACAAGGAAATCAGCATTGCTTCCATTAGAGATTGCAGCTGTTTTCAATTCTCTTCTCAGATAAATTCTTCTAATGTGATTAGTGAATTGGATGATGAATTTGATGCTCTGTATTCTGTATTGGATGAGATGAAGGGGAGTATGGCTAGCACTATTCAGCAGGAACAGGCTCGTAAAATTCAAGCTCTTCAGGTAAGTGTAAAATGTCTCTGAGATTCTTTGCAACTGGGTACAAGAAATTTTAAACTGTTATTTAAAGCCTTACCTGAAAATGAGATTTTTGACAGTGTTGCAAGAAATGGAGTAACTGCAAGGTAAATGTCTTTGTGTCTCTCCGGCCTCTTCTGGTCTCCAGTCTATGTTCTGGGTGTTATTGTATATCAAGGAGGTGTTATAATGTGTAACTTACATGTGAAGAAAGGCTCCATAGGAGGACATATACTTTCTATTTTCGAGCTAATTAACATCTTCAGGACAGAGATTGCTTTGTTTCTCCATATAGGAATATGAATCTGTTCAATGCCTGATGTGATTTTTTTGACCTTTTTTTTTTTTTTTTTTTTTCAATTTGTATGGAAAACGTGTGAGAGTTGCATAGGAACATGTTTAGTGGAGGGCACCAGTTTAATTTGTGAAGTACATTTCACAGTTTTATGATTGTATGATTTAGTGCAGGAGAATCTTTGCAATGAACTTCAGAGATACAGAAGTGAAAATGCAGCTTCTTGAAATAGGCATAAAATCCATGTATTTACAGTAGAGAGTAGCCAGTTAGCACTAGCTGTCAGAAAGTGTAGCTACATGGGGATATGTAGGATAACTAATCCTATAAACAGAAGCTGGTTTTTTAGCTTTTCTTTCTTTTTTTTTTTTCTTTTTTACATGATCTAACTTGTATCCTTCTTTTGCCTCCTAAATCTTTTTCCTTTTTTGCTTATACATGGCATTAAGGAAAAAGAAGAGCCTTTACTTCATAACTTTAAAGAAGCTCAAGGAATTGTTTAATGCAAATTCCACACACCTCCTTACTATGTCTGCTTTACACCAGTCTTGAAGTAGGAGGATAAAGCATTTCAGAATTTTTGGGTATATATCTCAAGTTTTGCTTTCCCATGTCCAGTTTTATTTTTCTCTTCATGTCTGCTTTAAGACCTTCTGAACATCCTGAGCAGATGGTGGTCACGTGCTTCTAATTTACTCAAACTTTAAGTATTTAGTACTTCTCAGTGAATAACTTCTAGGAGGAATTTCAGCTGCTGCTTACATAGTTTGTTCTTCCATATATATAGTTAGTGAAAGCTGAGGTTCATCTTGTAACACTTCTGGAGGGGAAAGCTATTTTGGTAGTCAGATGGTAGTCAGCAAGCTGTCTGACTTTACTGAGAAACTTTCTGTTAATATCTGTTAATTTTCTGGAGCTTAATCTAATTTGATTGAATGGCATGATTTAAACGCATTCTAAAAGCTTGTTACTGCCTGGTATGTGTTGAACAGGGGAGCTACTATTTGCATTGGACGAGGATGGAAACAAATACAGTGTTGCAGGTCGTTAAATCACTTGTTTATCTTTCAGCTTTGGCTGTTATCTAACTTTTTGGTCTAAAGGATGTTCTCTTGATGACAGATCAAAATTCCTCTAAGGTGCACAGCAAGAGTGCTTTTTCCTAACAATGAACCTATTAAACCAAACTGACAAAAAACTGTTGTGTTGAATGCATCAATCTAAACCATTACCGTTGATTGGGATTAAACTTTGTATGAGGAAATCAAAAGCTTTCAGTGTGGTCTAAATTTCGTGTTTAAGAGAACTTAAGGGACTTTCTTAATTTGTCCTGAAACATTTATATTGGTCTTGCACAGTAGTTTAAAAGGCTGACGATTTCATTTTTAAGTTGGTTTCACAAATTTTCTTGGATGTTAGTGCTGAAAGTCCAGAAATTACTCTTATTCCTTGCTTTAAAGACAATATTTTTTTTAGGATGGTGTACTTTATTAATGCTAAAGTGTTGGACGATTACAGCCAGAGTCAATGGCTCTGTGTCCAGGTTGAGGCCAGTGTTGAGTGGTGTCCTCCAGAAGTTTGTCCTGGGAGCGGTGCTCTTCAACATCATCAACATTAAGGACAGAGATGGTGGGATTACTGCACCTTCAGCAGATTTACAGATGACACCAAGCCAAGTGGTGCAATTGATAGGACAGAAGGAAGGGATGCCATCCAAAGGGACATTGAAAAGTGGATCCATGTGAACCTAATGAGGTTCAACAAGGCCAAGTGCAAGTTGTATTTGCGTCAGGACAATCCCAGTTATATATACAGACTGAAGAAGAACTCCTTGAGAGCAGCCCTGGGGAAAAGGATCTGCACATTCTGGTAGATGGAAGGCTGGACACTAGCCAGCAGTGTGTGCTTGCAGCTTGGATGGCTAATTTTACTCTGGGCTGCATCAAAAGATGGACAGCTAGCAGGGTGAGAAGTAATTGTCACCCTCTGCTCTGCTCTTGTGAAGCCCCATCTGCAGTACCATGTCCAGGTCTGGAGCCCTCTGCACAAGAAAGATGTGAAGCTGTTGGTGTGGGTCCAGAGAAGGGTAACAAAGATGCTGAAAGGGCTGGAGCAGCTCTCCTACAAAGACAGGCTGAGGGAGCTGGGCTTGTTCAGCCTGGAGAAGAGAACGCTTTCTAGTACTTGAGGGGCACTCAGAAGGAGACTGACTTTATATAAAGTCTGTAAGTGATAGGACAAAGGAAATAGTTTTAAACTGAAAGAGGGCAGGTTTGGCTTAGTTGTCAGGAGGAAATTCTGTACTCGGAGTGGTAAAGCACTGCAACGTGCTGCCCAGAGAAGCTGTGGATGCCCTGTTCCTGAATGTGTTTAAGACCAGGTCGGGTGCAGCCTTGGACAGCCTAATCCAGTGGGTGGCAACCCTACTCACAGCAGGAATTGGGACTGGGTAGGTTTTAATGTTACTTCCATCCCAAGCTGTTCTATGAAAATGCTACTTGCTATTAAATTGTTTTATTACAGTGTATTATTACATGGATAGAAAGACATGTTGAATGGCTGTAGAAAAGCTGCTGCCAGGTGTAAAATGTGCATGTTGTTTGACCTGCGTTTTGTTTACAGTCCTGTGGAGTGTCTGTAATTAATCTGCTTGGAGGGTGTATCCATAGTTATGTTAGAGGTTCGTTATGGACTACTTAATTTACTGGAAATGGTAGTTTATTAATGGTAATTGTCAATTGATCCTCAAAAACGTTTCTTATTGCTCTTCTTTCTCGGTTCCTCTTTCCTTGCCATCATTCATTATACTGTAGTGCTTCTTTTTAAGATACATATGCCAATTAGAGCAGGATAGGAATAAAATGCCTTACAGCTACAAGTTAATTGATGAAGGACAATTTTGAAGGTAGAAATAAGAGCGTACATGGACTTTAGCATTTCACAGCTTTTGTAAACCTAGTGTTGTGAGAAACACGTCTTAAAAGTCAAATCTGCCTTTTATAAACCAGTTCAGCTCTATTCCCCTTTTGGATTTGTGGAATGTGCTCTATACCACTGTGCATGTGTTAAGCACAGTGAAGTTCTAGTTAAAACTCACTGTATGTCAACTGACTAACTAAGGTAACCTTATAAGTAATTAAAGAGGCATAGCAAAGCCATGTAGCTGTAACAAATAGCAAATAACTTTTTAAGTACAAATGCATAAAGATATTCTTTTTTCTTCAGAATCAGCTTAGCCAGTGTAGTAGTGCCCTGGAGAGTTCTGAAGAGCTGCTGGAACTTGCTGCGCAGTCGCTGGACATAAAGGACCCTGTGAAATTCTCAGAGGTAGAAAATGTTAAATGGATGTATGTTAGGCAGGTGCTGGTGTTTGGATTAATTTCTAGCAGCTTCTGTGTTGTGGTAGTGGACTCAGCAGAGTACTAACTGTGTTGTTTAGCCTGTAGTATTGAGTTTTAACTTGCTTTTGTCAAGCTGGCCTTTTAAGATGTGGTGTTCAATGAAATTTAGCTTGTGGTCAAGCTCAAATGTGATCGTCTGAGAGTGCTCACAGAACTGTATGAATAAAGTCCAGTAACTTTTCCAGATTAATTAGTAGGGGCTTGCAATACAACTGCAAATCTTCAGGCAGTTCTTTGGAGCTTTAGTATCTACATTAAAAGTACAGGGTAAACCTGAACATCTGTAGTAAAGCTTTTAACATGGGCCATGATGGACTCAACTTTGGGACTTTTGTTGCTCTATTGCAGATGTGTGATGTTGATGATTGGGCAAAAAGAAGTTGCAGAGCCTCCACTTGGTTCCTATATAAGTACAGTTAACCCGTCACAGTTGTCTTTATGTTTTTCTAGTATCAGTATCACTTAATGATACTTCAGTATTAAAGGAGTTTGAGACCTTATGCACACGGCTGTGAGGCCTTTCTAAATTGGTCCATCAGAACTGCTACAACATGCAATCTCTACTAAAATAGATGCTGTCTTATTTAGTGTGAGGAGGAAGGAAAAAGAAAGTCTTTTTGTAGATAGCTAACAAGTTCAGCAAATCTGTATTGATGAAACCTTGTGGTAATCAGCCCTTAAGACCATGGAACTCATATTTATGATCTGAACCCTTTGGCTTTTCTGAAAGATCTCATGAAACTGAATTCAGGACAGCTTTTCCTATATTTCCCAGAACTTGCTAATGTATTTGTATGCTGTGAAGGCTGGAGCCAGATCTGGGCCTTGCACTGCGATTCTAATACAAAAAATGCAAGCTTTATCTCAGCACACTTACAAATGAGAGCCAACATATGCCTAGCTGGAAGAAGGATATGTTTACAAACGAGTTAAACTGTTCTAGGTGTACACTGATCCAGTACAGTAGGTTCTGTAACATAACTTGCTTTAATAATTCTCACAATAATAGCAGGCTCAGCCCCACCGAATCCATGACCAAGTTACTTTGTCTTTCTGTCTTTTAATGGGAACAGGAACAAAGGATTGGACAGGAAAGCTGTCTTACATTGCCTTTTAGACCTCTTGGCAACATGTGTGCTGTCTTGCTTTGAATGTCAGTTTTGATTCGTTTGCCTTGAAAAGTAACAATTCCTAAACTAAATGTCTTTCCTAGCCCTTCAATTTGGGTTGTCTTTTCTGACTTGTAGTGATGTACAGAGATTGTTAACTCTTGATCAGCATGTAGAATGTAGCTTTGTATTCTCTCTAGGTTGTTTACAGATAATCTGTACTGTTTGTTTTTTTTTTCCAATCAAATATGCAAAGGCAAGTTATTGGATGTTTAGGAGAAAAGGTCTTTAAATCTGGAGTTTGAGGCTTAAGAGGCTTAACAGGAGTCCAGTTCACTGAGCTCTCAACATTCAGAATCTTTTTACAGTAGCTTGAACTTAAAAATGTCTCAGGTGTTTCAGGCATAGTAATACTGAATTGACTATTAGCTAGTTAAATCTACTGGACTATTAACTGGAATACCTTTTTTAATTGGTGTTTTTTCGGATCCTGCAATAAATCCATTCAAGAGAAACTAGCTCAAGACTAGGTTGTATTTTTTAGTGTAGATTTTTTTAATACTTTTAATGAATTAGGTAACGTGGAGGTCAGAGCATGAATACCAAACGCGTGCAAGAGTGCTGTGGTTGGATAGGATGTGATTTGACACTGCTGTGCAGCCAACATGAAATTGGCTGAGAACCCTTTTTTGTCAGTGGTCTGGAAACTAAATTCAAAGGAGTTAAGACAGGGCTGTCTTGCAGAGAAATGTGTTCACTGAATCCTGAATGCCACGTATTCCACCAGTTGTAGAGATTACGAGGAAGGGTTTGTAAGTAACAGTGACTTGTCTACAGCTGTCACATAATCAGTAATAGTTCCAATGAGAACTTTGGTTTGATATAAAACAAAGCTATCTCTTAAGCTAAATTATTCATGAATATTTGTTCTTTCTACTTCCTGCTTTGGAAACATAAGATTATTTTTATATAGGAGGGAGATGTTTTTTCTTTTTTCCCCACTCATTTATACTTAGAAAAAAAACTGTAGGTCCCTCATTTCTTTGGCTTGCAAGTTTATGTATAGTCTTTGGGAAGGATGGTAGTAAAGATGAATACTGCCTTAGTAGCAGTGTTAACTCCAAATAGTGATTCAGCAATTCTCACTAAGCCATCACTAAGACTTCTACAATAATGTTTTCAGTTTTCAGTTCCTCCTGGTGGGGGACTGGGATTTTTTTTCCAAATGCTGGTTAAGATTTGTCTTTGAAATATGACATTGGTTCTGCACCTTCTTCATTGTTATTGCTTAAATACTGAGGAAAAACTGTGTTTTGTATTTTGGGATTTTGGCATACAGTGACTGCCTTTTAGGAAGTGGTGTTGGAGTAGCGCAGTGACTTTCAAAGGGAACATGTTAGTCCTATTTTTTTTGTGTGAATGTACAACATAGATAAGTCAAATATGGCTGAATGCCACTAAACACTTTGCAATTTAAATGAGAATAACAGTCATTAAGTTTTACCAACTTATTGATGGGGCTCTTTTGAAATATGATGGAGAGTAACTTAACTGATGCAGAGAAATCTGCAGAGACAAAATTATGGACAGGAAGTTGGAGCTGGTTTTCTGTGGTTTTTGAGACTGATTTGTTGCCAGATAATATACACTGTTGCAATTCTAACTAACACTATTAACATGCTTTATGGAATTTTTTTTAATGCAAATGTTGAACCTGTTTTGATTCTCAAACCTGAGCATAGAACTGAGATTGTTCTGTCTTCTTGCATGGTACTGCCTTTGAGACTTGCATGAAAATGCTAACTACCTTCTCTCTCTTCTCCCTGATGTGCCCCAAGGCTGCCAGACAGATCAAAGATAGGTACAGTACAAAGCCTACACTTTTTGTCTCTTTGAATTAGTTTTGTCCTTGAAAATGCATTTATTTTTAAGGAACATAGTCAGCTTGAATCAAATTCATGGATTCTGCTTTAAGTGTTCCTCATGACGTCACAACTTATGAAAGAGAACTAAAACTTTTCCTCTTCAGTGTTTCTTGCTGGTTCCAGACCTTTCATCCCATGATAAAAAGCGATGTTTTTAACACAGGGAAACATGTCTCTACTGCAAAACTTCTGTTTGTTTTAGTAGCTGGTGGGTGAGATTGAATAATATTTCAAGCTGACTCTGCTCCTTTAAATTGTGATTAAGTCTTGATTAATTACCTTTTGCTAGCTAACTTCAAGTATTTCTGATGATATCATTGAACTGTTTTAAATTTGCTATTTCTACTGGGTTTTCATTGTGCCGTGTCTTGAAACTACTGTTTAGAAATGGAATGTTTCTGTTTCAAAATGAATACTAAGGTTTTCTTAAGCTGAAAGTGCTGATTGTACTCTGAGAGTCTGACATCCTGGTTCAGAAAGTTCCCTATGTTGTGGGTAACGATTTGTAAGACCGCTCACAGGGTCTTACCTATGTATGTTACTCCTGCTGACCAAATTGGTTTGCTTTCAGCTTATGTATTTTCAAGGGAGATTCTGCTTGTCTAAATTGTCTTGATGTTAATGTAAAATGAATAACTGATTGAGAAATTTTCACTTTTCCAAGGGTAAAGAACTGAAGTAGTTAACAAATCAGATGGATGGTGGCAATGATAGGTATCTTAGCTCTTTAAAAGTTAATTAATACTTCGCCATTAATACTTAGAAGGTATCCTGTTATCATTTCTGTTTTCTTGAAATGCTCTGCAGTCTTGCCTTTAAACCGATTGTGACAGGTTGTCTCTATAGTATTGGCACTTCAAGAGAAGTTTATAGTGTCTGAAACTAAGTTAATGTTCTGTTATAGCTAATCAGAACGCTTCTTTTTCTTAAGAGGAGATTTAGTCTAACAGTCAGGTCAGGTAGTGGAATCTGGCTGTTACCTGCCCATACTGAATTTCAGGAAGTTAACTGTGCCTTGGGATATTGTTTGTTTTACTGTGCTCATTTCATTGTCATAATTGCCTTCTGTTTCCCCAAACTATAATCTTCTCATGCTTGTATGTTTAATATGCACCTCCCATATTTATTCTTCTTTCTTCACTGCCTAACATTTAAATGTTTTTTTTTTTTTTTAATCATTCTTTAATGTAACTGCAGTTAGCACACGACCTCTATTATATGCCAGTGAAGAACATAGTACTTCATGAGAAGTGATATGCATTAGGTGTTCTAAAGATGTATCAGACCTGTGAGCGTAGACTGGGTGACTGTAATGATGTCTATTTTGTTATTAAGCTTTTTTTACAGCAGGGACAGACCCTTGTGCCATCTCAAATCAGTGTCATCAGGCCATGCGGCAGAATTTGAATGACTTCTGTATTAAAGAACCAGAAAATAGACTTACTCTTTTATTTTGGTCTAGTCCAAGTAGTACTGAGGTGTCCTAAGAATATTCATAATAAGGTCTAAACTAAGATTCCAGAAGGGGAAATGGAGTAGTGCTTTGATATGTCTTAGACATCAAGACTTTTTTGGAATCTGTGCTAAGCAGTTATGAGAAACTAGAACATTTTGTAGTAGTTTAGAACATTTTTTGGCTAACAGTTTGAAATTAAAAATACAAGTAACCGATTGCTGTTTCTGAAACTGGCTATAGGTCTTAAACAATGCAAAGCATGTTTTGCTAATACTGCTTCCCTGACTTTAGAGTCACAATGGCTTCAGCATTTCGCATCTCTCTGAAACCAGAGGTCAGTGACAGTATGACTCACTTGATGGTGGACTTCACCCGCGAAAGGCATGCACTCCAGGCTGTTAAGTTTTTGCCAGGTAAAACTGTCTGCAGTGAGTTTAATTTGTTACTAATTCAGTAAATGACTATATTAAAAAAAGAAAATCTTCATGCATCCTAATGAGCAATGTTTAATTGGATGTTAAGCAGAGTATCTTGATGGTAAAAGTTTTCCAGTTTTTTGTTCATTTCTGCATAACATGGCACTTCTGAGAATGATATTTATGTTTTTTCTGAAGTGGGAATACGTCTTCCAGGTCACATGGTTTTGTGTTTTGTTTTTTTTTTTTTCTTGAGTTGTATGTTCTTCTGTACATTATGAAGCTACTTGAAGTTTCTGAAGGCTATACCTGGTAGCTTGATGCTTAGTGATGCACTGTAGTCCTAATAACCGGTAGTAAATTGTGCATGGAACTGCAAGCTATTAAGTTACTTATGTGAATATGATATGATATATCATATGATATGATATAAAATACATGGTAATGGTTATCTACTATGATAGTGGAACTTTTGAATCTTCTGTTGTGTTTCAAACTGGCCTGTATCTCAGCACCATAAAGCCATTTGCTATGCTTGCCTGCAACAGTATGGGATAGAGAATTGAAAAAAATGTAAAAGAGCAAGAAGTTGTGAAGTAAGAACAGTTTAAAATGAATGGGGTAGAAAACAAAGAAAACCCTACAAGAATTAATACAAAAACAAATGGTGCACGGTGTATTTTCTTGTCACCAGCTGGCTGATGCTGTGCCAGTACCCTCACAAAGACAACTCCTTCTAGCTTTTTTTGTTCACACTGACACAGAGTCATAGAATCACAAAGGTTGGAGAAGGCTTCCAAGATCATCTAGTCCAAACATCTACGTACCACCAGTATTTCCCTACTAACCCATGTCTGTTAGTACCACATCTGAATGTCTCTTGAATGCCTTCAGGGACAATGACTCAACCACCTCCCTGGGCAGCCTTTTCCAATGCCTGACCATTCTTTGTGAGAGGAAATTTTTCCTGATATCCAACCTGAATGCCCTGGCACAACTTGCAGCCATTTCCTCTAGTTAATGCTAGTTACATGGGAGCAGAGGCCAAACTCCACAGATGGTGATGGAGAAACCTTAAAATGTGATGAACAACAGGAGCTGTTCTGAAGACTTCATCATATGGTGTGGAATGTTCCTCTGATCAGTTTAAGCCAGTTCTTCTGGCCGTGTCCCCTCCTACTATCTTGTGCAGCTTCCTCACTGTCAAAGCAGCGTAAGAATCAAATTTTGTAGTATAAACACTGCTCAACTGATGTGTTATCAGTGTTATTCTCATCTTAAATCCAAGACACAAGCACCATTCTAGGTAGTATGAATAGCAGCCAACATGAACATTGTCGCATCTGAGACAGAATGCTATCACAACTGTTTGGTGGTAAATTTAGATGATATATTCCAGTGTATGTTTCATATTTTACTCATTTCTTTCCTACTTTCTTTCCACTTTGCCCTTGACTCATACTAAGAATACATCAACAAGAATACTGCTGGCAGGGCTATATGTCACTATTCCAAATCCGTGAAGGACTTGGCAGCATCAGTTTACATTTTGCACATCTATATTTTATGCTGCAGATACAGTACATAGTAACAGGCATAATTATCAATATTTTTCATACTTATCTAGCACTGTCTAGTCAGAAATTCCCATTTGTATTCTTAGACTCTGTTACTCATTGCCTTGTATTCTACATACAAGGGAACAATCTAGATAATCTGATCATATTGTACACACTTGAAAAGGATGAGAGTGTTAAAATCTGACTCCAAACATTCATAATCTTATATCTGGACAAAGATACAATTTAGTATGACCCTCCTTATATGCATGAATTTTTCTTTTTAAGTGCAAAGAAGTTGATATTGTTTGGACTGTTCATTTGTAAGCTGGAAAGTTTTCTGGATATAGCTTTCTACTTTCTGTAGTGCTAAGTTATCAAGTAACTATCAAGTAAGTCTGGCACTGAAACCTGATAGCTCAAATTTGTAAGCAAAATTGACCTGGTGGTGTTTCCTGATGTGACCTGATGTGGGAAGTTGAAAACAATCTTGGTGTTGTGGTGGAGCAATACTTAAACTTCTGTTTTTTCTTCTGAGCAGCTTAGCTGTTCTCAAGCATTTCAAACCTGTGCTTGGTTGAGTGTACTTCCCTTAACCAAAGGGAGAAGAGTACAGACCAGCAGTGCATCTTAATATTTGAACAAGTAAACATGGAAAGGTGTGATGTGCATAAAACAAACTAGACCTCCTTCTAGTGGGGATGCTCTATCTAGAAGCTGATTGTATGTAGGCAGTAAAATTCATCATTCACATCTCTAAATGTGACTTCAATATAATTAAAGTGATGCTGCTTGTCATCAGTTGTTACTGGGAGGAATCACTGCTAAAAATCTCTTCAAGAAATAATAGATTCAATAGCGCAAAGACAACCTAAATATAATTAGAAACTGGGTTAATTGGTCATAACTGGAAAAATGCACAAGTCTTTGAGTAATATGAAAAGTGGTGTGTTGTTTTTTTTTTTTTTTTTTACAACATCTGCAGTTCTGCAGGTCCTGTGGATACATCAGCATTGTACTTCTCTCAAATGTTCCTGCTTGATATGTTGACTTCAGGCCTTTTTGAAGCTTTTGTGAATGCTGAAACAACAAAAATCTTTTGCAGATCCCATTTCCAAAAGCTTTGAGCAAGAAGTGCTTCAAACACTTCAAAGTACTTTAAGTCACTTCAAACAAGTGACTTAAGTGCTTTTCAATTTCATGAAAACTTTTGTTTATAAACAAAGCTACTGCATCTTCTTCAGTAGGTCTTCAGAATTCTCTCCCCTTCTTTTAAGACAAAAGATAAACAGGGAAGAACTAGATAACTGGGAGCTGGCTAGTGGGAAGTATTTTACTGTTGTCTGTGGTGATGAAAGCAAAGTAAGTGATAATGTTTGAGGGATGCAATTGGTATTAATCAAAAGACTCAGAAAAATAAAGCTAAAAGCTTTTTAATGTTACCCAAAACATATGATCATAACTTTGGGCTCAGTTCCTCTCTGCTCTTACATATGCTTATTGCTTGCAGAAGAGGATTAACCTAACTTACTAACAAAACCCAAATCTGTATAAAATATGATGCAAATGTTAATTCTAATGTCAGTGTTTATTCATTTGTGCGTATTAAATACGCATAGTCATTTATTGTGCTTTGATGATGGAATTTATCCCCTAGAAGAAATAAGTGTTAGTGGGCTGTAGGTAGTTTCTGAATTCTAATAAGTACAAGGAGAACATACTATGTTGACTCTGTTCTCTCCTTTGAGCTGATTTGTGTATTTGTTTTCCTGCAGTTCCTAAAGCTCCAGTGATTGATTTGGCAGCATGTCTAGTCATTGATAACTGTATAACAGTATCATGGAGAATGCCTGAAGAAGACAACAAAGTTAATCACTTTGTACTGGAATATAGGAAAACCAACTTTGATGGGCTTGCTCGTGTAAAAGATGAACAGTCTTGGGAACTGATAGACTATATTAAAGCTACTGAATATGTATTATCAGGTAAAGGCTGTTTATACTTAAGACCTAAGAATATTGATGTAACTTTTGCTTTGAAGCTTACCAGGGTATCCATCTGTCTGTATGTAATGAAGTGTCATTTGTTTTATTGTGGTCTTGGGTGCTTTGAACAGTGACAGCTCTTTCTCATATTTGGAGTATGATGTTTTATAAAAACTCACTTTTTAAATTGAGTTCATGGTGATACATAAATTTGTTTGTTTTTTTTTTTCTTCAAATTCAAATAAATGAAAGACTGCATTATAAAATAGATCTTAGTCTTGTGAAGTAGTCAATGGTTAATCTCAGTTGCGTTTTCTGAACATTTACTTTTTTAGGTCTAAAATTTGATACAAAATATATCAACGTTAGAGTACGAGCTTGCAACAAAGCTGTAGCAGGGGAATACTCAGATCCTGTGACTCTGGAAACAAAAGGTAAAATATGGAAGACTATAACCTTGTCTTATATTGTAAGAAGCATTGAATGGTTGGAAGGGACCTTAAAATGCACCCAGTTCCAAATTCCTTGCAAAGATCAGGATTGCCCCTTATCAGAAGAGGCTGCCCAGGGCCCCATCCAGCCTGGCCTTGAGTGGCTACATGGATGAAGCACCCACAGCATCTCTGGGCAGCTATGCCAAGGCCTCACCATCCTCTTAGTAAATAATTTATTTGTCAGCATCTAACTCAAATCTCTCCTCTTTTAGTTTAAAGCCATTCCCCAGTTTGCCTGTGAAAAAGTCTCCCTCCTGTTTGTAAGCTCCTTTTAAGTAATGCAATGAGATCTTGCTGGAAACTTCTCCAGATTGAACAAGTCCGCTTACTCAGCCTGTCTTAACAGAAGGGGTGCTCCTGGCCTCTGATAGTCTTTATGGATATTTTAGTTTTGTAGCTCTAGATTCTAATCGTGGTAATTATTCAAAAAAACAAGCAGATCTAAATTGAGGTAATCTGAAACTGATGAATCCTTGACAATGTTTTCCAACAAACTAGAAGAATAATTCCCTGGCAGTGATGTTCTGTAACAGAATGCAATTCTTAGTTGTTCTGGTAGAAATAATGATTCTGATACTCAAACTAGTGCAAGTTCTGTACTATAATGGACAAAATTGCTGATACAAACAATAGACAGACAATTGTTCATAGACCATTAAAATATAAATTATGTTACCTGTAAGCACTGAATAAAAACAAAGTTATATGCAACTTGAATGAAGCAGTGTGCATACTTTTTTATAACCACTTCAGTGCTTCTAAGCAACGGTCGTTGCAGGGTGTTCATATTTTTAATATTTAAATACTTTAGTTACTTACATTCCTTAATCCAGTACCAGAAACAGAATTCTGGTTTTTAGACTATCTATGGTATTTTTCTACCTTAACACTGCATCTGATTTACTTTCTTCAGTAATCAGCCCACAGAAACTCAATTTCTGCATGCACATGCTTCTTGGTTTTTTTTTTTTTTAAGATGTGTGCTGTTGAGCACACATAAAATCATAAAATCTCGAGTATACTTCCAGCATCAGTCTATAATAGCTGATTGTATTAGGACTCACAGAACAGTTTATTTATAACTATCTCTAGGGGATTCAGCATGCTGTATTCATTTCCTTTTCTTGGGATGGAGAAGTTGACTGCAGCAAATGCCAGGTCTCTTCTAGTTTCATGCATCCTCTGTTTTCATATCTGTAATGGACTTTGCATTTCAACTCTTATGTTTTATCCTACATGATTGTAATCCTTATTAATCACAAATACCTCGTTGGAGAATCAGTGCTGTGGTGCATAAGAATGAGAATGGCTTTTTAAACCAATCGTAACTGTAAGAGTCTAAGTAGGCTGTAACTAGCAGAAAGAGCCAGTTGAATTTAATTAGTAACACTGCAGCATTATGAAGATGAAAAAATATTTCAATATAACTTATACGCTAAAGGTAGATTATTGTTCTTTAAGGTGCTTCTTCACTGTTTCACATTTTGTCTTGACTAGCATTTGTGTTTGATTTGGACAATACTTCATCTCATGTGAACTTAAAAGTTGAAGATTCCTATGTTGAATGGGAACCTACTGGAGGTAAAGGCCAAGAAAAAGTAAAAGGGAAAGAAAATAAAAGCAGGTAAGAACTCTGTAAATATATTTATTGTCTGAAATGCATTATCTGGCAATTAAAAAGGGAGAGTGGGGAGAAATTAAATTGATGGTACAACAGTGGAACGTGAAAAGAATTTTCACTCAGAATTTTTTCTCTGCAAGGAATGTTCATTCTTTGTTTCTCCTCTCCTGTAACAGATGTATGGGCTATTTCTGGAATCAGTCATAAATGTATGAAATATTAAGTTGAATGTAAGTCTTGGCAAAATAAATTTTCCAAGGCGTCAAGCGAAGTTCTAAAATAAGATGAAGTAAACGTTGGGAGGTAACTGGTATTCACCTCTAAAATTGTGTCCAGTAATTTTGCAGATCAATACTTGTAAACAGACAGGTTTTCTACTATAAAAATAATGAAGGAAATATCTGGCTGCTGTGTCCTTTTGGGAAGCTGAAGTTAAGAATGAAATTGGTACTATAAATGTTGTTTGAATTTATCTTAACTCTTACTGGTGAGGAAAAGGTACCAATAAAACAAACCAGATAGTGGAAGATAATAGAACATACCTTTTCTTAAAATGTTTTGGCCTCCTGGAGGTTGGCTTGTTGTTACATGCACAAATGTGGTTGGCCAAATCTGCCATAAGGGCATGTTGCAGACTTGTCCACCAGGACTCCTACCTGTTTTTCTGCAGAATTGCTCTTCATTCAGCAGTCCCCCAATCTTTCCTATTAGGTGGGATTCTTCCACCTGGAAAACCACATCCCCAGCAGTGAGCATGGTGGTCAAGTGATACTCTCCGTAGCTTCTAGCCCACTTCGCAGTCCATATCCCATATTCCCACCATTGAATATATGAAAAATGAGAGTAGGTCAGTAGTCTTGCTAAAATAAAGGCGTGAATGGTGTCCATCAGTTTTCTGTTGCCCATAGAGCTGGTTAAATTTTCCTCAAATTTTTCAACTGGAACTTCAAAGCATAGTTAACGCTGCTTGAAATAATACATGAACCAATATGTTCCCTATAGCCATATACTGCCAGAAGTATGATAATAGTGCTATTTTAAAAATGTGGACAATTTACTATAATAATGGAACAGTTGTTTAATGAATACTTCTGTCTGACAGTGGCCAGAATACTGTGCTGAAGAGCAGTAAAAGGTGATAATATACCTCATTCTTAGGATCTAACATCTAGTTTTGTTGTGAATCTTTGCTAAATCCCTTTGCTTGATGTAGTGAGCAATCTAATAGCCTTTATCAGTAACAGCTTACGTGTGCTTTATAAAATTCTTAAGAATTTGACTGTGTATTTACAGATTGTGTATGTTTTCTAGTGACTGGAAAATAGTCCTGTAAGAGTACCTCCTGGTGTGCAGGATGTGTGATTTGCAGTAGAATTGTGCCTTCTAGAGTTATATACTTATTTTTGAATCCAGCTATTTTTTGCTTCTGAACTTGTATAATAGTTGTTCTGCATCAGGAAAAAACATGTTTTCATGTCTTCCAAGATCACAGAGATTAACCTGATGTTATGTGTAAAAAAATTAATGGCAGTTCTACCTACTGAAGGAACTTTTTAAATGAGAAAGCATCATTTTTGTTATGAAAAGGCTGTCAAAATATTCCATTATTCCTTGTATAACTGTGTTTTCAGTTAGAACTTCTGTTATGATTGTCTATTAGAGCTCCTATTTGAGAAATTACTTTTTTTGCTCTCTTGCACTTTTTCACTGGTTTAGTAGTTGTGGGATTAAAGCAAATGCCCAGGTCTTAATTTCTCATAGATATTACTCTTCTGTGCTATCCATCAGGAGGATATGTTTTTGTTTGACATGAGCAGTACTGAAAAATTTGTGTAGATGAAACAAGCTCTGCCTATAGTTCTGCAACAGGAAGCTATCAATTTCTGCTGAACTAGGTCTTAAGCCTGCTTCAGGGATTGACTTCTTGCTCTATGAACTTTGGGAGTCTCGTCTCTTGTTTTTGTAGCTATCAGTGAAGGGCTTCCCTAGTTCTTGCTTTTGGTTTGGTAGGATATGGTCATGTTCAACTATGTCTCAAGCTCACCTTTTCTTGCAGGAGATTTAGGATCTTTGATTCATACAGGAGGTTTTTCTTCCCTGTCTAAAAGTACCAGTGCAAAATTAGTCTGTATTAGAGGGTATAAAATTTGAAGCTAACTCCATGGTTGGTGGAAAGGCTGTGGTAATAATTGTTTCACATGGCAAATAGACATCTTCTAAGGGTTGGAAGGACATGATGACCCTAAGGTTCTTAATGCTCTGTAACACATCTGTAAGGCTGTATTAATGTCTTGGACCAGACTGGAAGGGGTTTTGTGCAATCTGATCTAGAGAAAGGCATCCTCGCTTATGATGGAGTTGGAAATAGGTGGTCTTTAGGTCCCTTCAAACTTAAGCCATTCTGTAACTTCTGATATCTATCCTTAGTCTTCTCCAAAAGAGAATGAATGTTGCTCAAAGTCATATTTTTTCACCAAAGAAAACAAAAACTAAGGCTAACTGCTGTACTACGGATAACAATCATAGTCATAAGACTATGATTTTGTTATAGAAGAGTGGAAGAAATACAGCGGTTACTCTATTAGCTAATAAAATCTGTGCTGCATTAGAAAGAGGCCACCAAACTGGCTTACTGCTATAAAATTTCCTGCCTTTCCATTTCTGAAGGGAGAGGTTAGCACTTAAAAACAACTTTCAATATTTTTTTTTTTAAACTTTCATGCTTAATACTGAATGCCATTGTCTGAACTGGTAAAGGCTGTTAGACTTAGTTGAGAATGCCTGTGCAGGTGGCCATTTAAAGAAGATCTGAAAGAAATTATGCTGAAGACTTTTTAATGCATTCCTGACTTTCACAAAATTCTAGCAAAGTACCTGCTTTTCTTGGAGTCATTCTCTAAGTGGCCACACTTGCTTTCTGCCTAACTCAGTTATACCTAATCTTACAGAAAAATAGCAGTGGCTTTTGCTGGATATGCAAATGAATGGTCTATCTAAAGCAGGATGGATTCTGCAGTGTTTTCCCTGAAATTATGCTTTAATTCTTGGTTTTGCTTTGTTTTGTTTTGTTTTTATGCAACTGCTTGTTTCTTTTTTTCTTTGGTAAGTAAACAACAAGTTTTCACATTAATAACATTGAAAAGCTTTTGATGTGGTTTGGATTACTGCATGCTACTCACCTGGTTCATGTAGTTCTTGCAAGCAAGTTAGAAGGTTGGCTAGTTTCTGATCAGTGTTACTAATTTATATGCTAGGTTGTGATGCTAAAAATAATCATCAGTTTGAGAGCAATGATTTCTTGAAGGCTTCCTTGACTAGATCAAGATAAGTGAAGATGAACAAGATATTCTTGCATGTTTTTATATGATAGTTTAATGCCAATCAGCTTTTCATTGCCACCTGACTTTATTTTAACTGTGATACTATGCAAAAGGGGCATTTTCCTACCCCTAATGAAATGGTGTTTGAGAACAATTCCAGAAAGTAGAAAATAGTGTAGAATGAGTCAGAATAGTAACAAGCTCAATTTCACTGTACTTGTCCTAGGTATTTGAACAAGAATTAGCATTACCAAACTGTAGCTGAACTTGAAAGCTAAAGGGCAAACATCCTTTTTTGTATGTAAGCTCATGCATACTAGGCTCTGGGGGTTGTGGATTTGGAAATCTCCCTGAAATGTGTCAGAAGTAACATGCTTCCTGTATTGTTTAAGTTTTGTCAGTGAAGTTAAAGCTGTAAGCTACATAGCTGCTTCTGAGAAGTTAAACGTTTTTGCTGCTAATTACTTTTAAAATAAGACCCAACATGATTGTCTGATTACCAAGGTTTAATGTTCACTGTAGTTCACTAATAGCTTTCATTTTGTTTAACGATTAAATTTTTAGGAATTATATTTTTGAAAGGATAACAAAGGTAAAAGAAAATGTTTGGGAACATTAGGAAACCTCATGGGTTAAAAATTATTCTCTAAAACAACTGGTTGCTCACTAATATGTTCTCCAGTACACAGTTTTCTGCATTTATTTTGTTATTAATTCCTAAGGGAGATTTTCTGATCATAGTTGATCAAAAGCAAAGCCTTTCTTGATTAGGATTAGACTCTTAAATTTTATAAAGATTCCTATGGTGTTGCTGCGTGCTCCTCAGCACAGCGTGTTACAGCACAGCTTAATTTTGTGTGTGCTTTGAAAGACTTAGTAAATAAATACAATTCCCCCTTGTTCTGTATATATTTTTGATATTTAATTTTTTGAGGAGAGTTGTGCTACATTAAACTCCGGGAGCCTTGCTTAATCTCTTTTAATTCTGCTTAGATTTTATATTCCTGGGTTTTGTATCATCTTTAGTGTGTGTTTTTTGAAATTACGGTTATTGTTTTACTCCTTTTGTGGTTCTTCATTGGGTTACACTCTTTCTTGGGATTTCTTTCAGTTTATCCAAGCAATATGTATACTGAAAAACCTGTCTTTAAGATAAGACTGGTTATTTTCTCCGTTCTGATACTGATACTGAAATTTAGGTATCTCTGCGTCAAGTATCAGTAGTGCATTCATACTCAACTGTTGTAGCTGATTTATGTGGTTTATTAGAAGTCTTATGCAAAAAATAAGCAGTCCAAAGTTCTGAGTATTCCAGGCAAAATACTGGTGTATGTAGAAGTCTATGTGCCACACATCTACTTTTTTCCATTTGTTTCCTTTCTCTAAACTTGTTACATCTTGATTTTTTTTTCCTTGTCATGTTTTCCATCTCAGCTTTTGTGCATGTGTACTAGCTGACTATTAGATTTGTGTTGCTAGTGGCTGAATGTGACTCTGCCATTTCAGTAGCTTGTGTACGTTTTTTGTAATGTAATTGGCTCTTGCCTTGGAAGACTTGTTTTGGTGTGTATTGCTGTAGTAGTGTGCAAATCTTGAACGGTTCTTTTCTTAGAAGTGGTGCATCTCCAAAGAAGACATCTATTGGTGGAAAGGCCATGGTGAAGGGCAGCAGAGATCGTTTTGCTGGTGAATCGTACACCGTGTTAGGTAAAGTGAATTTTTTTTAACGACTTTGAAGTCAGTTTAGATAAGAATCTGAGGATAAATCTGAGTTCATTCAAAGCTGTGTACTTGATGCTGCCCCACACAGGTAGTCTTGCCTAGTTAGCACCAGAATTTTGAGCTATACCGAGTGACCTCAGGTCTTTCGAAGTCCTCTGTTGCAAAACTCTTAGTGACTGGCATTCACAGCTTTTCAACATGAGTTAATGTTAAATGTATCTTGTCTCAGTGGATGTAAGTCTCCTTTTTCTGCTTTATATTTCTTACCTACTTATACATTTTTTTTTTTTTTTTGTTATTAGTAGTTCAGATTTTTCTGTTTCAAAGTCTTTGCTGTAAAGAAGCTAAAATAGGGGAAACCTAACTGAAGCCTGTAAGGAAGTAAAAATAAGATACAAATATAGCAACTAAATGTTTGTTTGTTTTTTTTTTAATAGGAAACAATGCTATTGAAAGTGGGCAGCACTACTGGGAAGTGAGAGCACAGAAGGACTGCAAATCCTACAGTGTGGGTGTGGCATATAAAACTCTGGGGAAGTACGATCAGCTGGGAAAGACTAACGTAAGCTGGTGCGTCCATGTCAACAACTGGATGCAAAACACATTTGCAGCAAAACACAATAATAAGACCAAGACACTGGATATACCTGCTCCAGACAGATTAGGAGTATACTGCAACTTTGATGGAGGTAAGCTACAATTCTATTAAATTGAGCTAAAAAGCTTATTTGAATAATGGTGTCTAGCTGAAGCAATGCAAGGCAAAGTTGTACATTCCTGATGCTTCTGATTGACAGTCTCTTACGAAAAGAGACAGAGCTGTTTGTGCAATAATGCTTATAATGTCAAATGGCCTGAGTTCATCTATGAAGACACAGCTGCTGAGAAATCGTCAGTCGTAGAATATACTAATTCTGTTCCAGGAAAATTATTCCTGGAATAATTAGGTGTTTTCCTGGAAAAGTACCAAACTTGCAGAAAGTTAGACAGCAGCAGCATTAAGCATGTTTTTCAGCTTGCTTTTTGCCTCTTTCAGGTCAGCTCACGTTTTACAATGCAATCTCAAAGGTGCCACTACATACCTTCAGAATGAAATTTACACAGCCGTTGTTACCAGCCTTCATGGTCAGTATTCAAAACTTTGATCCATTTCTAATACTCAATATTGACTTTGCTGAAGACTAACAGTTGTGTTTTAAGGGTGGAAATGTGGATTACTGCTTATGATGAGTACTTAAATGTTTGTTCCCTTTTTTATTTCACACAGTGCTTACACTATACCTGAGACTTCACTGGGGCAAACTCTTGATTACAGATGTCTCAACTAAAAGGCACTTCATCTTTATAAAAGTCCTTGTAAATTCATTGTGTTCTGTTACCTGATGATCCTGCTACAATAATTGATCCAAAGTGATGCAGATGAAAGCCCAATATGCTAAAAGCTGCCAGAGCAGATATCATGAGATAAGACTAGATTAAATGCATCCCTCTGAAATAAACATTTGAAAGCTAGAGTGTTTTAAAAGCAATGAGATTTTCTTGCTAGTCATTTCTCTGGTCTGCATGCCTTTTTTCTGCCTATAAGGTAATCAATGAAAACTTGCTTTAACTGTGAAAAATTCAAATCTGCAAAAATGCAAGAGAAGAGAATAAGTTACTGCATACTTGTTTTTCCTTTAAGGGCTTTGAACAAATGGAGTTGGAGGCCTCAGCTGCATTATAAGCTGCCTACCAAGCACATCATATATGGGGAGCAGGATATAGGCCTGGGAGGACTTAGGCATCTGAGGAGGCTGTCGCTTTAGTTCATAGTAACAACTCAGGTGTCTGGACACTGACCTTCTACCTATTGTAATCCAGCCCACAGAAGACATGGCACTGTAGTTCTATTGTGTAATTAGGCTGATTAATGAAGATTTCCCAGGCAACTTTACTTCTCATCATACTTTACTGTCAGACATACCACTACAAGTTGATTATGTGTTGCTACAGCTGACTCATAAATCAGTTCTTAAGACGTGCAAGGGAACACTTGCTTGTACAACTCAGCCTATTTGTTTTCATCTCACACAGAGTTTAACAGTTTAAGTTACTGGCTGCAGTCTCTATTCCACTATAGATGTTAACTTGAATATAGTTAAAGTAAAAAAGGCAAACTGCTTAATCACAGCTGTTGTACTGAAATTTATTTGTGCAATTAGGCACACGTTCTTTAATATCATTCAGTTGGAGAATAGATGTCCCTTACAATGGCAGCCCTGAATCTCCTCAAAACTGTTTTTCACATTGACCTATGTCAGCGTTTGCATTCACATAGTTCCAGTGTGACATGACAGAACTAAGTACTGCTTTCAGACACTGGACAACTCTTGTGTATTGATTGTAACCATCATTAAGTTAGGATATTGCTGTTAGGATATCAATGTAAATATATAATTTTTTTTGTTGTTATAAACCTATTTGGAAAGTACAGAATGTGAAGCATCTCAGATTTTATGGTGTAATGCTAGGGCCCTGGGCAACCTAATCTAGTGGGTAGGAACCCTGGCAATGGCAGGGGAGTTGGAAATAAATGAGCTTTAACGTCCTTTCCAACCCAGGCTATTTGATGATTATTCAGAATTGGCTTCTGATTTAAAATGTGTCTGTATGTGATGACTAAAGAGAAAGAGAAAACAAATGCAGCTGTGGGTTAAGTTTTGTGTCAGTTCCACTATGGGAAGGAAGAGCAAAGTATAACTGCTTCATAATGTTAAGATTTTTTGTGAATATTTTTTTTCCTTTCTCTTTCAGATCTGGTGTGGTGGTCTTGCAGTAAGTACTGGTTTGCAGGTGCCAAGTGTTTTCACTGCACTCCAGAAAAACGAAAATGGATTAAGCAGATCAACTAGTAATCTAAATAATATTGCTCAGTAATGTCTGTTGAACACTTGTATTGTTGAATGTTTTTTTCAGTGTGGCTGCTATGCGATGAAACTTGAAAATTGCTTTGAAAAATGGGTGGGAAAATCAAGAGCTCTAGCTATGTACTTTTCTATTACTGTACTTAAGCATTTTGTTATGGACTTGAATATTAATTTTGTTACAAATATTTTTCTATGAAGAATATAACAAATAGTGTTTTGTTGTTTTTTTTAGCTCTCCTAGCAAGAATTATTTGACTACAGATTGATACTACTGGTCTTCCCATACAAACATGAGATAACAAGCAGGCATCTCAAAAGAATATCTATTCATGTAAGAGATTATGGGGTAGATATGAAGAAATAGAGCAATCTGTGCTTTTTTTCTGATTTAAAAAAAAAATCAAAAACTAATACCTAATTTACTTCTGGATTGGTAGTCATATATTTTCTCCTACAAATCCCATAAAATATCTTTTTAATCTCACTTCTTACCTGCAAGTTTAGTAGTAGTGAAATGATTTATTAGTGGGAGAGCTTAAAAAAAAAAAAACAAAAAAAACCCAAACAAACCAAAAAACAGCAGCAACAAAAAAAGCATGTTATATTCTTTGTGGAAAGAGTTAACATTTCAGTGAGAATTATTTGTATATCATTGACTTTAAAAAAAAAAAAAATCTGCTTGCTTCCCTCTAATCAAGTCCAAGAGCTTAGAAATAATTTTTTCAGCTACATATTAGAACTGCTTTGAAAGTAATGCCTCCTAGTTTATTATGTTGGCTCACGGTGTCAGAGGAGGTGGTATGGTGGTAGAAGTTAAGCCTGGGAAGGAATAACCACATGCATCAGTATAGATTTGGGACTGGCCTGCTAGAAAGGAGAAAGAAGCTCTGCAGAGAACGCTCCAGGTGTCGTGGTGGACAACAGGTTGGCCATGAAATAGCGGTGTGCTTTTGTGGCCAAGAAGGCCGCAATAAAAAGAATGTGGTCATCAAGTCAAGAGAGGTTCCAGCACTGGAACAAGCTGCCCAGAGAGGTTGTGGAGTCTCCCCTGGAGATTTTCAAAACCTACCTGGATGCTTTCCTGTGCAACCTGCTGTAGTGAACCTGCCTTTTCAGCAAGTTGGAATCAATGGTCTGCAGAAGGTCCCTTCCAACCCCTGTGGTTCTGTGATTGTGACATAATCCTTAAATCAACAGCATCTGAAGCTATCACACAGACAGTTGTTACTATCCAAATCTCAAGTATTTCTTCCTTATTTCTTTAGTTTTTGTTTTTTTTTTTTTTTTAGTTGCAGTGAACATCTGAGTAGAGCTCAACTGCAAAGATGTCATTGTCATGTGAGATTTGCATGCCTGGGCCCTGATGGTGTTTAGAGAGATGGATTATGATGTTTGCTTCTTATTTTGGGACTTATTCTTTAGGCTGTGGTTAATAGACTCCTAAATAGCCAAGTGCCTGTTCCTACTACCTGGTCATCTGCTTGGTTTTGGATGTCCAGCTACAGTTTCTGTTTAAATTTACCCTACTATAAACATTAATTTTTCTTTCTGGAGCAGAAAGTGTGTAATGAGAAGCAACCATGAGTAATCTAACTCTGTAATGAGAGTGTAATAAGAGAGGTCACAAGGTGTTCCCCAGGGCTCAGTACTGGGACTGCTTCTATTTAACGTCTTTATTAATGATCTTGATAAAGGGATTGAGTGCACCCTCAGTAAGTTTGTACACGACACCAAGCTGGGAGGGAGTGTTGATCTATTTGAGGGGAGAAAGGCTCTACAGGGGGACCTGGATAGACTGGATTGATGGGCTGAGTTTAACTGTATGAGTTTCAATGGGGCCAAGTGTCAGGTCCTGCATTTTGGTCACAGCAACCCCAGGCAACCCTACAGGCTTCAGGAGGAGTGGCTGGAAAGAGGCCTGATGGAAAGGGACCTTGGTGTACTGATGGACAGTCGGTTGAGTATGAGCCAGCACTGTGCCCAGGTGGCCAAGAAGGCCAATGGCATCCTGGGTTATATTAGGATGGTGTGGTGAGCAGGACTAGGGATGTCATCCTGCGCCTGTATTCATCATTGGTGAGGCCTCACCTCGAGTACTGTGTTGAGTTTTGGGCATCTCAGTACAGAAAGGACATTGAGGTGCTGGAGCAGGTCCAAAGTTGTTGTCGTATGAAAAATGGCAGCAGGCAGGCAGCCTGACAGAATGGTGTCTGACTTGGAAGTGGGAGTGAAGCAAAGGTGTGTCATTGAATTCCTCCATGTGGAAATAGTGGCACCCACTGACATTCATCGACACTTGCTGAATGTGTATGGAGATCAAACAGTGGATGTGAGTAAAGATGAAGCAATGAGTGGTGTGTTTCAATAGTGGCCATAGAGGGTCACTTCTGCTGGAGCAGATTTTTACAGGCCTGCATGCTGCACTCTTGCTCCCAGCTAGAAAAAAAATGCATAGCTAATGGTGGTGATTGTATTGAAAAAGTGTTTTGTAGCTGAGAACGAGCTCTATCAAATAGTATTATCTTTGTATCTATTGTAGTTTCCATGGAAATAAGAGGCGTTGCTTTCAGAGCAACCTATGTAATTTTTTTCTTTAATGCTTAGTTTGAAGGCAGCATGAAGTGTTTCATACTGTGATTCTTTTGACTTGCAAGTTTTAGTCTAACCAATGTCCTAAATTAACTTAACATGTGACTTTGTACTCTTGAAAGATAAATTTGTTACAATAGTTTGCACAGATTTCAGATCTTTGCTGCTAACAGCTAGTTCCATTGTTGGTGTTGTGTTTTTGTTTTGTTTTGTTTTTTTCCAGTAAATGGGGATATGAAGAATTGCCTTAAGCACTTTAGATTTTTTTAGACTTTTTTTTTGAGCTAGTGTCTGTTTTGACTTGAGTACCAATATATTAGTGATACAGTTGATACACTGTTTGTACAAAGTATATTAATGATATTTGTTAAGAACTTGCTCTGAGGGTAAAGAGAGATGCCTGCAGCCTTTGGAGCTGCTTTTCCCAGAGGAAGCTTCAGGGATAGGAGGGATGGTTCTTTGGCGGGGATTATCTTCTGTCTGATGCAGTAATACAGCTGGTGATTTCAATACTGAGCCTCACTGCTCTGGAGACAGACTGTTTGGTTGGCAAGTCAGGGGAGATCTTCTAAATGACCAAAATGAGATTTTACTACTACTTACTTGAGCAGTTACTGGTAATATTTCAGCGTTAAAATATCTTCAGCACAACCTGTAAGGAACTGGAGGTTTCCCTCGAATGAGTATAGCAGAAGGTTATCTTCATTTCTGTGAGGTGCACGAATTTAGGAATGCGGATTGCAGAAAGGATGATGTAAAAGCATCCAGCTGAGAGGTGTTCCTTTAAGTACCAAATTGAGAAGGCAGAAGGGGACTTGTCTTTCTTCCCTCACTGCTTTTTCTCCTCAAAGAACGGCACGAAGCTATGGCACAAACCTCCTTCGCTGCTTCTCGTATTCAGACAGAGGCAGACGTTCTCCCCAGTTCACTCCTACGGGCCGGGCCGCTCTGCCAGATCTCATCTCATCTGCCATCACGCTTCGGCCCATCCCTCCGCAGCCCCCTGCCCGCAGACCCGTCGCCGCCCGCTGGAGGCAGGGCGCCTTCTGCTGTCTCTGGCGCGTGTGTGTTGCCAGCGTTTTGTGTTACTGAATAAAGCTGAGATCTGATGCGTACACCTCAACCTGTAGCACGCTGCCTTCACTGCCGCGCGGGCGCCCCGGGGATGGGGGCGGGGCGGGGCGAGAACGGGGGGAGGAAGGGCGGGCGGGGCTGCGTTGCGCCTCAGTGCCTGGGCGGGCGCGCATGCGCGCAGCGGGCGGCGCGGCGCGGGTGGTGGAGGCGCAGGTAAGGGCGGCCCTTCCGTGCCGCGGGGGGCCCGGCGCGGGGGCTGGGAGCTCGACGCTGCGATGTCCACCTGAGCGCAGCTGCCGCGGCCCGAGTGGCGCCGCAGGGCCGTGCGACGCCTCTCCCCCGCGTTTCCCCGCAGGCCGACGGCGGGGCGTTGCGCAGTGGGGAAGATGAGAGGCGCGGAGCTGCTGTGGGGCGGCGTTGTCGTGCAGCCCCGGGACTGATGCAGAAGGTCAACAAGAACGCGGTGCTGGCTGTGCTGAGCCTGACCAGCCTGGTGTTCCTCCTCTTCCAGCTCTACTACTACAAGTTCTACCTGTCGCAGAAGGTAAAACCAGGCGCCCGTCTTTGGCCGCTTTCCTGCAGTCTGTGATGGTGAACGAGGCCGTGGTGATGCGTTCCTCATGGTCTGTGAAGGCTGAAAGCTGAGCAGCTAGCAGCCGTGACTTCACGGCGTCAATAAGCGCCAGCACCGCGAAGTTGCTGTGCGTCTGGGAAGAGAGAGCTCTGTCCTGCTGCTTTGCCCCCGTGGTGCTTGCCTAACGGTGCCGGTGTTTGTCACCCTGCTGTTGACCTCAGTGCACAAACCCGAGACCTGATCCTGTCCACACAGCTCGTGTCAGCCTATCTAAATAATAAATACAGCAGTAGGCTTTGGTTTCTAGTAGGCTTCTAGTGCTGTAGGTGGGTAACAGTAAGCATAATCATAAAGGGCTAACTGGATAAATGCCCCTGAAAATATTGTTAAGAGGTCATAAGCAGGTATTCAGCTGGAACTTATTTATTTTCCCTTTTTTTTTTCTTTCTTTTTTTTTTTTTAATAGAATGGAGCAGTTTTTTCAAAAGCCAGAGGAGGCCAGTCTGGCCAAGACAACACTAGATGGGTATGTACGTCACTGACTGCATGGTTCCATTGCGTTCTCAGAGAGCTTACACAGAATTGCACGTGCAAAGCCTAGAGCTCTTGCCTCTTCACTGAGGGTGCTTTAGTGTCAAGAACTGAAAGATGCTTCTTTCACTGAGTGAGGTGGTTACATGTTTCAAAACTGTTCACTGTGGAGTTGAGACAGAGTTGCAGCCTAACAGCTATTCCGTGTGCAGTCCTTTGCTGCGTTACACTCTTAGGATCAAGTCTCCTGACTGAAGTTTTGATCTAGGCTTTCATGCGCTTTCAGACAAAGTATTGAGAAGATTGGCCTTTTGGTCTGTAGCTTGTTTGATAGTGTCATGATAGAAGAGTCAGCAGGTCACAGGGTAGTACTTCTTTCTTGCTGCATGCACTTAGCCAGCCGCTAAGTGGTCCTTGTTACGTGGTTATGATGGATCATAAAGCTCTTCACAAGCAGGAGAATTATGCATTTCAGCATTTGCTACTTGCTGCATTCCAGCATTCAGGACAAGTGTTAAGAGTGCCCTTACATACTCAAAATTGCATGCTTTAGTTTATGTTTTACTGAAGATGTGCTGGATTCGTTGCAGCTAGAACATCACACTGGTCCTGGGAAAGGAAAAGTCAGTTGAATACAAATTTGTATGTGGTGTACCTAAGTACAGATACTCAGGTACTTGTAGTTAGTATTTATTTAGAGAAGTCTTTCACTGACAGATCTCCTCCTGCAAGAATAGCAAAGGTGATTAAGGAGAAGCTGTGCTGGGAGCTGATTGCCCTTTGCTTTGGATGCAGTATGATTATAATAATGCTGCTAGTTAGCAAAATAGCCATTTAAGTGCCTTGTTTCTGCTGAGCAGAATGAATGGTGTTTGTATTAAGAACTGTACTTGGAAAAAATCCAAACCAGCTGTTCTGTGGACTGCTTGCTGGCACAAAGGCTCTTGCAATTCTTGGAGTTGGCATCCTCTTCAGAACCACTAATGTGGTGTTAGGTGATAAAGTCACAGTGGAGCTTCCATCCTGCCATTCTTTAGGCAGAATTCTCTTTAGCTCTAACTTGATCTAACAGGGTTATCTGTAATTGAGCAGAATGGTCCATGGTCCCATTTTTTTTACTTTAGAGCTCCTTCCTTTTGAGTCCCTGCATGATGAGTCCAAACTACTCTATGTGAATGAGTTTCTGCTTGATACTATGATCATTTCTTCCTGCTGATTTAAGTTCCAAGTAGAAACACCTGTTCTCCTGGAAAAGTAACAAGAAAAAAAAGTAGACATCTTTGTACAGATTAGTTTCCTGTTCATCAGTCTGATCTGCTTGTTGTAATTACAGAAATAAGGCTAACATATTGCTTACCTTTTGGCTGAGTATAGTGGAAATCACTAAAGGTGTGGGCTTGCCTCTGCTTGTAAAGCACATGTGGTGTGCTGCTCTCCTGATTATATCTGTTGATCCATGTTCTGCCTTCACTCATGTTTTTTCACCTCTCTGAAGTCAGAATCCTGTGCCAGTATTGGAAGTTGGAAAATGAAATCCGTTTGGATGGACTCAGCAATTTCATTGTGAGAGTATGAGAGCTTGAGTTGGAAGACCAGGGTCAGTTTGGTGGACTAGTAGCTTGGACAGCAGGCCTTTTTGTTTTTCCTTTTTGTGCCTTATCTAGAAACCTTGAGATATAACAGACATAAAGCCTAGCAGTGCTGTTATAAACATTTTTTTTTCCTTATTTGAACTGTGTTTTCCATCATGAAATTTAATTCTCGCAGTTAAACATCTCAGCTACAATTTTAATAGCAGTTGCAGTTGTTACTGGTGTAAATTGTCCCTGTGCTATGGACATTTAAATGTACTTGATCAGAATTCTCCTCTGAGTCAAGTCAGTAAAGTCCTCTCCCCACGCACAGGGCCTTCTTGGTACATATTTTACTCTTTAGGCAGTGTGGACACAGCTGAATGCCCTGTGTTCTTCCTGCCTCCTTGCCAAATCACGCTTTGTGCACCAAAGGTGCATCAAGGATAGTTAGTGTTACTGATAGTGGGCAGCATTCTTTCTTATTAGTGGTGTAAATGACAGCAGGTGCTCAACACTGTTCTAAAATTTATCTTCTATTTCCACAATTCCTAGTAGTGTTAAAGTAAATCATAGCTGACTTTGTCTCTCAGGAAAAATCATGGAAGAAAGAACTTCATTTCCTGAGGATGTTTTGTGATTAGAGTAAGTTTATTCTCTCCACTTACTGGCAGACCAAGCTAAGACTGTCACAGTGATTGACTTGTAATTGTGTACGAAGATTTAAGCTTTCAGGATTCATACAAGTCTTGATTTTTTATTTTATTTTTTATTACTTGTTACTTGCTAAAGCCCTTCCTGTTTTTGGTTTAGAGTGACTGCATCATGCAGTCTGTGTTTGCATGAAACATTACTGTTTGAGAGCATTCCATGAAGGATTAGTACTATACTTATGAGCTGAAAATGTAATTGTCTGGGTCTTTTAAATGATTCTGTAAGGACTGTAAAGTTTCCTTCTTTCTCTCATTTGCCATTCTTTGTTATGGTTGCTGGGTGGTTGCCTTTTTTTTCCAACCGGCTTAGCCTCCTTCTTTCCAGCAGAGGTCTCTGTTGAACCTAAGGTGTTAAGCATAAACTCGGTTGTATATGGTGAGATGGGAGAGATCTGTTCTGTCTGTGTGGAAAATCTGCCACAACCTATTTGTTGCAATAAAGGCCAGGCAACCTGTGTGTACTTGCTTTTAACTATTAACCGTATGATCATTCTGTTAGATCCACAGAAGCGGATGCAAGTTCAGCACTTTCTGCAGAGTTGAGCCAACTAGATCTGGTTGCTTCAGCCTTTTGCCAGCTAAGCTTTCAATAGCTCTAAGAATAGAAATATTGCAACCTTTCTGGGCATCTGATTATATACTGGGAAAAAATTCTGCTAACATCTGATTGCATTTTCCTGTTTTCTAACCATGTGCCTGTCAACCTGCAGGAGTGCACCTCTGAGAAAAACTTGGCTTCATCCTCTCTGTACCTCCTAGTTATGCTGGTATTAAAGGCAGAACTAGATCTCCAGGTTGTGTCTTCCTAATTCCGGTCTTTGGCACTTTGTAGACTGCCCTTGTTTTAACCTAGAACACTTAGGTACTTTTCTGCAGTTTCTCATGTTCAGTTGCCCCAGCCTTTCCTATTAGGTGAATTTCACCCATGCCACATGCCAGGCTTTGCCTTTGCCCAGATTGTCCTTGCTATGCTTCCTGTCACCATCAGTATGAGTCACTGGACCTTTTCTTGGTCTCTGTGAATGGCAGTCCTGCCCTCCAGCATACTGAATGATCTTCTAGTTCAGTGTAGTCTACCAGATTTCTGAGAATGCACTCCTTGCTACTGTAGAGATTATTAATAAAGTTACAAAGCAGTGTTGACTAGGACTGAACCCTGCTGAGATGCCAGTAGTAACCAGCGCTTGGTAGGACATGGTACCAGGCCTGTGCCTGCTGGTCAGCTGGTTCTCCATGCAGCTTCTGTTGTACTTACCCGGTACGTATCTCTCCACTTGAGGTTCAGGGGTACTGTGTGGGAGTAGGTCAACAGACTTGCTAAAATCAGAATGTGAACAGCATCCATTGCTCTCCCCTTGCTCACAGAGCTAATTATTTCTTCCACGGCAGCTGAGGTCATTAGGTGCAGTTTGCACTTGGCTGACTTTCGCAGTCACACTTTTGACATCTGTATGCTTACGTGTAACGTTACAGGGGCTTTTGCTGCAGAAGCTTTTTGGGGATTGAGATAAAACTGACCAGAGTTCCCCAGAGCCTTCTTTCTGGAGTTGGTATGGAATTTAGCTCTTTCTAGACTCGAAATGTGCCAGAGGAACCTCAGAAGGACATCAGCCAGTTCCCTCAGCGCCCATATGTTCCATCTACATCTGTCACCTGTTAGTTTATTTAAGCGCTTTCCAACTTGATCTGGAACTGGAAAAAAATCTAGAGCTTAATTTAGAGGCTATTCTAGATTACAGCACTCTGAAGCGCTTTAATTTCTGGAAATTTTTCAGTGAATATGAAAGATTTTTCCTCTAGTCTTAGAGATAGGGAGTGCTTGAGAGCAGGCTGCTCATCTGAAAGAAGAAATTTCAATTTCTGCAATTGTTTATGGAAGTAAAGGCACACTCAGATAAGATAAGGCACATTGGGAGATAAGATTTCCTTTTATCAGTTGGTCAAGAGTTAATATACTGATTCATATACACTTACAAATGATGTTTCTAATTCTAGTTTTCTCCTCTGTTAAACAGCATGTGGTTAGGAAGTTCCTAGGCTTAATATCCAGTCACAACATACCAGTGTATTTGATTGATCCTTTAATTCTGGGACTTATTGATAAAGACATTGAACAGATCAGAAGTTCTTCTGATGGTCCTAGTCCAGAATGCAAGTACTTCTGTGCTCCAAGAGACTTCACTACATTTGCACTACTGGACAAAGCGTGGAAACATGAAGTGAGTTTCTTTTCTTCAGTTCACATAGTGTATTTCAATGCATTTAACTGTTCTAGGATTTTGTGTCATCATGCTTCCATGTTTGCTTTAAGGACACAATTTGCTGTAAATCTCCAAAGAATGATGGTAGATGAAACTCTTTTAAATTAAAAGGTATTCACGTACTAGCCTTTGAAGTTTTAGAAACACATGAATTGTTGAAAGAGAATGGTAACCCTGGCTTTGAAGAAAGTCACACAGTTGATTTGAAAATAGGTATTGAGAGCCTATTGAGATAACAAAAGGTTCTTAAGAGGCTATCTGCAGTATTTGGAAGCAATTGTATTAAGGTGGCATCCCCCAAAAAGAAAAAGAGATTGATATTTTGAAATGGAAGGGGAAATCTTTAAGCCTGTTATGTAGATAGAGCCATAATAAATGTTGAATCTGGAGATCTGTTGATAAAATGCAAGTATTAATGTGACAGGGCTGGAAAGATTACGATAATCCGCTCATTTACATTTATTTTAGTAAATCTGTGTATTTGCACCATTTTGTTTTGTCACCTAGTATAGTAGCACCTGGTGCTTTTCTTCAGTAGCATGAGATTTTTAAGTGGATGCATTTAAAAGTGGAGATATAGTAGGGGATGAAGGACAAAATTAAATCCCAGATAATTTCCTCAGTTGTGGCATCTGGAAATACATACGGGGTTAAATTATACAAACTACAGATGCCAGTGATAAACAGCTTTTTTCTTTTCCTTTTTTCATTCATGTCCCTCTCCACAACCCCATCAAGGAATATTAAAATGATCTGTAGCCATTTTACTGAAGCAGTCCTAAACAAGCAAAGAGTGCTGATGCTCCATAGCTGATCAGACAATGGTTTTACTATTGTAAAGAAATTAAAGGAACTGAGAATAAGATCGTGTAGCAGAACAGTAATAGAACTCCATCTCCACATTCCTTTGTAGCTTATTTTAGCTATTTGTATAATGCAGAGGAGTAACTGAAAGGGTTGTCAGGTGCTGATTGATTAGTTCTTACCAGGCAGAACTTCATACTCTTTTTTTTCTTTTTTTTTTTTTTGGCGTGTATGTGAAAATAGGAAAGTCAGTGGCTTAACATTAATATATTTAAAATTTTAAAATCTGTTGATAACTGTGTGAGTGCTTTTATTGCAGTAATGAAAATGGCTTTTAATTATGGTAAAGATCATAGATTACACTTCATATTATTTATGTATTTATGTAGAGTTTCAACGAAGAGTTTTTTTTGTTGATGCTACAAAATGCACAATGTAGTGGCTGAGGAAAGACAGTGTTCACTGTGTTGTTTTATTGACAATTTGCTGGTCAAAATCTAAGAAAAGGAAATACAGCAGTTGGTTATGGTTGCTAATCTTTAGGTTGTAACAAATTGTTGAGTGATTGATGCTTAAATCTGATTAGAAAATGAAAAATGGGAATAATGTCAGTTAATAAGATTAGCATTCAGTTTTGGTTTCTCTTCTGTTTAGCTTCTCTCCCTCTTTCTGCCTTTCTGCCTCTCCCGTTTTTAGGTGGGACTTTTTAGAACTGCTGAGAAGATGGGGTTCCAGTGGCTAAAGGTTCTAAACAAGGACCCTCGCTTGGATGGGATGGATGACCTGTCTGGCACTGAAATTCCCTTGCACTACATTTTTAAACTGGCGTCTCATGCCATTCACCTGGTGGTGTTCTATGAGAGGAGTGGTAATTTCCTCTGGCATGGCCCCCTAAGGCTCAAGCAACATATGGACAGAAAATTTGTGTCTTTCCGGAAGCTCCACTTTGGTCGCTACCCTGGAGCGTATGAAAGGTGAGTTCACAACAAAGGAGGCAAAAGGCTGTAGCATCATTTCCAAAATAATTTCTTTCTCTTGTATATTAAGTTGGCCTTTTCTATAAATTTTAAAATGAATCATGAATGTTTTAGCTCTCGGAGTGCCTGGAAGGTAAACTTATGAAGGTAAATCCAATATTGGTTATTGAAAACGAGAGTTTCTCATCATTTGTAAATGAGAAATGAGAGAGGAAAAACTAAGTGGCAGGAGATACAGTAATAACTGGTGCGTATTTGGTGTTCTTCCTGCAATCACGTGCATCCAAAATTGTAATGCAGATATGAAAATGGGAGGCAACACAAATTTGCTTAGTAATAATGTAATAAATGACCGGTATTAAAGAATGTGAATAAAGAGAAGTGACATTTGTATCATGCAGAAAAGCAGCAACAAATACTTCGTAATCTAGATTTGTAAAGTGCTGCTCCAACTCCTTATTTGCACAAATGTTTGAAATTATTTGTCCCTAGTCTTATGCTTAAACTTTGCATCCCATTGGTGAAGTTACTGTAAATATCTGCCTTTTGTTAAAGCACTCTCAATAGCAACTTTTCAATTTTCAGTCGTTTCAGAAAATACAGATGGTGGCAAATCTTGTCACTGTTTTCAAAGCCTAGCACGTACCACTATGCTTTGAGAGCAGTATTCTTGTATGGCATGTGTTTATGTTATGCTAAAACAGCCAGACATTTCACAGGTCAAAATAAATCTATGGTTTTTTCCTTAAAGCTGAGACTACTTTTTCTTCCTTTTAAAACATGGAAGCTATATGGACTGTGTTCCTAAACATTTAAAAATGACTGTGTACGATGTTAAATACCTCTTTTCACTCACTGTGAAGACTTAATGGCTTCTAAACTTCAAAGGCAAACAGCCTCTGTGGACAGGTTGAAATTTGATTCTAAAAGTCTATCTCGTATTTAGACAGCCAAATAACCTGAATTTTCAATGCATTGAGCAGCAGGTCTGAACAAATTTAGTGGAAGTTATGAAAGTTATAAAGGAAATGCTGATCTGAAAAGGTAAGTATGGGCTTACAGGCACAGAATTTCTTTCTAAATGAAATTTGGAAGGGTATGAGGATGTATTGAAGCTTTTGTTCCTCTTGTTTCTTAATTCATTTTGAGTAAGTTTGGACAGAGGAGTCACTGAGAGAGATGTGTTTTAAGATTTCGAGCAGTGCTAGAGGACAAAATGGCTTGTAGTTTCTAAAGGAGTTGAGTCGAGTAACCTATTATCTTTCTTTCCGTGCAGGCCTGAACTTCTGCTTGTTTCTATTGATGACTTAAAAGTTCAAATTCCAAAAAATCCATCCAGTTTTCTAGAAGAGATGTCACACTCTAGATTTCTTGAATGTAGGTACAGAGAAGCTCGGGCTTTCTTTCAGGTTAGTGGTAATCAAGTAGTGTCTCTGAGATATAATGCACATTTTCACCAGTTGACCCAAACCTACAAACAGTTCATCACTTTTCTATTTAAATGCAACCTTTCATGTGCATAAACTAACCCATAGGATCTGGGACTCAACATAATTCAGTACATGGTAATAAACAAAAACTTTAACTGAAGAATCACGGTCTTTCTTTTTGACTTGTGTGTTTTTTTTCCCCTTTTCTGAAGGGGTAACTAACCTGTGCACAGTTTTCTCATAATCTCACCGTTAAACAGATTTAATGAGATCTTTTGCATCTTGTAGTCTAAAATGTTACTTATGCATTTCTCAAAGTTCTGAACAATCCTTACTTTTACATTCATTTGAGCAACGTATTGCAATACTGTGTTCCTAGCTCTGATTTCAGATTCTCTGAAGCCTCCAGGCAGTAATTGCCACAGGTAGAGAAAGTGTGCTTGGGAAAGCATATTGAACTTCAATACTGAAATAAGCAGCTGGCTTCTATTTTGAAAGTTATCGAGGTGCATGTCACCCAGGAGCTCTTAGTAACATCGGTTCTGAAGTTGAGTGGTCAGTGCATTGTTTACATGTTTGATTTGGCAATGTTTGCCCAGACTGCCTCCATGGTTTTGGCTTTTCTTTTCAAGTTTTTCATTCGCGTTGCTGCGGTTTTGTAGCAGAAGTTCTGAACATCCAGTTGTAACACTTGGTGGCGCCAAATAAACCTGTAATATGCTCAAATGTGACTGCATCCCTGCTTTCCCCTAGGCTGTGGGTATTGGCTTCTGTGTGAGCAGTTAGGAGTTGTGTGTTGTTACCGCTATCTTTGTCTAATATATGTAGTCTTATTCTGTTTTACTGTGACTTTACATTACAGTACTTTGGAAAAGACAAATATTGACATTTCAGAGTTGAAATTTGACCTGCGATTCCAGTTCCAGCATGTTCTCAAACTGAACCATGTGTGTGAGAAAAGATAATGCCCAGATATTAAATAAATTTTCAGAGGTCGTTCTTTTTTCCTAAGATGCAGAAAAATGGATGGAGAAATTTGCTCTCTCATAGCAGCTTACTTTTGCTTTCCAGGTGTATCCTGATGATGCCTCTGTTGATGCAGTGGAATTCAGAAAAAGAGCAAAATCCTTGCTGCATTTAGCTGCCCTGACACTGAATAACTTGGGAGTAAAGTTCTGGCTGAGCAGTGGAACGTGCCTTGGTAAAACATTTTTAATTTATCTCAAATCTTAAACATTTTATCCTCTGCTGCATTTGTGATGTCACCTGAGGTTAGCAGCTGGAAGGTGGTTATCTGTGAAGTGTGAAGCAGATGTTCTGTTTTAGCTTTATTAAAATAAGGCCTTTTTCTCTTAACCTGATTTCCTGATTTCTCTTGAGAAACTTGTGCCTTGGAGATTGTGAGTGTATTCCAAGTAAAGCATTAAGGATTGCCAGCAGTTTCTGTGTTTCTCTGCCTGGAAAGTAATTATAAATTCTCTAAGTTGTGTGGCTTACAATTTGTTAAGTGCTGGTTGGAAGATACAATGATGATCATATTTTTCAGATGTTCTTACAGGCTGTCACCTGATTTTCTTCCCATGTTTATCATTGAGCTTTTATGCAAATTTGATATCTATTTATATATTTTTAAACACAGGTCTTTTAATAAAAAACCTAGTAGAATAGGCACTACAAGCTTTTAATTCTGTTGAAAGTTGAAAGAAGTATCTTTCCTTTCCTTACTGAAATAGGTTCTGAAATAGGTTGTGTCACATATCACACACACACAGAATCACACAGAATCACCCGGGTTGGAAGGGACCCCAAGGATCATGTAGTTCCAACCCCCCTGCCTAGCAGGGCCACCAAACATACACATTCAGATCAGGTTGCCCAGGACCCCGTCCAACCTGGCCTTAAACACGTCCAAGGACGGGGCATCCACAACCTCCCTGGGCAGCCCGTTCCAGGGCCTAACCACTCTCCTAGTAAAGAACTTCCCCCTAACATCCAACCTAAATCTTCCCTCCTTCAAATTAAAACCATTTCCCCTAGTCCTGCTGTTGTCAGCCCTTTTGAAGAGTTTACTCCCCTCCTGGGTGTAGGTTCCCTTCAGGTATTGATAGGCTGCAATGAGGTCACCCCGCAGCCTTCTCTTCTCCAGGCTGAACAAGCCCAACTCCCTCAGCCTGTCCTCATAGGGGAGGTGCTCCAGCCCCCTGATCATCTTAGTCGCCCTCCTCTGGACCCTTTCCAAAATCTCAATGTCTTTCTTGTACTGAGGGCTCCACACCTGGACACAGTACTCCAGATGGGGCCTCACAAGAGCTGAGTAGAGAGGGACAATCACCTCCCTGTCCCTGCTGGCCACCCCTCTCCTGATGGAGCCCAGGAGAGCAAGTCACCTTTACATTTTTTGGCCAAGAGAATATAATTTTCTGAATGAACAGTTACTGAAACTGCATTAATAAAACAAACTAAAGAATGTCTCCGTTCTTGTCTTAGTGTTCTGCGGTAGTGCTTCAAATCTATTTAAAGTAATTGTTGAAAATTGTAAGCATGGCTACAGCCCTACAGCTGTTCATTTCTTGTTAGATTTGGACCCAGATAAAGAATATACTTTCCTGAAGACATTTAGAATAGAAAGCTGAAGATATTTTCATTTTAGGAGTTAGTACTTTTTCATTCCTGGCTTCATAGAGAAAGGAGGTGGCTGTAAGTGCCACTGTTAGTCCTTCTGTTTTCTTCAGTGTGATTCATTTGTTACCAGAGAAAGCAGGAGTCTTATTTATGACCTCATTTGAGGATTTCGGGCTGGTTACCCTTTGATAGGTCATTTTTGTACTGCCTTTGTTTTGTGATATATTTCTCAGCTCCAAAGTTAACTAATTCCTTTTTTTTCTTCTTTTTTCCACTTGTCAGGATGGTATAGACAGTGCAGTGTCATTCCTTACAGCAAAGATGTGGACCTGGGGATCTTTATAAGGGACTACAAAGCTGATATCATCCCAGCCTTTCAGAAAGCAGGATTACCTTTAAAGCACAAATTTGGCAAGGTACACAGATAAGGAAGAATTCACTTAATATGTCTTTTTGTAGGTTAGTAAGTTTGAGTACTGCTACAGTTCTTTTATGTAGAGATGGATATCTGAAATCTCCTCCTGCAGTCTAATGTTTTACCTAAACATGTAGACTTTCTGATTTTTCATGTTCTCTGGGACACTGTGTGAGAAGACACCATTCTTACTTCATTCTGGCTTCAATCTTGATTGGGGAGTCTGAATTTTACACAGAAGAAATTTTATAAAATTCTAGAGGGGTCTAATTTGTGTGAGTGCTGCTGGAGAAACTTGAGATAGAATTTGATATTGGATGTGGCTGATTGTAAGAGTGGATTGGTAACAGCTCTGAGATATCTGCGTCTTGTGTGCAAAGATAGCAGAAAGTGAAGGATTGCTTGAGGTAGGTACTGGGCTAGTCCATTATCAGCTTATGTGCACCCTTACTATCTTTTTCTGGAGTGTAAGCTGCAGAGTGGAATGTAAAGGTAGAAGACAAACAAAAGCACGGGGATGTGAGGGTTTAGCCACAATTAAAGTTATCGTTGCTGGTGCTAGTGAGCATTTTATTGTCAAAGACGGTGCTATTGTAGGTGTTAAATGAAAATACTTACTAATCACTTGCTTATTCACTGATATTACTCTGCTCTTTTATGTGAGCCTTTTTAGCAAATGGCATTCTCAGGTGGTGGCAATTTCTGTATGGATTGCAGTAGGCTGTTGTATGACCTGTGTGAGGGTAGTTGGGAGCCTTAAGCAAGCCATTTTCTATTCCTGATGCAGAGCACATGCAGCTGTAAAAATTAATTTGTTGTGGTGTTAAATGGACAGTATTGCTAGAGCTAACTTGAGTTTTGTGTGGCAAACCATATTGGTTTGTGCTGCAGTACAGTTAATTTTATTCTTAGTATCTGGTATGGTGCTATGTTTTGGATTTGCAACCAAGACAGTGTTAAGGACATCCCAGTGTTTTTATCTGTTGCTCATCAGCGCTTCTACAGCATCAAGCCCTTTCTGCTTATCATGCTCCCTTCTAGCATGGTGTTATTACACAAAAATTGGAAGAGGACAGAGGCAAATGCAGATAAACTGATCAAAGGGATATTCCATAAAAAAAGCTGGGATAATGAAGGAAGAAGGGAAGAGTATTTGGAATTATGGCATCTGTCTTCTCAAGTATCTGTTATGCATAAGAAAGCTATGATTACCTGGAATTTCCAGAACATCTGGCTGCCAATGGGAAGTAACAAACTAGTCCCTTATTTTGATGTGCCTGTGTGTGCAGCTTCTGCTTTACCAGTTACTGTCCTTATCTTGACCACAAGTTTTCTTGCTTTTCTTTCCACTCATCTTTTCCTGCTCCATTGTCCTCCTGGAAGCGAGAAGGAAAGTGAGTGAGTAGCTGTGCAGTGCTTATCAGCATACTGGGGTTAACACACAACACGGGCACTTTTAAAATTCTTATCTTAAACCCCTACCATAATACCTTTTCTTTTGAAGGGGCTATGTTTAGGTGCTTTCCAAATAGAGTAGCAGACTTCATGGCAATGAAAGGTCATCATTCTCTGCTTTCACCTGTTTTACCAAAAGCATCTAAATGGAAAATGGTTTGTTTTAGATTTCTGCCTTTCTGCACATAGCTCTTTTGTGTTCTCCTGGAAAACTGCTGGAGTTCTGGCTTACTTGCCTAGGCAGAATGACATTACAGTTGGTCATTGAATAGATAGCTCTGTGTTCACTTTGTGGCAGAAAGCAAGGAGATAGTGCCAGAGCTTTGGGGTGGTAAAGAGAAGTCAGTCTCACTGAGGTGCAGAAAATTTGTGGTTTTCTCAAGGCACCAAAAATAAAGAACTTGCTGTGGTGGTTTATTTTCTGCACTTTCACTGCATTATTGAAAATAAATTTGTTCCCTGAAACCTGCTGGCTTCAGTAGCCTTGTGTTTTTATGAGTGCATATAGTATGTATTTCTGTCTTGCAGGTAGAAGACAGTTTGGAACTCTCTTTCCAGGGAGATGATGATGTGAAACTTGACATTTTTTTCTTCTATGAAGAAGATGACTACATATGGAATGGCGGAACTCAGGCAAAGTCGGGCAAGAAATTTAAGTATGAACTGGATTTATACCTCTAATTGGAAAGAAACTGAACGAGTTAGGTTTAAGTGTTAGCATTCTGTATTGTGTTTTTTTCGTTTGGCAAAGTCTGTGCTTTTTGTGGTACGTATCAGGGAGAATCAGAGGAGTTTTTTGTACTTTGAGACTTCAGAAGTAGAAAGAGAACAATACCATGCCTTGCTAGAGAGGTGCTGGGCCTGTCGAATGCTAGTTTTCTTGCGAGATCTGAAACTTTTTCATGTCATGTATGAGCCAGATGATATCTGGAGTGTGCAAGGGCTAAGTTAAAGGTTTAAGATGAGAAAGAAGTCTCTTAAACCTTTTTCTGTTTTACAAACATGCTAAGTGAAAAACAAATCCTTAGGCATCTGTCTTGACAAGTGTTATGCCAGAAAGCCTCAGCTGTCCTTCCAAAGTAAACTCCATAGTTTTGGATGTTGTGGTAATGATCTGGAATACTTCATTGACTATAATGATGTGACAGCAGTGCAGATAATTATTGCAGACCTTCTTGTTGTTCAAGTTCTGAGAATGGGATTTTAAATAGAATACCACATTTCTTGCTTCATTCTTTTCAGTGCTAAAACAGCAAGTAAGTACAACAGCTTCTTAATCTATTCAGCTTGCTGAATAGAGGTTTTGATAATTAGATTTGTTTCTTTCCATTACCCATCTTCTCCCAGAGACACTTGTAGACTGGTTGAAAGCCTTGTTGACTTACATAGGATATCATTATCTTTCACATTTTGCCTGAACTGCATTTGCTTACTGTTAGCTAACAGGAGCTGTGCACTGTCATCCAGACAGTGATAGTGTGTGACTCCTTGCTGTAGATTTATTTGTTCTGAAATGATAAACAAAGATTGGGGAAGATACTTTGACAAGCAGAGTCAAAAAGTACACTTAAAAATAGACCAGGAGAAGAATTACTGGAATATTCCTGCATAGGAAATGTAATATGTTTTGTAGAATACAACAGTTTTATGGCTATCTAGAGCAAGTATAATGTCTTTTCTTCTTTTCTTTCTGTACAAGATCATGGAGGATTTTTTTTTAAATGTATTTTTCAGGCAGCTGACCAGAAATGTACTTGTGTTTCATAGCTGTTTTCATTCCAGTAAAGTTGACATCCTCTTTCAAAATTGCATTTCAGTAGCAGACTTTGGGACCCTCCATTTTTCTTAGCCATCACACTTTCAAAATTTTGACTAGCTGAAGTAGAGAGGTCAATCAAAAGTGAAGTGACTGTTTGGTCATGTTAAATTTGGTCATGCTAAATCTCACCTGCTGTTCATTTGTATCAGAAGAGAGACTGATTGCTGCTGGATCATCACAGATCTGGAAGGTGGCTCTATGCAGAGATATTTATGTTTTTAATAAATGGAGGGTAAAATCTTTTTTTTTTTTTTTTTTTTTTCCAAAAAAGCTAAATATTTTTGCCAATGTATTTTCTACATATCTTACTAAATAAAAGTATGAAGAATGGAATTATTTCTCATTTAGTCTAGAAAATATTTTTCAGTAGCTATTTTTCTTTTTACTTCCTTGGCAAGTGGATTTCCAAGCCATACAAATCTTGCTATGTGGTTTACATGTTTATGTATAGAAATACTCTCACAACACTGCAGAGGCAGGCAAACTCATAAATCCCTGTAATTTTGTTTTTGAGGTAACAAGAACTGAAACTTTTTTTTGTTTAGAAGATTTGTACTTGATGGTTTCATTCTTAGCACAGAATATATCTTTATGAAAACGTATCCCAATAATCAAATCTATGCTGTATGCATTAATCCTTAAAATGAGTTAATTCTGTAATTGCTTAATATAGAGGCTTTTCTGTAAGCATAAAATCTTTTCTGATTCATGAGACTGAAATTGGCAGAAGGAATGGTGATTGGTGTATGTGCACAAAAGCACCCAGCCCTGGCCAAGCCACTTGTAATGCCTGAACAGTGAACAAGGATCCCAGAGGTGAATGCCTCAATGAAAGTAATACTTTTCATTAGGGAATATAAGCATTTTATTTCAGAATTAGTTAAATAATTTCATGGAGTTTCTAACTGGCTTTGAATTTGCAGGGTAGGTAGTTTAGTTTAAATTATCTGTTCATTTTCCTTAAAATTGATTATTTAGAGTTCATTCTTTGGAGGATGTATTATTTCAGCTGTGTGCTGATAGCTTTTGCTTATGCATGCATGCCCACTTCAGATAGATGAATGATTTCCTGGGTAAATAAGAAGTAAATATCTTCTTGATGATTATAGACCCACTAATAAAGTTTATTTATCTTGTTTCCCCCTTGGTAGCTGGCTTTTTTTCCCTCTTTTTAGTTCAGTTTAAAGCTAATTGTCAGTCCCTAGATATAAATTAAAAAGTGCTTGATCACTCTTTTTCACCTCCATTTAAAGCATGAAAGCAAGGTTGTTTTATTTTCTGAAATTGTTTGCTCAGCTCTTAGATAAAATACTGGCTTTGTACTTGGAGGAACTTGCTAGATTTTTAATTCATGCAAATGCACAAATCTTTTAACTCTTTTCTCAGAAGTGCTAACTACTTCTAATTCCATTTTTTGACCTGTGAAAAATAATGTTGAGAACACTTTTTTTAGTTTTTTTTTTCCTGTGGAAGGCTTAAGAAGTGGGAGTGATCCTCTGCAGGAATGGTGCATATGCTTTGGTTTAACATATAGGGTTCCTATCAGATGTCATTCTGACCAAGCTGTCAATTTCCAGTAGTATCAGCTTATCTGTAGGTGGGGCCTACACTGGGCCCTCTGCTGAAAAGAGCAGGCAAAAAACAAAGTGGGTTTGGTATAATATATATTAATTTAAATGGGCCACGGGGGTTTCAGAAAGTGCAGAGTGGCAGCTGTATCTTAATTCTTTGCAGCTGCTCCAAGTCTGGCACTGTTTAAGCAGGCACTGAAGGCAAATGGAATGCTTTGTTTCATGCGATTGAAGAAAGGTAAAAACTTGTTTATAAAAAATTATACCTTTGATTTCCAAGCCTGACTCACAGAAAAGTCTTTCATGCTGTATTTGAAATCTTCCTTCCCAAAAAACATGTCAAATATCTTGATATCCTTCAAACAAGGTAGCTTAATTTCAGTTTGTAAGTGGAAAGGTAGGGACAGGGACTAATTTCTTTTACAAGGGAGAACAGCAAGGGAGTAAACAGCAGTAGAATTAGAAATGCTCCTCCTTGAGAACATGTGGCAAATACTAACCAGCTACTGTTGATAAAAACCCTGTCCAGTTGGTAAATGATGCATCATAGGTAGGAAACTATGAAATAAGAAAAAAAGCTGCAAATGTAATTTGGCAGACTGACTTACATGTGCTAAGCATGTCTTCTGCTGGTGACCATGTCCTTCTGTGGTGCAGGTATCTCTTCCCGAAGTTTACTCTGTGCTGGACTGAATTTGTAGAACTCAAGGTCCATGTACCCTGTGAGACCCTGCAGTATGTTGAAGCCAACTATGGCCCAGACTGGAAGGTTCCTGTCAAGACATGGGACTGGAAGAACTCACCATCCAACGTGCAGTACAACGGTGTCTGGCCTGTCGATGAATGGGATGAAGTCATTCAAATCTACTGAACGTCTCTTTGCTCCCAGAAAGTGTCTGGTATCCTTGAAATTGTCAGTTTGTAATTTCCTGTCTCCCAACTGCTGCTTTTGTATCTCCTCATCTGTTTCCTGAAGAGACGGTTTCCATTTTTTGCAGATAATTTTACATGTTCATTGTGAGTTGTACACATAGTTAAAGATTAAAGGCAGATTGTGGAAACTAAGGAGAAGAAAAGCCAAAAGTAAAAGTGTACAAAATCAGTAAGTGTATGGGCAGTTGAATATAAAAGCAAAACCCATGGCCAAGCTGCTTGATCTGGGGATCATTAAAACCTTGGGACCATTCACTTCTCAAGAAAGATAGGACGGAAAATCCTTAAGATATTCTGGGTTTTTTTGTTTGTTTTTTGTTTTTTTCTGAGGAGCTCACATGGATTTACAATTCTTAAACATGCAATCTGTGAGTCCCATAAATGCATTTAATTTGAGATTGATGTATTGCTACAGTATGTGAGGGGCTTGCCTTTTGGAGTGAAATGTTTTAATTCAGAACCTGTGTGACCCCCCCTGCTCTGCAAGTGTTGTGTTCTGATGTAATATTAAGTGAAGGAAGAATCAAAAGCACAATCTGCATCAGAGATCTTCCAGTAACAGTTGGTTTTTTCTTCAGGAACTAACTACATGTATTAACAACGGGGAATGTTAGGTGTTCATTTCTCTCTTTCTTAAAAACTTGGGGGCGTATGTTGCAGGAAAGTATTTCCCATTAAAATACACCACCTGGTTTTGATGTCCCAATTGGTGTTCCCTCTGTAGGAGCTGAGCAGACTTTAAAGGGTCATATCTATCACTGCTCTTCAGAAATGAGGGAATTGATACTTTTCTGTTAAACAGGGGCTCACGGAAGGTCAGTATGAATCATAGCTCTTTTCGTAAGTGTGAACAGAAGTGTGTACAAATACCGACTGCTCCATCGAATTTGCAACAGCATAATTGCAAATCAAGTGCAAGTGTATGCTAGGCTGTGACTGGGAAAGGTGCAGGCCTGACAGCTCTCATTTTTGGTCACGTTTTTGGTCAGCAAAATAAGCTTTTTTGTTTTCTGTTTTGGAGAGGGATAATAACTTTCATATGAACTTGTGCTCATATGGAATGAGCAGGATTGTTCCAGTCCTGCTGTGCAGGGAAGATGAGACCATTAGTGTTACTGGTGATATGTATGTGATACAGACCCAGGATTACTTATGAACTAGTATCAAGGTACTAAACATTTGTCTTGCTTTCTTGCAACAGATCTAGATTCCCTCTTTTCTTACGAAAGTAGAAGGGCTATCATTGATCTGCAGCTCTTCCACATGGCAAGACTGAGTGTGTGGCTTGCATTCTGCTGGTGTGCAATGTTCAGCTCTGTATTCAGACACGTACAGTTCTTAAGAGATGAAAAGGCCGCTGCTGTGGGGCTGTTCCAGCACTGTATCGTTCCAGGTGCACTCTGGGTCTTCCTTGCAGTTTTCATCCTGGAGCATGTGGCATACATTTCCCTGCTAGCTCTCTGTGTTCCAGAGGTCTCCTGCCACTGAGGCACTGGAGTGAATTATACAGCTTCCGACAAAAACCTGTCATGTTGTTCTGAAGTGGTACTGTAACTTTGCCTAATTGAGAAGAACAAGATGTGAAATCCTACTCTTGCCATTTACTTGCAAACATAAACGTTGCATCATAAGGGATAATTTCTCAGGTATGTATTTTTTTGTATTTTGTTCTTTAAAATGGAAAAAGCCAATTCCTCATGATTTTAGTGCCCAGAACTCTGTTGTCACTGACTTCTGTACTAAACGGTGTACAATCAGCCTGCAAGTTTTACAACTACGATCTTTTAAGAGTCTAAGGACAGATTCTATCAGAAAATTGTAATCCTGTCAAGTTTTTGACTTCACAGATGGAAAGAATTTGTAATGGAAAAAAATGCATGTCCCTGAGAGCGGATCTCTGAAATATTTGATGATAACTGTATATAAGTTATTCAAGTTAAAATATTTTCAGAAGATACAAATAAATATTTAACACTGATTAGAAGAATGAGATTCAAATTTACTGCTCAAGTTGTGGTTTCATGCTTTATTTTGTCATCTCGGGCAACATTTCTAACACAGTCATTGTAATTACTGTGAAATATTGGAAAAGTAAAAATTTTGAGCTGTTTCTTACACAGCTTACTTACTGTTTATTTTGAGCTGTTAATTTTTAATAAACTTGATGAGAATTCAGCTATGCCAAATCTGATTTGGCATTCTGATTGATTTTCTGTGTCCTAGCAATGGTGTTTTATCATTACATTATCATGCCACTTGCAATGGAATGCTCCCTGGTTTCTTCACAGTGAAAGCTCTTCACAGAGGAGCACTTCAATTCTTCATCAGCATTTATCTATACTTGCAGCTCCTATTGCAAAGCTGTTTGTCAAAACACTGGAGTATTTAATATATTCTCCTTTCGTGTTCCCTTTCCAGTGTCCCCTTCATCAAATAGATTTTTTTGCTTAAAAAAGAATGAAAAATAGCATCAGGTGTTGGTGCTTACCAGAACCTTGTGGACTTTATTTTGCCTACCGAAAATATTTTGTGTATTTGCCTTGCTTGTCAGCAGAGGAAGAACTTCCTCTGAATTCAGAAGTAGAAGTTGGAAAACCAGGAGCAAAACAAGTCAGCAGGCAGAGAGTAGAAAGTTGAACTGAGAAGGATTGCTTGCACCTGTTCCACAACATTCGTTGGTTCTCATTAAACCAGAACACATTTTTGACCTCATATGATTCCAAAATGATATACTGGATTGTTTCCGTAACAGAGCACATGATGAAGCAGAGAACTACAAAGTTATGTTGCTGTTCTCAGTCCAGCAGTGTGTTATGCATAACTCTGCAGTTAATTCTCAACAGCAGCAAAGCCAGTCTGCCAGCATATTGACTGGTGCTGGAATCAGATTCCTCAGGCAGTTAAGAGTGCCGTGGTGGTCAAGATGACACATACCGTGTCTTGAAAGATTGTCAGACTGACCTACAAGGGAGCCCAAGCTTGTGTATGTTGCAAGTAATAGGAATCCACAACAAAAATGGTTGGAATAAGGTAGAAAAAAGGATCTTGCAATTACACAAGCACATTATACTTCTGCATGTCTCCTGACATGCTTTGTGCACCCAGCTGCATGTTTCCTACTTGTAGGGTTGTGTCCAAGGAGTGGTGTAAACACAGCAGAAACCTGTTCTGTTAGGAGGCATACTGTGATGCAATGCCAAAGAAATACACAGATTTAGGCATTCGTTTCCTGCTATATTCCCCTGAATTGCCCAATCCCAGACACATTCCTAATTCTAGTGCTGTTTTACCTTCCTAATTTACAACCTTCATTTTGAAAATGTTATGAGCAGGGGGCAACTTCAGAGTTCTCTCCACTGCACGTATTTAAGGTCTTAACCAACAATACATGAAGCACTTTCATTTTCATGTGGCAAACAAAGCACACTACATTTGTTCATTTGTTAAAGATTGCAGTGCCTGCTCAGGAAAGCCTAGAAGTGGAGGATAACAACAGGTTTAAAGCTCTGCGAGGAAAGTTTGTAGAAACTGTGTTGCTTAAGAGAAGGCCTGTAGGACAAGAACTGTAGCACGTTTCCAAAGTCCATAACAGGGTGCTGCAAAAAAGGAAGGGATGCATTTACTTTCTTCGCAACTGGCAGAAGAGAAAAGTAAATGAGAGAAAAGCACAGCAAGATTGCCTGCAGAGAATTCTGGGGTATATTACCCATGGAAATGCACAAAGCTTTTGATTTTGGTGGTCATTAAGATCAGGTCATCAGATGTGTCGGCTTGGACTCAAAGATTAATTGTAGCTAATCCTGTCTTCCAGTGGGAGTGAGTTAACTGTTTTCCAGGATTTTTTACTTCTACAAAATTGCAGTTGAAATCATTGTGCATGAGTCTTAAAAAGTTGGTATTTCTGGAATCTGACAGTGGAGCTGAGCACCTAAATAGCTCAGTGGGAATGATGGTGAAGCCAGTCCCAATACCACCGTGGAAATGATAAGAAAGTGCACAGTCTTAAACATGTGAAAATTAGACACTTTACTACAAGAGTGCAGCACAGCTCTTTGGAAGGATATGTCTAAGGCAGACGGAGGCTGTTGAACAATGCTTCTATTCCTGCACAGAACAGACGATGCCTTGCTGAGCAGGGCAATAAGCGTTGGAGGGAGATGCCATCCGGAAGGAATGTTCAGATAGCAGAATGATCTGTGTATGATTCATCCCAGACTTCTTTGAAAGCAAGGAATGGAAGGCAAACAAAACTGTGTAATGATACAGATATGAAAGAGTTGTGAAAATATGCCCCAAGTCTTTCTCTGCTGTCCGAATGAAAAATAAATTGCTGGTTTTCTTACGCCCTTTCCCTTGAAACAGACTCTGGGAGATGTTGGCTTCTGGTGTTAAAAACAGTTTGTATCCTTTGCTGCTTTAAAATTCTCTCCCTTGTCATATGTTGTGAAGTCTGCCAGCCCAAGATAACAACAGTCTCTGCTTTTTGCTATCACTAGGAATTGTTTATTTTGCACAGATGAATGCGATGTTGAAGGGGTGGCATCAGTGTTATAACAGAAACCTTTCTTCATACCAGCCAGTCTTCCACTAACAGATCTGTCCTTTATTGTATGTTTGCAGAACTCTCCAAGTTCACACAGCAACTCAAGAAACTCTGGTGCAAGCCTTACTTTTGAGGTTATTTCCTTTATAGACATGTAGTTATATCACAATGTATTGCTGAATAAAATACAGAAACTAGAGGTCAGTGTACAAGCATGTAAAAGAAAGATATCCTCCACTTGCATATAAAGGCCTAGATCCTCAGCTTTGGTAAATAGGCACCAGCATCTGATTTCCATCTGTTGATGGTTTTCCCTAATGGCATTAGTTAGCCTAATAGTTCACAGAGTTCTCTGTGGAGGCTTAGTTTTATACACAAATGTCCTATTGATCCAACCTGCAGCAGAGTACAACGTAAGCACTGAATCCATATTACCAAATCCAAGTCACAGTTGTAATTAAGGAGTGTGGGTAAAACCCCTCTCCTTGAAAAAATGAAGGGTTGTTGGCAGTTTTGTTCTGAACAGAGGGAAACGAACACTCGTGGTAGCACCTGCTTTCCCGAAATAAATCTTTCTAAAAGAGTAGTCAAATATTCTATACAGAAATAACCGCGTGAAATTTCATGCCTGGTGCATTGCAGATCATGCTGTGCGCTCACAGCGTTCCCCCTCTGGCCTGAACATTTATGAATACCTTCTTTAACCATCAGCATGAATGTCAGTGTCTACAATGCAAAGGAAATGTGCTTGGGATTCTAGAACAGCCTGGCCGATAGCTGAATGACTGTTTTAAAGGTCTGTGATGGACTTTTTTTCTTCTTGTGTCTCTGAAGCAGAAATCTTGACACTCCAAAATGAAACCTTTACAATTCTGTATGGAAGCTTGGCAAGGCTGAGCAGAAAGCTCTCTTGCACACTTGCTCTCATTACTGAAGTTATTTTTTGAATCATTAGAAAGCAGTTACTGCATCATTTAAAATAAAAACCCAGATGAATGATTTAGGAATGTGCTGCAGATGATGCTTCTCAAGTTGCGGTAGTTCATGAAGAGATGCTGCAAATAATCTCATGATTGAGTGCCAGCCCAAGGCACTGCTACTGAGGTGATGGGGAAAGCTGTGTGCTTTGCACCATGTAAAGTGAGAGGCCTGCAAAATCTCAGGCTGGATTTTACAAATATATATTAGAAACAGCCCCAGTCTGAAATGCCAAGAGCACAGACTGCTTGAGTGCGAGCAGTCCCTCTCCAGAGCTCTGCGGAGCTCAGTCAAATAAGTTAGGAAACACAGCTTCTTGGAAGGCTTCTACATCCAAAGGTTTTGCTTTTATTTACTCGGAGGGCAGTGAAGCCCTGGCACAACTGCCCAGAGAAGCTGTGGTGCCCCATCACTGGAGGCGCTCAAGGCCAGGTTGGATGGGGCCCAGGGCAGCTGAGCTGGGGGGGGCAGCCCTGCCCATGGCACAGTTTGGGGCTGGGTGGGTGCTGAGGTCCCTTCCAACCCAAACCCATGAACATCACCTTCATCGTCTTAGTGGCTATTTCTTGGGCGATCTCACTTACTGTGAGAAGTCCAGAACTGAACAGTGCAATCTGGGTGCAGCCTCACTACGAGCAGATCACCTCCCTTAACTTGCTTAGTGACACTTTGCCTGAAGGAGCCAAGAGGCCTTTGTGACAATGGCACACTCTAGTGTGCGCCAGGCCTCCCAGGCCCCTTTCTGCAGAGCTGTTTTCTTTCCAGTCCTTGTGTCTGGTATTGTTCCTCCCCACAGATGGGATTTCTCACTTCTCCCTGCTGAGCCCACGAGGTTGGCCCCATCTCCAGTCCACGGATGTCCCTCTGGATAGCAGCACAACCCCCAGACACTCCTCTCAGTTTTCTGTCATCTGCAAACTCTAAATTCAAGCAAGGACTCACACATGGCAGATTGTGTCCCATGAATTTTGATTCTTTTTTATGATTACTTTGTTGCAGTTTGGATTTGATTTGCTATCTCAGCATGCGACAAACACATGCCAAGCAGTTCTGGCACTTCACTCCTTTCTTTTCACCAGCTCAGCCATTGCTGTTCCTGCCACTTCAAGAATAATGTAAGAGACCCTCCTTGACATCAATAAAGCAATCACAGACCTTGTTAGCCAGTCACCCCCAGTCAGAAAAGTCAAAACTCTTAAGTACAGCAGCTTTCTCATAGAGCAACTGTTGAACCCTGTGGCCTCTCATCTTGAGTTGGCATTATCCTCCATTTATCACCAGCACTCCCTGGAGCTGTATCTCAGAAGCTCATCAGAGCAGCAAGAGCATCTCCTGTTGAAAAGTTGATGTGTTTGCTCTTTGGACAGTTGTAATCATCTGACATTGTCAGCATTCAGGCTTGGTCACCCATTAGTAACAACATTTCCAGCTGCACTGAAAGAGAGAGACTTCTGAACAAACATGGAAAGGGAGAGAAGATTAAATGGGTGACAGCCGGTAAAGACAGGAGCTAGGCCAGAAGTATTTATTCCCAACTACTTTATTTTGTGAAGCCCAGCAAAACGTTTTCTCAACATTTATAAATATGGATGCCACACAAATTTATTTTCACTTATTCCTTTCCAGCCCATGTTCAGAGAGTAACGCACAGAAACCCCAGGGAATCCTTTATGCCAGAAAAGGCGCTGCTTGAGATAAGCTATGGTGTTCCCCTGCACACCAGTGATGATGTTGGCAATTATGAGTGTATTACGGGCAATGACTACAGAGCAGATACACCTTAGCAGGAAAGGAGAAAACCATGCACACATATGCAATGTTAGCTCATATTCTGGTCCACAGAGGCATGAGAACAGTACAGCTCATGCTCCTGTATCCCCCCATGTAAGGGAATGCAGTGGGTTCAAACAGACGTAGTAGGTGCAAACAGATCATTGTGGAGAAACGGAGCCCCAAGCACCCTTATTGTGCAGCCTGGATGCTTCTGCTGCCATAGGGCGTCAGTTTCCAATCCACAGCTATGGGTCTTATAGTCCCAGAAATAAGTGGGAAAAGGAAGTCAGCAGGATTTTTGGCTGTCAATCAGAGATGGCTTTGTGGTGTGCTTGGGCACTGGTGTTTTGCTCTGTGAGCTTGACAGAGACATGCAGCAACCTCAGGAGCACAGGAGCACTATAGTGAGGGACTGGGCCTATCTCCAGCACAGAGCTCACAATGTGCTGTCTGCAGCATCTTTGGTGGTCTTTACACCACTGATGCCTTCAGCAGTCAGAGGATGCTTGCTGCAGCCACTTCTCTTCATTAGCAAATGCCACTGCATTTCTTCATTAAAAGGTACCTGTTGTTTTGTTGTTAGGAGCAAATGATTACAGCCATTTAATCGCAAGAAGCTATTGAAGTCAGCCAATCCATCATTCTGCCCCTTGGCCCAAATCTTGGTTGCTTTTTCCTGTTGTACAAATGAAGCTGTTCAAACCTACAGGCAATGGTCCACAGTATTTCTTGTGAGCAAACCAAGGAATGGCCCACACCACAGCATGGCCCCATCTCCCACATCTTCCCCAATGCCATTTCTGAGTTCCTCTAGATGTTACCCAGTCTTTACTCCTCCTGGAGGCTGACACGGGGAAATTTGGAGCTGGATGCTTTCCATTTCGGTCAGAGTGATGACCAGACGGACATATCTCCTGTACCACTTCTTAAAATGTTTCAGCACAACTTGCATTGAAGAACCCTGGGGCTTTGTCTCTGAGAACATGGCGCTCCTCCCATAGCTTTGCATTGCTTAGCAGGGCTGGTTCATAGGAGAGCCACTGGCTGAAGAGGAGCCTTCTGACACAGCCAGCTTGTCGGATAAGAGAAGGGACTACCAAGGAGGTGGGAGTTCCCAGGAATTAGTACGCTAGAGGGCAGTGTTTTCTGTGTGAGAAAAAGGAAAAAGACAGTAGAGCAAAAGATCATTTCTGCACAGGACAGAAACCATTTTAGGAGAAGACATAATGGCTTTGCATGGGAGGTAGTGGCCTCAAGTTGTAGTGGGGGAAGCTCAGGTTGATTATTAGGAACAATTTTGTCTCCAAAAGAAACAATTTCATCTCCACTGGTGCTGCAGTGGCACAGGCTGCCCAGAGAGGTGTTGGAGTCACCATCCCTGGAGGTGTTCCAGAACTGTGTGGATGCGGCACTGAGGGACGTGGTCAGTGGGCATGGTGGGGTTACGCTGACAGTTGGAATTACATGGTGATTTTGGACGTCTTTTCTAACCTTAATGATTCTATGATTCGATGCAGGAACTCCTCCTTCCTGATCTGATCCTTGGCTGGCATAGAGGACAGGCTGTTTTGGTCAGCCCTGATGCCTGGCTCCCAGCTGACAGCTCCGCATCGGCCAGACATGGCTGCCCTCCTGCAGTGGAGTTCAGCCTGTTCTTCCTCCCCCAGCCCTCCCCACTGCTCCTTGTCCTCAGTCCCTGCTCTGTACCAAAGAGCTGAGGCACAGACTGGGGCTTTTATTTATGGGGGAGAGATGTCAGAGAGCTGCGAGTGGAAATGAGCTGCGCTGATAAGCTTTCCGACTGTATTTTGTTTTACTGAGGTTCTTAACAAATAATCTTTCTGCAATGCAAACCTGGCTTATCAGGCTAATGCAGATTGTCTGAAATCCTTATCTCCATGGGCCAGTTAGCTGGAGTGATCCCCTTTTCACAATGAATAGAGAATGAAGAGCTGAACACAAGCCCTCCCCTTCCTCCTTCCAATCATTGCCATTTACTGGCGGTGAACCAAGTGGCTCTGATTTCCAAACTCATAAATAACACAGGGGCTTTGGAGCAGAGCTGCCCTGTACTGCAGAGCAGTAGATTCATTGCATGGGGTGCCAGAGTGCGAGGGGCAGAGCTGAAGGGGAGGAGGTGGCCACTGGTTTGCTATAGGCTTTAGAGAAGCATGGTCTGGATTTTAGTACTGCGATATTTCTTAATTTGCTCATTGTGTATATAGATTTCCTGTTCCTCTTAAGAGTCAGGTTTGTGTATACCTGGGATTGAATGGCAGCTAAGACAGTTCTGCATGTACAAAAGTAATAGGACAATAAGAATGATAGAATCATCAAGGGCTGGAAAAGACCTCTGGGATCACCAACTCCAACCAGCAGCCCACCCCCACCATGCCCACCAACTACATCCCTCAGTGCCACATCCACACAGTTCTTGAACACCTCCAGGGATGGTGACTCCACCACCTCTCTGGGCAGCCTGTGCTGCTGCATCACATTTCTGAGAAGAAATGTTTCCTAAAATCCTGCTTCCTAAAATCCAGGTGTTACAGCAACGAGTAACACCTGAGGGAAAGTTTTACTGTTCTGGCTGTTGAACTCCAAGAAATAAACATATAAAAGTCCACATCTGGGAGCACCTGATGGAACAAAGAGAAGCTGCTGTTATCTGCACATATTTTTGATCAGCAGTGATGTTCTCCCTGCCTAGAATAACATGAGATGAATGCTAGCAGAGCTGTTGTCAGTCCCTCCCGGCACCTGGGCAGATGCCAGTATGAAGGATTAGTTTATCAGCAGAGATGAACTTCCTCAAAGCAAGAGAGCTCTTGTAACCCAGGATGCTGTTTATCCCCCTGTATGATTATAGTTAGCTACTAAGGCCAGGAATGCAAATTACACCAAAGCACAGAAGTGTCTTGGAGATAATTCTACTATGAAACACAGTGACACTGATGCTAGGTGATACGTTGGGCACCTTCTATGATGTGCTGCCTCCCAAAAGAACCCAGTTTTGCACAAACCAGGACAGCCAGCGGCCAGAAGGAGCTCATGCCTCCGGGCAGCCCCAGATGTGAGCCTGAGTCTCTCTGCATCCAGTCCCTCCAAGAAAATGCCTCCAAGAAAGTGGAGATGACTTTGCATGTGAGGATAGCACCTGCAGCATGCCTCTGGTGCCCTTTTCCAGATTTTGCTCTTGTGCTTCTTCCCCAGAAATCAGAAGTGACTTCCTTCAGAAGGAGAGCACAAATTGTAGAAACAAATGACCAGGACGGCTTCCTGATGCTCTGCAACATCCTTATTTAACCAGACAACTGTACTGCATCAGACGTTCACGCTGCCGTTGATTGGAGTGAGAAAGATACATTGCATTGCAAATCTGTGGAGGTGGTATCTGTGATGAGTGGCATGAGTCTTCACAACTGTGCTTGTCCCCATGTCATGGTATGGCATTTTTCCTTGAGGAGAGGTGTGAGCAATACAGCCTGACAGGCTGATTGGTGCTGTTAGAGCAGGACAGAGTTTGGTTTGCGTCTGGGTGAGCACAGCAGAAAGCTCACATGCGGTTCTGGCATGCAGAGGACCCTTCTGCCCAGCTGCTTTCTGTACAGACCTTGATGGATCCCATTGGTTTCCCTATGCAGACACATGGGGGACATGGAGAAACTGTCGATGTTCAAAGACAGTGTCTGCGTCTAGTAATGCCAGTGGGCTTGGTTGCATTTTAGCATCCTCAAGTCGAATGCAGACAGATCAATTAAAGACCACACCATAGAAAGCTGCAGCTCCTCAGTCCTCCCCGAGACAATAATAAAAAGATGCCCTCGCTTTTCTCCTTCCTTGAAGACCCCAGGAGAGAATTAGCTGCTGCTGCAGGTGCAGTCGTCCTGCAGGGTGGTGAGAGCAATGAATACTAAGGTTTTTAGCTCAAGCACACTAAGGCTGTTCAGCAGCCATTGGATAATCCCCCGTTAATCAGATTATGTAAATTCCTACTTCAGCATCCCTATCCCATCTCTATCCCTGCTCTCCAAGCTGGAAATAAAAGGCACTCTAAAAAGGAACATTTAAACCACAAAAAGGCAGCACTGCTGAAAGGGGTGGGCAGAGGGTGCTGAGATGTGGAGCAGCAGCGCAGGGCTTTGTTTCTGAGCAGGCGGGTGCTGCTGTTTGGGCAAGCACCAGAGACACCACCAAAGCACGGGCCAGAGCAGGCATTGTCCATGTGCTCACCCCCCTGTGCTGCAGGACTAACAGCTGGGATGATGCTTTTGGTGACCAAACCAAATGAAAGCTAATAAATAATAATAAAATATTATTATTAAGATAATAAAAAATGATAGTTGGCAATCTGTCCATTGAGCCTGAACACGTAGCACTGCATCACTGCATCACCTGAACCTGCATTTTGGCTGAGTGCATGCAAGGTAATGACATCCTCCAGCCCTGGGATTCACATGGGGTGGTGTTCCCCTGAAACGCTTGTCCAGAGCTCCAGCAATCACAACAGTGTCTTACAAACATAATGAGCACCAGCCTCAAACTCCAGCTTACAGTCCTCATCTGGTCTCTGAGCCTGTCACGTTTTCATTGCGGCAGGACTGCTATTTTTTCACAAATTAGAGCAGAAAGCTGAGAAAGGCAATAGAGGTCAGCTACAACTGGCAAAGAGGAGCTTATTTATTCTTTGTGCGGCCACTGGAAATCACCCAGGAAGCTAAGCTGACCTACATTTGCTGTATAACAGTCCTGGCTGAAAGCAGCCCCTTTTGTTTGCGACAAAGATGGAAGCTCCTCTCCATGGCAGATGCAACACACTGGATATGAGCTTTTCCACTCAGATGAGGATTTCCACTAGTTCTGCAGTACTCACAGATGGTCAGGAGAGCTTGCTACCAAGTCCTTATAATTCTCACCTTGACAAAAATCTGTCTTCCCTGTGGAAAGCAGAAAGAGATGTAAAGCAGTTGTACTACAGATCAGCAGAGTGGAAAGAGTGAGGAGTGATTTCTGCATGCCATACACCACTGCTGCTTCACAGCAGCCAGTGAAGTTGCATCAGTTGACCTCAGCTATAGAGATGTGTGTAAAACCAGTAGAAACACTGCAATTGAAATTTGAAACAGATGGTACAATTATCAAGGCAGCAGTAAGGACATGCATTTATTGCTGACTAAAAAATAGGATGGTGAAATCTTTAAAAGTAAAGGAAGAAAGCTGTATTTATGGGTGAGAATAGTGAGCATGTCCAAGCTTTCTATGTGAAATGGACTGCAAGATCATAAAGTACTTCTGAGAGGCTGGGGTTGTTGCCATCTCTCTTTGCAAACAGAATCACAGAATCACAGAATTGTAGGGGTTGGAAGGGACCTCCAGAGATCATCAAGTCCAACCCCCCAACAGATGCATTTCTGGTCCTGCAGAGAAGCAGGGCCAAGCACCAACTATGGGACCTCTCCTTTGAGTTTTCCAACCTCACCCACTCCCTTAGTGCAGCAATGTGTACTCGGAAGAGATGCTGGGGAGACTCAGAACTAATCTTCCTCCATCAAAGAGCAAGCCACATGGTTTCACAGACTTGCACATGAGGGAAGAGAACTTGCTAGACAGCACAAAAGCCTGGTCACTCCCTGCACATCAAATGCAGTGAGGAATTTGCTGGACATTACTGGAAATTGAATCTCTTGGTCCCTAGTTTTTGCCACTGGTTACAGTGCTGCTGCAGGAGGCACAAACACTTCTATGGCAGGCACCCTCCTGGACCTAAAAGATGGTCAGGAGCTCTCTTGACTCTCAGCTCCTCATTCGTTTGAATCACTCCTTTGAGTAATGTTTATGGAGTGGCTTCATATGGCTGCACACCAGCTGGTCAAGCTCCATGTTGTGTGCCAGTGGAGATTAGCTGAGATGAGTGTCTTGCTCTTCTCACTTTTAGGTGAATTCCAGAGAACTTTTAATGTCTGGATATTTCTGTGTCAAGAGGAAAACGAGATGCTTGCCTCTTCCTCCTTGCTGCCAGTGTGTGGTTTAGAGGGGTCTGCAGCTCCTCTTTTCTGTGGCTAAAACATTTTCCTTGAGACTATCAGTGAGTTTCAGCAGTAAAAAGGAAAAGATTTTTAGCTTCTGGAATTAAGCTGAAAAGTGTGGCCGGAATTTAAATCGCCCCCTGATGGGAGTGTTTTGTTAGCACTAATAAGAGATTCAAAAGGTTACATAAAGCTGCAGATGATGTAAGTTTAATATTTCAGCAGTCTGCATGCAGCTGCTTTTCTGAGCCCCACGCAGACTCCTCCAGCTTGCTGTACTCAAAATCTATTGATCTAAATTTTAATTTCGAAGGGCAGACACCCAGATGTGTGTAATTGCTTCTTATTGCTCCCATCTGTAAAAAGCAGCTCTGAACTCACAGCAATGATGTTACTGTGTGTTTACAGCTCCTTGCTGCCCTTTCTCTATCCATCACTGTGTGCTGCTTTCATTGAACTGAAAGAGGTCACCCTCAAAACAATATGAACCCAGGCCCACCTCCTGAAATTGTTGTCCATACTATTGCAGGGATTTCCTGCTCATCTGCAAGAGCTTTGTCGGGGAAATACAGCGTTTGAGGCCTAGCCCAGCATGTAACAAACACTTTCTTTTTCCTATGTGACCATGGCTGTGCACAGGAGCTGCTTCTGTTGGCCTCAGAAGCTGTGTCACAGCAGGGCAGAGCCCTTTGCACCAGCTTGTGTACTATGCAGTCACATGTGCCAGGAGCAGATTTTCTACCTTTTAGGAAGAAAAATAACTGGAATTACTCTCCTAGAATGTTTTAGGGGCTAAAATTTAAAGGTTAGCATGGCAAATTTCCAAAAGGGATACGTGAAACATAGTAGTGAGGATGTTCATTCTTTGCAATCACCCACAAACATGCTCTTGGCTTCCTTCAAGTGGACAGAATCACAGAATGTTTTGGATTGGAAGGGACCTTGAACCCCCTCAGTCCCATTGCTGTGCCATGGGACTGGTGGGCTGCCCCACCAGCTTGGGCTGTCCAGGGCCTTGAATGGCCTTGAGTGCCTCCAGGGATGGGGCACGTACAGCAGCCCGATGTCCCCAACTCCCACAGCTGCACAAGTGCTTCTCAGCCTTCTCTGTGCATCAGCACCAGGACTGCTCTCACATGTATGTCTGAGGAGAGAAACTGGCCACAGTTTCTCTATATAAGCAAGAGAGGCAGAATATAGAGGCAGAATGTAAGTTAACAATAGTATTCTGTTTCTCTTCGACTTTTCAAGAGCTGATTATGAGTGGCTGCTAAAAACCTAGATTTCTTTCAGTGAAGAATTGCCTCAGATTCCAAGGAAGATTTCAGGATGGATGGATCCCTGCAGAAATCTTTGTGAGAAAGAGCCCAAAACACGATATAGCCTTTACTGCTTTCACTATCCTGGTTCCCTTCTCCCTGCCTGCCAGCTGTCCCAGTGTCCTGGTCTTAGCTGCAGGGGTGCCATGCAGAGGCAGCTGGGGCTTACTTAGACCTTGCAGGAAGAGAAGGATGGGTTGTGGCCCCCCTTGTAAGGATGAACCTGGCCCTGTGGAGGTCATGAGTGAAACCCATGTCAGACAGCAGCCAGAGCAAGATCCAGCTCTCTGCGCTTACACATAAACGTGAACATAAAACAGCCCATGCAGCCCGTCTCACTACAAGAACAGCCGCTTTTCTGGCTGGGTACACCATGTTTGGCCAGGGCTCGAAAACCCTGAGCAGTAGGGTTGTCCAAGCACTCAGGGATTAGCAATTTTAGTCTTGCCCTTTTCTGAGCTGGCCAGTCCCGCTGCTGCAGGCAACGTGCTGACCAGGGGATGCCTGGCAGGCTGTGGTAAGCGACAGGCCGGGGACGCAGCACAGAAAAGGAGCACTCTGCAACTTTCCAATGTAAATTACATGGAAATTAGGCAGCGTGAAGCCAAAGGCCCCTCTGGAATAGGACCTTTAGTTAACATAACACTTGTGCTAAATGAAGCAGTTGACAAAGCTTTCAGGCTGTAGTGCCACTGTTAATTCACCGCATGAAAGCGCTAAAGCTCCGGTTGAGCTCCGCCGGGGAGGAGCTGCCCTGCCGGGACTGAGAACAGCCGCGTCTTTCCACCGCTGGGACGCTCCGATTGCTGGGGCAGCCCTCAGCAGAGATGTGCAGCGCTTTTAACAGCACACCGTGCGTTTGTACCAAGGCTGTGCAGAGGCAGTTGGTTTGGGTCTGGGGAAATTCTGTGACTATTTTCCTACAAAGAGAACCGTTTTCCCGGGGCACAGGACAAATCAGTCTGCGTTACCAACATAACCGTGGTGTTCAGAGGTCATCTCAGACATCCCCACACCTTCTGACCTTCTCCCTGAAGAGTTAGCCTGACAAAGAGGGGGTCTGGGCTACATCAGGACCCTACAGCATCCCCTCTGCCGGCCCCGTGCTGAGGGGCACCCTTGCACATAAGGCTCGCTCCTCAGTGCCTCCTTCCTGCATTGGCAGTCTGTGTTCTGTTTCTTGCAGTCATATTTGAGCCTGTTGGCTGCTGCCACCGAGCTCAGAGGGTGTCCAGAAACATTTACAGGCTCAGAGCTAATTAAATAAATAAACAAATATTTTTAAGGAAAAATTTTGATTCTTGCTACAAGCACTTTCCATTTTTTTTTTTCCCCAGATGTACTTCGACATCTGACCCAGCCAGAGCTGTGCCTGGGCTAGTGGGTACAGTTCCCTCTGTCCCTACAGAAAGAGGCAGGGAGTGGTGTCTAGGAGAGAAAAGGCAGGACAGAGAAAATCTCCCGGGAGATGCAAAGCAAGCTCCTGGATTGCTAGGACCAGTGGTGACACGCGCCAGACAAAGGACCTGCTATTCTATAAATGAGGCAGCCAGGACCAGCACCAGGCTGACTCCATCCAGCGAGAGCGAGCTCTGTGGCCAGGCACGGCAAGAGCTGCGAGGGAGCGGGAAAAGGACGCGTCTGATTTCTCTGTCCCTTCATCTGCTGTCCTGGTTTGCTGAGCCTCAAGCACCTGTGACCAGAAACGTAAGTGACAATTTACCTCCCTCTGTGCAGAACTTCATCCCATCTCCTGGGCTTACCTTGCAATTTTCTTAGGAATGCCGATGTTTCCTTTCTGAAACACACAGCGGGGAATATCTTCCAGGAAGGAATTTCTGCAATTACCTTTCACCATTCCCTAGATTCCTCTTTATTGTCATGGTACTTCAGAATCTTGTCATCAAAAAGCTAAAAGTAAGGCACCTTATCTGACAGAACAGTTACAGAAACAGTTGCGTTTAATCAAGCAAAGTAACTGTATTCCCCTAATTTTGTGCCAAGAATTTCCAGTTCTTAGCATCTACTAAGAAGACTCAGTTAATCAGCTTCACACCAGGAGAAGTTAGCTTTTGTTTTTACTGTTTTGGGAAGAAATGTCCTTACATTATGACCTTGCAATTACACATTAGGCAAACTCATTTATACTACCAGAAAGTGCTGTAATCAGTCGTTGCATTTGGGTGAAATGATTATATAGAGCACCACAAGCTCCCTGAGAAATAAATGAATTCTACAGTGTTTGATATTTGTAACAAATTATTTGTGAAAACACAGAGAAGCATACATTTGCCAGAATTTGTTATATGTTTACGAACTAGATAGACTGTGTGGAAATCCTATGAATGTGTAAATAAATAAGGATGCAAAGAAAGAGCTTCAAACTTCAAACCTCATGTACTTAACAACAACCCATTACTTTACTGGTCGTATGTCTTACAGCTGATGAGTCTGCACTATACATTACATTCCAAATTTGTTCCAGTTTAGTAGTTTACTTAGCAGGAAAAGTTTAAGGACATCATTATTCATTTAAGTTCAGCTGTAAAACATAAACAACTCTCAGACCTAAAAAAATAAAAATAAAAATAACATAAAAAATTGAAGCTGCCCAATGCAGAACGGGTTAATATTTCCACGGCTAATAGAGCTATATTTGCCTGAGATTGTCAATAAATAATAAGAGCATTTTTTCTAAGGTAGTCATCCCTATTTTTCTTGCTTTCCATGAAACAGTAAAGGATGATACATGGTTTGTAGAACCCATCTCCACTCTGTGCCTATCATTTCAGACACGCACACACACAAAACACCACAATAGAAAAAGCAAAACAGGGCCAAAATAAACACAGCTTGCTCTTACTGCCTGTTTGAATATATAAGTTTAGGTTGGGTATCAGGAAACACTTCTTCACAGAAAGAGTTGTTAAGCACTGGAATAAGCTCCCCAGGGAGGTGGTTGAGTCACCATCCCTGGATGTGTTTAAAAATCGTTTGGATGTGGTGCTCAGGGACATGATTTAGCAGAGGGTTGTTACAATTAGGGTACTATGGTTAGGCTGTGGTTGGACTCAATCATCTTTTCCAACCTAAGTGATTCTATGATTCTGATTATTACAGTGGTCATAGCACGAGCAGACAATTGAAGAAATGAGCAGCTCCCAGTGCCAGCAAGCTTGGAGCATGATCTGGGACTGAAACACAGGTGCCCACAAGAGAGGGCTGTGGGCTGCAGTCCTGAATGCTGACCTTTCTGTAAGGCACTGTCCCACGCAGGTTAGCAGTGTGACACACCTGTGGGAAACCACAGTCCTTGTTTTGTGTTGATCTGTGTCACACCTCTGGAAGTGAAGCTTTGTTGTGGTGGGTATGTTTCTCCACACTTTTGCTGACTCAATTAATTCCTGGTATGATGCCATGGTAGCCTGTTTTAAGTCATTTTTGGTAGGAAGGTGATACATTGCACACAAATAACTTTTCAAACTTTTGCTCCTACTGAAGCCAGAGACAGATTTGCTACCAACCTCAGAGCACACTTGGATAGAATGCAAAAGCCAAACTTCATCTTGTTTGTATCCTAAAATACCATCACATCCACATTCTCCTGAGGCAAATGTCCCTTATGGCATTGTCCTTCTCCCTCTGCTCCTCACAGCTCCCTTTGACAGAGCCAGCTGCTGCAGACTTGTCTTTGCTGAGCTGAGAGACAGGTGGTATCTTATCATCCCCCATCTTCATGTGGCAGGCCTCCAGTGAGGATTACCCTATGTAAGGAGCTAGTAGATGATGTCTGTGTACAGCAGGGCTCTGCACACAAGTCTGGCAAAGAACGGAGTCCCTGAAGAGCTCCTGGAAGAAGACTTATCTGTTTTTTTCCTTCTGTGTTAATACTGTGGCACCACAATAGCGTCCACACGTAACATTTGGGAAATTAACTCAACAGACACTGTTTTTAAATGAAACCCAGTGGAGCTGTAATTGAGGCTTTGTCTCAAGAGAGCCATACTGGAGATGGGATGAGGAAGACAGAGAAGATTTATTACAAAATGTCTCCCAGATCTTCTTGAATAGACAGTAACATCTGTGCAAGTTTAGCCTCAAAAAACAATAATAATAATAATAAAGGGTAGCCAGAGTTCCTGGTCAAATGTCCCTTTCTATTCTGTTGTGCATAGCAAGCTATTGTGTCCAAGTCAACACAGTAGACATCGGTTTAACAAAACTGCTACAGCACATAAGTGGCATTTTTGCTTTGCATAGGGCTGTGGTGTAGTTCAGTTTTACTGCAAAGGAACATAAAAAGCTTGACAAGTGAGAATCTACAGGAAAAATAATCCTGTGTGCACAACATTTATGGCATGGTCTCAACCTCGTATTTTGCTCCCTGCCAAATGTCTGTTGGGTGACAGCCCTCTGCTTTCCCAATCTACCTTTCCCAAGGCAGTCTCAGGCAACACAACAGGAAGGTGCCCAAGCTCAAAGGCCAGCAGGGAAGGCTGATTTCACTGAAATTTCACTGGTGACTGATGGAAAGCAGTGAGCTTACTCCTCTGCTAGAGATGTGCACCTTCTAGGTGGGCAACCAGGGCTAACAGTGGCAAGGCTGGCTGTGGAGAAACCTGCCTTCTGAGACTGCAATCACATGTAGTTTGGGCAAGTACCCTTCAACGCAGAGGCTGCCTTAAGCTTGTGACCATTACAGTGCTCTGTTGAAGATAACTCCAGTGATGTGCCTTTTCAAAAGGTCTGACAAGAGGACAATGCAGTTGGGAGTGCTCTATAAGAGCTGCTCTTAGCCAGGAGAGCTCCAAGAGATTTCACTGTGCGCATTTTGTCCCATGTTTACAGATCATACAAAAGGTAAACCACCCTGTCAGTGCTGACTATTCATTATGGTGCTTTTGCTCCTCTGCTGCACTTTGTACTGCATGATTGCCAGAAAACACTCCTGATAGAGGCACGAGGCAGTGGAAGGAGCCCTTGTTTAATGCTGAAGTAGCTCCTCTTCCTACACCTGGCTTAAAACAAAATGAAGCTCCCTTACAGATGTATGGAATCACTCTGTGAGAGCTGGGAGCAAGCACTCAGCTTCACCGCACTGGCCCAGCACTACCAATGCCTGGTGCAGTTGGGCCACTGTGAGCTGGGCCTTTCCCCAGCTGAGTCATACAAACACATAGACAGCTTCCTCTCCAAAAACATAGAATCATAGAATTGCTCAAGTTGGAAAAGACCTTAAAGATTATCAACTCCAACCGCAACCAAATCATACCACTCTAACAACCCATCACTAGCTGAAAGAGACTAATGATGGGTAGGAGGGACATGCAGGGGCAAAGAATTATCAGGAATGAGGACAGCAGCACAGCTCCTAATGGCCGGCACGGCTTTGTCTCACTGAGCTGTGCTGTGCTCTACCTATGACTTGTCCACCAGTGTTCTGATGGGGTATGGGGATGTAGCACATGAGAAGGATATGGGAGTACTCAGGATAGCTGAGGGGAACAAGTTCCTAGAGGCATGCTGCTCCTCCAGCAGTCCACTGAGCTGGGGCATGTCATCACCCCCCTCTCTCCCTTCCCCTCTTGGCCCAAGGGAAGTCCTTCAGACCTGTGCGAACAGAGTGTGGTTCAGCTGCAGAGAGTTCAAGATTATTTCTCCTACAGAGAGGAGAAAAAAAAAGTCACATGTGTTATTGATAGGCAGCGTAATGTCCTGTGACATCCATGCTCAATCTTTGCACGGCACTGAGTCCTGTGCTCCACAGCTGGCATGAAGCTGAAGAGGAAAACAATGAGCTTCCTCTTTCTCCTCTTCTCCATGTTGCATTGATGCAAAGTGAACAAAGCATGGCTGTGGGCAGCTCTATCGGCGATCTCTGCTCCCCGTGGCAGATCAGGCTGCCAGCACCTGCCTGGTGCCAGATCCAGGCACCACCCGCTGCTCTACAGTCATTTACCTCAGAGCTGAAGGGACTTAACAAAATCGATGTGTTAAATAACCAGTTTTAGCAGGCACGGGGCTTCTTCCCCTATGGAGTAACAGCATGGCATTACGGGTTTACTAGCAGCACTCCAATTCTTGCTGGCAGCAGGCATCTGCTGTCTGATTAAGATTTGCAGGAGTAGGTCTCCAGTGGCTAGTTTCAACATGGATTTAACTTCAGCGAGGTCAAAGGTATAAACTGAGGGAGGAACTTTCTCCTCCAAGATCTTTATTTAATAGCAACCTGCTAATTATGATAGAGTGCTGGGCTGCTGGGGAGTCCCCTGCCAGCCCTTGGACATTAAATGCTGGCTCGGGGCCGTTTGCCAGGGAAGTCCTTGCAGAGATGGTGCTCTGTCCCCAGGCTGGAGCAGCTGCTGCTGGAATTGCCTGAGCAGCTCTTGCACGGTGCTGCCACCGAGGGAGAGATCTTCATCTCTGCCATTGTTTACTCTTTTGTCTGGTGACACTTGCGGCTGCACTAGCCACAGCCAGATTTTTTTTCCCCCCTATTTTTGTGCTTTTCAAAAGGGTAGGCAGGAGGTGGAAAGAGCTTCAGTTATCTGTTCGGTGGGTGGCAGTGTTTTGTTTTTCTCTCGCTGGCTGTCAGGGCGGATTCACTGCTGGGCTGTGGTTATGGCTCTGCACAATTCTCTTTACATGCTGCAGATGTGGATCTCAGCTCATGAAGATGCACTTAACTACTGTTTCTGGATTTGCCTCCCTGATCCCAGTTAAATCCTGTCCTCAATGGCAACGTTTTGAACTGCAGCGTTACTCCACCAGTAAAAATGGTGTAACCCTCCAGATTTACATTCTTCTGAGCAGAATTAATCCTCCTGGATCTAGGCAGGATTGCCTTCCCATTTTCCTCCTTCATCACATAAATGTGGGCTGTTAGCCTGTAGCTGGCAGAGATGACCAGAAAGCACTGAATAATCCAGGTGTGCAGGATAAAGCAATTTGTCTGCAGTATGTGGAAACAAAGTGGTGATTTCTGCAGAGATTTAAAATGGGCTGGTGCAATACAAATTGCACGCAGCCACCAGCCAATACATATTTTACGCACTGCACCAGGAAAGCTAAAGAATATATTGCTCAGACGTGCAGCATTAGCGAAGATCTGAAGCTGCACGCAATTTCACATTGAAAGCCAAGCCTGGTGGGGAGGGCTGGAGAGAAGGAGGGAGGAGGAGGGAAGGAATGAGACAAAAGGAATGGAAATCAGATGCTTTGTCAGTGAACTCGCTGCTCCTTGACTGGAAGGTGCCATAGTTAGAGAAAATTGGAAGGATGTGTTGGTGATGATGTGAGGAATTAAGCTGTGTTGAAACGTTAACATTGGGCAGTCGTGGACCAGGCACATTCTTCTCTCACCTTTCCAGCAGAACCTCCCAGAGAAACAATGAGATTATGTGAAGCACCAAGACAGTGAGGAGCGGGAGGACTGAGATGTAAGGTGGAGAGGCTGTGGAGGTGATTTACAGCTGCAGGGACCTCCCTGTACAGGCACTAGAGCAGGAGGAGGTAGCGGGGCGGGAGAGGCTGCTGTTTGCTGATCTTGAACAAATGTCAGAAATACAAGCACACACTTTTGAAGTGTAAAGCAGGCACTGGTCTCACAAAGGCATCTATTTGCTGAGGAGGCTTGTAACCACAAATATAGCATTGTCCTTTCCAAGCGAAAGAGGAGAGAGACAAAGGCAGCGTGGTGCAAAGGAGCAGGCTGGGGGTTATTTCTCCACCATAACGCTGCTAAAGTGACGAGGTGACCACGCTCCAGTTCGCAGCACTGGCCTGCTCTCACGGAGTGCTGTGCCGGGTGCTATGCAGCAGGAGGAAGCAGTCGAGCTTCCACCGGCATTCACGACTGAGATGCAAACAAACAGAGCAGGGTACCAGAATGATAGCACATGGATGGGAATGGAACACAGTCCACCCAGAGCACTAGAAGAAACAAGGAGGCCCAAATAATCTTCCCTAGTTTATAAAAAAACAACTGTTTTGCACACAGATAAATTTATTCTAAAACAAGCAAACAAACAAACTGAACCAAACTAAAACAGAAAGGGGTGGAGAGAAGTGGGTGGTGCTCTGAATTTCATATGAATCCAAGCAGCTGCTTGGAAGAATAAAATTGTAATGGCAAAAATTTTGCCTTGGGGAATGAACGTGCTGCAGCTGACAGAAGCACTGGAGGACAATGCTTGAAATCTATTTTCCTGACTCGGCAGCATTTTTGCCTGAAAGGTGCATACTAGCTCTTCCAGGTGAGTGCAGAGGACAAAGAAGGATTGTCCACAATGCACAAACTCAAAGTAACATTCAGAGTAGGAGGGCAGTTTATTTTTTTTTAAATAAAATATACTGTTCAAAAAGACAATCTCCATTTGGATTGAGAAATGGGTCTCAATGCAAGTTTACAAAAACAGGAAGAACCCTCAGCCACCTAAAATACTAGAGCTAGTTTTTAACAGGAGCTGCTCATGAAACGAGCACATTCTGATCAGACAACTTTCTTGTCCCCTTAAGGCGGTGTAGACAACTGGGCTGACGGTAGTTTCAAGCTTCTACTAAAATAGCAGTGAGGTAGCAGTGTAGAGGCTACAGATGAGACCAGCCTGGGAGCACAGCCATATATAGTCTACATGAGTGCGTCTCTGATGGAGGTGTCTGAATGTGGCTCCAACATGATTTATGGCCCTACAGCTGTGTTTGCCTGGTGATTTGCAAGGAGTGTTAGACTGTGAAGTGAAGGTGCTGAGAGGGGACTTCCCGTCTGCTGTGCGTGTCTTGTCTCGCTGCCAAGGAAGACCCACTTGATCTCTGTGTCACAGTGGGATTGCTTTACTCACCCAGAATTTTGCCACATGCTTCGATGAAGGTGAGCACCTCGCACAGCATGAGGCTTCTTCACATGGCTACGGCTTCGTAGCAGGGATCTCCAGTGTTTTCCGTTCTGAGCGTGAGGAGCGCTGCCTCCCCTGCTTTGCAGCCTCTAGGACTGCCCTGGGAGTGAATTTGCCGATTAATACACAGAGCTGAGGGTTTCACATTCGTGAGAGAGAAGGTGGAATCATTTGTCCTTTAGTCCCTTGGCTGTCGATAGTTTTCTCTGCTCCAGCTGTCTGCATGCCATTGGCATAAAAAAAAACACTTCAGAAATGGAAGAGTGAATATCTCCCACACGGCTGTGAGGCAGAAGGGAAGGCTTTTGAGAGGGAACTACAGCCATCAGATATCTCTGAGCAGAACTTGAGGGCTTTCCTGGGAAATGGAAATGAGCAAGAACAGCAGGGTGGCCTGACAGCCAGTCTCCCATGGGCTGAAAACATCAATGAGCAGGATTAGGTAAATTCCAAAAGTTTTTGACAACGTTTGTAATAAATGGCATTTAAAACCACCCATTGCACCTAGCACAGCAGTGTCCTGTTTCCAGGTCTGTTCTGGGCACTGGGTCCCCTTTGTTGCTCAGCACTGTGAAGCAGCACGGCCAGTAACATCTGCATGGACTTTTGGAATGCCTGCACATTTTGTAGGCATCACATTGTCCCTTTACAGCCTGTGAACCCTGCCCAGGAGCACTCGTGGCATTTGTGGCTTAGTCTTAGCAGATCTCAGAGGCTAAAATAGAAACCTAAATGTACTGAACCGGGGAATCCCTGTCACCAGCAGTGAGCCATCAATGTGGGCAGGGAACCAGACCATTGCTTTCCTGGAGAAATCTTCTCAAATAACCTAAAGTAATCCTAAAGTAACCATGTGTTCATTATCATCAGATGTTGCCTTCTGAAGGCCCCTGCTGGAGGTTCACCTATGTATGGCTTATCTCCTGCTATACTCTGAAACTTGGGACAGGTGGGAACAGCCCCCAAGAAGGTGTGAAATGGGCCTTGATAAACGGGTGTTTTGTCATGGTCCTGCCCACCCCTTCCTTCTTACCCTGCAAGAAGTGCTCAGGTGCCCCACACAGCCTGCTGAGAGGACTAACATGGAGGCTAAAGGGAGTTTTCCTGTAAGAGAACCTTAGGAAGCTGGGATAAAGGCAGCATTGCGGGGCTGTACAAGGAAATTAAATTCATTTACTCTTTTGTGAAATTTTTATTGGACTCTGGTGTCTGCAGCTGCTATGCCTATGATTGTGGATTTATACTGAGACATAATTTCTAAAAGTGGGGTGAATCTGTGTGTGCAGGGCAAGGATATCAGCCACAGAGGGCTGATTAAGAATTAAGAATTAAGAATTAAAAAACAATTAAGAATTCCTAGCATCATGACCAAGTATTCACAGCTGCCACAGAGGTAACAGCATGCCCAGAGCAGCGGTCTGCAGGAAAGTCAGGGATATCTAGCACTCAACATCCATCTCCTTTACTTTACAGCACCTTGAAAATGACCAGGAAGATCTTCACCAACACCAGGGAGCGATGGAGGCAGCAAAATGTCAACAGCGCCTTTGCCAAGCTGAGGAAACTTATTCCCACCCATCCACCAGACAAAAAGCTGAGCAAGAATGAGACACTACGGCTTGCTATGAGATACATCAACTTCCTTGTCAAGGTGCTGGGAGAGCCAGGCCTGCAGCAGACAGCAGTGGCAGCACGAGGCAGCATCCTGGGATTCTTCCAGCAAGCACCATGCTTGCAGAGTATGGAGGAGCTAACTCTCATTGAAAGCTGTGGTGCCTCTTCTCCTAGCATGAGCAGCAACATTGCAGAATGCTGGTCAGAGACTTCATCTCCTTAGCAGAGAACGAGAGATGCAGTCTTGGTGTTAGTCTGATAGTCACTATCTTTGTGGGTTGCCTCTCTATGTACAATGATGATTTATTTGTATTTATTACTGCTTTATTTAAGTTTCCATTTAATGGCAAAGGAATTCCTTGGTCAGCTAGCAATTGAAAGAGCAATTGAAAGAGGTCATGCTCTGGGAACTAGGAAAGACTCACTGCTGTAACAGACAATTCTAAGCCAGAAAAGCCACTGCCCTGACCTCCTCTATCAGTTGGGGCCATAGAAATCCATCCAGTGGTTCTATCAGGGGAAGAGATTATTCTCCCATGGCATTTTGAAGAAGCACTCTGAGCTTAAGAAATGATGAATGTGCCACAAAACGTGTCCAAAAAGACACCTGGCCATGGCAGTGAAAGGTTTTGAGGGATGTCGTATTTTCTCCAGTCCTCCACTGCTGGTTCTAGTAACCACCTGCATTCATTGCAAATCTTATTTCCAACTTGAACTTCTTTGAAAATACAAATCCTGACCCTTGAACCTGGCTACATCTTTATCAGACTGGAGGAATCCCTAATATTACAGCAAAATGCTATTTAACAAAATTTAAAACTAGCTTGAAACAAAAATGTTGTTTTAAAATAAAGGTAGAGTCAAAGATGAATTTCAGAGAAATCTGTGAAGCCCATACCTAGCAGTACACAGCATGTGTACATGAAGGAAGCTGGCTGACTACACTCCAGCTGCTATCAAAACCCATCAAGCAGATTGCTGGCTAAATGCCTTTGTTCTTCAACAGCTGTAAAAACAGGGGAAGCCCTCGTTCTGAGCAAGAGGTCTCAGGAAAAAGGCCTGAATGACACTCTCAGAAAACCTTTATGGAACACAAGCGATCACTGCCCTTCTCGTGCACAGGTGGGATGTAATGAGCAACGTGCTCTAGTGCCTGTTTGGCACAGGCTGCATGCCAGGTGTCTTGGCAACCACCATGCTGTATTCAGGCAATAAGCAGGATGAGCAGAGTTTTGTGAGGGTGATCACTGTGGGTTGTTACACAAATCAATTCCCTGAATTATAACCTGTATCAGAAAAGTTTTGTCCTGCTCATGAAAGGTACAAAGCTGCTGAGAGCAAGACAAAAAGTTACGTTGGGCTCAAGTAGACCTTCTTCAATGTTAACATATTTTTCCTTTGACAGAAGTCCTTTCTATTTCCAAATGAAACAAGGTACGTGTCAGTGTTTAGAAGAAAACTCTATGGCAGGTAAAGAAACAGATCATCCACATGCCAAAGCATCTCCCTGGGCTGTTTCTTCTTATTTGTGACACAGGGAGCTGCCTTCAGGAAGCGGAGACAGGGCTTGTTTAGGTAACAAATACAGTTACCTAATATTACTAACAATACTACCTGAGGGTATTTGCCACCCACAGCTCAGCTGCATTTACAGCTTCACCAAACAGCAGGCATACTTTTCTCCTTCCTCCTTGGCATCTTTCAGGGCTGCACAAAAAAAAAAAAACAAAAAAAACCAAACAGGTCTGGTTCTTGTGAAGTGCATATTGTGCTACTTAATGCACTGACAGAACAACACGGCTCACTCCGTACAGGGTTGATGCTGTGGGGTGCAGGAATATCAGTGGAAACCTTTGACCAAAAGAAAAAAAAGTTTAAATGGTTAATGACCATCTTGTTTCTGAACACTGTGAATCTCCACTTGCTTGTTCCTGCATTACTGAGTTCTGAGGGCTAAAGATGGTACAGGAGAGCTGCTGAGTGGAAACACACAGGAGTCTTTTGCATGATCTGTGCAACTAGCACTGCCTTCTCCCCACCTCTCCATCCAAGGTAATGAGACAAGACGTTCTTCTAGCTTTTCAATGAATTAGTCCAAATAAATCAGAGCACTGATTGGTGAAGTGTGATGGTGTTCTTTGTTCTATCAGCCACTTGCTGTCCTAAGAAACATGTGTCACCAAGACAAGTCAAAGCATCTTATCAGCAGAATTATTGCCTGGGGAAGGCAAAAGGAAACCTGTCAGTTCTGCAATGTAACGTGCTTGTAATATTCCCTATCCCTTCAAGTTCCTTTCTCAGTATTGTTTTGGTTCTCATCAGTGTTTTCTTTCTTCTCCTTCTCCATTTAGGAGCCCCCTACTTTCACATCCCATGTGTATTTGACTAAATCTATTGGCCAAAGAGTTTTTTGTCAGGTTGTTTTTTTTTTTCCTTCGTGTTTTGGGGATTTCTTATCTGTACAATCAGGAACAAATATGGTGTGCCTGATCACGTTTTGTGCTACATTATGTTATTTAACATCTAATATATTCCAAATAAATTATTTAAGAAATGAATCTCTCTTTGTCTGTAAATTTCTCTAAAATTTTGTTTTACAGTTGCATACCACTTGGCAGAGGATATCAGATTCACTGCAATGTAATTTCCAGTAAATATTCATTCTTCTATTTAGACCTTATGCAAGATTCTTGATCTTAGAAACAACTTGGAAGTAATATCAGATGACAAACCACGTTAGGAATTCTTTGTTTTTTGTCACTAATGCTTTCTGGTGATTTTCCAACTCAAAACATTCAGTGGTACTTTATGATGTGCAAGAGAGGCATGTTTGTGCAAAACATGCCTGAGAAAGATTTCCCAGGGGATTCTATATAATAATAATGAAATCAGCAAATGTGAACTTGAAGATATGTATTTATACCATGCAAGGCTATGTCAACTCAGAGAGGATCTTCTGCTTGCTGCAGGTAATGCCACACTGGTTGGTGCACTCAAAATTGTCTGGGAAGATAATGGCTCCTGTGGCATGGAGATCTACCACATCAGTTGTAGCTGGCTGAAAACATCTCTCACATATCTTGGCAGTGGCAAAACCTTAGTATAAATGACATAATAGTCACTTATACTAAGGTTTATAGTAATAGTCCCTAATAGTAAGATCCCTACTGTGTCTCCTACAGGTATCTAGTAGTGCTAAAGTGGTTTGAGTGGCACTTTCTTCCTTTTCTTGGGGGGGCACGGGGAGGAGGGAGAGGTGTAAGGGGAATAACATGGCTCTTAATACTGCATGGAAAACTAATTAAGGTGGTCATCTTATAGAAGAATTTTTGGTGTCTCCAGATAGCAAATGGTATGATGCAAGGTTAAAAAATAAGTTATGTTTCTCTCCAACTCATGGTACAAGCTAGCTTGAGTGGAGTGAGGCGTCCTCACATGCCTCTGTGAAGCAGAAATCCTGATGAATCATTCCTTTACTCAGAATTTCCATGAAGATCAACAGAAGAATATATCTCCACATTTCAGACTGAATGAGGATTACCTTTTACAGAGGGTGGCTGCCAGGGCTGCCAGTAGAGAAGTGGCACTCTTCTGCTATTGTAGAACCTAGGGGAACTGTTGCCAGTAAAGTTTAAGTTTAAGTTAACCACAGCACCCCTAAGAACAAGCCTGTTGTCCAGACTTGTGTTCATCATTTGGTCTTCCACATTCTCAGTATCTGCTTCGTGCCTATGGATCCTAACTGAAGTCTCCTTAGAGACTGGGGTTGAGTAAAGGAAGAAAAGTGCTGAGACCATGTCTTGCAAGAAGGCTCTAGTGTTGTGTGAATTCTAGTGAGGGCCAGCCTGTGGTCAGAGGGAGGCCAGGCATAAAGTCAGGGTTTTGTCCTGTGATTCAGTGGATTCAAATCCTAGCTGACATGAAACATACTGCATCTAGCACTGCATGTTGTGCAATGCATACACAGATCTGGATGGTGCTTTTTTTTCTTTTTTCTTTTTTCTTTTTAAACCTAGATGTGTTGTTGTTCAGATTGGGACAATTTTGCAGTAAGACATGCACTCAGCAGCCTTATTAGTTATAGTGAGACTAAATCAGGGAGGATGAGGCTACAGTGGACTTAAGGGAGACCCACACGATTCCTGAGTCAGCCAACGTAAATGGCAAAAAGGTGTTATTTAGGACACTAAGATACATCTCAGCATCTTGTTCTGAGCTCGAAGTAGAAGCTGCAGCACCAAGGTGTTCCAGAGACGCACAGTTAAGGAAACATTTAATAATTTATCTTCCCATATCTAACTGTCTCCCATGAATTTATCTGCTGCTAGAGAATGATATGCAGTGACCATAGCTAAAGTAGTGTGAGCAAGGCTGATCTGACTTTTGTCCTTTGAAGGCTGGGTGATGAAAAGAGGTGGAGAGAATAGGCGACTTAACTACTGACCTGTGGGGCAGAGGTCACTTGAGAGCCAATCTTAAATCTAAAGGCCAAAGACAAAGTGTCAGAATAGAAATCCATCAGTTTTCAGGGATATAATTGTATTTTTAGTGCAGCAGCTGCTATGAGAATTGAAAGGGGGAAGGTGGATATAAGCGAAGAAGCTCAAACAAGTGGAGAGGTAACAGAAAGTAGACAGGTTACTCTGTATCTGATCAAGAAATGCATCTGCTTGGATTTATCCTAATTGTGCTGTTGATAAGCTAACCCTAGAATTTTCAACACACTCTGGGTCGGTCCAGGTCTTCTCTGTGAGAAACAGACTCATCCCATTGTATTCTCTGCCAGCCCCCTTCCTATGTGTGTGAACAAGTGCATATCCCATCCCTCCATGGTTTGTTTTGCTGCCACATATTGCAAAACCAATAGTGCACAGATGAGGGTCCTCTGCTAAGTTCCAGCTTTAGCATCTTCTGGAAAGAGATCCCTCTGGCAAAAACACAGACAAAGAGCAGCCATCTTTTGGGTGAAAGGCCTGGAACACAAATCTTATGAAGAGCAGCTGAGAGAACTGGGATTGTTCAGACTAAAGAGGAGGCACAGGAAAGACCTTATTGATCTCTACACTCACCTGAAAGAGAGTTGTGGCAAGGTGGGGGTTGTCTTCAGTTCCCAGATAACAGTGATAGGATGAGAGGGAATGGTCTCAAGCTGGGGAGATTCAGGTTATTAGGAAGAACTGGAACAGGCTTCCCAGGGAGGTGATGGAGTCACCATCCCTGGAGGTCTTTAAGCAAAGTATAGATGTAGTACTTGGGGACATGATTTAGCAGACAATATTAGTGGTAGATGGGTGGTTGATCTAGATGATTTTAGAGTTTTTTTCCGACCTTAATGACTCTAAAATTCTGTGTCTGCAATTCTTCTGCTGAGTGTCAGTGTCACAAAAGAGCATAGGGGTGGCTCAGGATGCAGGGTAGGAAGAAGTCCTTGTTGTGGGTCTCAGTATGGACTACGTTGGGCCTCAGATGCGTCTTCCAACTTTTGTGTTGGCAAGCAAAGCAGGGAGGTATTCACAGGTAGAGGGAAGAAGTTTCCCAAGACCCCACTTTTCTGTTCCATTACACCTGGCTAGTTCTGAACAAGACTGAATAGCTCAGACCTGGGGAAGAGCCTTCACACTGTTCAAGGTTAGCCATGAAATACCTCTGTATGATGCTTAAGAAACCTGTCAATGCTGAACAGGGGTGAACCCAGGATGCAGATCATTGTTAACGGTGGAGTTGGATTATAGCATTCGTTTTCTCTTGGTTTTGGCAAACGTTAGATGTCCAGGAGCTGAGAGAGGCTAGGAACAATCAACATTAAATCTTCATCAAATCAAAGAGGATTACTGTGTTCTGATAGGTAGGTATATAACCAGCTAAAATACGATCTACAGAAATCCCAGATTCAAGGCTACATTGTTAAATTCAAGCTTTAAAAGGGTTTACACATACTGGAAAGATGTGAGGACTTCAAAGAGGAATCTACAATGGCTAAAATTACTCAGACTGGAAGGAGGTTATTAGACCTAGAAAACTAGGCACAGAAATTCAGGCCAACTGACTGTATTTTACTGCCTGTAGGGTAACAAATGTTTCAGAAGAAAGTATTTGGCCCTATTAAGAGCTGAGTAACAGTTTCTGATGTGATCTCTGTCACTCTGAATGGGAAAAGCCCATTGCCAAATGTGAGGATGGCTGCTGGCGCACCAGAGCAAGTGAGCCTGGCAGGCTGTGTTTGCCAAAAGCATTCAGCACTGGCACTGCTTTGGGTGGGAAATGTTCCCTTTGCTGCAAAGGCAGCAGAAATAACTTGGTGCTGAAGGGAGCTGCCCTTTCTGGCTCCTCTTTTCTCTGTGTTTTCACACACAGAAGAGCTGCCAGCTGTTGTGGGGTGAACATGCCCAGCCAAAGCATTTGGCAGAGGATATTCCAGTCTCAAAGGACACATTTCTGCATAGACACAATGCAAACGGGTGTTCCCCAACACCTGGATATGGGCATGAGGAGAAACACTCATTACAGGCAGTGTTAGCAGACAAATTTTACCAATCTACTGTGATCTGGTGAGCAGATTAGAAAACATTTGTATACATATTCCTCTCATCATCTATTGGACCTTTGCTAAAGCTCACTTCCGCTCATGTGCAAATTTTGTCTTTAATTCTTCTTTCAGATGAAGGGAAAAGAAAAATAACAAAAATGAAAAGGAAATACCTTTGAAAGTGAGAGAAAGCATATATGATGAATCTTACATGTCTGGCACACTTGTCTCGTGGGTGCATAGACTTCCTCTGTGTTACTTATGTATATGTCATCAAAACAGAACACTATCATCTCATTTCTGCTACACTTAATAAATAAATCAAATTGTTGGGTAATTCAGAAAGCTCTATGCAGAGACTCCTATTAATTTCAAACATTTCCAGAGTGTTTTCCAGCAGCACAGGCAGCTGAAACAATACATAGAAGTATTAATTATATTTTTAATATCTTAATACGTTTTATGTTTTTGTTATACATTTGATATATTGATTGCCTACTTCTAAAGGTAAATAAGTGAAAATGATGGTAAAATGATAAAAAAAAAACCCCACATTTCTTTACTTCTTCTCACTACATCATTTAAACACTTTGAACAGTTCTCAACCATGTGCTGTTAAGGTAAATAGAAGCACAAATAGTATTTCTTCTTGAAATCTACAGGTTTGCATCAGCCATGCGCTTGTCATAAATACTGCCTGAAAGCTTGACTTCCTCTGATATTTATGTTTGCTTTTATCCTGCCTCTGAAGTACTGAAGTCTAAGGCTGAGGTTCACAATAAAACTCCTGATCTTGAGGGCTCAACTTAAAACATTTCAGGGTTGTCATGAGTGCTTTTTGGGGTGCTTTCTGGGTAGGGAGCTTTTGTGGTTTACCTTGTAATTTCTGACCATGTGTGCTTTTAAGATACCTCAGAAAGATGAATGTGAATCCACATGGAAGAGCTGGCTGTGCAGAAGCAGCCCTGGAAGGCATGTGAAGACTTTTACTAAGTCAGTGATTTCATATTGCTTTCTGTGTATATAAAAATGCATAGTCTCTAGCTGCTTTAAAAACCTGTGACTATGGATTTGTGTCTTCAGTTCTGTAGGAAGGTTCTTTTCACAGCAAGAGCAGGAAGGTGCTAAATAGGGCAGGCACTAAGGCAATCAAGCAGGTTAGTTACCAATTTTAGCAATGCAAGCTCACTACAAGAAAAACAACAACAACAAAAACCAAAGCAATAAAAATCCCCACCACACTCCACCACCCCCACTCAGTAGGCTTTTTTCCTACAATGTCTCTTATCAGTCTCTTGCAGAGATTCTAAAGCTCTTATCTTGATAGTCCAGATTACCAAACTGATCTCCTCTCCATGATGAATGGAATCAATATTTTCTACTGTCAGCAAACCTTCATTCCCAAAACAGATAATCAATTTACAGAATTCTCCCCTCCCCTCCCCTCCCCTCCCCTCCCCTCCTCTCTCCTTCTCCTTCCCCCAATTAATTCCTATGCTTTAATACCATCTAAGAGTCCTTAGAGAGAAGAGGATCTGCTTGCTATGCAGGTGCAAGTTTTCAGCACCACAGCACAACAGCAATATCACCCCCTTCTGCCCTCCTTAGGGCTTCTCTTTGTGAACCACTTTTTCTTTTTCCTCCTTTTCAGCTCTACAACCCCATGAAGCTAATCTGATTATGCTAATTTGTACTTCATGAACCCAAACACCGTAAGGGATCTGTGGAGGGTGAGCCAGGCTGGGGATGAGGGTGGTGAGGACAGGATTGAGGGTATGGGAGGGGGAAACACAGCATTGTCTAATGGGTTCAAGCCAGTTAACAAAAAAAGCTGTCTGTATTGTCAGACAAAGCACACTCTGGGTAACCCCTTGCTGCTCTTGACAACTTAGAGTGTTCCAAACTGGCCTGCGTTACTGAGCAGAAAAGGGAGCACGGAGAATATACAATGAAGGCACACAATGGGAAGTCTGTTTCCTGTTGAACGTTGCCTTTCTTTCTCCTTAACTAATCCTTCCCAGAATCTAGTAGTTGAAGTATGGTCCATGGATTGTTAGTCAGGTGGTAGCTATGGCACTAGACAGCTTCTGATACAACCTCATCTGTTCAACTAGACTAAGGCTGCACTCAAAAATTATTGAATAATGGGCAATGCATTTTCAGGCATGCACACACAACTGCAAATAGGAGTCACCGCTGCAGAAGCTGGCCACATCTCTTTGCTTTAGCCTTGTTTTACCAGCATTATCTTTGCTATAATTGAAATTGTTGAGGAAACTGTTCTTCAAGAATAGAGAAAATCTGTTTCCAAGATAAAAGCAACCTTACTGTAGAGTTTAGGCAATCATAAAATCACAGAATTGTTTAGATTGCCAGGGGCCTCCTGAGATTGTCTGGTTCAGCACTCCTGCTCAAGCCATGCCACCAAAAGCAGGTTACCCACAAGAGCTTGTGCCAGTCGGACTCTGAATCTCCACAGACTGGGTTTGTAACGTCTATAGGAAATCTGTTTCCATGCTTATTCACCCCCACAGTAAGAAAGTCTTTTCTTGTGCTCAGATGTGTTTTAAGTTTTTAATTCATGCCCATTGCCTACCATCCTGTCAGCAGTCAACAATGAGGATTCTAGGTCCTTCTACATCATTGCCTCCCAATACACATTTTCACACACTGAGCAGAAATGTCTTGAAAATATTAAAGTGTACTCTTGTTGTTTACTTTTTTTCTGCACCTATTTCAGGCAGAAATTCAGAACGGTGGTTTCTGAGAGACAATTCTTTCCTCTGCTAAAGATAAATTATTTGTTGCTGGGAGAGAAAACGGGAAATTTAAGGAAGATATTTGTTCTGCACTCCACCTTAAGTAGCACGGCTCTCATTTCTCCTGCAAAGCAGACTGTTCAGTCCTACAGCCCTAAACGGAATGTGTTAGGGCAACATTTTATGAAAACAAATGGAGGAGTAAAAATGACTGTCTTAAAGCTGTCATCTCAGTTCAATTTTGGGCTCAGCTGTATTTGTACAATGTTTCAGGGAAAGCATTACATCTAAGATATTTGATAGGGCAGGAGACATCTATTATCTTGCCAGCAGTGCTCCTCTGTATCTTGAGATCTTGTTTGCTGAGCATGTCATGCATTACAACATGTAAATCAGTATTTAGCAAATCTAGCAGTAAACAAAATATTGAGTGGAATTACTAAGCAAAGGAGAAAAAAAAAATCAGAAAGGCAAAATTAACATAGTAAGTGTAAATAGAAAAAATACGCTTTCTGAAATTACTACATGTTGATTGGATTTCACATGGAAATCTCATTTGTTTTTCGTTTTCCTGGGAAATACTGAAGCTTATAAGACATGAGCCAAACCAGTGTTTTTATAACCTATGCTACATTGTACATAAATACATTCCATTAAACAAACAGCATGATATCTGAGACAAAGTAATCCCAGATCCTCTGCTTCTTCAAGGCCAGATTTTGGAAAGTACTGAACATCTAAAACCCTCTGATATCCAATTAACTTTAAAGGTCTGGGCTTTTGCCCTGCTGATGCATCCAACACAAAATATACAATGTATATAGCAGGGCTTTAAACTAGATTTGATGGGGGAAGTAAATTCTCTGAGTGACAGAGAAGAGCCAGGGAACCCCGTCGCTTTAGGAAGCAAAGGGGAAAACCTCCCCCAAGAAGCCCAGCAGAAGTGCCTGGGAAGTACATAGTATGGGAAATAAGCAGTATGAAATAGAAGAAGCCATGGTGCAGTTACATTATGTTAACGGTTTATGGGCTGGTTCAGCCCAGTTCTGTGACCAGCGGGGCGGAGGGATTTCACAAAATCCGAGCCTCCAGAAAAAGGGAACAGGGGACCCCAAAATAATTAAAAACAGCGGCAACAATCCAAGGAGAAACAAACTAATTTACTAAGTATAGTATCAGAATGCAAGATAGCACACTATAATACAATTTAATCAGAATTGAAGCTAATAAATCAAATATAATGAGAGAGAGAATGTCCGAAAGGTGGATAGGCCTCACCACAACGCTGAGGTGAGATGCACAGTCCAGTTGAGCAGCAGGGAGACGGGACGAGAGCCGACCATGAAGAGCAGACAAAAAAGAGCGCATGAGGTGACCTTGCCAGGACTTCTATCTCCTCTCCCTGAGCTCAAGGTCCCCTGGGGAATGTAGTTCTTCTTCTCTTCTGGGCAGGTACCCAGGACTTGAGCATTAACAGTTAAACTCCCAGTGCCCCACGTGATGTTGTGATGTGAAATTTGGAAAGCCAAAAATCACAAAACCATGACAGATAACTATGACCTAATTTCTGTCACAGAAACATGGTAAAATGAATCATACAGTGATGACTGAAAGCAACAAGCTTTTTTATAAAGGATAGGCTGGGTAGGAGGGGTGAGTGCCCTCTATGTCAAGAGGTAGATAGACAGCAAAGAGCTCCCTTTGAAAAGCAGCTAAGATTAAGTTGAGAACTTTGGGTTAAAAATAGGGATCAGACCAAGAAAGAACATCTGGTGATTGGGCCTATTACAGGATGCCTGACCAAGGGGAGCCTGTCGATGAGGCCTTCTTGTTTTAGCTACAAGAATGCTCACAGGCTCTCATCCTGATGAGGGATTTCAACCCCTGGATATCTGCTGGAAAAGCAACATGGTTGCAAGCAAGCCAAGAGACTCCAGGATAACTTCCTGGTCCAGGCATCAGACAGAGCAACAAGAGGTGAAGTGTTACTGGACCTGGTGCTCACCAATGTGGAGGAGAGCATTAAAGAGGCTAAGATTGGGCTGCCGTGACCATACGCAGGTTGAGTTCATGGCCTGGCAAAGAGCAGAGGCAGGACCTGCACTTCTGGACAGCAAACTTTAAACTAAGGAATTATTGGATGGGATCACCTGGGAAGCTGTTCTTAGGGATATAGGAATTGCACTGACAGATCTTTAAGGACACCTTTCTGAAAACACAAGAGCTTTCCCTTAACCTACTCTAGGTGGCCATTGAGCAGAGGTTGGTCCAGATGTTCTCCTGAGCTCCCTTCCAACATTAGCCACCCTGTAGTTCTGTGAGCAGTGTTGCAACCTGTTTAAGTCCTGTGAAGAAAACATCCAGTGATACATCTGCAGTTGGAGTATGAGTTCAAGCTCACTCTAGAAATCAACTCTGTTCTATAAGCACAGCTCATTAAAGCACATGATGGACTATGCAGATGCTTAGTCCAGTGCTGAAACCTAATCAGGGATGAAAAACCTGAGCACTCAGGCACTGAGTAACTCTGTTACTCAGATAAGAAACACTTTTGTGCCTCCACTTCGCAGTACAGATTTGCATCAACCAGCACTCCAGGAAAATAAAGTGATGTTATGTTAGGGAATAAATGTCTGTGTTAACTTCCTGAGCTTTCTCCTTGCAGGTGTTTTTATCAAAGCACTTTAGCAAACATTGAACAAACAAAAATGTAAGAGAGACATGAGAAAGTGACCTTTGGAGAAGGAGTATGGAAAAGAAGGAGAGTGATAGCACAGTTTATTATGAAGGTTGAAGCTCCACAGAGAAGGTATGGCCTGAGCATTCATGCATTCATTAAAAACTTGCAGGAGAGAAGTAAAAAAGACCTCACAGATGAACAGATGAAGTTCTGAGAGAAATGGGAGACTGAGACCTGTACTGAACTATGACTAAATGCATGGATCAAACAAGAAAATAAGGAAAGCTGGGATACAGCTGTGAAGAATCATAATGAAAGAAATAGGGTGCAACAGAGAGAGGAAGGAGACAAAAATGTACTAGAAAATCAAAGTAAGAAGCCTGAGGGGGATAAGTGACTGTTGGGAAAGTGAGGGAAATACAAGTGAGGCAGAGAACTATGGAGCAAATGGGGAACTGAACAGGAAGAGGACAAAGATCCTCTTAGGGGAACAGCTGTTTATGGGGGTGGATAGTGATAGGACAAGGGGAAATGGTTTTAAACTGAGACAGGGGAGGTTTAAGTTAGATATTAGGAGGAAGTTTTTCACCCAGAGGGTGGTGACACACTGGAACAGGTTGCCCAAGGAAGTTGTGGATGCCCCATCCCTGTGGATGGAATGGATGGTGGGGAATGCCTCCCCATGTGGAGGCATTCAAGGCCAGGCTGGATGTGGCTCTAGGCAGCCTGGTCTGGTGGTTGGTGACCCTGCACATAGCAGGGGGTTGAAACTGGATGATCATTGTGATTCTTTTCAACCCGGGCCATTCTATGATTCTATGACACTATGAAAGATAGATAGCATTGTGGGCAAACGACCACAGATCATGAGCAAAGCAGAGTGATGGCAGACAGTGGGAGTGTCCATTTTTGTATGTAGCAAAGACCCAGATTTTAACCTGGACTGATTTTGCTTAATAGATTTGAGTTTGAAAAATCTAAGAAAGGTGAATAAACTAAATATAGCAGTCCACAGAATATGAACATTTCTATTTGCCTGGTTTTGGAAAGTGGGGTGCAAGTTTTCAATCTAATGATTAAATAAGTTCTCCTCTTTTCCTAAGGTACCATCTTTCAATTCCAAGCCAGTGTCTGCAGAATCCCAGACATTAAGAAACACAACACTAAATAAGCATATTCCATATACAGCATTAACTTCAGAAGCAGGAAACCAGATCGTGCTTCCAAGCTAGGAACACAGACCTTCTCTTCGAAAATTATACCACCATAATTGCCAAAGGAAATGAATACAACATTATTAATAGGGTATGAATACTCTAGTTCAGATTCTCCATGGCTTTTGTAAGATGTACAGAATAACAACTAACTAATCTCATGCTCTACAAAGACTAAAGATGTGGATTTGAATTCACTTTGAAACCAGTTTTCTTCACCACTTCACTCTGCTACTGCCCAGTGTTACCTAATGGTTTTAGCTTTGATTGGAATGGACTAATAACAACTGTCTGTCCAGGATCAGTTATAACATGAAGCAAGGCAGCTGTCAAGAACAGCAGACAAGCATGTGACACCTCAGACTTTCACAGCTGTTTTGGAAGTAGAAATGTGGTAACTTCATAAATAGCTAGAATGTTTTCTGAAGAAAATTCAGAAAACATCCGTATTAATTTATCATTATTGTACTGGAAAAAAAAGCCAACATACTTCTGCAAAAAAAAAAAACCCAAAAAACTTTGGCATATGTGGATGCAGAGCTACTGCTTTTTTTTTTTCTTTGTTGTTGCTGTTTATTCTTATTCTTATTCTTATTCTTATTCTTATTCTTATTCTTATTCTTATTCTTATTATGTTGAGATTTACACCTCATGCACCATGGAATCCCAATGGTATCTTGGACTCCATCACAAGAGAGGTGGCCAGCAGGGACAGGGAGGTGATTGTCTCTCTCTACTCTGCCCTTGTGAAGCTCATTTGGAGTATTGCGTGCAGGTCTGGGGCTTCCAGTACAAGAGAGGACGTGGAGCTGTTGGAGAGGGTGCAAAGGAGCACCACTAAGATGATTAGAGGGCTGGAGCACCTGCCCTGCAAAGAGGGTGCTGAGCCTGTTTAGCCTGGAGAAGAGAAGGCTTTGAGGAGACCTCACTGTGGCCTTCCAGTATTTAAAAGGGGATTATAAAAAGGAGGGGAATCAACTTTTTACAAGGGTAGACACTGATACGACAAAGGGGAGTGGTTTTAAGCTCAAGGAAGGAAGCCTTACATTGGATGCAAGGGTATAGTTCTTCACAGAGTGGTGAGGTGCTGGAACAGGCTGCTCAGAGAGGTTGTGGATGCCCCATCCATGGAGGTGTTCAAGGCCAGATTGGATGGGGCCCTGGGCAGCCTGGTCTAGTACCAGATCTGGAGGTTGGCAGCCCTTCCAGTGGCAGGAGGGTTGGAAATTGATGATCTTGGGGTCCCTTCCAACTCAAGCCATTCTATGATTCAATGAACACAGTAGAATACTCATCAGCCCATTTTAAAATTTCTTATAAACACAATATTCCTTTTATCACCTCACCCACAAGAAATGAGGGGAGATCTCCTAGTTTAAAATCAAAAAAACACTAAGCCAATGTTTTACTAATACACAGAGTGTAACTAGCTTATAAACTAATGCCATCTTGTTATACTGACAGCAGAACCCCCAGCAGAGGATGCCATGTACTTGAGGACCTGAGTAATTCAGGCGCTGCTGCTGCCAGAGGTGCGGCATGAAAAGATGAGTAGGTGTGCTACCATTTCAGAACAGCTGAGTTTATTTACGTGAAGGGCAGGCACAGCAGCACGCATGTCTGCGGTGTAAACATTGCCACCACGCACGTGTCGCTGGCCCACATTTTTTTTCACGTCACCCAATTTTTGTTGCGGTCGTTGCCGAACATTAGGCTCTCGTTGATCCCACCTGCTGGTAACGAGGCCGGTGCCGCTCTGTGGCATGAAGCAGTACTGCAAGGAGCAGAAATGGTACGGCAACTTCCACAGCTTGTGGGCAGAACACCCTGCCAGGAAACCCTCTGCTGCTGCATAGGAACACGTCAGCACTCAGCGGGAGACAAAACCATACCGACCCGCTTTCCGCCAGAGGATGCAGCTACTAATGTATCACCTCCTGTCAGCTGTGGAAAGCAGTATGCTGCTCTAGAAAATAACTGGTTTTCATGCCTGCGCTCAAGCAAAGAAAGAAAGAAACCGAGAGCAAATAAAGTTGAATCGGAAAGCAGCGAGCTCACAGACGGACGTCCCTCCCGCCCCCCGCCCCCCAGCTGGGATCAGACCCGGCCCAGCGCACCGCCGCTCCGCCCTCCGACGGCTCCCGGCGAGGGCCACGCTTCTCGCAAGCGCCCGCCGCCATGGAGCTGGAGCAGGTGCCGCTGCTCTTCTCCCGCCTGCCCATGTTCCCCTTCTTCGACCTGGCGCACTACATGGCCTCCATCATGGCGCTGAAGGAGCAGCGGGGTGAGCGGCGCGGGTTCGCGGGGAGCGGGGCGGGTCGCGCTGTGCCCCCGCATGGGAGAGGCGTCCCACGGCGGTCTGTGTGGCGCACGTCGGGACGACGCTTCAGCCTCTGCTTGCGCTTTTCCAGCACATCGCCTTCACTGTCACTGTTATCCCCAGATCCCCCTTCTCCTTGTCCTAAGCATAGAGACCGCCTTGTGTTAGCGTAGCCACCTGTGGAGTTACTTCGGGCTGATAACCGTGCAGGAAACGGATCTGGCGTTGTGGACTGTGGAGCGGACTGGGAGCTGCAGCGCTCTGTTTGCTTACTGAGAGCTGATTGTTAGGTCACTTGTGAAGCGTGTCTAGGTGAATGTTTACTTCCTGCTGCGTAAGTGCACTTAACAGGCAGTGAAGGCCAACCTAAAGTGCTGGCATCTTCACCACGGCTTGTTGCTACGGCTGAAGTTGTTTCTGGGTGCTGACACGCAACACTTCAGTACATTTCTGCACCTTTCTATCTAAGGAGCTGTCTACCTAAAGGTGGTTAAAATGCATTGCCTTTAGACTTTCTTTTGGAATCAACACCCATGAGAGGAGTTGAGCAGTAGGAGTTGCTCTGCAGTGCTGTGCTGAATGTAGTGTAGCTTCAGTGGGACATAACCTCAGGACAGCAAAAGTGATGGTTTGTGCTTTTTTTAAATTTAATTTTCAACCTTGTAGCTGTAAAGTTCAGAGCTTTTGAGTATACCCTAATACTCAGAATTAATAACAGTAATTACAGTGACTGCATGCTGGTTTAATGCTTGCTTGCAGACAGTTTGAATATTATGCCACAGAATGATTAAGGTTGGAAAAGACCTCCAAGATGTTCACGTCCAACCACCAACGCTTCCCACCATGCCCATCAACTATATCCCTCAGTGCCATGTCCACACGGTTCTTGAGCACGTCCAGGGATGGTGACTCCATCACCTCCCTGGGCAGCCTGTGCCACTGCAGCACTGCTCTGTGTGTTCTCAGAAATTCAGTTATTCTCTTCCACACATGGATAATTGGGTAGTGATTAAGTGTCTGTTGGCACAGGAAGCATGTAGTCATGTCACAGCTAAGTTTGTTTATCTCAGTTGGCATTTCATTAAATTACTAACTGCTAAACACCAGATTAGGTGTATTTTTATGATGGATGTGCACGTACTAACTGGGAATTTTCCCAGTCTTTCTAGCTAGATTTTCTTCCTCTCTTGTGAGTACTGATGAACTCTAGCAGAGACAACCAGTATGTTGCTTTGTGCATCAATTAAGCTAAGATTTCTTGCTCAGTACATTTGGGGTTGCTTAACTAACTGCTTGTAAGTCCAGATGGTAAGTTTGGGGTCATATTTTCTTGGAGGAGGTAGAAGGAAAGGGGAACAGAAGAAAACAGAAATTGAGGATTGTGGAAATGCAGCGTTTGGAAGGAACGGGCTAGCTTTGGTCTTGAAAGTCTTCTGATATGGGATCCAAGTTATGTGAGGAGAACTAATGCTTTTGGCACCCTTTTTCTAAATCTTAGAAAAATTTGGCTTAAGTCTGGCTTTAGCCTAATTCACAGTATGTACAGTTCAACTGGAATGCTGGGAAAACTTTTCTAGAAATGCTTCTAGTAGTTAGGCTGAACCAACCCACAAAAAATGCTGAGAGAACACTGCGTCGTTTTTCACTTTTATAGATAGTGTACACTTCACGTTGTAGAAAGTTTGCATTTAGCAAAGACTTCTCCTGTGAAGGCCTGCAGATTTGTGTGCGGTTTTTCGTGATCCAAAGGAAGCGTGCAAGACTGTGTGTCTTAAAAAATACTGTCTTTTAAAATGTAACGCGATTTTCAAGTGTTTGCTTCTGTTTACATATCTTTTCTCTTTGCTTTAGGAGCTGTGGAAGTGTCAATCCGCAGTCCAGTTGCTTGCTGGTTTAGTGCTATGCTTTGCTGCTTTGGTGGATCTGTTTTGTCTTCCTTGATGCTTGGAGAACCTCCAGTAGCATTTTTGGCAAAGACCATAAATATTCTACTGGCATCTTCAGTCTGGTAAGCAGCCACAATTGAGTCACGTGAGTGTATTCTGAGGAAGCTGTACTTTGACTGTAAATAGTAAGATTATATCATCAAGCTTAACTTAGAAATATCATGAATTTAGATGCTCTCTCTTCACCAGAGAAGTCACTGCAGCAAAACAGCTGGTTTGAACCCTTTCTGTAGAAATGAAATGTTCAAAAAGAGCAACTCTTACAAATTGCTTTATAACTAAGTCACTACATTTTCCTTATATTTTTATGGTGTTCCTTGTCAAACAGATTATCCAGAGTAAAATAGACTTAAGTTATTGCTTTCCTGGATACGGAGAGGTCATAAATGCCATCTGGTATTTTCAGTGGTAACTTCTGAAGACCAGAACATGACTGAAATAAAGTTCTTGAACTTTTTTCAGCTGGGGAGCTAAGACATGGATATTCTTTTTTCTCTTCCAGTGTCTTCTTTCTGACTTTTTTTTTTTCTGTCTTTTGCCCTTTCCCATATTGCTTTCCTAAAAGGATGGGGTTATAGTGAAAGCCAATAGAGAGCTGAATGGGAAGTCAGGTATGTGAGCATGGCAGTAATTTGGCCTGTTTTGGAGTTTGTAAATAGTACTGGAGTTATTTTCATGTGAAGGTACCCTGCAGTGGAAGTCAGTTGTTTGAAAGATCAGTTTGTTGCTCTGATCTTGAAAGGAATCCTCAAATTTAACAAAATTTGGAGCAGCAGTGGATTCCTATTTTACAGGAGTATTAGCTGCTTGAAATCCTTCCTTCTTGCCTCTTAAGTTTTACAATTGCAAACCATAGAAATGAAAATAAGTGTTTACATCTGCATGAGTGTTCTGTGTTAGTCTTCTGGTTTGTAGTGGAAGATGCAGACAAATTTAAGCAAATCAGTGAGATGAATAGCCTACAATTAAATGTGTATTGATAAAATATTTACAGAATCAGCTTCTGGTTTATATTAGACAGTTTTAACAAATAATACTTGAGTTAGGAGGTGTCTTATTCCCAGGTGGGACAAAATGGTTTCATTCAGTGTCTGGTATGGTGCTGTGGCTCGGTTCTAGGAGAAAAGCAATGTTGATAATACACTGATGGTTGTAGTTGCTGCTAAGCAGTGTTGTACAGAGCCAAGAATCTTCACAGCAAAGGTCCCAAGGAGCTGCGTTGTCCCAGTTCCTCCAGCAAGCTCTGTGGCTGCTCCCACTGTTACAATGGACCCTGTGGCCGCTCCAGCTCCTGTAACAGGTCCTGCAGTTGCTCTGACTCCCTTGTGACAGACTCTGCAGTTACTATAGCCCTTCTGACAGGCCCTGCAGGTGTTGTGATCCTCACAGCCAGCCCTGTAGTCACTCCAATCCCTGTGAGAAGCCCCATGTTGGGTGCCAAATGAGCTGTTGTGGTTTAACCTGGCAGGTGGCTCAGCACCACGTACTCAATCCCTTTCTTACCAGTGGGATGGGGGAAAGGCTAGAGAAAAACAAAGTAGAACTTGTGGGTTGAGGTAAAACTGTTCACTAAGATAGAGAAAAGGAAAAGAGTAATAATTATAACAACAACAATAAAAAGTATGTATGTATATATGAATATAGGTAACAGGTGATGTGCAAGCGTTTGCTTACCACCCCCTTACTGCTATCCAGCTAGACCCTGAACAGGGGAAGAGAGTGAGATGAACTCCCATGGCCTTCAAAACTCCTTGATGTCATATGGTATGGAATATCCCTTTGGTCAGTTTAAGTCAGCTGTCCTGATTCAGTTCCCTCCCACCTCCTTGGGGCCTTCACTGTCAATGGCTTTGGCTCTGTACAACACTGCTTAGTAGCATCTCTAAACATCACTGTGTTATTAACATTATTTTTCTCCTAGAACCAAAACATAGCATCATACCATACTCTCTAGAAAAAAATTCTGTCACAGCTGAAACTCAGACAGGACAAGTAAAGAGAACGTAACTTTCGTTTGATGTGGACAAATGTGGCATGCTGAAATAAAATGAGGTTTTAATGAGAACCAGTGAATGTTATAAAACTTCTTAAGGTTTTAGTTTTGAGTTCTCTCTTCATTAGTATAATAACTTGAATTCTTGATCTCAAGACACATGAAGCAAAATTCCCCAGATCACACATAAAACTGGAAAATGAAAGGGGTTGTGCTAGGCTCAAGAAATGCTCCTAAATAGACTGTAGGACAGCGACATCTACTGTTAGCAAGCTTTACTAACAGAAGTTAGAGGCAGAAATGGGGCGGAGTAGTAGTGCAATTTGAATTCAATCCAGTTATCTATGCTTTGATGTCATAAACACTCGTTTTGCAATTGTAAATTAATTCTGGTTAGTGTTGTGTATTGATTACATGGCTTAAATGGCTATTTGCAGTAGCCACCAAAATGCATACTCTGTATACATCTATGACATACCAACTGAAGTTTGGTTGCTGCAGAGGCAATTGAATTTGCCATAGGAGATAAAGGAAGAAATTTAAGCAATTGAAAACAGTGCTAGAACTAACAGAGTAGGAGCAATAGTTAGCTATTACTGTAAATTCCAATAGCTTCCATGTATTTGAGAAAAAGGCTATTGTATGCTTCAGTCTGGGAGGTCTTAAAGAGAAAAAGCTTTATATGTTTTCAGTGATACTGAAAACTCTAGATACTTAGTACACTGCAGCAAAAAGAAATGCATAAATTGTGCTTTCCTATAGAGCATCATGGCATTCTGCTGTTAAGGATAGGCATTATTTCTGGAAAAACACCTAAGTGTTCTCATACTTTCTAATCTCAAACCAAGAAACATGACTGACTCTTCCTGGCTCTGGTGTGTGATAGTTGTTTTGATGGAGTGAACTAGAGAAAGAGATGCACATCTCTACCTTGCTGCCTGAGAGAACTGGGAAAAGATACAGCCTTTGTACTTGGTAGACTAGATTGAGCTCAGAAGCCTAAACCAAGAGGCAGGTATTTCTTTCAGAAAAATGAAGATGTAATCTTCTGTCTTTTACAGGTTGTCTCTGCTTTCACTTCATTATTTCTGCTTTATTTCTATTCTGATATAGATGCTTATGTTTTTTGTTTTTGTTTTTTTTTTTTTTTTAAACTTAGAGGAGACCTTGACTGTCTGCTTAAGAATTAAAATATGGTTATGATTGAGGAGATAAAGTAAAACATCACATAATCTAAACACAATTTACTGTCAATTTAGGATTTCATTGTTAAGTATCTTTATTTTATTTTGAAAACAACCTGATTTAAAAAAAAAAAACATTAAATTTAAGGTATACCTTCAGTTGTTTTGTTAACACTTTGAAGAAAGAAATGTACTTGTGACTGGAAAGCTGGGAAAACTAGAATCAGTGGTTACTAAGATGTGAAATGGGTTTGAAAATAGCTGTGCATTTTGTCTGGCGTGATACTAACTAGTGGAGGCATTCTTGCTGCAATTATGTAATTCCATACAACTTTCAGAGGGAAGCATACTGTCAGCGCATAATTTATCACCTTGTCTTACTTCTGGGGGTAAAAAAAACAAAAACAAAGTCAGACAGCAATTTAATAATTTGAATAATCTAAATATGGTATGTAAACTATGGAACCATTGCTGAAAGAAGTTTCAAGAGCTGGACTTGATGATTCATGTGGGTTCCTTCCAACTTGGAATATTCTGTGAAAATTTAAAGCTCCTTCTGATTACTTTAAGGGATTCTCAGCTGGGATAGTGAGGCAACAACGATAGTAATGTTTCATGATTCGGTAGAAGAGCTCAAACGCATTTCAGATTCATTCTAATATCTGCAGTATAAGAAACTGAGCTGTGAGTAGTGTATCAAGTTTTGCTAGTCACATTCAAGGAATATCTAGTGAATTTGTTAGCAGAAATATCTGAACACTGGTAACAGATTTTCTCAATATGATTTTCAGGTATCTTGTGTTTTATTGCCCACAAGACAAATTCTACCAGTGCTTTGCGTTTCTGCCTCTTCGGCTTCTGGTTGCAGGAATGAAAGAAGTGACTAGGACTTGGAAAATAGTGGCTGGCGTTGCGCATGCAGACAGTCATTTTGAAGATGCCTGGCTTGTCATGATAGCTGTGGGCTGGGCCAGAGGTAACATGCATAACATCTTCTTCTGATGAGCTATGATATTTTGGAGTGGTATTTAAATACCTAGCCCTTCAGCATAACTCTAGCACTGTTTCTTGCTGTGATGAATATGATAGTCCTAATACAGCCTGTTATCCCCCCAAGGGAGAAGTCTGTGCAGCAGCTTTTCTGCCTGGATAAGGGTGACACTGAATGACTTTGAGGGAAGTTCATCTTATCCTTTCAGAAGGTCTTGTGAGGACTTCTGGGATGGGCAGTTGGTGGCAATGAGGAAGTAGATCTCCTGCTGTCACTAACCTTTCCAAAAGCATGTGTCCTCCGAAATGTTTTCCTTACACGTGGCTGAAGAAGACAGGTTGTCTTAGCTTTTTTTATTGCTAACGTGAGCTTATTTTAAACACAGGAATTACCTTTCTAGACTGCATGCTGTCTGGAATCTACCTTCCTAACAGCTATATTTATAGTGACAAAGTAAGAACCGCTTCAGGTTGTAGTGCTGCAGATCTTGAATCTGTTTGCTTAACGCTGCTGGGCTTTGGGAAACAACATGTGTTCATATGAAGATCTGTCTGTTGTATAACTCTTTCAGTTGATGATACAGATCAGTTTTACTGGCCAGAATTTCTAATACCTGGTTATGTTTTGCCTCTCTGTAATATAAAACACACATCCATCTTCTGTTGTGGAAGATTCTCCTGTTTTGTACTCACATTCTCCGTACTTAGTTGCTAACAAGAATGGAATAGCATAAGCTTCTGTAGCGATTTACTTTATCAGGTTAGGCACTTGTTTGCAGTGATCAGTGTGTCATTTCCGATTGCTGTGTAAGGGTGAACCTGGCGTTCTTCCTAACTGAAGCCCTGAACTTTCCTTTTGGTCACTCAAGTCATGCACATATGAAAGATTGGATTAACCTCTTTAAGTCTGAGCTTTGGGTGCCATATTTGGTGCCTGGTTTAAGAAGTTTTGCTGGAGCAACAGTAGGCTGTGCAGCAGCGGTAGCATGCCAGTGAAGGCTTACTGTTAATCTTTGGAATTTCAGGAGCTGGTAGTGGTCTAATCTCCAACTTCGAGCAGTTGGTGAGAGGAGTGTGGAAACCTGAAACCAATGAACTACTGAAGATGTCCTAGTAAGTTTTTTAAAAACAAATGCAATGTGTTAACTGCTGTTTTAATAACTTCCTGTATTGACACTTCACATTTAAAAATACAGGAAAAAAAAAAAGAAAATGAAACCCAAAGTGAAACGTTTATAATAGATGGTTGGTATTTATCTTGTGAAAGATTGGTTGTTGATCTTATGTAATTTTAGCTATCTTTTGGTCATTTGGGGTTTGCAGTGCAAGAATACCAAATAGGAAGAAGTCAATATGATGGCTAAACAGTGGTTGGAAATTGTTGGAAAACATTACGGAGGAGCACAGCCTTCAGTCCAAAATGAAAAGTACCACAAATACATGAGTAAAGTCTGTGGTGTTAGTGCACATTCTGAACATCAGCAATATGGCTTCCTTTGAACATTCTTACTTTCTCTGCCAGCACTTTTTCCACTGAAGATTCTGATTATTTGAGAAGGTGCAAACTGGTTATTCATTATAGCAAAAATGTAGGATGACTTCATTTGACCGAAAGTTCTCATGTTTTCTGACTGCATACATGTCAGCTCAAGTACCATCATGAGGAAGGTAGATTAAAGATGTAAATCTTTCTGTGTTGCAAGTCAACACAGCTATGTTGACAAAACTTGGTAACAAAGGCCTATATCAAGCCAACTGTCAGCTGATCACAACTGTAGAACTGGTGGAGTGTCACAGTGGAATGAGACTTGAATAAGGTCACTCTTTGACACCTGTGACAACTGCTTGGAATAACTAATTCCTAATATAGGGGAGGAATATGTTTTTAAGTCAAATCTGAGTAATAAAGATTTGTAATTTATCTGTTCAGTAAAGTACATGTTGAGAAGAGGAAAAGGAGCAACTTAGTATGTAGAATCTAAATAGAAGCATTAGGATGTATTTTAATTTGAGGAGTATTTGTGAAGTAGAAATTTATTGGCTGTATAAATCAATGTTGCACTTGATGCTTGTCTATAATGCAGCAAGCATAATAATATTGTATGAAATGAAAGTCATAGTTTAATAACATTGTGGTTTTTTACTATGTCACTGCAAGTATTTGTCTCTTTTATTTAGAAATAATTGTTGTGCATGTTGAGAATATTTGTTTTCCAGGCCATGAAATTTGTCAGAGTAGTGTAGGAAAGAGAAATTAACATTGTTTGTTTAATTTGCAGTCCTGTGAAGGTAACTTTGATAGGAGCAGTTCTCTTCACTCTGCAGCACAGCCAGTACTTGCCAATCGCAAGACACAACCTTATGTTTCTATACACCATCTTTCTTGTAGTTTCCAAGGTAAGAATCTGAAGGTGTTGCAAATAACTGATTTTAAAAAATACCTTTTTTCAGTCCTCGAACATTATGCTGCAAGTTATAAAGCTTGCTTCTAGGAGGGGTGGATGGCTTCTGCAGAAGTCTTGAAGCTGTTTAGTCTTGCTTATATGAACAGAAGACCTATTCTCATACTGTTCAGCATATGGAGTGAGGTGGAATCATGAATTTTGGCTTCCAAGAGTTGGCATGGTAGCCTTTTATTAACACAAACTCAAACAAAGTTGGTGTTTGTGGAAAGAAACACTCCTCTGCCTTTTGCTAGCTGCTGAATGCTTGCCTTATACGTGCAGTCATCTATGGGTTTGCAAAAGAAACTAAATAGGTTTTAGTTTGTATGTGCATGTCACATATTATTACAATGCTGTAAAAACAATGCAGTTAATACATTAAAGGTAAATAATAGTATTTTCTTACACAGCATCACTTAATTTCGGTCCTTGACGCACTTAGTATTGTTCATTTCTAGGATGATGCTTGTCTTCAGGATTATTAGCTAATAAGAAATGGGTAGCCTGTGTGTTAGCAGAAGTCTAGCAATTTTAAGAGCTTCCGAGCTGCTGTTGAATAGACTAGAGAGCAAAATGTTTGTTGTCAGTCTCACTTTTGTGAAGTAGTAGACAAGTTCATTTCTGAGGAAGTTGCTTTAGGGAGACAAGACTTCAAACTAATGCTCACAGCTCTTCACCTAAACAAATGAAGGCCTTGTTGTATGATACCAATAAAGGTTTACTCTTAGGATGATTTTAGTAAATCTATGTAGCGTTACGTAGCTTTAGATAGCTACAAAAAGTGTAGGTCAGAAAGGGAAATATTTGCTGATGATTTCAAGCTATAGTGGGCATGTTTCTGTTCTTGATGGCATGGACTCTTAGTGCTCAGTTTGCAAGTTGGAAGTGCCATACATTGGTTTATCACGGAACTTTTTTTCAACTACTGTGAAGTCATTAAAACTTACAGTGCAACTTGACTGTTCTCATAGGTAACAATGATGTTGACAAGATCTACAGCTTCTCCATTTGCTCCCATTGAGTCTGCATTGAGCCATATGTTCTTTGGCTTGCAAAAACCACCACCCAAAGTGAAGGGTGAAGGTGCTTCATCTTCCAATGGCTCTTCAGTCTGTGACCAGTCGTCCTCAGAGCAGCCCCGTGATGGTGTTAAGAAGAGACAGGCAAAGAAAACAGAATAAGTAGCTTACAATACATGACAACCTGTGAAAATGTTTATGTTTTAGATGAGGCTGATTGAATTTTATTTTTTTTTAATGTACGTGAGATGAGATTAAGGCTGTATGATATGTTGTTGTTTGCCTTCAGAATCTGTATGGTATGCTTTTGGAATGTATTCAGATGTCTAGGTGCACACGTTGGATTTCTAAGTCTAGAAGTTCACATTTTTATAGTGCTTTTAAGTTCGATAATTTTTGTATTTATTAATAGCTTTAAATTCTTAGATGCTAAAATAACTTTCAAAACATGACAGTTACTTTTTTTTTTCTGGTATATCACATGATTCACCTCTCTTTTTACTTCTTGATTCTCACGTTTCCTTTGGATACCCACACTTGCGCTGCCAAGTGTTCACAGCACAGTGTCCCAAGTAGGAAAGCCTGATTAAGGCTTAATCACGTTGCACTGTAAAACTATGAAAAAGTACCACATAATGCCTTTAATAACAAAAATAATGGAATTCTGTTTTAATTCCCACTACTCTGGTTTAGATTTCCGTCATTTACTTAAGTCAGTATTTTTTGCATTGTTTGTATTTTTCAAAATAAAAATTATCTGGCACTTTTAAAAATCTTTACAGTTAGGAATTGTAAGCTCACAATACTGAAATGCTTCTTTTGATGTTTTTTGTAAATTTTTGAATATTTAGCTATCTTCTGTGCAACGTGTGATTTATTTATTTTTTTTTTTTATGTTGTTTCTAGCATCTTTCAATTTGGGATGAGACATCTCTTTGCCTGCACTTTTAGCTAGGCACAAGTTTATCTTTTCAAAGTCAAACATTCAAACTTTTTTTTTTTTTTAAAGAAAGAACACTGGACAGTACGTATGCCTTGTTTATCACAAGTTATGCCCTGTTATACATGCTGTTAATACACACAGATACTATTGTCTAGCAGTTACCTCTGGTGCTATTGAGTTACTGCCAAAAGCACTGAAAGTCTATATTAATGTTTGTTGCTATTTGCTGCATCCTGCTCATTGCATCTTTTTGCAGACAGTATGGAGCAGTTTTTTACTTCAGAACCAAGGTCTCACAGATCTTGCATTTTGTAAGATTCTAATGTTTTCACAGAAGTCTTCAATTTGATGTGCCATTTTTAGTACACATTAAACAACTTTTACAGAATGAGACTCTTTGTCTTTGGAGAGTGCTGATTTGAAGAGAACTTTTGAATAAAAGGACAGTGGTTAATCTTTGTGCAGGAATGCCAAGGAGAATGTGGAGGAAGATGTGATTTGAAAAGGCAAAGTTCTAGTTCCAGGTACATATCTAAATTTAGAAAAAGCCATCGCCAGTGCTATACTTAAAAAAGAATCCATGAAATTTCTTATGCCTGTCAAGCTACATTTCCATGGTAGTGACCAAAGACACCGACCTCCTTAGTCTGGAATTCAACTGTATAGCAAATGTATGCTACCTCAAAAACAAAGTCAGGTATTCAACACAGAATAAAAAAGAATCCTGCTCTGCGGACAAAGTAGTAATGATGTTCTTACTGTTTTACAGTGAAAATCTATCCAGTTGAAAACACTTGGAGTCATGCTTGCAGGGTGTCTTAGGTTTTTGGTGTTAGGACTCATGGATATACAAGTAAGCTTGGAGCAGCCAACTTTCTGCTTAATAATCAACTAGTTTATTTAGTAATATCAGCAAAAGTTGTTGTCTACAGTTATTAAGACTTCTGGATGGATTCTTTAATCTAATTGAATTGTGATAAGAAATTACACAGCTGTGAAGTGCTCTCTGATAACTAGCTACTCTTATCCCAAAGAAATGTGAAAATACACTTAGACTAATTCTCTTAGCAAGTTTGCAATTCGAACAAAAATATGTGGCTTTGTATTCTCTCTGCACTTAACTACAATACTACAAAAATAGGTTTTCTTCTGTTTTACTGAATATTTCAAGGCAGATATGAAACATAATGTATTGTGTATTATTAGGAGAAGGAACATATGTTATGCTGAAGGAAATTCTGTGATAAGCGCCTTGAAAACAAACCTTCATGTTTAAAGATCTCAGAGGCTTTTCTGTAGAATGGGTGTTCAAAAGAACTCTGCATTGAGTTACATGCAAGCACTATGGGGGATTATTAAGCTATTTTCTAGTCTAATAATTGTTTTGTTTTTGTTGTTTTTTTAATATAAAAAGATAAGTAGCTGCACATAGTTTAAGCTGAATTCCATGGGAGGTTTTAATACTGTGTATCCAGGATGCCTTAAATAAACACTTAACTATTTTCTGACTTTCTTGCTGGTGCTTCTGTGTCTCTGCTAAGTGTCCCATTGTGCGACTGGTAAGAAATCCTTTCAAATATTTTGTTTTGGGTAAAGAATGTCAGGCTTTTAAGAACTGCATATGTGAACTAGTAGCCTGTATCTAATTCTAGCACTAGTATGGTAAAATTAGAAATAGTTGCTTTATTCTTATATAAAGGCAGGCTTGAAAGAGTTCTTCCACCAGCTTACTCTGCACTGGTAAGGCCTGTGCCTGCTAATTCAGTGGCTGTTCTTGGTCTTCATTTCTCCTAAATATGCCCAGTTTCTATAACAAGAAGTATAAGAAGTGTAATTGATGAGCTGAAACAGTTACTTCATTTCCATCTTGATTCTTCAGTATACTATTAGGCAAGATAGAATTGCTGAAGAATTACAAACTTCTATCTTCTGTAGGAATATAAATTCACTTATCTTAAGGGCTGTGCTGGATCTCTATGTCTTCCAAAAAGCTAGACAGTGAATGAAAGCTTTACTCAATGAATGCTTTTCATTTTTCAGGGGAATCTTCGTTTATAAGGACTAAGCAAAGTCTTATAAAAAACAGCAACTGAGAAACAGCATTTGACATTAAAATGACAATTGAAAATGTGATCTAAATAGTACTTTACATTTGTTAAGATAAAACTGCCCCATTAAGCACTCAACATCCCTTTGTGAAATGTGTGAAATCGTCCGTCAAAGAACAGGTAAAATTAGTGAATGCTTACGTAGAATAATTCTCAGGCAATAACAGCCTGATGAACAGTGATCTGCAAGGGATTTTACCTGCAGTCAACAAGGAGAATATAATGATTAAAATGCCATACCAAAGAAAAAACTGCTGTGGCCAAGTCTGATAAACTAGTGCATGCTTAAATCCAATGTTAACTGCAGAGAATGAACAGATTCATTTGCTAATAAAATAAATACTTCTTTGAGTTGGAGCGTGCTGTCAAAGTGATTGAGAGAGCCTTACTGACTCTGTAAGCTGATAGTGCCAGTGGCCTCTAGTACCTAGGAGTGGACTTTAAAGGACAACTTTGTTGTCGCTGGGTGAAAGTTTGACATGCTTTCTGACACTGTTTACCATTACAGGTTATATATAAATTGGTAGAGCCACTTAATCAGTGTCACCTTCGGTTTGTCAATTGTTTCCTTCTGTGAAAGGTGACCACATCAAAGAGTTGAATACAGAGGTTAGATTTGATAGTCTTGGGTTTGGTTTGTTTTCTGGCTAAACGTGGAATAAAATCACTGAGAGATTTTTTGATCCAAACCTCCTTGATAAACATTCTGTTTTCTAGCAATTATATTATTAAATGGTCCTGGGATATGCTTTCAGTAAGATTTGTGTATGACTTTAAGATACTTAGAGGGAGATTGTTCTGAACAAGTTGAAGACATGAAGTTATGTGGTTCTTGTGTTGTCATAGCAGAATATCAGAAAAATCCAAGGTGAAAAAGTTAGTGTTGTATTCAAGAGAGTACACTCTCATGGCAACTCCCTCTCACAGTATGGATTTCTATCCTTCATAGTATGAAAACTTGTCCTATGAGTCACCTATCTTGCACCAGTGCTTGGTTCTGACTCTCCCACAGTGAGTTGTCCAGCAAATAAGGTGATTTTCCCTTGATGTTTGCATTCTAGTTTATAAATGCTTAAAACAGCAGGAGATGGGCTTAGAGCTTTTCCAGATTAAGTGAAAGACAAATATGAAGCATAGTAAGCTTCCTATTTTTCTAAGCAGCTGCTGTTGCATTAGTTGAGACATGTTCTTTTGCTTCAATCCAATTACCCCATATATTTTTAGGTCTCTTTAATTCAGTATAGCAGCTGAAAAGGGGGAGAGGTAACTCCACATGGTATGTTTAGCTCATTGCAGGCCTCACCAATGGTGAGTTTAGACTTCAGTCTGATAATTTAGACTTCATGTTCCCTAAGATTTCATTCCTATAATTAGGGTACCTTCCCCTTTAGCTAACACACATATGCTTTATTTTTATACTTCACTTTCTGGATTAAAAAGTTCAGGATCAATTAGATTCATATGGAGCCTTCTCCAAGCATAATTCAGATGTCTTGTAGCTGGCTTTGGATTAGAACTGTCTTGCCAAAAGAATAATTCCACTGAAATAAATGTATCAGTCACTTTTTCATTCCCTAATCTTTACCTAAAGCTTTTGCTTATTTCAGACTGAACGTGGGTATATTTGGCAGGAATCATAATCAGTTCAGAAGTTCAGAAGAAACTGAAACATGCAGGATCTTTAAGAAAAAAAAAAAGTATCTCCCACAGATGCCAAATGCTAAAGTGTTTACCGAATAGCAACAAAATTTCTTAAGTGCTAAAAGCCCACACTTAAGAAACACAGAGAAGAAACTCATTATTGGTATAGAGAGAAGTTGTTTTCCATGGACAGGAGAAAGAAGTTTCCAAAATTACATATTGCTGTATATATGTTTTTGTCCTCAAATGCAAGCTGACCAGAGTACAACAGAAATCAGCTTCAGAGCAAACTGAAACAAGCTGAAAGTACACCAGGAGTCAAAACCAGGGAATAACTCCCGGAGATGCTATGCAGCATGCTGTTACCACAGCAAGAAGAGAAAACTCAGGCTGCTATCATGAACTGACAGTATGGTTCTTTGTGCTAGTACAACCTTACAGTTGCTGACCCAAGAGCGGAGACTACATTTCTGAGCCTGTGGCTGGTTTATATGGATATCTGTGAAACCAGAGCATCAATGCTGTAAGGAAAAACAATGATTAAGGAGGTCAAGCTGGGTAAGACCCCTGGGGATATGTTCTCAGCATGAACTACAAGAACACAATCAGGCATTTCAAGTTACTAATGAGATGTGCTTCTGATATGTTTAAACAGTACTGATTTACTATTTTTTTAGCCCTGTAGTGTTAAGAACCAGGCTGAAATGATGTGGAGGAGAGTGGAATTATGTTTGAGCAGTTCATTAACATCAGAGAAATAGTGCACTGAACAAAATACTCTTAGTAAAATACATCCTTGCTTCTTGTCGTGCAGTAAAGTAGTCACGTCAGGCAATCCTACGGTGGGCAATATGGACCTTCTCCATGGGCATCAGACCACTGAAGCTACCAGATCTGTTATTAATGCTGAAAGAGCAAGAAAATTATTGAATGTCACCTGCACAAAGTCCTGACTCAGTAAATCAAGAGTGTTGGAGAAGAGAGAATATGGGCTACCACAAAGGTTTGTAAAATCCTGCGTGAGCAGGTGCACAGGGAAGGGTTTTCTCCTTGTACAGCAACAAGGCAACTGTAAGCAGAACTGCAGGTGATGCATTTGGAGCAAACAAATGGAAAAGACTATAGCTTTCTTGTGCAATGCATAATTAAGCTGTGGATTGCATAACTAGAGGTAGTTGTGCATGCCAGAAATAGGAATCAATTAAATATTGGTTCTGATTCAGGTAAGCCTCATCGTGTACTGTCAGGGAGAATATTATGGGTGCATTACACAGTGCATGCTTGACCTATTCTCAGCTATTTCTCTTGGCATCCACACTTGGCAGCCCCAGCTAGCCAGGGATGGATGCAGACAGACTCCTGCTAGCAAAAATTACACAGCTGAGGTTCTTCCATTTGAGAATTTAGAGAGAGCTGCACATCTGGAGCGTGAAGAATTAACTTCACCCTAGACAACCCACCTTCCAGGACTATGGTGTCTCCTCTACCATGCCAACAAAAGGCTACGGGTTAGAGAGACCTTTGGGCTGACCCTGCATTGCAGCAGCAATGCTTGAGTTTGCTTCTGAAAAGTGGGCCCTTGCCTTGTTAGTGTTTCCTCTCTTATAAAATAGAAGTCATTCTTTCGCCTCTGTGCAGTCAGCCTGTTATCTGTAGAATGCTTTCACGAGCTAAGATGAAAGCATATTCTAGATGCATGAATTATTACTTTTATTGTTGGGCATGGTTATTCTGTTGAGGCTTTTTTCCAGCTGAAAATGGATTTGACTGAAAGGAAATCTCCTTTTGCAAGAAAGCTTTACTGGTGGAAATTATTGTTAACTCTGGGTAGCATAGAAAACCAATGAATATTTTTCTTCTAAAAAAAATGGATTTTGTTTTTTGAAAACTGATTTTTCCAAAGTTTAAGTTTTGGATTTTAACAAAGATTCTGTTTGTTTATTTATTTTTCGTAAATTGCCTCAATTGCAGTTTATCAATTTCCTTAGGTATCAGCAGAAAATTTTAAGCTGTCCTTTCTTCAAGAAAGCACACTTTCAGACCAACCGAGACTTTCAGTAAATATCTGCTTTGTGCATAATACACATCTGTCTTCTTTTCAGCTCAAAAATATTTCTGAACCAATCATCAAACTTCTGAAAAATTTCTATAATACTGTATTTTGACATACTGGGACTAAGATCCTCATCTGTTCAGGTTTAGGTCATGTGGCAAGATTACTTGCCTTGACAGATTGCAAATGAATTTTGTGTTTCTATAGTTCAGTAATAAAAGTCATTTATTTAATTTTCTGATGTAAGCAACATGAAAATATGTGTTACTATCATGTTGGAATGCCTCAAAAAATGAGGTAAAGGAAAATGAATTGTTGAGCTTTATTTACATTAGTCCTGTCCATTTTTCTCTCAAATGTTAAGCTGTTATAAGGAGTACTTGTTTTAGCCTATTGCATTGTCTTATTAACAGATAGAGGTATTCATTTTCTTGACTTACACAAACTCTTGCCATTTTACTTCTCATTTTATAAGAACACAGCAACTTAAGCAAGTGGAAAGACCTTTTCCTTACCTGCCTTCTGCTTGGTGATTTGGAAATGCAAACGCTCTTGAAGAACAAAGCAAAATGAGACTAGTGTTGGAAGAGATGTGGATGCAGTTCTAAGCTTCTGTCTCAGCAACAGTCCTGACAACCAGGAGCTGCATCTTCAGTGAAGGAAAGTGTGTCCTCTTTTTCTTCAGACCATGGTGCTGGAACAGGCTGCCCAGAGAGTTGTGGATGCCCCGTCCCTGGAGCTGTTCAAGGCCAGGTTGGATGAGGCTCTGGGCAGCCTGGTCTAGTATTAAATGGGGAGGTTGGTGGCCCTGCATGTGGCAGGGGGTTGGAGATTCATGATCCTTGAGGTCCCTTCCAACCCTGGCCATTCTGTGATTCTGTGATTCTGTGATTCATGGTGCCCCTCTCAAGGGGTGTCAGGACAACAACTTGTGTGACCATAATGGGAGACATCTCCCAGTGGAGTCAAGGCTGGAAGCCACTCCATCATGTTTAGCATTAGCTGAACACAAAGGCTGGCCTTGATACAAAGAAGTGGAAGTCACCCTACATGGCTCTCTTGCATCCAGAGTATTACTCTTTGGTACACTGTTTAGTGAATCTGAACTACAACAGTATGACAAGCCTCTCCTTTACTTGGATTGTTTTGTGTCATACTGCTGTGATGAGTATGCAGAAGCTTTGCTGTTTTGTATGCTCTTTTTCACACAAAAGCATGCTCTTTCATACAGCCAATAAATGCAGCATGAATTGGATGGATCAGGTGACCTCAGTGTAATGTAACCTGTGAAACTGCCTCAATGCTGTGGTTGAATTGTCTGGAGAGCTTGACATGAAGAGTTTTGCTATTATAACCAAACCTCTTTGCCAAAGGAGTTAAACCATGGAAAAGTTTAAGTCAAAATCTTCTTTGGTTTGATGGTCACCAACTCTGATGGCACTTCCATGGGGGGGGGGGGGGGGGGGAGGAAAAAAAAAAAAAAAGAAGTCCCAAAACATTTAATATATTGCTCAATTAGTAAAATTAAAAAAAAAAAAAAAAAAAAAAAAAAAAAAAAAAAAGTGAATTCTGTTTCCAGCTCCGTGTGATTAGGCATTGGCAATGAATTGAAGACTCTAGATACATCCATGCTCATTTATAGATTAAGCCTGAACACAGGAGAGGATACTTGGAAAGATGCTGAAAGCATTTGTTTTATTCCCCTTGGGAGTGCAATTTTGCAAGGCAGCTCAGAGATTCTTGGCTCAGTATATGCAGTGAGGCACTCAGTGTCCTTGGCTCCCTGTCAGGTGAGAGGTGTTCTGGGTTTGCATGTGCCTCTGCTTTTAGAAGTGATCTGGGCAAGGAAAAGAAGAAGGACAGTTCTCTGGAGCCATTACAGCCTTTTCTCTATGTGCATGTTTGGGCACATTTTAAAGCCTTTATTTCCCCAGCCATGAAATCTTCTTTGAGTGGTTTCATTCTGTCTTGTAAGTGCTCCATTTAGGGCTTTTCCAACATGTATTTACAAGCCCATATGGGTGTGCTGAGGATCCAGCTGGAGAATAGGCTCTGCCATAGCAGTTCCTGGCCCTATTTTGTTGTGAACATCTTGTTTCTCATCGGGATTTGGAGAGAGCAAGAGCATAGTAGGAAATGACATCCACAATTCCCAGTGACATGGACAGAAGCTGGATGCCTGAATGTCCTTTGAAGTCTTCCTCTTCCTGTGGAATGAGCATTCTCTAAATTTTCTCTGCTAGTAATTAAACCATGCAAACTCCAACAACACACTGCTGTCATTTTATGCTCCCTCTCTCTGCTCACTATTATTATCTGAGAGAGCCTTTATCCAAAAAATAGATTAAATTAACCTGTTCTGTTTTATATTTGTGGCTTGCTTAGTTAAACACGTTTCAACTGATGAACTGTAGCTTGTTAAGCAATAGCAATCCTTTGTCCACACTCTGACTGGTAGATTTTTAATTGCCTGCTAAATTAATCTGTTTTCCCACCTTTTCTTACTTCCCTTTGACATTCACATTACAAGGTAACAATATGGCAATTATTTTTAAAAATAATGAAATGACTTTGCCTGTGAGACACTGTCTCAGGGGTTCAAGCAACATAGAATACAATGTAAGAAACACTGACATCCTGCAAAGTAAGGGAGAAAGGTACGGAAAGAATGTGAAAGTAATGAGCCTGTAAATGCACCACACGCTTGATTTAAGAAGGGAGGAGTCGTCCTGATGTCAGCTAAGGCAGATGTGAACCTGAAGATCACAGGAGTACAGGAGCATATAGTTTTTGCGTTTCACGGCTAACACACGGATAAGGGAGAGCAAATACCTTGATTACCCTGCCAGTAGGGCATGATGTTGCACTAGCAGGTATCTCTTCGTCCCTAATTGTGACAGCAAGGACAAGAAAGTGGAAAGTGTTATCTGTGGAGTGACAGGTCACTTGCAGGGCGAACACCTGCCTAACGGTGCTCAGCCTCATGGCCAAGCAGTTCATCACTACAAACTCAATTTACGGCTGTTGTCTACTGATGTTGTTGAGAAGAAGGAGAGGTGGCACCAGCGCCCTCTGAACGGTGTGAGCCATGCATAGGAGACAAGCTGAGCTTGAAGTGGAGGAGTACACCATTAAGCCACCCTCTTCATTTTATGAGGTAATCTCCATTCTGGTCTCGACAATTCCAGTAGCTTAAGTCAGTGCTTCCATACCTCAAAGTTGGTATGGTTTGTTGTGTGAGCGAAGCATTTTGCCTTGCAACCTCTTGCATCACCATTCTCTCTGCACATGCAGCCTTGATTATACTTTTACATTTTCTATTCGAAAATATCATATTTAAAAAATAGAATCTGGATTGTTTCCGGACTCTTGTCTTTTCTACCCCGTTTCTGTATTTCCTGCCACCATCTCAGCTCTTCCCAGATTGCATCCAAAAGTACATTAGTGCTGGGATTTTCAACCTTCTTTGGCACATGGGTAGTCGTACTGACAAAGCAGTACACTCTGTGCAACACTGAGGTATCCCTGTCAGCCCTGAAAACAGTTTAAATTTTCATCTTGTATGGCCGAAAGCAATCCTGGAGCATCTTGCAAACAAGTGGTGGCAGCTATTCAAGGAGCAAAGGAACGCTTATGCTAAACAGTGAGAGGTATTCAACGTTTAGTGTAGAGAGTGAGATGCATGGAATGAGGCTTTGCCCTAACAATTTTCCTATAGAGCAGTCAGGCTGCTGAAGCACATTCATTAAAATTTAAGTATGTCACATCCTGGAATTGTATCACGGCTTGTAGCTGTTCCATTTCTTTTCTGTCTTACCACACATACTTTCAGACTGCACTTCTGCACAACCTGAGAGACATCTGCTGGTGGAAGGCATTGTAGCATTTTGATGAGTACAGCATATGAGACACAGCCAGCCTGGACAGTAATGACAGAGATGGCAGTCACATCACACATGTCAAGCAATTCAGGTTAACAGAAGACTTGTAGGTACAGAGATAGACACCCATTCCAGCTCAACCAACTCCTTAATTGTGTAAGTGCACATTTTGCACACACAATTGCTGCTCTAATTTGGACGGAGCTGGGTGCATGCAGCCTACAGCATGTTCAGGCTCACGGTTATGCAATTATAAGCCACTCTCTGGCAGATCTGAAAGACTTATAGCATAGGTAAGCAATAGAATTTATTGTTTCTTTTGGTAAAAGTAGGGACTGCTTCTTATTTCCTTTCCAAAGAAGAAACAATCAACTACATCAACACTTACTGTCTTTACAGATACAGTGCTAACTCATTCTGGCAAATGACCTATTTCTAAAGCTGTCAAATTTTGTCTTCTCCCAAGCTAGGAAGATATGATGACTAAACAGTACCATGGTCCTGGCTGACAGAACAAAAACCTTACATTTTATCTTCCACACCTAAGTTGCATGTTACATCAGTACAAAATAGGTAAGGTGAAAGAAAGCAATCAGCGGTAATGTAGGCTTAGAGGTTTATGTGCATGTGTGTTTAACTGCTACTTCTAAGGAGGAGGTCAGCATCAGAATAGGGAGTTGCATGTGATTTAAACTGTGTGCAAACTACACATAATCTAAGTTGCTTGTAACTACTAATTTCTCTCACATGGCTGTTTTGATATTTAAAATATGGTCAACCTATCTCCAACCATACATGCTTGGAAAAGTTCTGTTTTGAAATTTGATGATGAAGAAAATTTGACTGAAATTTGATGAAGACCAGAAATCTGCACTATCAGAAGGACAGAGATGGAGATGGCTCTTGAGGACAATGCCAGCTCCATAGAACCATCCCTACAGCATGTTTTCAAAACAAGTCTCCTCCAGACTGTGAGTATCTAGAAATGAGCTTGTCAAAACTTGTCTCCAGCAGCCCTTGTGCATCCCTGGAGTTGGCAAAATACTAGTTACAGTCACCTTCTTTGTGTCTTGCTGTATGCACATAAAATTTGCCATGGTTGAGGTCTGTCTTTTGAGAAGCTCCAGAGGTAACTGCCTAGAGTTGACTTACAGGGCTAATGTCAGAAGGAATTAGCATTTCAGCAACTCCTTGGCCAACACCATGTCAGTATTAAAATAGCTGACTGCCTTATACATCAGCTGGCCCTACTTAGGAGGAACAACTCAAAGGCTTTTAGAAGCAAAATAGTTATCATTCTTCCATTACTTCCTGCCAGAAAGTTCTTCTGGCCCTGAAGTTTTCAAAGGAATGAGTGTCTTTATTTTTCTCTTTCCATCTGTCTCTATTTATAGCTTATGACTATTGGAAAATATGTGACAAGAAACTGGGAGAGGAATGGATTTTAAGGCTTCAAGCTCAAATATTTTCTAGGGAAGCCTCAGTTGTTCTTGGTGAAAAGGACAAGCTGACAGCAAAGCCTGGAGAGGGAGGCGGGTGCCGTGTGTAAAGTACACGTCTGAAAAGGGAAAGTGATTACTTTCAGGAATAAATCTTCAGGAGAAGCAGAGGGATTCCCACCTCTTCAAGAGTTCATCTGGACTCCAGAAGTCTCCCTTGAAATTCCTTTTCAGATATAATGAAACTCAGCAGCCTTTGTTTGTGGCCAGATTGAGTGCTCTTTCTCCCGTTGATTAGCACTGTTGATGCCAGAACTTAGAGCGTGAGAAAATATTACTCAGCATCATCAAGAAACACTCATTTCACATAAATACAACTAAGCTGTGTTCCACTGTCTCCCTCATTTTCCCATAATTATTTCGCCCACTGATGACTGCATGCTGTAAGTAAAATGGCTGGATCCCCAGCTGGAGCAGGCTGGCAAAGTTGGTTCAAAGTCCTCGAAGTCAAGAATGTTTTTCCAAGGTAATTAGCACGGAGATATCCGGCACTTGTCCTTCAAACTTGGAGCTGCATGAACATTATCTCAGTATAGTCAGGAGCAGTGCTTCCACTGACTCCAGCAGCAGTGGGCCTTACGTCACTGTTGCTTAACTAAGACCCTTTGGATCACTTCACTCTCTACATGTATGTGCCAGACGTGATTATTCCATTGCTTGCTATTCGGGTTTTCTCTGCAAATGGTATTTTACCTCCACCGTCTCATATTCCACCAGGATCTGACTTGAAATGCATTGGCTTTATTTACAGTCATTAACACTACTCATTCCTCCTGCTCCTAGTAATTTTTGAACAGGGTGTGAAACTACTTGTCCCAAAAGTGTGGCAGTACTTTACCCGAGACCTCACTGTAGGGAACGTCTAGTCAATACATTTCTGTGTGGCTCCAAAGTTGCTCAGCATTTTGTCTCGAAGTCATCCCTCCCCTCTGCCAGGAAAAAAAATATAAATAAATAAAAAGAAGAAAGAGCAAATCATGGTAAACAAGCTTAAAATATGTCTGCATCACAAGGCTCATTTATAATGTGGCTGACAGGGCTAGCTGATCCCAGAGAAGATGGAGAACAATGAAAGTAACTTCCTACTGCTGTTATGTCACTTTGATTTCCATGTGTTGGTGAATGCTCTCACTTTAGGTACTGGTTATGCTTCCTTGTTTGCTTTAATTAGAGGCAGCTCTAGTTCTGTGTCACTCTCTGGAATGGTATCCCGAAAGAGTGGGGTGTGTATGCGTAATGTATCACCTGTATGTGCACAACAGCTATTTGATGTAAAAATCAAAGTGTTGCCCTGCAACACTGTTTTAAGTACTCAAAATAGAAGACCAAATGCTGCTTTCAGTAAGTATCAGCCGAGCAGACGGTGTCAGTGACAGATAAATTTGGCCTAATGCCTGTTTATTGTGATACTTGGTATTTTTGGCTAACTACATAAACAAATATTGCGGTATTACTCTTGGCAAACAGCATGAATACCACTCTTGCTTTATTCTCTTTGTTTCCACAAACATTTTATGGCAAGTATTCATCACCAAATAAAATATGAGCCCATATACACTGCAAAACCCATTAGGTCATGTATTCTGGCACTTGGTTAGGCTGCAAGGTCTGCCACAAACTTGGCTGAGCTGTACACAACACTGACAGCACTTCCCAAGCAGTGCAAGTCAGATGTCCTTCCTCCTTCACACATGTCCTTGGTGTAGTGAGTGATGGTGCTGTCCGAGTCCTAAACTTATTCACCTAACAAAGACCCCTGAGGAAAATGTTGTTTTTTTTTTTTTGCTAAGATTTTTTTTTTGCTGTGATTTTTTAAAGAGTATATACAGCACTGTTGCATTTGTAACCTATTTTCTACCCACCAACCAAGGCATTCTGGTTATCCCAGCATGGCCCTAGCACCCTGGGTCTCAGGAACCGAAGGACTGCTGCAGTTGTTGGTAATGCAGCGATGCCTCCTACCCACCCTCTCTCTTCAGCCCCACTGCTAACACCTCAAGCACCATTGGTGCCATCAGTGCAGTCTCTTCTCGGAAGATCTCTCTGGAAAGCCTGAAACTTTGACTTCTCCATCAATATTTCATTCTGCAGATGATGGCTCTGGCATACGTTCTTTAGTTATTAGAGCAGAAGACAAGTGGTTGTTTTTTCTTTTTTTTTTTTTTTTTTTTGTGCATGCTGAATCTCCTTTTCAAGCAATGCCTTGGGGATATGAACAGGAACTTGACTGCAAGTCTCTTTTGATCCTGAAACTCCCACTGACTGATTGATAAATAGGAGACAGTCACCTTAATATACCTGTGGATATGACACTCAATTCTTCTCAATTCTTGGAAATTACCATGTGCTAGAATTCCAGATGGGCTACATGCACAATATATCTTAGTTTTAACCTTCCACCTTTGTACTAAGCTAAGGCAAATCCTAATGACTGGAACATTACTGTGTTCCATGCATGTACTGGGTTATTTTCAATGTTTTTCAGTGTCTGAAACAGCATTCAGGTTGGATCTCAGGAAGAGTTTCTGCTCAGGAGCAATGCTGTAGTGGCACAGGCTGCCCAGGAAGGTGGTGCAGTCACTGTCCCTGGAGGTGTTCAAGAACCATGTGGATGTGGCACAGTGGGACGTGGACAGTGGGCACAGTGGGATGGGCTGTAAGCTGGACATGGTGATTTTAGAGGTCTTTCCCAACCGCAATGGTGTGTGAATCTATTATACAATCAGTGGAAGGACTCAATCCAGCAGCAGATTGATGATGAGGCCAGAAGTGACTGCAGGCAATCCAATGGCCAGGTCAGTTTTGCAGCAGTTGCAGTGGGTGGGTAAGCAGCACCCTGTGCTGGGTAGTGACACAGAACAGAACTTAAACAAGAAATCATGCATTAAGGATCTCAAAAGATGGATATGATGAGAAAGTATTTCCCAGTAGTTCCTGATGCCAGGGCTCTGCTTGAACACGGCTACTGACTGCCTGTAGACTTCCAACAAGTCAGACACTTGAACGCAGACTCTGCTAATTCCCTGGTTCTCCAGTTGTGCTGGATTAAAGCTTAAAAATTATCTTTGTTTAAGTATCCTGCAAGAATGGTGTTGGTGGGAAACAGCCTACTTGGCTGAGGTCCCCCACGCTGATCCCTTGTCTACTTTGGCTGACCTCTGCAGAACTTGCTTTGATAGAGTGCTCCCTCCTCCCCCTAAAAAATGCCATCTGGAAGGCCCGGCAGCAGCGAGGCGGAGCGGCGCGGGGCCGAGCGGTGCCCGGGGTGCCCTGGGCACGCTGACCGGGCTGCGGATGCTGCAGAACCCCGTGTTCGAGGCCGCTCTTGGCAGCAAACGCGACCATCACCGGGTGCGGTGCAGATGAACTCTTTGGGACAAATGCACTGAGTTGGGCGCCCGGGCGGCTACAGCCTGAGGAGGACGGATATTGTGTGAATCGGTGGTGTCTGAGACAAAGAGAGGCGGAGGTGGGGCGGGGAAATATGAGGTCCGGCGCGCGTGGAAGCCCGCCGCGTGCTGCGGCCACCGCTCGGTTTTGAACTTTGGGACGGAAGACAGGAAAACTTCTGAGATTGGGATTTCGTTGGGGGCGGTGGAGGGCGGCGGGAAGGGCAAAAGGGGGCACTTTCCATCCCCCGCGGCCTCCCTGCGAGGCCACGCCTCGGGAGCGGCCCCAGCCCCCTCCCCGCTGGGCCGGGCCGGGGGGCGGCAGCGCGGGGATCCGGGAGGAGGGCTGCGGGCGGGGGGCGGGAACGGAGCGGGGGATGGGGGCGCAGGAAGGCGGGCGCGGGAAAGCGCGCTCGCGCTGGCGCGCCCCCGGCCGGGCGGCGCCACGTGGCCGCGCCGCAGCCGCGCGCCCGCCGGCAGGTGGCGCGCGCCCGCCGCTGCCACCGCCCGGACGGCCCCCGGCTCTCGGCGGCCTCCCGGTGCCGCCCGGCCCGGCCCGGAATGGCCCAGCAGTGCGCGGGCATTGAGAGGGCGGCGCCTGGCACGGGGGTGCCGCTGCCGTCGCGCCAGGAAGAGCGGCTCCCGGCCGCCGCCTCATACCGGGTCGCGGTCCGCAGGGCGGGAGCCCCGTGGCGGCGGCCGTGTGCCTGTGGGTCGGGGAGTCCCGTCCCTCGGCGGGTGTCCGCGCCGCTGCGAGCCCAACTCCGCGGCACGTGGTGCGGCGGCGGGGATGCGATGGACCGCGTGGCCGGGCTCGTTGTGACCACGCGTCTGGGTTTTGTTTGCTTCTAAGTCATCGTTTCCAAGTCTTGTGATTTTTGTTGTTTTTTTTTTTTTTTTTTTAATTATTTATACTTCTCTAATAATTATTTTCTGTACATCTCGCTCGTTTCTTATGTTGTTGCTGGTGCTTCTTCACAGTGTTACGCTGTGTTATAACACAGCATTTTCTGAAAATTTCTCTGTCACCAACCCCTGGTGCAATTGCCCTCTCACTCAGTGTGGATAATTAAGCTTTCTTCTTGGAAAAGCATCATTTGCACCACACAGTTCTTTTTTCACAGAGTCACAGAACTGTTAAGGTTGGAAAAGACCTCTGGCTTCACCAAATCCATCCCTCAGCTCATCCCCACCATGCCCACTAACCATTGTCCCTTAGTGCCATGGTTATTAAACATCTCCAGGGATTTTTCCATACACCTTAGCATGTGCATGGATGCTATGTGTGTCATAAAATCATAGAATCATAGCATGGCTCGGGTTGGAAGGTACCTCAAGGATCATGAATCTCCAACCCCCTGCTGCATGCAAGGCCACCAGCCTCCCCATTTAATACTAGAACAGGCCCCATCCAGTCTGGCCTTGTGCACTTCCATGGTCGGGGCATCCACAGCCTCTCTGGGCAGCCTGTTCCAGCACCTCACCACTTTCATAGCAAGGAACTGATATCCAACCTACATCTTTCCTCCTTCAACTTAAAATCATTTCCCTTTGTTGTGCTATTATCCACCCTTGTAAAGAGTTGACTCCCCTGGAGTCCTGGAGTCCTGGAGGAGCTTTCTGCAAAGCTGCACAAAGTTCTTCCTTTTCAACAAATGTTCAGTCAGTAATGGGATTACTTCCGTCATCCAGGAGCCCAGCAGCAGACAGCCAGTTGTCCTCACTCTTCTTTTTGCATAGGGCTGTATGTACAAATTAGCGCCATGGGTGGATTCCAGTCTTGTGGATTGAAGCTGCATTGATGTGCCACCTGTCAGTTACAACATAACCTTTTCTCACAGGCGCTGTCTAAGGCACATGAGCTGGATGGTGGCTCTTGCAATTCAACCAGGTTTTGTTCCTTACATGTTGGCAACACGCAATAGAAAAAGCCCTTCTCCCAAAATGCTGGTTTTGCAAAGAGCACAGGTCCAGCACTGAAGACTTACTGAAGAGGGTGTTCTCTGCTAACTGCATGGCAGTCTTTGCTTGTTTTTTTTATGACAAATTATTAATATAACATAGGCAAATACATAATTTCTGCAGCTCCTCAGTGTTTGCTGTTCTCCCTGGTCTTGTCCTTGTAAATTCAATTTCACAGGCACAGTCTGTAATGCAGCAGGTGCCAAGTGTAGCCTTCTTGTTTCATAAGATCCAACTAACTGTCTACAGAGGATTCATTTAAACAGTAGCACAGACAGAAAGGGAAAAAAAAAAGTAAAACGCACAAAAAAAACCCCTGTTTCTTTTACACATAAAAAAGAATGCTTCTCAACTGGTATGCCTTTGTTTCTCATTTCAGGTTGTTGAGAACCAAATAGCACCATAGAATCACAGAACCATTACTGTTGGAAAAGACCTCTAGGGTCACCACATGCAACCACCAGCCCATCCCCACCATGCCTATCCCTCAGTGCCAAATCCACACAGTTATGGAACACTCCAGGGACAGTGACTTCCCAGACTTTCCCTGGCCAGCCTGTGCCACTGCATTGCCACTCTTTTGGAGAAAAATTTTTCCTTATGTCCAACCCTAAACTCCCCTGGTGCAACTTGACACCACTCCTATTTTTTAGAGCAAGCACAGACTGTTCATTCCTGAATAATCCTGTGGTCTTTTTCCTGAGGAAAGCCTCTGTGTAGGCACACATCCATGATATATCTGCATGACAGAAACTACCCCCACAGCAAGATGACTTGAGTTGATGCTGTAGTAGTGATCAGGAAAGGATGGATAGTGGGTAAAGCTGAACTGCATTTTGGGATGCCTATGCAGCTGGAATTCACATCTGCAGAGCTCAGATGCAGAGACTCTTAGATGAAATCAGAAGGAGAAATGAAAACAGATGGGGGTTCCAGCACAATGGAACAGAGGAGAAGTACAGGTCTAAGGAGAGAATTAGCTGTTTTCTACCAGCACCCTGTGCTCTGCACCCTAGCAATGGGTAGAGTAGGATTAGAACTGTGTTGGGTTTGTCAGCAAAACTTTGAGTTGTCTGACTGCCCAAATTATCATAGAATATCATGGAATCATTAGGGTTGGAAAAGACCTCCAAGATCTTCAAATGTCCACCAATGTCCACCATGTCCACCAACTACATCCCTCAGTGCCAAATCCACACAGTTGTTGAGCTCCTCCAGGGATGGTGACTCCACCACCTCCCTGGGCAGGCTGTGCCACTGCATCACCACTTTTTCTGAGAATTTTTTCCTCATATCCAACCTGAACCTACTCCAGGCATGACTTGAGGCTGTCATCTAGGGTCAGGCCTCCTATCTTCAGTGAGGTGTGGGCGCTGTAAGGAAGCTGCACACTGGGTGAGGAGCACCCAAGAGGAAGCCAGCTGGAAACCTGCAAACGCACGAGGTTGTTGTGGTCTCTCCTCTTTGCAGTGCTGGTGATGGACCCAGGTCTTTATATAGGTGCATCCAAGTGCCTCACCCTGAATGAACGCTTGTGGTTGTTTTGAAGTGGTCAAGCAGAGAACACCCTTTGGAAGTGAGTACAGCATCAGGAGAAGGAAGCTGCTGTGTCACAGCTCAAGGCCCTATATTCAGTAGGATAATGGCCTGCATTTCACTTCAGAGACCCATGCAGGGAACACAAAAGGCCCTTCTACCCTGACAGCCAGGATAGGTGCCAGCCTTGTGAGTGGGTGGATGTGCTAATAGAAGTTGCTGTTCGAATTCTCCCTCTTCTTAACAGCAGATAGAGGAGAGGCAATGGGACACCCCAGAACCCAAGTTTCCATGGTGTTAAAGGTGTCAGAACAGCTCACCTGATGTGTGCAAGATGCATCATTTTGAATAAAGAATTTCGGGTTAGACATAGGTGGAAATTCTTTACTCATAGGGAGGTAAGACCCTGGCACAGCTGCCCAGAGAAGGTGCGGTGCCCCATCCCTGGAAGCCTTCAAGGCCGGGTTGGATGGGGCTCTGGGCAGCTGAGCTGGTGGGAGGCAGCTGAGGTCTGGAACTGGATGGGCTTTAGGGTTCCCTTCCAAATTAAGCCATTCTCTGATTCTACAATTCTATGCTCTGCCACTTTTGGGGAGTGAAGACTGCACTGATGAGGAGTGGCAAGCTGCACTGATGGCTAAAGGCTATGGATGTGATTTCGAAAAGTTGCTGAGCTGGTGAAGGGGCTTGGCCTCCATCTCTGCTTCTGCTGTTATTTCGTTCTCTCCCTCCCTTCTCTCCCCCTCTCTTTTTTTAAATAATAAAACTGGCATTATAGTCAACATTCCTAAGTGCAGCAGAGAGCACTGAGCCTTTGCTCTCTGTTCTTTAGAGACCCTAACTGTAATGTTAGGAGAAGTGGTGCGGTACAGGTGTTCCTCTGCCAGCCTTTTTACAGAGCATGCTAGGTTCAAGCAGCAGTTGTTGGTGAAGATGGGCTACAAGTAAGTGAAGAAGCATTAATTGCTTCTTGGGTGTCTGGTTATGTGTAAGACTTGATTATTTTAGCCTAAGTGGGAGGAGAATGGTTTTATGACCTTATAGTTAGCATTTGTGTGAGATTAACAGTAAGACTTACTAAAGCATTTCTGATAACATGGTTTCCTTTTTTACACTGCTTAATTAAAAAAGAACACTTCGGCGTGTTTTGTAACACATCTTTAAGAAAGCAAACAGACAAACCTGAATTACAAGGGATGGTCTAGAGGTCTCTGTTACTGAGATTCACGGCATCTGAACTGTATCTGGGAAATTAAAGAAAGCTGATGGTCTGGCAAAGAGTGAATTGGGCAGAAGGCAGAGCAGTGATACTTAGGAACATCTCAGGGTGATTATTAGAGTAGCTTGGGAGGCACCAGGTTAAGTAAGAGACCCAAACTGGTCATGGTAGGCTAACATACTACAATATATCCTTGCTGTCAGCTTTTTCTAATGGCAGTGAAGCACAACTGCTTTCATATATGTGGGCTGTGATCTCCCTGCATCTCCCATACACATTTTCTCTTTCTTTATTTTCTACCAGTGGCCTCTTCATTTCTGCCTCCTTCAATGGTGTGCTTATAGATTTTTTTTCCTGAAAGACTGGGATTTTCAGGAAGCCTAAAGGGAATTACATGCCCAGCTGCCAGTGCATTTCAATGTGCCTCCAAATTTCACCCTCACATTTTTAGAGCGTTTGAGCTCCTTGTCTTCTCACATTGCTACTATTAGATCGTCAGTTTTCTTTTCAGCAATCTCTGACTTTGGTCACAGATGGCTGCAGCAGTCTGCAGCTATGTCTGGTCGACAGAGCAGATGACACCGGCATTGTGCTTATATGTAATATTCCTAACAGGCAGAGAACTCAGACAGGGTCTGGTGAAACTGCTGGAGGACCTCCTGTTGGTCCTGGGATACAGTTGGGAAGCTGAATGTTGGATTTTGCTTCTGTCAATGTCTGAATATTTCTATGTCTGACAAGCTGGAAACAGTCTTCTGACTTTTGGGTTTGCCTCTGGTCACCCTAGGAATCTGGCTTACTTGGTTTTCTGAGAATGTTCTTCTTGCTTGGGTCATATCAAAAGAGTCGTACTGAGAAGACGGCTACCAACTGTTTCTTGGGACCACAGATCTACATTATGCTTTATAAACAGTATGAAGCATGTCTCACTCTAAAGTTTACATACTTTACTCAGAAACAAGACTTTATTATTGCCTTCTTGTTTTGGTGGAATGAACCCCCAGCACACCAACACCCAGCATATGCCAGTATAAACTGGCATAAATCACTGCCATTCTGCTAGGTTTGAGAAGAAGGATGTCTGAGCCAGGGTCATGTGCAGTCTGATTCCTTTATTTTCCATGCGAGTCCCTCCTGCTGAGGGAAATGAGCTCGTAATGGGAGGTGCATGAGTACTGGCAGCTTGTGAGTACTCCTCGCTGGTCCTGTTTGCCCTTTGCTTTCTTCCATCACTTTTACATGGCTTGAGATCATCCAGATGTTTCTGGGCTTGGAGCTGCTGGAATTTTGATTGCAGCTGACATGTCGGTGTGCTGCGGCATCAGGTAGCCTGCATCTGAAATGTGGTGAGAAGCTCTTCTGTGACCTTTGAGGCTAGAGGCCTTATTGTGTTGACCTGTCAGAGGGAAATCTTGGAGGTGTTGTGCTCTTGAGAGTAAAGAGTCCTGGCATCCTCCGTGTCTTCTCAGGAATTATGGCCTTTGTGAGCGATGTGCTTATTAGATCTTCTGGTCTTACTGCAAACAGGGAGATGAAAGAACGTGCATTTTTTGATTGCCCACTGCATGGCTGTGTGGTACAGGTTGGAAACTCATCTCTCATGGATACTTTGTGGAGTTGTGCTGCTGTCATGGGGAGCAGAGAAACACGAGTGTTTCTGCTGTCAGTGCTTGTCTAAAAAGCAGTTCTGAGCAACGAGGCGCCATTTCCTTTATCTGCAGTGAGGTAGAGTATTGCCCAATGCAGAAGTTATGCACAGCCACGCCTCACACAAGTCTGTGTGATCAGAGAAAGTGCCCAATACACGGTCTGGGGAACAAGGGGAGATGGTTTCAAACTAAAAGAACGGAAATTAGAGTGGACATAAGGGAGAAGTTTTTTACAGTAAGGCTAGTGAGGCACTGGCACAGGTTGCCCAGATAGGTGGTGGATGTCCCATCCATGGAGACACTCAAGGTCAGGCTGGATGGGGCTCTGAGCAATCTGATCTAGTGTAGGCATCCCTGTTCATTGCAGGAGAGTTGGACTAGGTGACCTTTTGCTATCTCTTCCAATTCAAATGATTCTATGATTCTATGAGTGCCTTTGACCATCAGCAGATCATACCATTCATTGAATCCACCAAGCAGAGGAGACCACTGATTTTTTTATATACCACTTTCCCCTTCCTGCAACACCTTCCTCAGCAGACGTTTTTGGAAATATTGCATAATGTGCTTATCACCACACATTTTGGAGAGAAAAATAAAGGCGTTGGGGTTTGCTTTGAGCAGTGTGTGGCTGTTCCTCCTGGAGGCCACAGGACTCCCAGATGCAGTCCACAAAGTCTCCTTTGACATTTAAAGCTGTAAATGTCTTGGGGTCTGGCTGCCATGGAGACATGATCTCAGCCATCTGACACACAGTGTTTGAGCTCAGACTGGGACTCGAATCAATGGCTCCAGAAAGGAGGCAGCGGGGCATTATCAATGAAATGTTTTCAGCTGTAATGCCTCCTTGTTGGCCTACAGACCGTGCTTTCTTTGCAGCTACCTGGAAGGACTGTAGTCCTTGTAGGCTTTGCCTGGATCGAGTGTCACAGCACTTCTATTTTTGCAACAGCTTGAGCTGTGACTGAAGTTTCAGTAGGATGCATTATTTATACCTGTGGACACCAATATGTATCAGAGGAAGGGAGGTGTGAATATTTTCAGAAGCTGCAGATGGGGATTTTCAAGCCAGTAAGAGCACAGAGTACTCAGCTTCCACCAAGAAGCAGCAAGATGTGGGCACCAAAGTTCATCCCTTTTTTTGGGAAGGAGTCTTAGTTGCAATCCATAAACAACGTTTGAATCACGTTTTTCTCTGTCTGCATAGCTGGAAGATGCTTCATGTACAGGATAATAAGTGAAACACTGCTGACCCAGCACGCAGCATACAGTGCGCATAGGATGGGTGTTCTGCAAGAACAGCCAACAAACAGCATTGCTGTCTTTGTGAAGTCTCCAGATTTTAGGACTGCCTCTTGTCTAAAATTTTAAAGTTTTAATGTAGACAAGCCTTTTATCTTTCAATTTCAAATTTTTGACCATGCTTGGAGACAAAGAAGCATTCCAACAAGTGAAGCGCAGTATGCTTCCAAGCATCTTCCAGCAAAGCTATGCTTAGCAACATCAGCTTCTTTGCTGAGACAGATGAGATGGAAATCATGATTATTTTTTTTTACTACTGTGTGCTCAGATGACATATCTATCTAGAATTTTGCAGTCCACTTATATCTTAGTGGTTCTCATGAGAGGTGTATGAGTAACATTTGGGGAAGCTGTTTGCAGTAGTCCTTCATAATGGTAGTCACAACAGAGATCTTAAAACAAAGGACTCAGTGTTTTACCAAGAGAAACTACAGTAACAGGTTTCAGTGTAAATGAGAGTTGTATTGCCTTCCATCAGAGATGACTTGAAAATAAAGTACTTTGATGGTAATACTGCAGATGTCTGCAGGAAACCCAGCACAGCCTTGAACACTGTAGTTAGATAGCTGTGCAAAAAAGTACATGAAGGGAAGAGCTAATGTGCAATACTTCTATTTAAGATAGAGGGAGGAAATAGAAATTGTGATAGCATGCTATTTCAAGTAATAATAGAAAGTACTTGATGTTTACATGGTGAATGGATCAATACTAATTCTGTAGTCAGGGCACATACGGTAGTTTGGATTATACAAGTGATAGATGCACTTGGTATAGCTGAAATTTCCACCCTGCAACATTTATTTCTCAGTGCGTGTTCGATGGAATTTTCCACCCAACTATCTGAAAGGATTTGCATAAGAATGGTGATAGAGCAGTATTCTTTAATGATGTGCTTTTCTTTGTTAAACTTCAAAAATGTCTACGATGCATGATGAGGTTCGGATGAATTGCCAAGCTAATGCTTTTATATTTTCTTTAAAGAGCTTATCTTCACTGTGTTGTGGGAGTTACTTTATATTGTTGTCATAAAGGCAGTAGCAGTAAAGCCGACTTTGTAGCAACCCTGGTAGGTGCCCCCTCCTCCTTTACCTCAGGTCTCCAGTACTGCTGAAGGAGACAGATTGCAACACCCATTACCAAGCACCTGTTTGTCCTACTGTTAGCTCATCTGTACTGCTTCTGTGGTGCTACACATGGCATTACTCATGGCTGCACTGTGTCATTTTACGTTTAAAGCAATGACCCTCTTCACATTTAATCTAGATCAGCCCAAGTTGCTGTACTGTTTGTGGAAACTGGGTCAAAGCCAGGTTCTTCCTAAGATGACGTCTTGATTTAAGAGAAACTCAGGATTAAATCAAATGTCCACATCTTCAGCTAGTGAAGATTTTTACAGTGAGATAGAGAAGACTTATTTTTTCTTCCTTAGCCCCTTCCAATAAAAGTCTAATTAAAACAAAACAAAACAAAAATACAAAAAAAACCAAAAAAAACCAAAAAAACAGAAACTATGAGGGCAAACCTGCTTGAAATGTGGTGAATTTTGGGAAAGCAACTTACATGAAGTAGTGTTTCTTTTCTTGGCCAAGGCTCCAGTGAGTCACCTTCTAAACTGCACTGTAGTGATGCTGTTCACAAGCCTCAAACAGCTGGGAAAATAAAGAAGAGAAGTGACTGCGAGGTTTGTCATCAAATCATTGCATGGAAGATTGAATTATTCCACTTCATGACAGGTAATAGAGTGGGGCTAACTCAACTCAGAGTGAAGACTTCTATTGCAGTGTCAGCATAACTGAGGAGCTGTTTGGCTCAGTATTTTGTTGGATGTGATTTTTTATTATTATTATTATTATTATTATTATTATTATTACCTTTACTTATAATAGGAAGTAATTGTAAAGAAATTTTAACTGATTAATTTTTTCCCTAATCATCTGATGCTCTATTCTGATATAGGACCTCAACGATATATTTCAAATTGCATTTGATTTATGTTTCTGAGAAGATAATAGTAACTGCTGCATATCCTATCATTCCAGCTATATGTATAGATTGCTCTGAAAGTAATGCCTTCTGTTTTATGATGTTGGCCTTCAACATCAGATGTTGGTGGTTTACAATAGAGGCTGAACCTTCCTGCCAGTATCGCACTGCAGATAACAGCAGAAGGGCAATCTGACAGAATGGCGTCTGACATAATTATGCCACTGAATTCCATGTGGAGGAAATGGCACCTACTGACATTCATCCATGCTTGGTGTATGTGTATGGAGACCAAACAGTGGATGTGAGCACAATGAGGCAGTGGGTGGTGTATTTCAGCAGTGGAGACAGTGACAGTGGGTCACCTCTGCTGGTGCAGATTGTTGAGGGTGGCATGCAGGTTCCTGTTTGCTGCTAGCAAAATAGCTAGAAAATGGTGGTGACTATGTTGGGAAACAGTGTTTTTTAGCTGAGAATTTATTCTGTCAGTGTCCTGTTTCTATCTGTTGTGGTTTCCATGGAAATAAACAGGAGGCATTACTTTCAGAGTGATCTATGCATGAGAGTCCAGCACATGTCATGGGTCTGTGTCGGTATTCAGTCATGACTTAGAAGTAAGGACTGATACACCTTCATGTACTCTGCTCACTGAATTTCAGCCTATCTTTTGAAGTTCTCCAGACCCTAGGAGTATCTTTGTATCAAGATGAGAACACAGTTATCTAAACTGAAAAAAAGAGGATGGGAGTAGTTTGGGTCTGCACTATCTACTAGTTTAATCTTCAGCAGCTTTTGTTTGCTCCAGAATGGTTGAGTGGAGTGTACTGTTAGATGCCCCAAGCCCTCTCTGCCTCATGCTGAACCATTCCAGTCCCACAGACCCTCCTCACAGAAAGAGTGCTCCAGCCATACCAACCCAAGGGCCTTCACTGAGTGTCTCTGGCTTATGGCACCCCAGATGTGATGCAGGGCCTGGATGAGGCCCTGATGGGAGTTGAACAGAAGGGCCTCTAGCTGCTAGGGCAGGCTGCCTGCTGCTTCTACTTCAATTGCATGGTGTCCTTGTTGGCCACTTCCTTTATTTATGTACAAATATTTGCCCAAACTGTGTTTTTAAAAAGGTGTGTTTGTGCTGACATATAAGCCAGCATGTTTAAACCATACCATCCGTAAATTCATGCTTGCATTTGTTGAGTTTGTGAGGTGTGACTGATTCCCCACATCTCTTAAATCAGAACTGCTCTGACTCATCCACAGTCCATACCATAACACAGCTCTCGTCCTTCTGGAAATGTTTCCTGGTGGAAACATTTAGACTTAGAATCATAGAAACATTATGGCTGAAAGAGAGTTAAGATCAAGTCCAACCACCAGCACATCTTCACCACGCCCACTAACCATGTCCCTCAGTGCCACATCTACATTGTTTTTGAACAACTCCAGGGATGGCATCAATCCCCATGGATTTGAGCTGTGGTTCCGCTTGTTATCAGGAATGAAGATGGCCTAGGGGGGCTGATCACTACTTCAGAGGAGGGGATGCTGCAGCAGTACTGATGCTAAAGCTGAATGTACGTGGAAAGAGTCAAGGGCAGCTTTAAGACACACTTTTGCATGCGTATCTGCTATTTTACTTGAATTTCAGGATTTTTAAAAAATTTTTTAATTTTTTTTTAACAGAAGGTATGCCAGACTTGTTCCTGCAAAGCTCTGCTATCCGTGATGAAACTGCCTGTATGGCTGGGTTCATTTCTTACTTGCACATGGCATGCGTGCTCTTCCCACTGCATTACTCCATGGTGTTGGGCAAGTTGTGCAGCACTGGGGTGGCTGTGTTGTGGAGCGGGACTTTGTGGGGATCTGTGTCTCATCAGATGTTGCAGAAATCAGCTGGCCCAAATTCTGCCTGCTGAAATGGCAGCATGCATCCAAAAAGCATCTAGTAGGAAAGTAGAAGACGAAGGTGTGTGTGCATTTCTTGCTAAGCTTTACACTCTAGTCTTAGTTGCTGTTCTGCTACAGCTCTGTCTGACACATCAACATGCCAGCTGCACTCATTTTACACAACAACTGAATCCCCAGTTATTGCAGTTGATGTTATTTTGCCATTTACACCTGTTCTCTGGCAATGAACTTCTTAAAGAATATGTCTGGTGACTCTGCAGAGGCTGGTGAGTCCCAGCCACCAGAATTTTTTTTATGACAGTGTTAGAGCAGGTGAGCAAATGCCTGTTCTGTATAATGTGAAAGGGTAGCAGGTTCCAGGTTGAAATGTGATTGCTCTAGATTTAATTGGCATAACAAGAAGCAGGGCTTTGACTAGTTAATGTAGCACTGGGTATGGCAACCAACTTGGTGCTTCTTTTCATTCTGGATTGTATGTCCACCCTACACATAACTTTAGCTTGGTTTCTTTTTTTTTTGTGTTTAATTAACCAGTGTGGTGAGATTGAGAAAAAACTGCTGCCTTTGTACTGGGAGAAGGTATGGTATTTGTAAAGCTATTACAGTGAAGATAAAGCTTTATAACAGTGCAGGAAATAAAGCCCACAAAATTATTTGAGAAGCCACACTATCCAGGATAAATGTTACAGGAAGCATTAACCTTCCATAAAAATTCCTTTGCCAGTCAGGAATTTAATACACAGTCTTTGTGAGAGAAGATAATATACCTCAGTCGTGTTCTGAAATGCTTTATTTAAGAATTAGACATGAGGAAAACCTTGGTTGTCTGCGGTTTAGGATATTTGCTTTTCAATATTTAATTTTTATTTTTTTCTCATTGATGCTTAGTGGCACGTAAATATGTAAAAAGAGGATGATATGTCCTGTATTTTATACACATACATGATGATTTTTTTTACTTTCTTTCTCCTTGTACAGTAATCTCCCATGCATTTTTTTCTGTAATAGGCACTTGGCTGGGGATATGATCACAGCTGAATTGCAAAAACCTGTTTCAAACTACATTAAAAGACAGTGAAGTGTTTATCATGGCAATTTGGAACCCGAATTCTTTCTGAGCTGAAAAAAAAAAAAACCACACCCTAATGAAAAGAAAAACAAGACCACAAAATGGCACCACCAACAATAAAACAACGAGAAAACCTTCAATTATGTTTCTCCTGTTAAGAGGCTTTAGCTGGCCAGTACTGGAGACGTAAACTGTTTGCTGAAGACACAGAGATACGGCCAGTTCCTTCTCCTCATCCCATCCTGCCTCCTTCCAGCAGCCAGTTCAGCTGTGGCTTGGTGCTGGAACCTCTTCTCTAGCAAGGCAAAAGCAATGAGATGGAGGCCTCCAGTCTGCTTTGCCAACTATGTGGTACAGCTACATCACCAGCCGCACTTTGGTTTGGGCTACAACCAGGACTGAAGGTGTGAGATTTTCCTGTCTCAAGTCTAGCTGCCAGAGTGGTACAGTTTTAAACTTCACTTACTTGTGTCTGGTCAAAAGATACTCGGCATAAGTTTTATTCCTTCCTGCTGGATGGGTGGACCAACTCAGTGGCTTCTCTTGCTGTATTTGGTTTGGCCAAGAGCTGCAGTAGTGTCTTGTCTCTCCTAAGAGACAAATGTGTTTTGGATTAAGGCATTTAGAAGAAAGAATTTTGTTGCAAATATTTTTCATTTTCTCTTTTTTTTTTTTTTTGTATGTACAGAAAGACTTGCTTCGCCAAGTGCCCCTTTTGCAGTCTCTTGAATGTTATTTAGTCTGCCCTCCTGCATAGGAATGGTCAGAGTGTGTTGCTTCCTGCTTCCTGACTCAGGTTTGATTCATAAATGGCTGTTAGAGTGTGTAGCTTCCCATAATGACTCCAAGTAGTGGAATACCCCGCGTGGGAGATTCTGGTCTACTGCTCCCATAAAACATTTCTACTGTGCACCAGTTCTACACTACTGATTTGTCCAAAAGATAAAATACACCTCTGCATGTTACCTGACCCACATTTCAGCAGAGATTGTATCCTCAGCCATATCTTCTGGAGCTCTTTGCCCCTTTCATAGCAAGTCAGTTCTTTAGTTAGTAAATATTAAGATCTCTCTGTCCTTGGTGTGTACTTAGAACAAAACTGCAGATAAAATGCTTACAAGTAATGATCTTTCCTAAGTATTGCATGAAGCTTTCCAAAAATAGCTGTCTATAAGTAAAAATAATCCTGAGGTTATATATTAATAGAAGATGCTTCAGGTCTTCTCCTTACTTCTGGTACAATAGAAGAACAAAAAACAAGAGGTCTGAAATGCTGCAGAGACTACTGATGTGAAGAGATCTTGGTCTAAAAATACTTGATGTCTTTTAAAGGGACCTACTTTTTGAAAGAATACCGAGTGCCTGTCTTCCAAAAATTGAGTGATTCTGTGGTGGTTTGACACAAGTTCACATAGTCTTTTTCATTGTCCTGGCCAGTTTTGTATTACTATTATCTCACAAGCTCTGCACCATAACATAACCCACCTTTTCAGTTTTATTTTAATGTTTTTAAAGTGAAAGAAGTTAGCAGTAGATGAGTTCTTAATGTGAAGGACTGAATGTGTAAGGCCATTTAAAAGCATCCCCTTCCCTTGAGATTTTGGTGGAAAAAATAATCGCTGTTTCATGTATTTATCATTTGGTATGGACTGCTTGTTTTGCTTGAAGGACTAGATGCTCTGAATGAAATTTCACTTTCTTGCACTATGTGCAGTACAGATGGAAACTATTGGATATCCTTTGTACATTAGAGCTTGCACTCAACAACAACAAGAAAGATGAGGGACAGGAAATTAGGAGTGTTTTGTCTTGCTCTGTTTTTTGTGGGTTTTTTTTGTTTTGTTTTTGTTTTTCTTTTTTTTTTTTTTTTTTTTTTTTCCATGCCATCCTTTATCGCATCACTATCTTCCAGAAGTATCATGAGTGATGTGATTAGTACTCATTGTGTGCAGTTATTTAGCCTTATTTTTGAATGTGGTTTCACACTGAACCTTCCATGATGTGTCCCAGCAGTGGGTCAGTCAGAAGATGGTTCTGGGCAAAGGAATGCTGAGGGCTGAGGCAGGATTTTGCTATCTACACGCTTGCTCTGTAGGTGTTTCTGCCTTGCAGGTGGGGAGAGTCCCTGGGCATGTGGATGTATCACCTGAGAATAAAAGATCTGGAGAATCAAGCAGTCTCCTAGGTACTGGGGCTGTGACCAAAGATACAGTTTCTGGAGTCTGATTATAACCTTGGCTGTGCTCTGAGAGAAGTTTCACCAGTGACCAGCAACCTGATCTAGCTGTTGATGATCCTGTTTGTTTCTGGGGAGTTGGATTAGCTGGCTGTTAAAGATCCTTTTCAACTGAAACAATTTTATGATTCTGCGAGATAGGGCAGTGTAGGAGTGCTGTGTCAGTGGGAAACTACTTGACAGAAGATCGTGGCTGCACTGCATACTGTGCCCCTCTTTCTATTGAGATATTATGCTGGATGTGCTGGGTTGACAGGATCCAGCAGTTGCTGAAGATAACGGTGTCCTTTTCAAGTCAGACTTGCCTCGTTGCCCTCCTGGACTCCCATCTGCTAGACACAAAATGACTGTGCTTTCTTTAAGTTACACCAGCTATATACATTGTGTTATCAAGTTTCCCTCATTTTCACCAGGCTGTAGACACTCTTTTTCTACTACTTCATATGGGCAATTTGATCCTCTCTGTGCTCACATACAGGGTCAGACCCCAGCTGCATTTGGACCAGTGTTGGCATCTAGAGACACACTCGCCTTTTAAGCGAGTCCCCTCCCAATGCTCTGACTCTGCATGCATTTTTGATTTACTGTTTACTTTGCCAAGTATGTAACAAGAAGGCATCATAAAGCCTTTTAGACACACTTACTCTCTACTTCACATAGTCCAAGAAGTCTCGTAGAGATTGAAACTGAACAGCAAAACATCTGTGTATGCTTAACCTTGCTTCACTTTTGTCATGGCTCTGAGTGTTCTTTAGGCTTTGATCAGATCTTTTTAATCAGTCCAGGGTCTTTCCTCTCCGTCAGTATCCTTGCACATGCGTGCTTCTCCAGGGTCGGGAGTCTCCTCACATTCCCGAAGTCAGTTTTTGCATCTGTCTTCTCACTCTGAAGTGGCTAGTGAGCACCACCTTGTTTTTATAGGTATAGATCCTCTTTGTCAAGGAGGCTCTTGGTTAGTTAACAAGACAATCCATGTAGCCTCAGGAGGAGATCTGTGTGTTAGACTTGAAAAACTGGTTCACCTCTACAATAGCCATTTCTTTCTGCAAGGAACTCTGTCTCAATGGCATGGATAATTATCTCTTTAAAGAAAGGGCAAATAAACCCCATTTTCTTAATAGAGTCTGCAGTATGCAAAATCCCTGCATAGCATTTAAATTTGCAGGCTTTCGAGTTTCCAGCCTTTGACTTGCTGCCTGTTTCTCAGCATCTTTATCCCATGAGGTATGGACTTCTCTGTCTGAAAAAGAGGGCAAGCTTTAGGCTCCTGAGAAGTTTCTAAATTGAGCATTAGATATTTTTATCGAAGACTAGAGTCAAACTTAAATCTGTCTTCAGTAGACGGAAGCCTCTCAGGACTGAAATCTACAATACCGAGAGATCTTTATATGCATATATCCCTTACCATAGTGTCCTATCTAGAAACTGCAATACTTCAATTTATTTGGTAGAGCTTTCTGGTGAATTATTTTCTTTCTCAGTAATTTCTCCGTTTAAGAGCCCTCCTGAGAAATCTTTACTGTATTAACTTCAGCTTTGCTGCATCTTTATCTTTAAATAGCTCTTTTAAATTTGCTTAGGCAAATCTGGGGTTTCGTCTGTCTTCAGTGGTATTAAAATAGTATCTGAAGGGGGTGTCACCTGGGTAAGAAGACACACCACTAGACGATACTGTAAATGAAAGACAGATGGATTGCTGCTCAGAGACAACAAGATTATGGCTAGAAACCTGTTTACCTTTGCAATACAGCCACCAAGCTGAACAAGTCATCGGAACAGAACTGAGCTGAATAATGCATGTCCCTACCAACCTCTAATTCTCTCAGCTCAGAAGAGTTCTTTCACACCAGAACCCCTCTTTAGCATGCTTACAGAGTTGCCTAAACAAATCCAAATGCTGGAAAGCATCTTTGGTATAAGTTTTGCTTTGACATTTTGTAAGTGCTGGAATGTTGGTGGCTAGCTAACAGAAGGACTTCAGTCTTTTTGCTACAACTGCCTTTATCATAAGTCCACTGACATACCTTGTTGTTTATGTGGATGGGCCCTCTCTGGGCTACCAGAAAGGTTCCAAAAGTATCTGCTTATCATAGGTAGGAACCAGGAGGACTAGCTGACCGCAGATTGTAAGTTAACTGAGATTAATATAAAAACCTAACAGCTGCTCAGCTGAATTAGGCTACCACCACAAAATAAACAGTGAAGACAACACCTGGTAGGGGTGTTGTAGCAGAGACTGAACAACTATTATGATTTGCAAAGCTGATTTTTGAATTCTAGAACATTCTAGACTGACTGCTTATTCATAACTTCGTGTCTTTATCTTCAGTCATATAGGCTGTTGCGGGGGCTGAATTTTCCAGTTGTGTACTTACTAGCAGTCTTTGCAGATGAGAGTAGGTCTGTGTTTCTGTTATTTGATCAGAAAAGAAGAGAGAACATGTTGTATGTCAGAGAGAGAATTATTTGTGCTTAGACTTGGAATGGTGAACGGACTTCTGATCTCAGTAGTGCTAATCTTGGCATAGATAATACTCAGCTTGAAGTAAGGTGATAAAGAAAAGTCTTCCAATAGCTTAGCAGACTTACAGATGCTTGTGTGACTATGAGGTTCAGGTTCAGGACAAGTCTCTGTCCTCACTACATGCGTCTGTCTTTCTTGGCAGAAGTTATCATTGCAGAGGTCCTCAGATGGAGAACCTGATGGAGAAGCATCACTCTTGGATCCAAATCTCACCCAGGTTAAGACTGTAACTGCTCTTATATTAACCAAGGGCGAGACAGAAGGGAGGTCTGTGACCTAGTAACAAAACAGAATGGTGTCTTCCTCCTTGTTAAAGAAGGGAGATTGGTGCTTGGCCTCAATTACAGATGGATTAAACATGCTGATCCTGAACCACAGGGGTTTGGCCTTTCCTTTTTGTATAAGTATTTTCAGTGTACTCAGTGTTAATCAGAGAAAGCCAATTAATTGCATAGGATTTTATGCTGTCTTCTCTTTGTTTGCAGGAGAAATAATGTTCATCATCAAACCAGCAAACAAGACGCTGCATGTTTCCAGTCAGGGTAGATAGAGGAAGTTCTGCTCAGTGTTGCAGTTCAGGTTTGGAGCTGGACGAAAGCAAAGAAAATCCCAAATATTGTGGTTTACATGCCAGCACACCACTGGTACTTCAGAAGAACTATAAAATCAAAGTCTGTGTGTCTTTTACTGTAAGCATAGGCTCTGACCTCACGTTTGGTAGCTTTATAGGTAGGGAGCTTTGTATAAAACAGTTGTCGCTAAAACCTCACATAAGGTCACATAAAGTCTTCCTGATGTAGTAATGAAGTGGACTGATTCTAGTGCTCTTCATGGAAAGGAAGAAAGCAGAAACTGGAACTAATTGGATATTAAAATAGTTCTCTTTCAACAAACTATTTTCCAAAGTATTAGCCAAAGAACTCTCCTTACTTCTGATACAAGTAAATGTGTGTCTTGGCTGGTCTGTCTCGCAGAAACTTGTCTGGGCTTGACTTCTGTACTTCCTTCTCTGAAGGAAAAGAGATGTGGCTGGGGTGGTCCTGGTTGTTCTCATTGCTCTTTTGGTTGGTGACTACTAGTTGGTCTGATTCCCTCTAGAAAGAGCAATACAAATACAGAGCAGCACCATGCAGCTCAAGGTGCTCCTAGCACCATGTCTTGTCTCTTCCAAAATGCAGTGACCTCACCTTCTGAGAAAGAAGATGTTACAATCCTGGCTGATTTCTGTACACGAGAAAATGTGTTTTCTCATTGCAGCAGTCACAGAAGTAACACAAAACCAGTGGCCTGACAGCAGTCACAGGGGGAGAGTAGGAGCTGCAACTCCACCAGAAGGGCCAGGATGCATCTGCACACCCACTGCCAGGAGCGGGATCATCCACGGATTGGTTTTGTTGGAGAACACATCTCCGTCTGACTTCAATGGGGTCTTCCTCTCTAAGTGAACACTGGGCAGCCATCAAAGCTCTGTTTGTGAGCAAGATTCATGAACTAATTAGTCACTAGGCCCATTAATCAGAAGGACTAGAAATATTTCAGCAGAATTCATGCTGTCAGCAAGGATGAGAAGAGCCTTCTCTATGACAGCTTACCTTGCATTTTGATCATTAGGCGATTCGGAGTTTAGCCCATCCGTCTTGTTTATCTGCCCTCAGGGGAAAATAATCCCTGCATCCCAGCCATCTCAACAAGTTTGAAATTCAAACATACTTTCAGTTCTGTCAGTAAAATATCAAATGGGCACATTCGGGTGAGTATTGACACACAACAATGCCAGTGCCTTTTTTTTTCCAAACGTGTTGTAAACAAATCCTTCCTTTCTCTGCTGCTGTGCTGCATGTTGTAGCTCAACACCATTCAGGGAAAGTGAAAAGTGGAGTGAATGCATAGGTCATTAAAAAACAGTTAAATTGAAAAATGCGAATTTTTTTCTAGCATCCTTCCCATGACATGCCAAAAGCCTTCCCCAGTGTAACTCTACCTTCTTGTAGGTTGGGGGAGATTTACTGACATGACTTAAGTCAGAGATACATTTTAAAATAATCAAGCCAGTGTTTATTCTGGCTCTCCTTGCATCTTTTCCCCACATCAGAAATCCATCCAGAGCCCATGCAGTAAAAATTTCTTTAAGAGATATGTACCACACTGTTCGTATTAAGTAGATTGGTCACTCTAGAATGTGTACACTTAACAAGGAAGTAACAGATGGTCTCAGATCTTGGTATGGAGTTGTTGTGGCTGCTGTTTTTTCATTAATCGTTAATTGCAGCAAGTGGAAGTCATGCATCTCAGTCTGCCAAAGCCCAGAGATGGGTCCCGCTGTGTAGCTGGGATGCAGAGAGTAGAGCAGGGAAGAGAGATATCTGGCTGTAAACCTGGGATGCGGTGAATTTGTGCCCTTTGCTAGAAGGACTGTCACCTTCACTTTAGGGAGATGCAAAGGAATTTGTCTGGGATGGAAAGGAATTTCGACTTGGAACAGGGAAGGCTCACCAGACTCTCAGGGACTGGAAGCAATTTGGGAGGTAAAATGAGTTGTCTCTCTCGGGAAAGCCTGTCTGAAAGGAACTGTTGGCCTACTTGAGGTCATACGAATATGCATTTGAGACTGAGGAGGACTGATGTAATGGTGATGTGGAACAGGCCAGGAATATATTTGGTTGTGTTGTGTGCATATACTGTTTTGTATTTGTAATGCTACCAGGTGAAGAGCTGGATTCTAAAGATACTGTTATCAAGTTCTGTTTGTCTGGTAGAGTGTTTATGGAAAAATGTTCTTTTAAATAATCTTTTTTCTTGCCCCCGGAATGCATTTTTCGCTGTGTTATTTACTTACCCCCACAAAAGAGAGTTACCATAGCAAAATCTTAGAGAAATTGCTATCACTGGTGAAAAAATGGACCTACATAATTAATCCTGCAGCCCACCTACCATTTATTGATGGAATTATAGTTTTTTCCTCCCTGTAATTTGTGTTTCTGCTCTTTTTTTTGTGTGCTGTTCTTACTGCTGCATATACTTTCCTATCCATTCAATTGTCAAAAGAAAGATGCTCCTCCTTAGGCTAAGCCTACCTATGTAGTTTAACCTTGTGTGTCGCAGATTAAGGATGGCATCTGTCTGTTGCATATACATGTCAAGTATGGAGCTTCATGACTGTGTTGCTGCCAGCTGTTACAGTTGTGGATATTGGTTATGGGCTATCCTAAAAAGACTTCCTTTAGCTGGGGAAGGATCTTCATTACCTATAATTCTCTTTGATATTTCAGATAAAATAATCCGATTCTGGGCAGTACATATAAACATAGTCAGTGTGATATATATGTTGAGGTCCAAATGGCTTGTCCAAGTGATACGTAGCAGAGCTTAGAAATCCAAACTTTGTATACTGGCCACGTTCCTGCCTCTGCTTTTCCATACTGCCTCATCAGCTGCCTGTGTTGTATCACTTCTGGAGAACTTATCCTAATACCGTTGCATTTTTCATCTATCCTGAAGTCATGGTAGGTTCATCCAGTTTCATTCCAGGTTGGTAGAAGAAGAACAAGCCAAAACTTCTGACAAATATCAAAATATCCTTGTGTTGTCAGAATGAAATGTATCGGTGCTTCAAAAGGTAGGATAAAAAAATATGTTTTGACTTTTTAATTTCATATTATGTATTATAATGTCAAATAAAAAACTAGGTCAAAATTAATTTCATACTAGCACAAGCTAGTGGAGTTTTACCTGTAGGCTGTAATTTTTTTCAAAGTGAAAGGTTTCATATATGTGTTAGAAGATACTGCTCTCTCTTTTTGTGATTTTTCTTATCAGTCTCATTATGCCTTTGTGTGATCCTTCTTTGTGCTCTACCTTATATATTGTTAGCATTTATTCCTTGTAGTACACAAATGCTGATTATTAAAAGTTTTCAAAGCATTTTTCATTTTTAGTATTACTTCTCTCCTTTTTGAAAACCTCCCTAGGAATTACAGGATGGATATGACTTGGAAAATTCTCGTGTTTTGAAGCTTCAAGCAGTGCTGTTTGATTAGTTTGTGGCTGTCAGAGTGCAAACTGTCCAATCCAACATGGTGACTGAGCCTTCCTCATGATCTTGTAAGAATGCATCAGTTCCCAGAGGTGCATAGCTCAGATCTCTTCACTGATGAATAGGAAAACCACGTTGCTGCTTCTGTTACCCTGAATTAGCAAGAGAAAGAAACATGGTAAGGTGGGGGAAAAAAAAGCAGGAGAAAATGACCTGCAAAACTGATGATGGTATGGAACAAGAAAGAGTAGAAAGAGAAAATATTAACAATTGGTCTAAATAAAAAAGCCTTTCTTTATGCTACTTGGAGCTGTTTTATTGTTTGTTTGATTGTTTTTTGTGGCTTTTTTTTTTTTTTCCTTTTTTAATGGTGGAAGAATGTTTAGCGTCAGTTGTAGCAAAGGTTCTTTTTTTTCAATCCACTGTTTCCTTAAGAAATCTTGCTCTTGTTCCATTAGCAGTCATTTCTTCCAGCTAGGTGCAATAATCAGTTGTTAGTGCACATTTTGACCATCATATCCTCAATTATCCAGTAATGCTTTCTCACATGGTGCACAGAAGGCATGCACCGATGGCTAATGCACATTCTGTTGGTTGCACTTCAGTGGTCTTTCATCTCTTCCTGTTGAAGCAGTCATCATCTACCTGCCTGAGGTGTAAGTGTGCACTGAAGTCAGTGGAAGAAGAGTGATGCATGCTGCTGGTTCCCTGTTCTCCCACAGATGTTCTGGATGCCCTTGGGCGTTATGCTTACGGCTCAGTCTGCCTCAGTCTGTATCTGTTGAAAAGCAATGATGGTATTTCCTTTGTCTACTTACCCTGTAGACCAGCCCTTTAAGAGCTGTGACCTCGTGAAGCTTCATAATATTACTGTAGTATAAGAATAGTTTTTTTAATTTCATTTTTAATTGAAGATTTTTTATTGAGTTTAAAATGTGAAGATTTTTATCATGTTATAGCAATCTGTGAAGATGACCAGTGTATTCATGTGGCACATACTGATTGTATCCCATATTTGTAGAAGTTTTTAAAGCAGTGCTCATGCTTTTCTTGCTGCAAAACACACCAAGCGTTAGTTAAAGCTGTAAAGGAGATGAACAGTGTATTGGGACCATATTGCTCTCCTATCATCTGGCATAATAGTTTTCTTTTTGCCATTTAAGATTAAAACACATATGGAACTTGCTTTAATTTGTCACTTTTATTTTCTGAGTTGCTGAGATCCAGCTTCAATTGGGTTGTCACATTATTTCTGTTTAAAACTTGGGGAGCAAGCAGGTTGATTTCAGCTAACTGTGTACTGTATAATGATTTTGAGCTTAAGCAGTGTTATCTCCAGCAAATGTCTTTGCTACAGTAGTCATCTGTGTAGAGCCCTGGAGCAATTTGTGGCTTTTTTTACTCATATCACTTCACTATCAAAGCTGAAATGATTAATATTCAAGGAAAAAAAAATATATTTTCCCAAAGCAAATCTTCCTTTCTGTTTCTGTTTGGTAGAACCGAGCCTTCTGCATACATTATATGGATCAGCTAGAACCGGTCTGAAGAGTGAGGATGTGTATCTGTGAAAATGCTGCAAACACATCACTTTGCTAATCAGAAAGGAATTGTACATATGCTCACATTCCTACCACACTTGCCTTTTATTTTCTGAGGCCAAAGTCCAGGGCAGCTTTTCGTCTTGATTCTCCTGTTGGCTGTTACCATAAAATCATGAATGGTGCACTTGAACAGGCTGGATTCCCATTGTGTGGAAGTGGGGCAAATGAAAATCAAATTGCCTCCCTTTGTCACTGTAAGAGCAGTGCTGCTCTGCACAGCATTTTTTGGTGGACAACAGCTACTGTAGCTCAGCCCTGCTTAGCAGCATCCAGGGATTTAGCGGTGCTCATAGTGTGATCCCAGCACATGCAGAACCAGTTGAATCCACTAAGAACCATAGTTTTCAAGGCCAGATGCTGGCTGAATTGTTCCCAGCTGCTCCCTAGCCCTGAAAGTGCTCAGCACTTCTAAAATAAGATCAGTCTAAAATGAGTTCCCAGTAATGCATCTAGGGATGTAAGATAACTGCTATTTCAAAACAGAGAAACAAAGGAGGCAAAAGCTTGGCTCAGGTGCATGAGATGGTTTTCCCAAAGTGTGCTTCAGGAGAGGCTTAAGCTGGTTTCAAAGCCCGCTGTAATTGGTAGAAATCTTTGCCCTAATCAGGAAGACTTGTAGATGACATCCCAGAAACAAGTGCTTTATGGGAGGAGAGCAGCTGGCTGAGGATTCATTTGTATTTTTCTACTGTGAAAAATGTAAATGGTCATTGAGGCACACTTCACCCTGCCAAGGGAAATTGCCTCTCTGCTCTTGAGAATCCTTTGTTTTCCTTCCATTTCAGGACAAAGGCTATAGATAAGTACTGTATTATTTTGTATACGTTTGTAAATACTATCAATGTATTTTTTGTATCTAAACTTGTATATCAGATAAGGTTTTATCTGATTTCAGTTAATTATTAAATGTTGGGCGGTGATCTTAGTTTTAATGTTTTGTTTTGTTTTGTTTTGTTTCATATTTGTACTTTGAAATGTCTTAGGCAGATAGAATGAAAGTTTCAGATGCTGTAATTCTTCCAAATGCAAAAGGTTAGCTATTCTGAGGAGTGTCCAGTGCTTAGGGTAGAGTGGGACTCATGGAGCAAGTTTGCTACAGGCAGCACACTGCCAGAGAGGAGGGATGCTCTGCAGAAGGCAGACATTCAGAGGATGAGGTTCAGCAAATCCAAGTGCAAGTTCTTGCACCTGTGTTGTGGCAACACCCATTACATATATATAATGGTGGAGCACAGCCATGCTGAAAAGGACCTGGGGGTACTGGTGGATGGCAGCTGGACATGAGCCAGCAGTTTACCCTCACAGCCCGGAAAGCCAACCGTATCCTGGACTGCATCAAAAGAAGTGTAGTCAGAAGGGTGAGGGAGGTGATCCTGCCTGTCTGCTCTGCGCTTGTGAGGCCTCACCTGAAGTATTGCATCCAGATGTGGAAACACCCAACATCAGGCTGGATGGGGCTCTGAGCACCTGCTGGAGCTGTAGGTATTCCTATTTATTGCAGGGGAGTTGGGCTAGATGGCCTTCTAACTCGAAAATGATTATATGAATCTGTGATTCTATGATTTAACTCTGAACCTGGCCAGGGCAAGAAGTGAGACGTACCAAATGCAACCTGTACCTGGAGAGCAGGAAGCTATGGGTCATAGCACAGAGTTGGAGCTGAGGGACATCTGTGTGCACGGCTGTTGGAGGAGCTGCCAGTGTTGTTAGTCTGAAGGTATTTCAAACTTCTGTGCTGTAGGATCCTGCCAAGTGGGTGCGCCATGTATAGAATTTGTGCATACTCAGTTGCTCCTGTGTAGGGTAGCCTTTGTTGACTTTTCTGTACAGGATGGAGGTACTGTAAAGTGACTAGAGCATCTAGGTTTCCTAGGGAGCTTACAGCAAATGTACAGGAACCGTCTATATGGAGAGCTGGCACTGTTAGTCCTCATCCCAGAGAAAGAAAAATCCTCAGTTTTAGCAGATATGACTGAAAATGGTAACTACAAAGCTGCTGGCTAGATTTTCAGACTGGGTTTATTTCCTTTTCAGGAGATGAAACCCCTTTGTCTCCACGCAGGGATGTTACAGGTGTTCTGATATGCCTTCACATCAAACGAGGGTTTAGTTTTGGGTAAGGATACTCTCCAAGGCCAGAACATTTTTGGTTCAAATACTGCTGTGCTGGTATTAAGACCTCTCCACCTGTACCTTCAGCTTGGGATATGACCCTAAGAAATTTAATTGAGGCCAATAAAAATAAAGGACCGCCTCCACTGATGCTTGTAATGTTTTGTAGCAGCGGTATAAAGAGAAACTGCAAGATTTTGACCCTTTCTGTCAGTGAGACAGCAAATAACCAAAGCACATCACACAGACAGCTATAAATCAATAAAAGCTGTGATCAATAAAAAGAGCATTCTGTGTGGATGAAACACGTTTGCCAGAGATCTGGAAAGACAATGCCAAGGATGTCTTCCAAGTCTTTGCCAAGTCCAGTGGAAAATGCTGACCACTGGGACCTGTTACTCCCAGGGATAAAACACAAACAGAAGCACAACTTTGCACCTCATTAGGAATTTTGTGTTGCATTCAGATCTGACTCTTTTGTGCGCAGAAACAATGTGAATGTCTTTGGAAGGAGAACAGTGCATGAGAATCAGAATCACTAGGAAGTGTTTCTTTCCAGTGAAAGCTAACATGGTTGGCTGCACAGTAAGCAGCATCAGGCAACCTGGGTTATGTCCTGCTGAAAGCATTAAGCCTGTTTATAGAGCAAGAAGGCTGAAGTTTGGCCCTTCATGCTGTAAAGTGTGAAATCACTCTCTGCTGATAGTGGAGGGGCTGTAAACGTGAGCAGGAAGCTAGCTGGTGTGTTGTAAAGGTCATCAGGCTTCCCCGTGCTGTGCAGAAAGTGCTTTTCCAGAATGTTTGTTGAGGTGAGGATGGGACCTGCAGTTGTGTTGAAATTACTGCAAATAGTTGTGTGGCCTTTTCCTGTGTTGTGAGTCTCTGGCATGCCTGTGAGAAAGCAAGGAGATGAGAATGCTGAAGGACCGATTCTCATCTACACTGAGAACGTTCCTTTGGCTTTGGCAGCATAACTGCTATTTTTCTTACTCCCTGAAGACATTTTTTACTTTGAAAAGGTGGAGGAAAAATGAGCTTTTACATCAGAAACTGCTTGTGTCTATAACCTTTCTTTTCTTGTTTGTTCTGTGGCATAAAAGCATAGGAACTCTAATGGACTTTCCAAGAAAGTAATTACCCAGTGTACATTCTTAAAGCTTTTATTGATATTTAAAAGTGTAGCTAAAGAAAATACAGTGACAAAGTATTAATCTATTATATTTTTGCATCAATACAAAGCAGCAGTTAATGCTGTTCATAGAAAAACTTCATAACTGTTATTTCCTAAGCACACTGTGGTAAAGGAGGAAGGAAAAACTGAAGGGAGAAGTTGTCCTGATGTTGCTAAGACTGTTGTTTAACCATTCCTCTCTCTTGATAATGGTACTTGATCATGAACATTTTTATTTTCATTCATTATAACAATATATTACTCCCCCTCATTTTAACTTAACAATTGATTTTTTTTATTATTTTTATTATTTAAAGTCCAAAGAATAGCAGCTGTGTTCCCAGTGTAATTCCTTCACAGAAATACAGTCTAGCAGGCTGGTGTTATTACAAGCAGCATGACCTGCAGCAGTGCTTCCCCATTTTGTCATTGGGATTGGCAGCTGCTGTTCTTTTTTCCTTCTCATAATACTTTTCCCCTAATTGAGGCCTCCACACTCTCCCACCTCTCTGCTGCTGCCTCTTCCCGTAATACAACTCATCCACCCTAATGCATTTGCTCTTGTTGAAGTACATCCAGGAATAGCTTCCAGATGCTGTCATAGATGTCCATTTCATTATTTCTTCTGAAGGGATTTCACTTAAACATAGCTGCACCAAGAACAGCAGGAGTCTATGCCTGGTCTGCATCTGCTCATCTAGTTCATCCCTATAGTCTCCTTGGCCAGCAACATAATTCAAAAAAATCCCACTTTTTCTCCCTTTTCATGATGAATTTTTGGAAGTATGTGGATATGTTCCCAGACACCCAAACTTCAGAGTTCCCAGGAAGGTTAGATTCTAAAAGTGGTATAACCCTTTCAATAAGAAGATCTCAAAGGAAACACTAACCCTCTCTTCACATCATAGCTCTTGAGGTTCCAAAGAGGTGGACATTTATGCATCGAGAAGGCTCTTTCATAGGAGCGTGAGTAAGGTAAGAGGGAGTCTTCAGGCCACAAAAAGTAAACGTGATTAGATGTGCAGTCTGAAAAGGTACTTATGCGTATAATTTTATTTTTGTGGATCTAGCTCTCAGTTTCCCATGTCAAACACTTCTGCTCTGAGGGCGGTGAGGCCCTGGCACAGCTGCGCAGAGAAGCTGTGGTGCCCCATCCCTGGAGGTGTTCAAGGCCAGGTTGGATGGGGTCCTGGGCAGCTGAGCTGGTGGGGGGCGGCAGGGCGTTGGGACTGGGTGGGTTTTGAGGACCCTTCTTACCCAAGTCATTCTATGGTTCTATGATTCTCTGATTTTATGATTCTCTGATTCTGTCATTGCAGTCAAAAAATTAGGGCACCTAAGGGAGAGAGGCTAGAGAAATGTGCCAGACTGGCCTTGTAGATCAAGAGCCAGGCAAAATGGAAGGCTGTCAGTCAAGCGAGTGAAAGACAGGCAAATGGAAAACACCTTAAGTCACAGAGAGATTAAGAGAAAGGGTTGTGAGGAACAAGGAGAAGGTGGAGAGATGTGCCAGCTATGGTTTTGCTAATACAAAAGCACTGAAAACTGATGCAGTTTAGGGAAGGCCCTAATCTACACCAATAGTCCTCACATCACTAAACTCTGTTTTCTTCCCACATCTCTCCCCTTGCTGTTCCTTGTCTTTTTCCTACACCACGAGAAAAAGGTAACCAGAAGTTTTTATTGTATTTCTTCTATTAATTAATGTGTCCATTCACACACATATATAAAATTACAAGCTCAGCTTTACTGCATCTATCCTTATCTGTGATTTTTGAGGCTTCCTCTTGTGTTCTTTGCAGTTTTCTCTCATGAGCAGCTTCTTCAGTTGTGCTTACTGCCAGTCCCTTCTCTGTATGTCTTGAGAAGGGTGTCTGGGATGAGACTCAGGCTTGACACTGGGATGTGTTTTCTTCCAGTACTGGCTAAAGCCCCTGTCTGTATCTGGAGAATTTACAGGCTAGCAGGGGCGGCATTTATCTCTTACATCTCCCCTGAAGACATTGCACAGATCAGCTCGTGCTCTTGGCATGTCTGGGAGGACCCAGCAGATCACCAGACTGGCGGTGCCATGCTGCTGGGCGCACACCGGGCAGCACAGCGAAGCCTGTCAGCAGCACGGGGTTTTGCTCTACGCTTAGTCTGAAGCTGTGCCTGCCTGTGGATGGCAAAAGATGGGAAAATGTCAGCCAGCCTTTTGGTGCCACATGTTCTTCACAGGCTGGGGACCGCTGGAGGCAGTTCAGTGGAGCTGGGGTTGAACTGTCCTTTTAAAATCAGCCTTCGCTGTGCTTGGCGCTCCTCATAGGCTGTGGCATCCTCTGCTGAAAGCCCCCGAGGCTCTGCTGAGCTTGATGGACAATTCCTTTTCTTTCTTCCCCTTTGTGCTCTCTCACAAAGAGAAACTGCTTCTCTTCCAGGAAGAGGGAGTGGGGAGCGAGGGAGGAGGGACGGCGAGGAGGGTTTGTGCGTGGCCGGGGCAGCCCGCACCTCCGCGCTCCAGCCCTGTCCGACCGCCGGGCTGGATCGCTGTTGGTATGGCAACGCATCCCTGCACTAACCAAACCGTGACAGGTGAGGGAAAATAATTATTCATCTCCATGTAACTAATGGAAAACAGAGTCCCGGAGGTTAAGTTTTCTTAAAGGAATTCAGATACAGATGTGTCCTGATGGTATTTTCATTAAGATATCCATGATATCTAGATGGCGCAGAAACCAAGGTACAACTAGATCCAAATCTTTAGGTGGCTTTGACAAATGTATCACTTGAAAAAGAAAAAATAAAATAAAATCAAACGAAGGCTGTTAAGAAGCTTTTGGCATTGTTCTTTCTCTGAGGTCTTTAAAGGGACTATCCCAGATGAACTGATCAAGAGTACAAAGGTTGCCAATGCAGAGTAGGGATTGAGCCACATCTCTGGAATGTGAGTTGCTTATCTCTTGACACTCTTCTCCACAGCATTGTTTTACAAATAAAACAAAATCCAGTTACTCAATCTGAGCTTCTCGTGGTGCTTGCATGAACACTTTGGGTGCCTTGAAAGATCAGAAGATATTGAAAAAAATTTCGTCAGTGAATGAAAATTGCCTACATTTGCAATACTGTCTGTGGAAATGTAGAAACCAATGGAGGGCATCATGCTTGTCCTGAATGTTGTTGGTCTCCATGCCCAATGGGTTAGCTATGTTTGTGTGCTTTGAAAAAGAATTCCATATGCAGGAGTCTGTTGCCTTGACCTGAACTTAGCAGAGGGGCATCTTGAGGCATTGTCACATCTTGGGAATGTGGCCTAGCTTTGCATCATTTATAGAGTATGCATTATTCTGTGCTAATGTGAAAGTAAGCCTTTGATCTCATTCCATTGCACCAAGCGAAATAGATGTAACTGTTGAATTCCTTCCTCTTTTATCATTCCTCAGTCAATAATACTACAGCTTACCATTCCTCCATCCCCCTCCTCCTTTATGCAGCTTCTTGGGCAGTGTTGCTTTCCTTCTGGTTTTCAACCCTGCTGCATTCCCCGTGCTTTCAAGACAGGTTTTATACAGGAAAAAGGAAAATACATTTCATAATGCAAACATGCCCTGCTCAGCACTTTCAGTTATCTTATTTATACGCTGCAGTACAGCTTTCTATGACCCAGTGATTATCATTTCCCAGAGCTATCATCATTTTAAAGCTACCTCTGAATTGTGCTCCAGCAGATGGTACAACTCTATGAGTACTGCTGAGAGCCCGATGGGAAGGGATGGGGCAGGCTGTGCACACACGCAGATCAGGCTGTTGCCCCAACAGCCAAGAAACCTCTAACTTGCATTGTTTCTCACAGTGTTCAATTTCAGCTTGTGTTGTTGAGTACTGTCAGGCTGTTAGCCCCCAGGGAAATCAAGGTGGTTGTTTTTCTTGTTTTTGGGCCTGTCTACCCAACTGATTCTTATTTATTTATTTATTTATTTATTTTTGCTGCATAACAACTGGGCTGATTAATTCCAAGATAGAATACCAAATAAGTAAGAGTCATTCATTATATGCAGTATTCTAATAGATTTCAGTGTGATCTAAACTTGGATTGAATACTAACCCATTGATTGCTATTCAGTTGTTTAAGCAGCTGTGCTCCTAAGCTGAGCAATTGCAGTGTGTCATCCTTTCCTTTCTTCCTTCGATTTCTACCTCCCTTTCTCCACTCTTGAAATGGCTAACCCCTCATCTATACATTTTCCTTCAGTGGATTGTATCCTTTGTGACTGACTACCAAGTATACAATGGAAATGGTAGACAGACAGCTAAAGTCATGAAAGATACGTTATCCTCATGTAATCGGGTGAAATTCCCATGGGTATTTCACCAAGCAGAGGAGGTTGTTATCATTCTTGTTGAGATGATAATAAAGAGGCATGATTTACTGCTTCAGTTGTTTCAAAGGTGTCATTTGAACTTAGGGAAGTGTGGTGCTGTTACGCAGACCTGGACAAAGCCTCACAAAACAGACAGTGCACATCTGTATCCCTAGTCAGGAGCTTTAAAAAAAAAAGTGTTGATTATTTTCAAAATCTTGCACTTTTCTTTGACTCAAAGTGAAGATGTGGCTGCTTACTCATTGTGCAAATTAGACTTTTTTCAGCCTTGATTCAGTAGTATACAGAAGCTTGTATACATACTTGTATTTACTTACTAATTTAATATGTATATGAATTTTTATACATGTCAATTATACATTTAAGCACTTTTATAGATATCTAAGCTCTTTATCTTCAGTAGTAAGTGAACCACATTTGCTTTTAAAGTTAAATATGTACTCACAGTATCTAAACCTGAGCTAGAGGTCTGTCTTTAGGCTATAGGTTTACACCTTCTGGCTTTTGCCACTAGTGATAATCTGTCCTGGAACTGATTTTCTGCAGAACATTGGGAAAACCCTGCATCATTCGCTTTTTGCTGTTTATGCCTGCAGCCTTTTAATAATTCTTCAGGTCCATCTCCTTCCATAAACCTTGTAGGAAAGTTATTACAGGCAGCCACCTGAAGTTGAGAACTAGGTCTGATTTAACAATATTAGAAGAATCCTCATTAAAAAAAAAAAAAGAAGAAGAAGAAGACGACGAAGAAAACTTAGCAGCAGGCCTTTTATTACACTTTGTGACTGAGATTGTATTGAGTTTGTTATGAATTCTGCTGACACTTCTGTGAGGAGTCAAAGTGGGACTGTATAGTGCTGGTAGAAAAAAATTCCAGATCTCTTTCATATCCACTACTTGGATGCCAAAAATGGTTAGTGCCAATGGCCATTCTTGCTTTAACATGTTACAGAGAGGAAATAGCTGCAGGGAGAATTAGAGGAGAGGGAAAAATAGGCAGCTGGCTTATGGGTTAACTGTGAAAATACTGCTAGCAAAGAATTTCTTTCTTCTTTTGGTATTGAAGCCCATGGATGATAAAACTGAAGTTCTACATCATAAATTCCCATTTGGACATGCAGTTTTGAGAACCTACATCCAGCATCCTTATCATTTTGAAGTTAAAGTCACAATCAGTAATGAAATCTGCTTGCTTTTCACACACTGAAATTAGCTTTGATTCTTTGCCTGAAACATATGTTTAAAAGGCAACATGCACATACTGTGCACTGACCCTATCAAAGCAATAAATACCATTGAAGTCATTTTCCGAAGCTGCCTACAGCGTTAGTTTATTTTTAATATGGTCCCTCTGAAGGAGTGGTGTAGGAAATACCTATGGGAGCTATTTCAGTTGTCTGTCTGGGGTGAAGTCCCTACCTTGCCCTGCTGAAGAAGAAAGTAAGAGGGGATACTAATTTCCTTTTATCGTTATGAATGATAATGTTTAATTCATTGGATTTTGTTCCTTTCTAGGGAAAGTGATATTCTGCTTGGGTGAGAAAAATATTTCTTTGGTACTCAGCATGATTTGAAGCAAGGGATGACGAAGAAGGATGTTGTACCTGAGAATAGGGCTTAGCCTGTGACAGTTTTCCTGATTCCTTATGATAGCTGTGTTAGTCTATTTGCTTTGTGCTCTTTGTCCTGCAGTGTTATTTGGAGAAACCTCCTGCCTCTGGAAGTTCCTGTCATAGAACAAGGAGGATATAAACATGGACCAAATGACTTTGTGATCCAGACCCACTTGTACAGTGAGGGCTGTGCTCTTGCATGCAGGTGAGGACCCACAATAGGTAGAAGTTAGTTTATTGTGCCAAGGTCACTGAGGAGTTTGGAAGCAGGGACAGTAAAAGGGCAGGACCCGAGGTCAGCTTCACACTGTGATACTACTTTTTTCCCCATTTTAGCACCTTGAAATTACTAACCCTTTCTTGAGTTTTGCCATGCCAGAATCACTGCAGGTTCAAACAAAGCATTTACTGAACTGCATGAATTTTCTCTCCCTTGAATTTCAAGTGACATGAGCACAGTTTAGATTTTACAAATCTGAAAGATCAGTCCTCTGGCAAAGGGAATACATTTTTTGTCACTCATGGTCACAATTAGAATGACAACAAGGCCTGACTCCTCCATCACTCCTCTTTAACACTGTCAGCACCAGCTTTACCAGAATTATCCTGTCTGAAGCATGAATGGACCTATTCATTTCTCACTTTGTTTGACCTAGGACTCTAGGAACTGCTTAATAGCATATAGGCTGCCTTCTGTAAAGAACTGATTACGTTGAAAACTGGACTAAAAAATGTGCTCTCTTAGCCATGAAAGGTTAATTTTCTGTTTGTTTCAAAGCATTTGTAGAGTTGCTGTGTTATGCACTGTGCTTCTAAACATCGTTTCATGCTATATAATGAGTTTGAAATCTGTCATCTTCCAGGCCTTGTATTTGTGTAAGAAAGTGCAAGAAGCATGCAAGAGAAGTATATAGTTTTAGGAATATACTTTGATTCAATTTCTTGCATTTTATTATGGCCAAGACAGAAAATACTCAGATCTCATGCTGAAGACACGTTTTCAGAACGCAGTGGTTTTATTTTAAATGGGTCCCCAGAGAAGATGATCTCAGGCAGGAAAATGCATGCAGTCTTTCTGAAGAGATAAGAATAATCATTGCATTTCTACTGTGCATTTCTGTAATGCTGTAAATATTATACAAATCACAAGACAGAGATCATATTCGGTTTTCGACAGAGGAAGTCTGGCCACCAGTATGGTGAAACAGCAGTCTGACACATGAATTTGGCTGCAAGTTAACCAAAAGCCATCTCATTTTCTTAGCTATAAATGAAGCAGATGCTCATGAGCATCAGAAGTCTTGTAAGCTTAAGTGAATCTTGCCTTATAAGTGGTTTTCAGGAAAACACAGGAAGCAGATAAAATCCATCTCAAGTGTAAATTTGAGACTCAGCTGTGAGCTCCCTGCTCACATGGCAGAGTCTTACCCACCTGAAGCTGATGTGAGATCAGTGAAATTGTGGAGATTGGTAGGGAAGTCATTCAGATGCCTCGCAATAGCAGGGACCAGTCAGCAGTTTAATTTGGTGGGTAATGACAGTGGATCCTGAGCTCCCTGTTTGTGAACCCTTCTGTGCAGGAAGGTCATCATCAGCTTGTCCTTAATGTAAAAATGGCCACTGAGATTCCTATCTTTCTATAATTCCTCCACAGAACTGCTGTATTGTTCCACTGCAAGGCAAGCATAGCTAGCAAAGGTGGGTTTTGATCTATCATTGTTTTTGTACCTAAGCTGTGCAGGACCTGTGATTCATATGAATATCTTCAGAAGTTTCAGGAGCTGCTAGAAGTACCTTAGACATAAATCATTCATGTAGAGGTGGAAGAAATTCTGGGCATTGCTACGCAATCATCAGTCACAGCGTAACAAAACCAGAGCGTAGTTTTGTATTTCTTTGTGTGAGTTTGTTGAGATGGCATGTGGGAGTAGCATAACGATGAACCAGCTCCTCACACCCTGCTTCTCAGGTGATGCAGTGCTCCTTGTGTTCGTTACACCAGCAGTCTCATCAACAACCTGGAACCAGAATGTCCTGCACTGAAAGAACCTGTTCCTGTTAGGGCAGGACTATCTTTGTGTGACGTTTAAAGAAAATGATAACTAGAAAATAGATTATTTAGTGGAACTATTGGAAATTCTTCCCAAAAGTATATTTTGTCAATAGATTATCATTTTAAAAAAAAAGTGCTTTGAGAAACTGCTGGTGTAGGAGGCTTACATTCTTCATGAATTCTCTGTATTTTCTAATTGAAAAGTAACAGAACAACAGAGCTTGGTTGATATTCAAGCCTGAAAACAAAGCCTATGGTAAAACAATTTTTTTAAAAAGAGATTGAAAATCAAATGCAATGTTATAAAAAAAAAAAAGAGCATTTTAAGGAAAATATATAAGAACGTAGAAGGCAAGTGGTCAATTTCAAAGATAGCAAAATAACTTATTTTTTGATAAAGGAAAACTGCACATGTTGACTAATTCTTAAGTCCCTTATGGATTGGTAGATGATATGAGTCTTTGTTTTGTTTTTTGCAGCTGGATTTGTAGGCAGCCCTTTCAGAGACAGGCTTTCTTTGTGTTTTTGGTTTTTTGTTTTGTGTGGGTTGATTTGGTTGTTGTTTTTTGTTTTGTTTTGGTTTTTTTTTTTTTTTTATGATAGGCTAGGGGGCTTAATAGTCTGTTGCAAATTGTCTTGATTGCAGTTTGTGATATTATTTGATTTATTGTTAAGTGGAAGTTACCAGGTTAAAGCTGCTGTTTTTATTCTTCCTGCAGATTTTAGTCTTCATAATAGTCTACATCAGAAAGCTGCTTCCAGGACAGGTATTGAATGTATACGTTCTATCAAAGCCAACCCCTACAGAAATTGCAAAAGCTCAGTAAGTTATCCAGTTGCTCCCTAACTTGACATATTGCTTCCCTTCCCATTCCTCCTTCCATCATCTTACTGCAGTACACAAAAGCTTTTGGAGACATTCTGTGCTGTCATTTAGGTATGTATAGTCCGTAATAACTCTGTCAGCGGTTGCCATTTGAGGATGATTCCTGCTGAAGTCCATTGACAAAGACCCATGGGTTCTCTCCTGGCTTCTCAGAGCAGCAATACTGATTCCCCTTCTACAGATTCTATGGATTATAGATTGCAATATCCATAGGTTACTGTGCTTATGGATTACAGTTTCTATAGGTAAGTAAAAACTTGTACCCTAAGCAGAAGAGGAGAAGAACCATATTCCAAGAAAATAAATAAACTGAAGTATATCACAGAAAAAGGAAAGGAAGAAAATCCAAAGAAAATCATGCCTAGACTGTCCGCTTTCTTCTTTGTCGGGATTAAAAGAGTGCTATCTTTAGGAACACACTTGTTGGGATAATGAAGATTGGGCATTTAGCAGCCTAAATAAAATCAGGTTCCTATTCCCACAGATGCATTTTTGTCTAGCGTCTGAGACTTAGAAAAGGAGCGTTGCAGATTTTCTTCTACCATTCATAGCAGGCATCTAAATGCCGATCTTTTTGAAGAAAAAAAAAATAATCAAAAGAAGAAGAAACAGAAAAAATGAATCTCTTGTCAGTTTGACCCACCGCGTTATTTTTTGCGTTATTGATATATCTGTAAATTTCATCTGCCCTTTCTTCAGCATGTATATTTATATATATGATTTTTGTTGTTTTTTTTTTTTTTCCACAAACCTGCAGTGCAGTGCAAAGCTAGATTTAAATATTTTCAGACTGACTGTACCCATCATTTGCATTCCACTGACTCATTCAGAGCAAAGACATCTGAGCAGAAATACAGCAGATAAAAGAGAAACCATTAATCCAGGGAAGATTACTGGCACAGAATCTTTATCCTGTATCCTCCCTGAAATGAGACAAAGATCTTACTATGTACATCCCTCTGGCTTAGCTTCAGAAAGTAAGCAATACAGTAGTGTAGACATGGTACTTTTTAAAGGCACATTACATTGGACTGAAATTTCAGCCTTCCGACAGAGCTTATTACTGCTGAGGTGTGGTTCAGCGGCTGCTTTCTTAAAAGGTTCTTCAGCACCCCAAAACTACTTTGTGGCTCAGGTTCTGCATGTGGTGGATGAGACAATGCATCCCTTACCTAAGGGATGCCTTAAGTCTAAGGCAGATAGCATGCGTCTCCTGAAGAATGGAGACTCTTCTGTAGCACGTTGGTCATACACACATTTTACAGGGTTCTCATTCATGCTGACACCTCATCCTGATGTGAGCTGTAAATGCCAGTTTGCTTTTAATGAGCCTAATGAGGACAGAGCTTTCCAGATACAGGTGCTTCAGCTCTGAAAGGGAATGGGTGGAGGATATTGAGCAGGCTTGCCCTTTTCAGAACACAATCATCCTGGGTGACTTGGTATGCAAGATTTCAGAACATGGCAGGCTTTGATTTCCCTTTGCTGCACATGTGGCAAGCTGCAGTTGCTTTTCCACTTGCTGATTGTTTGTCTCTTCCCCTCTCTGTCTATCTCTGCAATACTGATCTTCAGCTATAAGATCTGAGGTACTGAGAACCTGGGAACCATCCCTTTCTTCTCTGACATTACATGGAAACGCCACTTGTCACACAGTTCCTGTTCTGGTTCCACTGCTGGTGGTCACTCTCCATGTCCTGCACGACCATTTCCATACCATGATACTGACAAAACCTACTGTAGTCAATTAGGTGTTCTAGCTGAAGCAGCCTGGAGAATTAGGTAGCCCTCTGGAGGTGGTTCTGTCTGCTTGTGGCCCTGTCTTGCAACAGTTTGTATTCAGCTATGAAATTAAATTGGAGGAAATGATTCAGTTTTGAATCATTCTATTTAAACTGGCAAAAGCCAAAAACCCTCCTGTGAGCTACAACAATGTGGACTGCTATTCAGATGGGAAGTGTAAATACTTAAGCATGGCTGATGAATTGGACCACAAGTGCCAACTGCTTGAAGTTTGGATTCTCTGCTCTCATTCCTGATGATTTTGTTCCTTCAGAGCCCCTTGTTCAGGTGACAAGTGTTTTCCTTTTGTTGTATCCATGTAGGGTGAATGTATGTTAAGACTTCTGGAAAATGGTTGTGAACAACAGGAACCAAGACCCAGAGGAAACCGGTTTCTAAACAATCCAGCATCCTCTTCCAGTTGAGAGCAGAAGAACATTCAAATACATGGAAAAAATCTTGCTGTTATGGAAAGTTAAGCTTACCAAGAGTAAACCATGATCTCTTTGTTGATTTAAGCTGACAAAAAGTGAGGTCAGAAGCAAATCTTGTTTCTTCCATAATACAGAGCCTAAAACTTACAATGGCTTTTTTCTTCCCCCCTCATAATGTTCAGGTAGTCCATTAAGCATGATTTGATTTCAGGTGTAAATCTAAAGGTCTGTCTTTCTCAGTATGAATCTCTTATTTTTGGAGTAAATTTGCCTCTTTGCCTCTTTTGAACTGCACTTTCTTCTCCTGCACATATCAGTTATTTCTTATGCTCCTTTTAGACTCTGTCACCTTGCCAAATATTGAAATAGGTTTATTTGTTGTAAAGGATATGGAAAAAAAAAAAAAAAAAAAAAAGGATATGTCTTTCAGTGTGCTCTCTTGCTCTTTATTGTTCCTTAGATCTTAGGCAAAACTGCAGTCCTTGGAATTGTGTGAGTTCTTCACACTTCCTCCTGGAAGTGGCCCTTTTCTGCCTCTCCTCTGGGCATTGCTGGGAGGGCCTTTGCCTCTCATGCTCCTTTTGAATCACAGCTGTTTGTTTTGCATTTTTGCCACATTTGTATAGACTTTGACCAAACGACGTTATGGATGAGCGATGGGAGGAACAGCTTGCAAGGGAACTTCAAGTAATCTTAGATCAGCTAGTTGTCAGCTGCATTGTGTTACTATGCAGTGTGCCTATTCCTCTACTGATGTCTTTGCAGATGTTTTAAGCTTCACATTAGAAAAAAAAAAAAAAAGAAGAAAGTATTTATACAGACACATTACCTCACCTAAGCTGGAGTCATTGTGCCATACACTCTACATACAGTAAAAAAACATTTCTCTGTTCCTCCTACGAACTTAGCATCTAAATGATCAAGACAGATAAATCTTTGGAAGTGAAGGAGAGGTCCAAGGTCACCTCTGCAGGAAAGCAACAGAACACATCTCCCATTCTGCAGTCAGGTGACAGTCTGTCCTGTCTCTTTTATAGCAGCTTTGATAAGATGACATTTCACAAATCCCAGAAACAGACGCTGCCCATTTCCATACTTGCAGGAAGGGTGTCTTCAAGTGAGGAAGCTTGATTACAAAGTCTGCTGAGCATGTGAAGTAAAGAATGAAATATTGTGCTTGCCACAGTCCTGATTTTGTTCTTCTCTTCCATTATGTAGAGGACATATGGTATGATCTCTGTAGCAGTCACTGCAGCAGCTTAAAAACTGATGCAATAGAACATGTGTGGAATGGAACTATTTCTGCACCAGGAGTTCTTCTGTTCTGTGTGTGTGAGTGCATGTGCGCACAAGCCTGTAAAATGCCTCATTTCTAGAAATTAAACCTATGCACATGTCTTCACACAGTGCAGGATTGGGGATAGAAATGTTCATCACTTGCAACAGAAAACGGAGTTTTCAATGCCATGCAGAAATCAACCTTGAAATTCCTGTATTTCATTCAGAGTATCCCAGAGCAGTTTTGCAAAGCCTTACAGCCCTCCAGTCATGAGGATGGATAAGGGTGAAGAATGAGCTGCAGATTGGTATGTTGCACTGAAAGAGGAGCAAAGATCCTTCTTGCCTCATGGTATAGAGATCGCATCAATGCCAGGAGCTGCACTTGAGAATAAATGGAGGAACAACAGATCCCTGCATGTTGCCATGGAGCTCTTCAGTCTGGGCTGCAGGCATGCTGTAAAATATGGTCCATCTCTTTGTCTCTGTTTTAGGCAGTCCTAGTTAGTCTTGACTGCATTTTTGTGCTCAGCAATCAGGTTTATCCCTGCAGAACAACTGCTAGTGATGATGGTCCATCTCTAGGGCTGCACTACCTGACCTATGCTTGGACACTGGTGTCCAGACCATGCTTTGCTCCTTCGTCCTTCCAACAAGTCCTTTACCTTCACAGAGCTTAACGTACAGAGAAAAACATTATTTTTTTTTCTTAATCTTGGAGATAGTATAGATATTCTTCTAATTTGTCGATTTGCCAGTTAAACTCTTCTAAGTTTCCCTCTTGAGGTGTCTGTAACTTGACATTATGAACCTTCTTATTAAATCAACTGCTTCCTGAACGTTAGCTGGTGGAGTGGAGGAAGAAGCAAACATGTTTCAAGGAAAGCCAATACTGATAAGGTGTTGGCTGCTGGCTGTCCTGTTATTGTTAGAATTCACATTTTCTCCCTCGAGTACAGAGCACCTTCTGATGGAGCGCTTCTTATATTGAAAAACGACAAGCATTAAGAAGCCCATGCCACTTCATCACTAAAATATTTACTACAGCATACTCGCTTCCTCTCTCTGAAAGTGCAGTGTATTTATAGGAGTATTCTGTAATAGAGCATCATGCTCTGAGCAGTATTTTTGAAGAATAAGGCAATAGTATGTGTGAAGGGGTGGGGCAGAACTCCTCTGTTGTCCCCTCTTGTTAGCAGGTGTTGGAAGCCTGCAGGGAGCTGCAGAAGCTGATTGACTGGAGCAGATTTGCTGTGGTATGTGAAGTGTGTTAAGTCCCTGCAGGGGATGGGAAAGGCTCACTGAGCTGAGGAATTTGGGGTCTAGGGTCTCTGCAGGAAATTGCTAGGAAGGACCAACTTTAGGTGAAAGGGGACGTTTAGGTATTTTTTTTTTATTATCATTAAAATGCCAAATCCCAGCAATCCATTGGCATGTAAGTACTACAGGTCAGATCTTCTACTAATGTGCAGTGGAAGGTTTGTAATATGCTCTCCATAGCAGCTGGGAATCTGAAACTGTTGGGTAGGGGAAGATTTCTTCCTAGCTTCATGGCTGTGTTAGAAATAAGGTCCCTTAGCTCCTGTCTAGAAAGCAAGAATAATGGAAGATGGAGGTCACAGAAATGACAAGAGCAACTCTTGAAATCCAGTGTTGTCAGCACAAATGCAGCAATTGATTGAAAAGCGTCTGCTAACCAGGCAGCAAAGAGCCCAATTAGAACTGAAATAGCTAGGGTCTATTTCAGAGTTTTATGATACCAGCTCACACCACTCAGCTAATTCTACGTTATGATAATTTTTCTGCCTGGGCTGGAATCAGATAGGGACAAGAGCAGACTTGGACTGAAACAAACTGAATACCCAATTCAAGACTTCTCAGAGCCTCAGCTTTTAGAGGCATCATCATAAGCATGCCCCAAAAAGGAAAGATCAGTCTCCATCTTCTGTATGAATAAGCACCACCATGGAGTGTTACTGAGGACTGCTAGAGCTTTACTGGATACTGTGAAATCTGTTGGACTTGCTATTTCTCTTGAATCAGAAATATACTTGGGAATTGGCCCAACTGAAAGAACATAAGAAGTTTTAAAGTGGACAATATTTTAGGAAGGCATGATTAAGGTAGGACACAGGAGAACCACTTCAGGTCCGAGATACCTGGGAGCTCTGCTGGAGTTTCCATATTATTGAGGAAGAATGCTCTCATCAGGAATGAGTAGACTATGTGGTCTGCATTGCGAGGTGGACCAAATAAGAGCACCAGCTGGGAAAGAATGGGCAGGAGACATTGGCAGACTGCAGCAAAAATGACTTACCAACCCAGTGTTTGGCATGTCGAGGGGACATGGTGTCTAGAGGGAAGACATCTTTGCAGATACACTTGTGTTCTGCATGAGTGTGCTAAGATTAGCTGTTTGAGGAACAGCAAATAGACCCCAGCAATGAGTGAATTCACTGTGTTAAGCTCCATGGCTATAAACAGTGATCACATTGCACAGCAGTGTTTTCATCTTTCGTGGGATCCAGTCTGACTCAAAACTTGTGACAAACTGTTCAGTAAGGGGTAGGGCAACCTCTTAATCAACGTTAGCAGTGATGCAACATTGAACAGCAATTACATAAAGAATTTCTTTATCATGTAGGAATGCATAAGAGGTTTTTGATTGCTTGTGTCATTGCAGAAGCTGGGGTGGTTCCTACAGAAATCATTGTTAACCCTAGATGTGTTCCAAGTAGAGAATTTTTAAGGATTCTTGTTTATGTTTGCATTTGCAGAATAGTTGCCTAGATAATGCTGAGTGCAAAATAAAGAAATACTACATGTGGCCATGGCGCTGATGATCTCAGTTGGCTTCATGTTGAAATACAGGCACAGGATGGCCCAGATAATAGGATGACGAATAGAACTACTTCATCATCTGTTGAGCCCTCAGTTCCACTCAGAGCTGCTTTTTCTCTGTTAAAAGGTAAAAACTATGCACCGCTCTTCCCGTTGTTCATGTTTTAAGAAAAAGTCTCCAGTTTTCTACCGATTAAGTTGAATGTGACATTCTTCTGAAAATCAGTCAGAGTTCACTCCAGAGATGTCTGCCTGTCCTAGTCAAGTGAAGGAGTGAGAGCACTGTTTATTTTGCACAAGGGCTGCAGGAAGTTGATGTGAATTTGGGTGCTGCTTACTCATGTTAAGTACCTCTGCACCTCGCAACATGACAAGCCCTATTGAACCTGGAGGAACTGCTTATGAATTGAGGCATTTCTTACTGTGAGCAGAGGTGGCTGACTGTGTCCCTCATACTGTTGAGTGTTTTGCTGCTTAAGTCTCAATATAAATGCAAACTATTATCACTACTATGCTGTTGTTGCAGATACCCTCACTTGGCAACGGCAGTTATTTCTAACTAGCTAACATGTTTGGAGGTCCCTTAAGGTGTAATACAGCACTGTTGTAACTGAACTCTGTATATCTATTGAAACTAACTAGCACAACTTAAGAATTAAATTAAATCGCTGCTGTAATGGAATAGAGTTGTGGTAAAAGCAGTTCGGGTTTTAGAAAAGGTCACATAAAATGTTCTTCAATGCTGCATGATAAGTAGACAATGCCATCTTACAATACCCAGTTCTCGAGTGGGTACTTTAGGAGCTTACATTGCCTAGCTTATTCTACATCATGAAAAAAAAAGGAGGTCCAGTCATTATATTCTGGAAAGCATTCTTCCCATCTCTTTGGCTGTCATATGTATTTAACTGTAGTGCCCTCAAGGACAATGTGTTGGATCAGCATGCTAAGGGCTACGGTCTACAGCCTGTAGTTTTTCATTTCATATTGCTTAAGAATGGTCCTCTTTGTTTCCATTTTGAGCCACGGCTGAATTCTTACATGTTGTCTGATCTTCAGGCTCAAATGCCCAAGAGAATAGGCAGCTGTGAATCAGCCCTCTGTGTGCTTTCTAGCAGGTAGTATAGCACGGAAGGCAGTATACTTCTTATTTCTTTAAATTGATAGGGATTTGATGAAAAAGGCTTTAATAAACCAGTCTCATGAATGATTATTTTCTTCCTGCTGATGATTCTGAATTGCATACAGAAATATAAGAACCTTTTAACAGAGCCCTATGGGTTTAAACCCAGACCTTTAGATTTATAATTAAAGCTTGTTGTCTTTATGCTATCCTACACCTTATGAGAAGGATCACCTTTCTAATTAAATGGTACCAGGAGGTCTGTCACATGCTTTCAGTTAGTATTAAGGTACACAGTTGTGCTATTTTTTTCTTCTTCTTCTCCTTCTTCCATAGATTCTATATTATGTTTTGGAAATTTGACATCATGATTTTTTTTTTTTCAGGCCAGATGTTTTGTCCTGTTATGTTAAGTCATCTTGACATACTGCCATGAAATGGAAATAACTGCTAGCTTTAACTTTGCTTTGTATCATTATTAAAAGGTACGTCTCATGCATCTTAATTCCCCATCTACATTGCTACCTTCCTCTCTCCCTCCTCTCCTCCATTATACTTCTTTCTTTTTCTCCTTAAAGAAGAAGGCATATTAAAATTTCCTTCCTGTTCTGCCTGAGCGGTTAATGAGGTTCTAGATAGCATAATGAATATGCAGTGCTATTGATTCGGTGTATGCGCGTGTGCATGTGTGCGTTTGTGTGTGCATGTCTTTAATCACAGCTGGAATGCAAAATCAGGCTCCACCTTTCAACTCTATCTCCATCATGCTGAGAGAGTGAGAGAGACTGAGACTGCTAGACAGCTCGAAAGAGATTGCAGCTCAGATGTCCTGGAAAACAGCAAATCCCTCAGACCTGGCAGATTCCGTTACCATGAGAACTGCAGATATTTCCATTGTGATGGCTTGCTCTAGCAGCCATCTGTTACACCCATTTGATTAGGAAGTACAGTTCAGCTTGTATGGGATTTTCGCTGCACCTTATCCCATGGCAGTGTACAGAAACTGTCTCTCTTTTTATATGCTAAACTCAATGTTTTTAAAGTGCTGTAATTTACTGAGGCTGAAGGCATTTAATGAAATGCTAGGAGGAGGTCACTGAGGGACAGTATCTCTGAGAAGAAGGAAGAGCATGAGATATATGAAGGGGATTAGTGTCCAGTATATAAATAAGATCAACCCAGAAATTAACTGTATTTAGCAATTCCTCATCCTTGCCAGAGAGAGGAGCTTGATATACAGACCTCATGAAGCCACGATAAAATTAATAATTGCCTCCTGTTATTTAATCCCACTTCATATATATTTATTGCATGCATGCAATAAATGCGTGCAGCAAATGAATTTCAGGTCCTCTCCCCAGATACCTAACATGGTGCAGTGACTACACTGTATAACGATTAGATTAGCTCTAAAAATTTAATGGCGCTATTTGACTTTTCCTAGACACAGAACAACCTTAAACTTTCTTGAAGGTTTGCTGTAATTTACTGATTAAACCAATTGTTTGGACTAGTTGCGTCCCTTGGTGTAAATTTGTGGTGAAGGAAATGGTAATGGCACATCAAACGGATATAAAAACAAAGGAGTCCCCTTCAATTAAAACTCTCCAGACATTCTTCCTAAGTGGCTGGCATTCCAGATTCAGAGTAATGTTATGCGTGGGGTAGTTGCCTGGAGTATCTTAAAATGACTGCAGGTCTTGTAAACTCAGTGAAGCTAATTAAATGCTCGCACACTGAAATGAATTTCTGATTGCTGCTCAGGAGGCATTGAGGTCAGCTCCTCTTTTCATTGCCCACACTTTATGGCCAATGCCAGATACTAAATAAATCAGATCCTCAGAATCAGGGGCTCTGTGTTTTTGTTCTTCTTATATATTCTCCCACCCGGCTGAACATAATTCCTTATCCGTCTTCATCTCAGCATGAAAAGTTTTCTCTTCTATTGTTTTTCCTCACATAGCACCAGATTACCATGGAGAAGACTATGATATCATAAGAAATGAATGAGCATGTTTCTCACCATGGGTGAAATATACATTCCAGACCTAATAAAGTCAGAAATCATGTAATGGGCCTGGTAAAATGAGCTGCTTAGTTCGTGTAAATATAAATGGTTCTTTAAGGCTCTACTTCAACTAAGCAAGTTCTTAAGCACTTTGCCGAGTACGGGGAGGTATACCAACATGTTTAAGAGCTTTTTATGAATATGGCTGGTATTTAAAGTGGCTTACTGAATCAGGGCCTCAAAATGTGGAAAAGTTAGATTTCCATCCCCTCTCATAAGAAAAGATTTTTTATTTGTAGATTGTCTTTACAGTGAATAAGAACTTCCACTTCCTGCAGCTTTCCATCTTGCATAATCCTCAAGGCTGGGCTACAGAGAAGAGAGTCCTTTTTTTTCCTTTTTTTTTTCTCTCTCTCTTTTCTCTTTTTATTTTTATTTTATTTTATTTTATTTTATTTTATTTTATTTTATTTTATTTTATTTTATTTTATTTTATTTTATTTTCAGACAGGGCACTTGTTTTATGAATGTGGTATCTGCCTTTGACAGGCAGCAGATGTATGGAAGCCCTGAAATCTGAAACAATAAATACCATTCAGAGTCTCACCACTAAACCTTCTTATAGTACTGCCTTTGTTAAAAGAAACATTTACAGGAATACCATCCCCCCCTTCCCACCCACCTTCAAGGCTAGGATCTGAACCATGTTTTTAAAGTAAAGGTTAAGTACCTGAGGCATGAACAGTTGACATACAAAAGAAACTAAAGTAAATTTATCATTCGTTTGCCAGCTACGAGGTGTGTCGAGGGCTTTTTCTCTCTCTTTGTAACGCATGAGAAAACAAACCTGGGAAGTGTATGCAAGGAATATTTCTTTTCTACACTGGAATGTTAACATTTGCACCTTCTGACTTAATACTGTATATTTCTTTAGAGTCATCAATCTCATGAGAGTCATCTTGCCATCTGTACCAGCATTGCTCCAGGCTTCCATATGAAAGTCCAATCTGGCGGTATAAATACTGGATAATGAAGAGTAGGTGTTAAAGTTTCTGACTGGAAGAAGAGTCTGTGTCTAGGAAGGATCTGAATTTGTGTGTTAAACAAACAGAATCTATGCTAACACGAAGTCCAACCAGAAATAACATGCGTATTTGTCCTCCTACCTTCTCTCACAATCCATGCCTGTTTCTGAATTATTTTCTTCAGCTTCTCTGTTTAGGAGAGAACACCCAAGATCCAGGAGAAAAATGTTCTCTGGCCATCCTTTTACGCTTTGGAGATTACAAACAGGGGCAAGATGTTGACTTCCTGTAACATAGGGCTCTTTTTTCCCTCGTTCTCCTTTTGCTCCCAGAAAGCTATAACTACATAGATTAGCAAAACTTTTGCAAGAATGGATGTAAAACAGATTTATCTCAGTGTCAGCTTTATCTGATCCATTCGGTCTTGCAGAGTTTGGATGGTTTCCTTTGTTACAATAACCAGCTTTCAAACATCTATATCCTTAGGGTATTAAATGTCAGCCTCTAGTGTACTGTTCAAGGATAAAAGATTGACAATACTGAAGTACTCTTTTTCTTCTTTTTTTCTTTTTTTTTTTTTTCCCCTTTCCAGCACTAGCAGAGTCTTTACACTGCACACCACTGCTGACCCCAGAAATGACCCACAGGAACTACTGGCAAAAGGAGCGAAAAGGTATTTCAGCTTATAGGCATTAGAAACTCTCTTCATTAATAGCCTTTTTGCAGACTTTTCAGATAGATTTCCTGTCATTGTGATGAGAATATATTTGTAACTAGGTCCCTTCAGTAAATGGTCAGTGGATAATTAGTTGAACTAACTAGGACTTTCCGTACTGTATTTCCTTTATTGTTATTATTATTTTTTTTTTTAAGGGAAAAAAATTATCTTCCTGATAGTCTTATGTCCTCTCTGCTGGATGTGCAGCTATTTTCCACCTATACACTTGCCTCCTTCTGGCTGATTGCTTGTTCAAATAAAATTCAGGCACTCTTGGAATTGCTAATTTTTTTGTTTAGGTTGGCATCAGAACTGAAGAAGATCAGGGACCAGCCAACCTTTTTAACTGTGGTGAGCAGAACTGATGTGCCTTGGATATAGCAAACAAAAACTAGAGGCCAGAAAGATGCCATTTCCTTTTTCCTCTCCTGCTGACCTAGCCGCTAGGACTGCAGTACTCCCTCAGGTAACCTGAGCTTCATTCTACAAAGCTCAGAAAGACATAACGTCCTCTTCTATCTGAAGCTGCTTAATCTGCCAAATACCATGTTCACCACATTACTAATGCACTAGTGACCCTGATCACGCTAGAAGCAGCAGCTCAGAGGATAATATTTGATCCACATCAAGATTGCAGTGTTGGCAGTGAGTAAGGTAGCGAAAAAAATCTGCGTTGGAGTTAGAAGGGACGTTGGAGGATCATCTAGTCCAACTCCCCTGCCCTGTCCCTGTGAACAGGGACATCTACAGTTCGATCACGTGCTTAGAGTCCCATCCAGAATGACCAGGTATGAGACATCCACTTCATCTCTGGGCAGTACCAATGCCTCACAACCCTCACTGTAGAAGACCTTTTCCTTGTATCTAACCTAAATCTCCCCTCTTTAAGATTGAAATCATTTTCCCTTGTCCCATCATCACAGATCCTACTAGGGAGCCTGTTCCTTTCTTTCCTAAAGCTCCCCTTTAGATACTGAAAGGCCATTTTCAGTCTTCATAGAGCCTTTTCTTCTTTGTGCTGATCAGCCCCAGCTCTCTCAACCTGTCCTGATCAAAGATGTGTTCCATCCCTAGGACCATTTTTGTGGCCCTCCTCTAGATGTGCTGCAACAGGCCCATGTCTCTCCTGTACTGAGGACTCCACATCTGGATGCAGTACTTCAGGTGAGGCCTCACCAGCACAGAGCAGAAGGGCAGGATCACCTCCCTGGTCATGCTGCTTTTAGTGCAGCCCAGGATACATTTGGCTTTCTGAGCTATGAGGGCACATTGCTGGCTCATGTCCAGCTGCCATCACCAGTACCCCCAAACTCTTTTCAGCAGGTCTATGCTCCATCCGTTCATCCCCTTGCTTCTGATATTAGGTGTTGCCTCAACCCAGGTGCAAGACCGTGCAATTGGCTTTGTTAAACTTCATGAGATTTACCTGTGCCCATTGCTCAAGCCTGTCTGGGTTCCTCTGGATGACATCTCATCCCTTTGGAGTCAATCACACCCCACAGCTTGGTGTCATCAGCAAATTTGCTGAGGGTGCACTCAACCCCACTGTCGATGTCATTGATAAAAGTAAAAGGGCATTGTTTCCAGCAGTGACCCATGTGGGATACCACTTGTCACCGATCTCCATCCAGACACTGAGCCACTGACCACCACTTTTCTGGACTTGATCCAGCCAATTCTTTGTCCGTTGAACCATCCACCCATCAAATCCACATCTTTCCAATTTAGAGACAGGATGTTGTGGGATATCGTGTCAGAGGCCTTACTGAAGTCCAGATAGATGACATCAGTAGCTCTGATAGATGACATCAGTAGCTCTTCACTTGTCCATCAGTGCAGCTACATCTGAATTAATAGAAGACATTAAGTTGGTCAAACAGGATTTACCCTTGGTGAAATCATGACCTATTTGTACCCCGGCGTTTACTGTAGTGTATCAAATCTGATCTGCAAATGATTGATAATATAACTGTAATTCTGCTTATGGCAGAGTTCTCCTCGGCACTACTATTGTACATACTCCAGTCTCCTAAATAAGTCACACCAGTGGAAAAATACAGCGAAGCTGAGTTAGACTTACTGCTATTTTTCACTCTTTGATTATGCTCTTAGCACACCGGTCTCTGACCACTTTAAATATAAGCTTGCAAATGTTATCCCATAAATGATTTCATCACCTTCACAGCTGGATCTGCGACAGCTGTGGTATAGATGTTGTTTTTGAGCAAAGTCCTCTCCCTCTCTCACTGATCCTCATTTTTTCTGTTCCGGAAACACAATCATGACATTCATTTTGCAATCATTGGGATATTTCTCAAAATATATAGAAACAGTTTCTCAATGAATATGCAAACTTCTCCTTTTTCATCAAAGAGTATAAATTACCCATCAAGGAATATTGATAATTACTTTTGTTAACATCTTTAAAATAACAAATGTGTGAAGTAACAAAAACCCCTTTCATTTTAACATTATGAATTCATAGGTGAGAAGCATTGCTTTTTTAAGAGTGGGATGAATGTTGAACATAATTTTCTCCCTGAAGTAGTATCCATGGAACAGACAAAGGAAGGATGGAGCTGGTTGAATTCTTCAGAGATTTTGTTCTGACAATTATTTGCATGTATATTTAAATTTCTTTGTCTCTGCGTGTCTTTGTCTCTGTGAGTTGAATGTGTCCACACATCAGTTGCTTTGAGGAATATGTGTGCCTTCCTACATCTTTTATTACTTTCTGACAGAAAGAGTATTCCAAAGGAAAGGTCTTAATGCAGGCAGCCTGGTCAGATAAATGTTTTTGTTTGTCCTCAAAATGATGGACATAAAACATGGGCAACATGATCCTTGTCTCACTTATGCCATTGTAAATCAGGGTGAGCTTTACTGAAATCAGTAGGTATAGCCTACTGTTCAAAACAGACTTAGGAAAATCAGGTATTTGAGTGCTGTGTCAGTCCTTCTTTCTTTCTGGCACTTAGAATCTCCTCTGGACCAAAGCAACAACAACAAAAAATCTGTTAGAAAAATTTATTGGGGGAATCAAAATAATCACCTCTGAATTTTAGCTACAGAAAGTTGTGATCCTTTGCAATTACTGCTCTAATCAAGATCTTTAAACACCAAGTGTCCTTACACAACAGCAAAAGAACATAGAGCACTCCTCCTTGCCTCCCATCCATCCCAGCTGAAGATGTTGCTGCTCTGATATTTTGCAGTGTTAGATTTGTAAGTGTAGCTGACACAGCCCAAGAGTGCACTACGGAAATTCTTGATTTGCTAGTGACTATTATTTTAAGCATTTCCTCCAAGGCAAATACATAAGGGGCTTTAGTATGTAGTGTGTGTTTAAGCCTGTCTCTCCCTTTAAGTCTAGAGATCAGTTATTTATAGGAAGCAGACATCTAGGCAATCTTACCCTTTTCTTCTGAGCACTGAAGGCAGTGAAGGTTGCAATATTAATTGCTGCATCAGCCACTTCAAGATTTAATGTTTTTCCCCATTCTATAGGCAATGTATCTCTTGCATGATTTCCCACATAGTCTTCACTTTCACAGTCATCTGAATGATAAGCAACAATAATGTCTTTGGAAGTGATCCATAAATCATATTCAAATCCACGCATCCAAATGATCCTATTTTTAATCTCTAAACTACTGTAGTGTGTGCTTGCTAGTGCAGTTCAGCTGGAAGCATTATGTTCCCCACCTACATATTTCCTTCAAATCAGTGACAGTGTACCCCAAAATAAATAAATAAATGTACATGGAACTTGACTAATAACATACAGAAAAACTACAGGCAATGAAGGAGTCCCCAGATAAAATAATATACTTATATGCACTAGAGAAAACACAATGTTTTATCAGAATTTGTAGAAGGAAGATGAATGGCTTTGGGTTTAAGTCACTATGTTAGAACTGAAAGTATCTAAATTGTCTTCTCTGCTTTCCCACAGAGTCTCTGAATTGCTTTGGACCACTAAAATATTGGTTTTTTATATTGTGATTATATTATCTCTCCACCTCCACCACCACCTACTACCTCCACTTCACTACCTATTTAAAAACAGAAAATGGTAGGAAAATCACAAAATTCTAAACAACTTGAACTTTTTAGATACTGTTTAGATACAAGCCGGGGTTTAGCAGCAACCCTGATTTGGGCACATCACTTGAGAAGATGGGACAGAGATAGATTTATCTAGTCTGACATCTTGCTACTACTTTCTTGTGCTCTAAGAAGTTCTAAAGTAGATAGGTAAAGGCTAGCCGCTTTCTAAGGGAGCTTGATGCATTTTTGGTTTTCTTTTTGCATCCTCAGACTAGTTTTCATACACGGCTTTTAGAAGGTGAGAGAGGTGATTTTGAATTTCGTAGTATGTTTAGCCTACTGTGATCCTCACTCGCCAGCAAAGTCAAAGATGTTGGCTAGTGACATCAGCAAAAGGAGTAGTGAGACTTCTACCATCAAGGAATTGGAATATGATGAAGAAAGTCACACTGTGATTTTTGAAGAAGTCCAGCACTTCTTGTAGGGAACCTTGTTGTCCTGATGGCCAATTAATATTGCTCCTCTGCAGGGTTGCCATTTGATGTCTCCTTTCTTGATGCACAGGTTTGCTTTGCTGCTTTTGTATAAACAAGTGCACTCCAACAGAGTTGCAAGTAGAGTGTGATGCCTAGCTTCTGAGTGATATCTTGTATTCTTATCAGCAGGCAAAAAGTTGCTATTTTGACTATCATTAAGAATCTGAAGTATTTTCCATCTTACCAATTTGGAAATGAGTTGATGTGATCTGGTTTCATTCAATTTACATTGAATAGATTTTAGCTCTGTTAACTAGTTAATTCTGGGGGAATTGAAAAGCCCCAGTCCTTGTAAGCACAAGGAAAGAAGACATTGCATTTGTTTGAACTGTGCTTAACTAACTCCCTCTATAACTGCGTATATAAGATAAGTGAGTTTTAGTTGCATGTAAACAGGGAAAGTCTTTTACTAAAACCAGGGTGAAATGAAATATTTGCTAATGTTTTGTTGGCTTTGAACAGCCCTGCCAACACATGATTTGAAAGGGAAAGGGGAGCAGTGTTAATGATATGCTTCCCTACAGCACAGCTCCTTGAATAGCACAGCCCATGACTCCTGCTGAGCCCCCTGTTTGCTCTGTTTCTTTGGTTGAAGTCTGTCTCTAACCCACAGGGCTGTGTGGCAGGGAAGAAAGAAATTAACATCCATTTGCTGGCTGTTCATAAATGATATGTTAGTAGAAGATCTGACCTGATCTCGTTCTGTCTCAAAGAGTATATATAGTTCCAGGACTCTGTGTTGTTTATTTGTTTGTTTGTTTGTTTTCCTCAGGAAACATCATTTTGTTGAGGCCACAGTTGGAAATATGTTTCCTTCCTTAGCTGTCCTCAGTTGATCCATTGGAATCTTCTGAAGATGAAATCAGAAGTGATGTCAAGCTTCACAGTTGCCATCCTGTGCAGGAATGGTTATGCCTGTTGTGGAGCTTTTCAGGGAACCCTCATGCTCTTGTTCCTCCTCCCATATATCTATAAATTTAGAAGACCTAGAATCATAGAATATGATCAACTGGAAAGGACCCATGAGGATCATTCAGTCCAACTCCTGGCTCCACACAAGATCACCAAAAAGTCAAACCATATGTTTGAGTTGTGCTGCTTCCTTGTAATTGGATACAAAGAGCAATAGGAAAAAGATCCGTCTTTTACTATCCCTGAATTCTAATGCCTAGGGTAAAAGAATGTCCAACCCTTGCCCATGTTTTGGATGTTGCCAGCAGCTCTGGGGGAGTATGGGAGGTAGGTGACACTGATTCTGCTGCTTCCTGCCTATTACATAGCCAGAAGTAGCAGGTGCACATCCCCTCCACTGCCAGGACACCTCATTATGCAGACATCCCCCGAGGCAGGCAGCTTCCATCATGCTATCCATGCTGGAGCACTGTCTAATAACCATGATCCTGACCTGAATGCTAATGGACCTGTGACTTCAGAATGTTCTGTGCCCACTTCGTATGTTTCTCTTGAGGTTATCAAAGAAAGGTATTTCCTTCCAGTGGCTCAAAGGAGTCGTGAGAGTACTTTTAGTTATACATGGAATTTTCAAAACATCTGGCTTGGGTATTTTCAACTAAGTCATAGTTATGGATCACAAAGAATTATACAATATTGGAAAGGGTATTGGTTTTATGTGGTGCGTCAGGTTTCTGCATGTAATCTCAGCACTGTGCTGGACTTCTAGGCAAGGATGCAGTGACAGTTCTGAGCCTCCACATTCAGTGTATGCTTAAAATTGTGAATGCAAGTTGTACTGAAAAGATAAAGTAAAGGATCAAGATCTTAAATTCTGTATCCACACTAATTGGCAAATGTGGGCTATTTTCTTCAAGACAGTTCTGCCTATTGTCCAGCGTTGACGACATTACAAGCTTTAATTATTTGATTGTTATGTTGAAAGCAAAGCAATACAAAAGTTTTACACTGAGAAGTTCTCTTAGTAATGTAAGCAGCTTGTTATATTATGGGTTAAAAAGAGATTCTTTTTGATCAAATAGCTCATATGTGCCCAACAATGTCTAAATAATTTATTGTGGCTTTTGATAAGGGTCACATCCAACGTAAGCTGAGGTGAAGATTCTCAGTTGAATTCAAATCTGACTAGCAACCTTTTTTAGCTCTTTTCTTTTACCAAATTGAGTATAAGTGGAACTGCAGTGTCTGAGTGAATGAATCTTAATCATAAGACGTTGTTTAGCAGCAAGTGCAAGCAATGGTGAACTCAAACCAGGTACAATTTGGGTTATGTGTATACACCAGAAATAGGCATATGAGTAAGAATGAAAAGTTTTGGTTTTTATCTATCACTATGTCTGCAGGCATACTATTTATGTATGCAGAAGAAATGATAATTGGGTTCCAAGTACAGATGGAGACTCAGAATTCTCTAGGATAAAGCTTTTTACAGGCTTAGAACATCTCAACACTGTTAAGACTGCTGATGTCAATTTTCTGTTTACATCCAACAGGAAGTGTTTCAGTTTTTCTTGTCTGCGCAGATTCAGACAAAACCTCTTATGGTTCTTTGTTTTTGACTCAGCACTGGCAGCTCTCCTTTCTGTTAGATGACACTGTAAAGATGTGACAATTCCTGTGGAAATGACATGAACCCTACACAGAGCTTCCATCCTGCTGTAGTTCCCTTCCACAATATTTATGGATGGCAACATTTTTTTTGATCCTCAGTCCTTTGGGGTAAATAAAAGTAACACTAACTATTGCAGAAAAACACATTCTCCTCTAAATTATATCTTTTTTTCAGGTTAAAAGTATGTAATTTCATGAGGAACACCTTGGGACTTATCCTGCTGTGAAGTCATTGCTCAATTTCTCTCAGCAGCGGTAAGGTGCCCACAGTTCTTAAACTGCTGAATAGCCCCTGTGAAAGTCAAGACACTGGTATTGTGGATGACAGCTGATGCTGATATTGGCACACAGCTCATAGTGCTGTAACAGCTTGAGATTTTGCTTCAGGGTTCCCAGTGTTTGCGTAGTTCATATATGTCAGGCTCCTGGTTAATCATAGCTCGCCGTACGGTGAATGCATCCCATTGACTTGACCGGTTTTAAGCAATTAATTTTAAAGAGATGACAGTGTCTGTCTTTTGCTACTTTCCCCGCTCTAAAATAATAAACTAAATGCCCATGCTTTTTACCTAACTTCTACTGTGTTAGGTAAGAAGAGAGAATAAAAGGGAGAAGACTGTTTTAAAGATGAATGCATGCTTAAGAACAACAACAAAGAAAAATATTTTCATGAGCCAAAAAAGAAAGAATCAGAATTGGAAAGATGGCCAGGATAACTTAAAAGAATATAAATGCTTATATAAATATAAATATAAAATAAATGAAGTCTAATAAATTCAAAAGGGGCTCTTTTTTTGGAGTTGAAGGTTTGAAAAGCAAATACTGATTTTTTTTGTGGAAGATTTATAGGCAGGACAGACTGCCAGTCCAATGCAGAATAGTTGGAAGGAGAATGATTTTGCTGAGTCAAATTGAGAGGCTAGCTCTAGCTCTACTAGTTGTCCTGGAAAAAGTAAAGAAGGGACACAGAAAGGAAGAAACTGGTTAAACAGCTCTTTAGGTTCTAGTGGCTTATTATTATTTTTTCCAGGAAAATTATTAGAAAGTTGAAAGAAAGTCTCACATTGTCAGGAAACAGGCTGCTGGAAGGATAGTGCAAACAACATCATAAAACTAACTGTCTACAGAATACAGTTTCATGTATTAATTACAGGTGTGCTGCTGAACTAATGCTAAGATGTGAAGGATTAACAATGTAAAGGAGTATTTTTCCTGCCCACTTCATCCTCTTTTCCTCAGTTTCAGACTGGCTTTGTCTGAACTATGCAGTGATTCTGACAGTCTTCCTTTACTTTGGCTCCAGTTGCTACCTCCACCCCTAGCCTGGCTCAATCACCTTGTTATTAATCACGTTTGTCTGAGTGCCTGGAGACACCCAAGCAAGCTCAGTCTTCAGCTATTTGAAATCTGAGGGCTCTTCTTATTTTGGATCAGTCCCAGCTGCTCTTCCCTGATCACCAGTCCAGATGGAGACCATTCATCTCAAAATGTAACTTTTAAAGACTAGATGGAAATTTGAGCATGAACCTTTGATTAGAGATGGCTAATACTGACCCACGAATAATATATATATATATATTTCATACAACATGTGTATTTCTGTGAAAATGTGTGTGTGTTTCTCTGTGCATATTGTTTTTTTGGTGGTTTTGTTGTTGTTGTTGTTTTTCCCTCTGATAGAAATTCCACATTCTTTTCAAAATGTTCCTGTTTTGTTCCCCCTGAGTGAATTACTTTCCTCCTATCCAGATACCTGAAATGGGAGGGACAGGAGAATTCTTCGAACCTATTCTGAACTTTTCCACGAACACCACAGTTTTTTGTTCACTATGCCTGAAATGCATCAGCACAGAGAGACAAGTTTCCCACATACCTTGGAAGACATTGCCGTGTCCTTCTTCTACTTAGCCTTTATTTTTCACAGTTTTTCAGCTACATATAGTAAGTTAGGTTCTCTTACCTTTTACTCATACATCAACTCATACATCATGCCTTCCAACATGCTTATCTTTAACGCTGTTCTTTGTATTTGCTCTGTTTTATTGGCATTCTCTTTACAATGAGTTGTCCAAAACTGATCACAGTTTTCCAAGAGGGGCCTCACCAGGGCTCTGTGCAGAGGAATTATTACCTCTGTAGCCCTGCAAGTAATTCTGCTCCACATCCCAGTATGGTATTTGCCTCTTTGTGCTACAGCCTCTCACTGTGAGCTCATATTTAATCTGTCATCCACCATCACTCCCTAAATAAGTCCTGCAGCACTTCCGCTTTAGAAATAAAAACACAGAGAAATGTTTGACAAAAAAAGTAAAGTTATCCCCTTGGGTGATTCTTTAGAGAAAACCAAGGTTTTCATATAGCTGCAAAGACACTGTAACACAACCTCATGCCTTGCTTCCACGTATCTGGATTTTGCAGCTCTAATGCCAAGAGTCAAAACAGATATGACATTTCCTATTTGTACATTTTTTCTGTACATTTTGTGGTAGCAGCCCTGGACTACCCAGAGCACTGATACAGTGGAGGAATGCCACATCTACTTTTAGAGTTCATATCTACTAGATTTAGAGTGCAGAAATCCTGCTGTGCTTTATGGAGTTTGGATGTATGTGCTGTGAATGTTGTTTCAGTTACTTGATATTTTACGGAAATTGAGTGAATGCTACTGTATATGGGCAAAACTGGGACATGTCTTGACTCACAATTTTTACTATCTCCAGGTTTGGAGAGTTCTTCACTCTTCAGGCTGGATTCCTTTCAAGAACTGCCTGTCTTTCTTTTCTCCTGCTGAATTTATTTGGAAAAACTTTGTTGATATTTGAATTTGAAAAGCCTGCACAATGTTTAATCTCCTTTTTGGCCAATGATTTGTTCTTCCAGAACAAAAATCCTCTCCTTTTTAGTCCATCTGATTATTCAACCTAATTAATCACCATGAAAAACACTACTGAGGATTTGTAAACATTGTTTGGGGAAGTAGTGATGAGGACATATTTACCTTCAGAGGGCTACAAGAATTATGATGTGTCAAGTCGTAATATATTGCATATGAAGATAGTCTGTTCTTTTAGGACTCAGCCATATACTGTTTCTTTATGTATTGTGAATCAACCTAAGACTGTTAAAATAGCAACACTTCTTTCCTTATTTCTAAGATCTGTTTGCCTCTTTCTCTGCTCTCCTTGAAGAAAACCAAGCATCGCAAACTGCAGATGAACGTTTCTTGGAAATGCCCAAACAGCCAAGTTAAAGAGCTGAATGTCTCAGAAGAAAGACCCTATAAATATTGCGGAGCACAAGCATTCCTAAAGTGCTTCCTCATTCCCAGTTGTAGCATAGGAGCACATGCTTACAAGGCACACCACCCTGAAATTGATAGGAGCCTTTCTGTGGACTGCGTTGTTTGTGTACTAATCTTCCAGGTTCTTGCACTGAACACTTGTTGCTACAAAGAGCTCTTAAAATTACATTTAAATTAGAAATAGGAATCTCCTCAGTCCCAACATTGGAGTAGAGTTGTTATTTCCCATGCCTGTCTTCTCTCACTCAGGAAGCTGCTGCAACCTGAAACCTTCTGATTGTTCCTCCTTCAAATGCCTCTCTGACTGCCTGAACTCAACTATTTCCCTGTGAAAGGAGGGAAAATATGGGAATTTAGACAAGCAGAACAGCCCTTATGCTCAGCCTAAAGAAGAAAGGTCAAGAGGGGTCTGATTTTCCCAGCCACTGAAAGGTGTTTACCTTCTCCCTTGGTTTTGGCACAGGAACCTGTAGAATGCAACCCTGAATTCAGTAAACTGCTAAAGCAAAACCAAGGATTAAAGAGTGTCATCAGGTGTGTTTTAAGGCTCACAAGGAGGCACATTTCATCAGTTCAATGTCATACGGCCAGGTAGTGGTGAGACTACTTCTATATACAGCTGTGTACAGATCTGGAGATGCAGTTAGTTTGAAGAACAGAAAGAAACTTTAGATGCTAGATCTGCTCAGCTTAGTAGAACGGTAAACAAGGGAGAATTTGATATAAATATATAGGTTATATATATACTAGTGTGGGTTGAGAAAGAGCATTTTTAGTGAAGAACAGAACCTGTGATGGGAAGAATTAATTACAAGATCTCTGTAGACACCTTTTTCTTACTGAAAATGAGATGAAGATTCTTAACTACTAGAAGAAGAAGGTTCTGAAGCAGCCTCCCAGGAGGGAGAAGTGTGCAGGGAAAAGCTCAGGTAGAGTTCTGTCTGACTGCAAGAGGTATTATGTGATATGATTGCATCATATCGTCACTCACAAGGGCTCCAGGTATGTCCCTTTGGGGATGCTGTCTGGCTTAGTTGCTCATCCTGAGAACTGAGATTTTTTGTCTGGATTTGAGAAGTGGTCTGAAGCAATGTGAATCAGAATGCATGGGTGAGTTCTGGATGCTGTTTGTATTGATTCAGTAGATGTGAATGTGATACATATGGCAGTTTAAAACACTGAGAAGTTCGTCTTCTAAGTATTTATTAAGGTTTTCACAGAAAGGCAGTGTGATCAAAGTTGTGGACTGAGTCATGGTCATGTTACTTAAACAAGAACCTTGTTTGGATCCTGTTTGGAAGGGGGAAGAGCACTGGCATTTCTGTCTTGACTTTGAATGGGAAATCTTGAGAGGTCCAGTGTAAAGGCAACAAGTCTAGTTGTTTGGCTTCACTTTGTAATCTTAAACTCAAATTAACAGTTGTCCTGCACAAATCAAAACATCAGAGTGGTTCCTAACCTTAAGCCTTAAAAGGAGAATGGCAATGTGGGGAACTCACACTGTCACACTCACAAAGTAGATAGCAGGAGTACGTTCTGTGTCTTCTTTCTTGATTGAATAGGATGTCATCTGAAAATAAAATCCAAGAAGTGAAGTTTAGTGACAAAAAAAAAAAAAAAAAAAAAAAAAAAGCAAGGAAAGACAACTGCTTATTGAGTATTTTGCAGTGAATACCATATAGAGCCCTCCCAAATCTGAGGTCTTTCCAGTCTTCATTTGAAACTAGTAGTATGGATTTCTTTACTGCAAATGACTTCCCTCTGGGAAACTCATTGCAAGTGTATGGAAGGAGAAGTTTTCTTGGCCATGTATCATACATACACTGCAGATGATCTGGAGCAGGACCTTTCTTGGTCATGTACCATGTAGTGCAGATGATTTGGAGCAATATGGAGTTGCTTTGATTTCTCCTTTATCAGGGAGCATACCAGGACTCAAAAATAGAGCAGCTCTATTCTCCACTGCTCTACTGCAGGCATCCAGTGATGTCTGCCAAAGGCAGCATTCTCTTGCAGAGGTCTGCAGCTGCACAGGACTTACTATATGATGAGATTATATGTTCCTGCACAGTGCTCTTCCTTGAACTTCAAATACAGGCTACTGTCAGGAACTGGACAATGTGAAAATCTCTCACTTCTTTTAGTTCAGTCTTTGGTAACTTCTCTCACCACCATTCCTTTCCTAGTTTGGAGACAGATTGGAGCACTTCCTACTTTTGTTTATTTCACTAGGGAACAAATGGTTCATTTCCCTCTGTCCCAGCTGCAGTGAAAGGTTTTCTAGCTTCTCCAGAATATATTATGCAATGCTGCAGAGCAAGTCCTTTTTACTTTTCAACTCTGTGCCTTTACCATGTATTGTAATCTGTCTGCTCTGATTAGGTTCATCCTATAGAATCACTGCCAAATTCTGTTTTATGCAGCAATGTTTAGTCTTCAGCCTGGGAGCTATGTACAGTCCTTTTAAGATGTTCATACATCAATATCAGTCTTGACTAATCCTGAGAAGCTTTGGACGGCGGGAAGAAGAAAAGCTTGAGGTTAGCTGTGCAAGTTACAGGACAAACACTGCATTCTATTCTGGCTAAACTTCCACTGCTATCAATGAACATTAGGTTTGAGACCAGGGCTGCAGATTTTGTTTCTGATGTGGTTGTACAGAGCACTGTCTCGGCAAGGACTGGATTCTACTTCTGTTAGAGAGCTCCACAGTTGATTTCAGTAGGGACCCTGTACAACCCCACACTCACACAGAAAATATGGCTTAGACAAAAATAGATTTTACCCATCTAATGCTTCTACATGAGAAAAACAAGACTTTCAGCATTTTATTTTCCATAAATGTAGGTGAATTCCACATCAGCATGATTCTGACCTTAGTGATGAGAAAAACTTGTTGTTCTCTAATGAACACTTAGGGCATGTGGAATCCTGGCAGGCTGATGCAGCCCTAACACACACAGTGACAGAGATCCCAGAGCAGCCCTGGAACAACTAATATAATGAGAATCTGTATTAAATGTTTTTGTTGTTGTTGTTGTTGTGGGATTTTTTTTTTGTTGTTCTTCATTTTATTTTATTTTGTTTCTTTGCTTGTTTGTTTGCTTAGAATATCCGACTGAGGAGAAACTGCAGACGTTTTCATGTGAGAAACCACCTTAATTTTGTGACTGTGTATAACTGTGAGGTCTTTGCTGCCCGCAATGCCCTGTGATAAAAGATGGGTAATGTCGCTGCCAAAGGCTTGGGGAATTAAGAAGCCACGGTTGCATGGGAGTTGTGTTGGCTGAGAAGGCCACTTAGCAAATTCCTTACTTGAGCATTCAAGGGCACTCTCTCGCAACTCGATCCTCACTTTTCCAAGTACACGGAGGAGAAGAATGTTTCACTGTCCAGAAAGCACCCGGGCCTTGAGATAAATGAGAATCGAAACAAACGTTTCCATTCATATCAGGGGCCCCTCCTCACTAGCGTCCTCACTGATCTGTAAAAACCTTCTTTGTAAGTGGTTTCTAAAGCATAATCTGTGCTTTTAATACTGTTTGATTGAATAATTCCAATGTAAGGTTTGTTTTTTAAAGGTTTTCAGAAGTGTTGTAAGAAGCAAAAGTTTTTAATAGAAACCTGAAGCCACTGACTGAGGAAAATTTCCTCACAACTGTTCCTGTTGTGGAGAAAACTGGAGGAAAATCAAGTCCAAAGCACTAAGGGTCATGTGAATAGTGAGAGTGGAATTCAGGGGCTTCGTTTCAGTAATTGCGGTGAAATTGCTCCCAGCAGAGGCAAGAAGAAGAGAAATTTTAAAGGTCCAAGCAGACAATAAAAGATCTCTCTGCCTTCCTAAAGCACCAAAGGAAACTTGAGTGCAGATTAGCTTACAGAAGAAGGACTTTCCTTTTCTGGAACAAATTTCTCCTTTTCTCTCACCACCCAGAAATTCATCAGAAACTAAGTACGCTTTACAGGGAACTGGGTTGGTTTTGTCTAAAGCCCAAGAGAGAGCTAACAGATCCAAAATGGTAAAAGTGAAATAAAACTTAAGAATGTGTGTTGGGGGGGGGAGGACAGATAGTTCTTTTTCCTTCCTTCCTTCCTTCCTTCCTTCCTTCCTTCCTTCCTTCCTTCCTTCCTTCCTTCCTTCCTTCCTTCCTTCCTTCCTTCCTTCCTTCCTTCCTTCCTTCCTTCCTTCCTTCCTTCCTTCCTTCCTTCCTTCCTTCCTTCCTTCCTTCCTTCCTTCCTTCCTTCCTTCCTTCCTTCCTTCCTTCCTTCCTTCCTTCCTTCCTTCCTTCCTTCCTTCCTTCCTTCCTTCCTTCCTTCCTTCCTTCCTTCCTTCCTTCCTTCCTTCCTTCCTTCCTTCCTTCCTTCCTTCCTTCCTTCCTTCCTTCCTTCCTTCCTTCCTTCCTTCCTTCCTTCCTTCCTTCCTTCCTTCCTTCCTTCCTTCCTTCCTTCCTTCCTTCCTTCCTTCCTTCCTTCCTTCCTTCCTTCCTCCCTCCCTCCCTTCCTTCCTTCCTTCCTCCCTCCCTTCCTCCCTTCCTCCCTTCCTCCCTTCCTCCCTTCCTCCCTTCCTCCCTTCCTCCCTTCCTCCCTTCCTCCCTTCCTCCCTTCCTCCCTTCCTCCCTTCCTCCCTTCCTCCCTTCCTCCCTTCCTTCCTTCTTCCCTTCCTCCCTTCCTCCCTTCCTCCCTTCCTCCCTTCCTCCCTTCCTCCCTCCCTCCCTCCCTCCCTCCCTCCCTCCCTCCCTCCCTCCCTCCCTCCCTCCCTCCCTCCCTCCCTCCTTCCCTCCTTCCCTACCTTCTTTCCTTTCCTACCTCCCTCCTTCCCTACCTTCTCTTCTTTCTTCCCTTCTCTCCTTTCTTTCCTTCTCTCCTTTTCTCCCTTCCTCCCTTTCTCTTTTAAAGAGAGCTTAAATCGATCTAGTGAAAAGTCACATTCACTCTTTGGAGAAGTTGCAGACCAAGGTTATGTTGCAGCTACAAAGAATTTGGAAAACAACATGCAGGCTTGAAAAATGAACCATTCCTTCACATATATAACTTAGCATATCATCCTCGATCATAATTATAGACAGATTTGGATTGAAGCGATTATTGAATGCATTGTCCTTAAAGATAATCAGGGACATGACCACTAGTGACACTGTGATGGAAAGGACTAAACAGTGCAGTTCATCATCTCAGCCCTTGAAATGGCTGAGATATGCAAAAGTGCACATTTTGTCCAAGGGGTATAAATAGTACAAAGGGAAGAAGAAGGGAGAGAAAAAAAACAACAACAAAGAAAAGGAATCTGGTGGCTTTGCAGACTGCTGTGTTTGAGGAACAATTTGACAGAGACAGAGCAAGATGATGATAACTTGGAAAAAGTATAATTTGTCATGATTACCTCTTTTTTTTTCCTTCCTCCTAAAGCAGTACAGTTTGCAGTTTGCACCAGTTGCAATTTATACCTGGGTAAAAAGATGGCTTGGGTAAAAGACAGCTTACTTGGGAACATACTTGGGTAAAAGATAGCTTAGTAAAGTAAAGTATAATTTAATCCCTTCACTTATCTGGGTCCGCACTAAGTATTTTAGGTGTCTAGAAATCTCAGTTAATGAAGCCCCTTGCAAAAGTCCATTTAATGCCTTGTGGGTGGGATTCATTTCTTGAAGGACACCAAATAGCAGAGAGGGAATATTTCTGAGCACAGTATGATTCAGATAATGCTATACTTCCTCATCCTGAGGCAAATGCCTCGTATACGTTTCTTCTGCACTTTCATTAGTCAGCCCTGTCCACCTCTATAATTTTTCTACAGACAAAAACCATATATTTTATAAGTAATGTGAACAGCTGATTATGTTGCTCTTGGCTACCGATGCTTTCACTTTGCAGGCTATTCTGTCTAAAGGTAATGGCACTGATGCGGCTGTCACTGTATATAAAGATGCATCTGTGAAAGAGGTCAGAGAAAATAGGGAGTTTATAATCCTGGGCTCCTGGGCAGTTTAACTATCAGCTGGGGGATATGGCAATTGCCTGTTACTCTGTATTACTGTACAAAGGGGAAGAAAAACTCCTTAAAGGATATGGGTGATTAAAATGAACATCATTTTTCCTCTTCAAATTTGATTTGTTTCTTACGTATCACCACTACTGTGAATACTCACATTTATTTTGAATGCATGAGACATCATTTATTTGCAGTAATTTGTCAAACAAGTAGAATATACTTCAGGCTTTGCAGTTTATCAACAAAGCTCAGCTGTACATTTAACCATCTATTTCATAACTCCCCCCCAAAATCTACCTAAAGAAATCTTTGGCACCAAGAATTTGTAGGGATCTCCTGAGTTCTTTCGGCTCAGCCTGGGAGAACAATTTCTTATAATTTGAGTTCTATTTAGGTATGGAAACATAACTTCTAAAACATTTTTTCTTTTTTTCTGCACAGTTTTAGTTCTGCATCTTCTTCCTAACCTGAGAGAGCAGTGTGCAATATCTGATATCAGTAGGATAATGCTATGTAGATGCTATGCCATACTCTGAATACTTGGACCCAGGATATGTTCTTTAAAAGGCTTCAGGAGACATATTCCACTGCTTAAAAGGTTGCAGCATATCCAGTACAATGAAAACACTCTTGAGCTTATCTGCTTTTCATTCCAGGCTCTCTCCCATTTACTTGATCTCCTCATTTTCTTCTTCTGTACCTCTTCCACCAGCATGATTATTTTGGGCACTAACTGCCACCCAAATGCAGAATAGACCTTTTAATTAAATAAATGGAGTGTCCTGTTTCCTCCTTCCTCCATGCCTACACCAAGCAGTGAGTCTTCCATGCCTAGCAGGCCTCTGCAACACCTCTATGAACATCCCAGACAGAAAAAATATCAGAAATTTTCAGATCCTGTCTCTTGATGCAGTGCCATAATGTATGCTTTGCTTGAGGACTGCATCTTTCCTTGGGAGCTCATTGTGGACAACCTCAGTGAGGCTCCTGAGCACAGATGTGGGCTGCTGAAGCATCTCCGAAGGGCTATCTCAGTGTCAGACCAGTGGCCTTCTCTAATTTAGAGCTGCCTGGAGGCTGTGATGTAGCTTTCTCTGTGCCTTTTCCCTTTCCATATATTTGTCTTGTGCTCCAAGGCTCAACTCCATGGAGGCATTTGAGCTCCCCACTCCTTGATATCACTGTGAGCTACATGCCTACACAGGAAATAGATAGCAAACATCTGTTGCAGATCCTGAGATTCTGAATCTCTCATTACCATGTGTTGGTGGTGACAGAATTGAAAGGGGCTTTCAGGCAGTACTGTGAAGCAAATGTTTTGGTGGCCTGAGGCAGCTGAGATTTTGCTCTGCTCTGTGCCATTTGAAAATGGTACAGAAGAACATGCTGTTTTCGGAGCGTGAGGTACATTGGTCCCAATGTCCCTGCTGAGATGGGGCTGGGAATGCAGTGGAGAAATTGATTTTTCAATACTTAGTTTTACATACTGAGCTCCCGTTATGCTAGAGCCAGGATCATGTGTTGCTAATGGTGGAAACACTGAGTGTGTAGGGGAGAAGTCCTCCTTATGGCAAGCCACTGACTTGGGAGAATGTGCTTTTTATTGTGTTATTTTTCTTTCATTTTTCCTTGTTACCTCACTCTTTATTTATTTTCTTCTCTTTTGGTATCTCGTCATTCTTCCTTTCCTTTGCTCTTTTCTTGTTGAGGAAAAAAAAGTAAGCAATGGACCTTTTCCCTTATTTATTTATGAATTCGTTCTTGTATCATCCAGCTAAGCATCCTGTTAAACAAAATGCACTCAGAAAGGGTTATTGAAAGTAACCTCTACATGTTAGGCCTCTGGTTCATGTCTGAAATTAGTTCCAGAGCAATAGAGGGAAGCTTTTGGCCTTGAACTGTGACATTTGCTGTGTTGAAAGAGACTTTTTATTTTTACAGTCCTTTTAACCTTCTGCTTGCTCATGGCCTGGATTCACAGTCCTCCACAGATAATCCAGTCACACTTAGACAGAACTAGAAGTATGCTGGAATGATGTCCCACCGGGACACATCTCATAGATTAGTGAAAAGGCAAAAGGACAAGCCAGATTTTTTCTGGTGATGCCACCCATAGTCCTGTTTGCGTTTGTAAGACCCACTTCTGTAATAATGTGGTTTGCTCTCACAGCACACCATGGCAGTAAGACCTCCTTGTCTTTAGAAAATCCTCACTGATTCCAAAAGCTTTTGATGCTGGTGTTTCCAAGAAGGGATGGCATAAACTTATACTTCCTTTTAACCTCATTACAGTAGTTTACCATTCTTTAGAAGGTGGGTTTTTGAGTTTTTCCATGGTTCAGTCTTGAGAGTAACAGCCGTAGCCAGAAGTTGATAATTATTTTTTCCCTGAAGAGGTATGTCACCAGCTGTTACAACTGATGAAGTTTACACTGGACCACTTGAGTAGAATCCACATAGCTTTTTAGTTGTGGGGACATAAAACACTTGAACGTGTGAACGAAAAACTGTTGTTTTAATTGCAAGTAGCTTCATTGCTAGATATGGCAACAGGGATGGGCCAAGTTGTACAACATAAACTCATACTGTTGCCCGAAGCTCTAGTTTAGGATTTGGGCTTAGGAAAATATGTTCCACATTTCAAATGAGATACAGAATAATGTGGCTTCTTTGGATATTGATGTCCCAAATACTACTTGGAGAAGGCTGAACCTGAAATACAATCTGGGGCCCACCTGACCTCTTTATCTATTAATTATTTGGATGAAAGCTGGTCAGAATGGAAATTGAGGTCAGTGCCCTGTTTTACTAAACTCATTGCAGTAGGTGCTCTTCAAACACATTAGTAAATGCTTTATCTTGAGAGTTTATGATCTAAAAACAAAAGAAGTATTATGATGGGAGAGGGAAAAGAACCAAAATGGTATGGAGCTGTCAATGGAAAGAGCTGCAGAATAATTTGTTGTTATTCAAGTTTATTTCAGTGAGATGGAAACTGTATTTTCTAGTTACGTATTATCTATTCAGACAAAGATGATTCTTCCCATCCATCTTCTGATGCCCAGCCTTGGATAGTATCTCTTCACCCTTTCAGCAGGTATACTGGAGGAATGCAACTCATTCCTAAATGTGCAAACAGAGGGAGGAAGGAGGAATTATCGTCTGCTATGGAATGCTGTCTGGCATGCTGACTCCTGTGCATGCACGCACGCGCTCACACACACACACACACACACACTCATTTATGTACACACAAAGAGACCCAGAAGTTTCTCAGCCTCACAAAAGGAGTGTGTGAATTCTATAAGAGAATAGTAATGATCTGATGGAGAATCCAACCGCAGCTTATGTTTCATATTTGCGTTGGATGCTCAGGTTTCCAAATTAAATTTGCAAATTCAACAGGAATCCATGTTGTCTGCTGATCATCTGTTTAGGGAGGAAGGAGACCATAAATGACAGAGGAAAAATACTTGCAAGCAACAGTAGTAATTAAAATCCAGGATTTAAGCATTACTACCCCTCCCCCCAGTCAGATTTGTCTAGGGAGAAGATAAATAACTTCAACTGCAGCCTCCATGCTTGTTCAAGATCTGAAATGTTTAAACCGGGTCCCAAAAGCCCATGCACATTTTTAATCAAAGCTTGCTCTTTTTGGTTCCATTTTCTACATAAATGTCCTGACTTGATAGAACACCAAAACCTCATTAAACTGCAATCTGTACAATACAAAAGGTGGAAAATGAGCAATGCTATTTAAATTGTTGCAACTGTACACATACTGTGTTAGACAATTCATTCCCAGGTTCAAGGTTACACATGGCATCATAAGGAGTTCACCTCCTCCCCCTCTTCCACTGCTAAACAGGGCTGGATTCTTGCCAGCACAAAAGAATCTGTAGTCAGCTCCTTCAAGAATGAAAAATAATTTTTTTTTTTCCCCCTGCAGGAAAAACCTGAAGAAAAGCAGACAGCTGCTAACTAGTTGTCTAGCTGTCTATTTGTGGACATTTTCTTTCATCTTGTCATACCTTTTGTGCTGTTTGAAATGTTTGGAGCTTAGACTTGAAGAACACTCAGTGGATTCCAGACTTGTATTAAAAGAAAGAAAAAGAAAGGCAGAAAAGTTCTGACAACAGATGCGCGTGTTTGTGTGTTGGGGCCACATCATTCCAAGCATCAGCTAGAGCATTGATTTTATTTTCATCTGAGCGAAGGAAATTTTTCAGACAAGAAAATATACTATAATAATGCAACTTGTAAGAAAAACACATACATCTAGAATACAGGTAATAGGCATATGTTGAGAAACCTCTGCAGAACAAGTAAAGGCTGGTTGGTCAATCACATCTGCTGCTCTTGTTGTTCTCCTCTTCTGTTTTCACAGAATGGGGAAAGTCAATCTCTCACTAGGAAGTTTTCCTTCTCTTTGCCATCTAAGCTTCTGGAAGAAAGTAAGGCAAAAGTCTAATTAATGTCACCAATCTTTGATGAGCTTTAGATCAGGCTGTGGTGTATGAAATGTGCTAACACTTCTGCTTGTCTTTTGCTATGCAGAGAGTGAGCAGAGGAGGAGCCTGGCTCTCACTCTGGCTTACAGGTAATACCTCTGGAGCTTCTTGCTTCCTCAAGCTTACTTCTTCCTTCAGAATAAAGGAGAAAGCAGAAGCAGCTGATAAGTGAGAAAAAGTTACGAAGAAACACTGAAATAGTTTCCCTCTGGTGAGGAACTCTCCTCACTTGCTTCAGCAGCCCTTCCTGATACCCCACACCACAGGGCGCAGAAGACAAGTGAGGATTTGTGCCCATCAGGAAGCCTGGCAGCAGCCTCCAAGGACGGAGCTTTCTTGGAGCTACCAGAGAATCTCTAATCTGTTCCCACTGGTGTCTGTGGGATTTGTGTTAGAAAGGGAAAAACTCGTGCTCCCCACTCCCTCCACATGACCATGCTTCTTCCTAGTGGGGCAGGTTGGAGAGATGCCATCACCACCAGCCATGGCCTTGTTGCTTCTCTGTCTGACCTCAACTGATGGAGGTAGAGGATACTTGCCAGGCTGTCAGTGCTTGAATCGAAGGTTTTGCCCTACTCCATCTAAAGTCTTTTATGCCTCTTCTTGCATACTTTAAAATACCATAGCTGTGAGGGCAGCAAGCTGAATTCTGCTGTTTTCTAGTACCTGAGAAGCCTGTTGGCTTGGTATCTCAGGTAATTCTTCCTGGTCCTGCAATAGAGATGGCCAGTTGCCAAAGTAAAGATCTTCATTTAAAATGGCTTCTCTCCCACTGACTGCTCTCATTTTCAGCATATGGAAGTGCAGAAAAGGAACTTGCTGAAGCGATCCTGTGTGCTCCTTTGTGCCCTTTGTCTTTGCCTCTCTTTCTGCTGTGCCTTCTGAGGTCTCCTTGTCTGCGCTGAAGCCCCATCATCTGCACCAGAGGATGTCCATGTCAGCAGTATGAGCTTTTGCAGCTGAAAGTGTTTGAGGGGAGTCACAGCTTCAAGCCTTGGGTGAAAAAGAAGAGCTTTAAACAAGGGGATGGCTTTTCCTACTGACAGCAGATGTCTTTTTGGAAACTCCTTGATTAGACCCTGAATGATCAAGAGGTTGAAGAGAGGTGGGAGATTTACATATAAAAAGAGACTCTACTTTTGGGATCAATTAAACTATTCAGGGTTCATGCTATACCCCTTTTTTTTCCCAGACTTTATAGAGCCTTTGCTAGGATTAAGTCCCCATCAAGTAGATTATCTTTACATAGAGGCTGGATCTAGTGTTACAGGCTCTTTATTATCTCTTCTTTGAGACTGTGCAGGCTATCCCCTTGAAGTTCTTAACCCTTAAAGCACCTTATCAAGTATTTATTTTTTCTTCTCCACAGGCGTCTGAGATGGCAACACTGGTATATAGACCCCACCTGTCCTTGTTCTCCATGAGAGCACCATCTCTCCCCCCTCATTCTTCTGCACACAAGGGACCCACTGAATCACAGCAACATCAGACCCTCTGTTTCCTAATCCTTTTCATCTCCAAGAAGTGTGCACGGTTCTTGCCTGACTCGGGTGGGCTGCAAAGTTCCTCTTAAATGCAAACATATTCCAGCTGCTGGCAGCTTGATGCATTCATTTTGAGAGACTTAAGAAAAGCCATCAGTGGATTGGCGTGATGAAAAGGTCAGGACTGATCTCCTGAGAAAGAGGGAGATAAGAGGAATGCAGGATAGAGGGCTACAAAATAATGAGTGGCTTAAAGAGGATTCCTGCAGCAATGCTGGTGTTGAGTATAAACAGTGTGTTTGAAAGGGCATAGTTCCTGAATGTAATCTTGCAATTCCCCTAATACAAATTCTGGAACTGGCAAAGTCTGAATGGACCATGGTCTGGTTTCTCTGTGCCTGTGACCCAAGAGAACAGCAGGAGCCTCCTTGCTAACATGCATACTGTTGAGTCATCCCTTGTAAAAATGAGTGCCCGATTCCTGCTGTGCCACTTCTCCTGCATTGCTTTCAGTGTCCTGATATGACCATTGCTGCTGGAAACCTATTAGGACCTGCATTTGTGAAGAGCATGAGATTTACTGAGCATGATTATCTAGACCATGGTGACCTTTCTTACTCACTGTTCCTATTATTGAGCAAGGAGCAATAATTCTCCTTTTTAGCCTCTTGTTCAGCAAAAGGGCAGACTCTTCTGAATTACTTCTTTTGCAAACTCTCTTATCATTTTTTAATATCTTCTGGCTGTGGACATTATAGTCTGCTCTATTGCTGCCATACTGACTTCTGTCTCTTTCAGCAGAAGAAAGTACTCAAAATAGCATCTTGAAGTGATCCCCAAATTGTCATAAACTCAAGCTTGCAAGACTGAGATTTTAAGTGGCTCAGGCAGAATTATCCTGACCTCCTCACCAGGGTAGATCCACAGCTGGTGTTACTTAACTCCTGTTCATAATTCTGATCTACTTGTTCCACTTGCTTCCCATGTCCTTGCTCCCTAACTGGGCATGATGGAATTTAAATAGATGGAGTTGCACTGATTTTCCTGGCCCATTCTCTTCTGAGAATGATGAGATAGCCTTACTTTTTACTGACACTCCTAGCATGTCTGCTGACAGGCAAATGAAACATATAATTTCTTTCCTCGTATGCTAGATATGATTCTTCTGCAAGCATGCTTGCCCCAGTCTGTACAGCAATGGTCAAAGCCCTTCCTTCGTTGACAGGGGCTAGCTATGTGAAAAATGCAGGACTGAGCACACTAAGACTAAATGTGCTGGAAATATAAAGAGGAGAATGGTCTTTGGCTGTGCATCAAAGAGCATTAAGGCATTCTGAAGCAGATTCCTCTTGCTCTCTGGGTTTAATTCAGAGGGGATTTTCTAGCTATAGAATCAAGCTCTTTACTGTGTTATTTCCTTCCTGCAGGAGCTGGGAAGTCTCAGGTTCTGCACAGGCCACAAAAAGCTATAAACTGATCCAGGGTGTGTAAGAGTTTCTGTGGAGATGACAGCAGGCCTCACTGCTGCTCCAAATGTGCAGCATTGTTGGACCTGAGAGGCATCGTTCCTGGTGAATTCTAACAAGTGAGACTTGATCCCTTCTTCTAGATATTCACATTGCCTGTTCTTAATCAACTCATGCTTTTCTAAATATTTTTCCTCTTGATCTCCTAAAATAGTTTCCCAGGCTGTCTCTACTACTGACATTAACATGCTCCAGTCTGTGTTCCTTTTTATTGTGACTCTTTGTCTATTTTTTTAAAATATTTTTTAAAACAAAAAGCATGTAACTGCCTTATATAATTCACTTTTGAGTCCTTAAGTCATTCCACCTAAACACACCCTTCATATGGAAACATCCAAGGGTGCTTCTCTGACTTTCAAATCCAGTGTTGTCACCTAACCCTGTGGGGTGCTAATAGGGCTGAGTTTGCCCTGCATGCTTCCTGATGGCTGCTTATCTCATCTTTCCAGAATCACCACTCTAGATTAAATTGAATGTGACTTCCTTACTATGAGCTGGCCAAGTCAAACTTACAAAATGATCAACATTTACAAAGAATGATAAGATCAATGTTGTGTTATTCTGTTGTAAAACACTCATTCTTACCAATGATCAAAGTATTTACTGTTGTTGTTCCTTTCTTATACATACCTACTCTTTCACATCTCCTTTACTTGCTAAGACCTGCAATTGCTGGTTTGATGTTATAAATTATTGGCTATTTCTTGCTTTCAAGTCTCCCTATGTTTATCCCATATTATCAAGTGCTCATTAAAGCTAACGTTTCCTTTTCTAGATTTGTTTACGCATATAAATATGCCTAGTTCATCATTTGATATTGTCCCCTATTCCTTTGCCAAGGCACAGCTGGCTTCCTTTTATCTTATGTTTTAAACTAGTGAAGATGAGAGTTCATGAAAGATGAGGGACATAGCAAACTTGTCTCTAGTTGTGCAATCAAGTGTAAGTGTGGCTGCCTTTAAACAGAATGTGTCAATTCTGTGATCTCTGCGATTTCCTTTAATAGGGCTGTTGTAACTTGTCTCCTGCTACACAGAAGTACACATTAGGTGTATTCTTAGTAATAAGACCACTCTTCATGAATATACACAAGTAGTTCTGTAGCACAGGTGGGAAATGACAGCCCTGGTGCTCTGTAGACAGGATTAAATTGATAGGCTTTTCTTGGACAAGCTGCTTTAACTGCAGTGGAAAGAATTAACTGGTCCCAAATATACCGCGTTCTGCTTATAATGCAATGGTTTGTATCAGCCCATGCTACTGCCCTAGTGGGATGTCTAGCTGAACTATTCGCCGGAATTAGGCACTACTGCATTTGAGAGGATGCCTTTTTTTGCCTTCTGACTCCTTCCTTACTTGCCTTCTGCTATTTCTCAGTGGTTTTTTTTTTTGCATCCTGACCCCCCCCCCCCCCCCCCTTTTTTTAGTCCAGCTGCATCAGATGTGCACATGCATGTATGTGATCCATCCCACAACAGGAGGAGGCCAATGGGAGCCCCTGAGTAATGCCCTCAGTGGGGACTCAGTTTGTCTGAGTGGTGGTACTGCTAAAGCCACTCTGCATGACACTGTGTGGTTTTGCATGAAGAGGCAGTAACACAGTGCATGAGATGGAGCCTCTCTATCAGGTTCAGAAGAGTTCTGTCATTGCTCTGCAAAGACTCATGCCAATCAAGTCCTGCATTTGGAACTGGACTGAAAATGTGATGTTTGCACAATTTCCACCTGTCTGACTTTCTTTTTGAAGCATGTGAATAAATGCATCAGATTTAAAGACAGTGTTGAACAAGCACACACATGAGGCTTGAAATGGGTTCATTTAAATGAATGGACAAAGTTCTGCTGGCTTCAACAGGGGGTAAGATCAGGCCGCAGGGTACATGTAACCCCAAAAAGTATATTTAAAGTATTTGCTAAAGTGCTGAAATGCCATCACTTCATGAAAAATTTTAATCTCTTTTTCACTGTCATAGAATTGTAAAATCATAGAATCATTTGAGCTGGAAGGGATCCTTAACGGCTGTCTAGTCCAGTTCCCCTGCAATGAACAGTGACACCTGCACTAGATCAGTGCTCAGAGCCCCATCCAGCCTGACCTTGAGTGTTTCCAGGGACAGGGCATCCACCACCTCTCTGGCAACCTGTGTCAGTGCTTTATCCTCCTTACTGTAAAAAAATTCCTCCTTATATCCAAGCTAAATCTTCCCTCTTTTCACTTGAAACCATTTTCCCTTGTTCTGTCCTGATAAAGAGTCTGTCCTGTAGCCCTTTTGGTACTGAAAGTCTGCTATCAAGTCTCCTCAGATCATTCTCTTCTCCAGTCTGAACAGCCCCAGTTCTCTCAGCCTGTCCTCACAGGAGAGATGTTCCATCCCTTGGATATTTTTGTGGCTCTCCTCTGTGCTCCAGCAGGTCCATGTCTCTCTCCTACATTGAGGACTTCACACCTGGATGCAGTACTCCAGATGAGGCCTCACCAGCGCAGAGCAGAGGGGCAGAATCACCTCTCATCCTGGTCACACTGCTTTTGATGCAGCCCAGAATAGTTTTGCCTCACAGTAATTTCTTCTGGGCAAGCAGAAAACAAAACAAAACAAAACAAAACAACAGCAGCATGCAGTCAAAGCAGGCATTTTCTGACACTGATGTGTATTTGTTAATGTGGTTGTTCATATTTTGTTGACAGAGCCTGTTCAATCTCTGCCTTACATCAGTCATACTTTTCATGTGTTTAAGCTCAGTCAATGAAACAGACTCCTGTAACACCACCTGCTAATGCCAGGTTACACTTGATTCTAGATGAGCCATGCAGGGAGGTAAAGAATATCCCAATTCCATAGTTACATTGCAGTATTGCATCTCCTAAGAAGCTAATGAATGAATGGTTGTGGAATGAGTAGAAAAGGCACCCAGAAAGTCAAACTTTCTTAAGGTAAGGTGAAAGTACATCTTAGTCAAGAAATTATTTTTGGGTCTCTTCAGCTTGCTCCACCTTCAGGACAAAGGACACTCTAAAAAAACAAACAAACAAACAAACAAAAAAAGCTCACTCTAAAACAAAGCTCACTTTAAAAAACTCACTCTAACCACTAAGTTCAGATGAAGACATTTCTTTCTCTTCCATCAGGCCAGGGGACAGCAGAATGATCCTCTGGTGAGGGCTGTCCCCACTGAGGTTTTCCAGTAGAGATCACCAGTATCAGTGGCAGGTAACACTGGACAAGCTGCTTTCCATCTTGGTGGCCTGAGTTGTGCAAAGATTAGTATTAGGGTCTGGAGAAATTCATAATAAATAAAACTGAGGGAGGATGATATTTTATTTAAATTGTGTAAATTAGTTGAGGACACATATTCTACCTCTCCATGCTCAACATAACTGAAAGCTGTTTTTTGTCTGTTCTTCTGTGATGAAATGAAAAAGTTATCTGTTAAGAACCTATCTGGAGAGAGGAAATCCCACCCTAAAATTTGCTGGATTAGTAGCAGATCCAAAGCCTATTGAAAACAATGTGGTGAGTATAGCAGGCTTTCAGTTCCAGGTCTAAGTGTCTGATGCTCTGAATAATGTCTGTGATTATTTGTGTACTTCTCTCCTGTGATCATAATCTCTGCTTTTTCTGCCTTGTGCTCTTGAGTCAGGAGCAGCAACTCAGCGATTTGAAGGACTTACTAAGGAAGATAGTAGCCTTGCTGCAAAGTTGTATGTCTTGCTTCTGCAGTACTTGAATCAGCCTCAAGTGACCATGTGAAAGAAGTGTGTTGCACAGTCCCATCGGATTTCTTCTTTTTGCTCAGATTTTACTACAAACATTTAAACAATTTTTGTTCCTCCCTTAACCCCTTGTTTCTGCTGAAATGTGGAAACAGTAGAACTTCTTCAGCTTCTTTGCGTGCATCTTACGCTGCAGTTTGCAGCAATGGAAAGCAGACATAAAGCCAACTGAACCAACTGATGGCAACTTCGACTTTTTTGGCTTGGGTGTAAATAGCTTAAGCAAACTCAAAGCAAAAGAGATTCAGACCCCACTGCAAGTTATTGCTAAACTCACCATTTTATGCTTTCTTGAAAAAATCAATTTTACACAGTTTGCATCTAGTTTTGAATGCTTGCATTGTACCAGATTTAATTTGGAAACTATTTCTTGTGGTCATGAATTTCTCCCCGGAGTCTCTTTCCAGGTAATCAAATGTTAGTGTCTTTCTGCACTTCAGAGATGCAAGTCTTCCTTTTATTAAGTGCTTTGCATTCCTAACATGATGCTCATTCTCACCGACTGGGTGCTTGCCTCCCACTGAGATACTGGTGACTGAGAATTGGAAACTGGCTATGATAGTAACTGGAGGATGTTGTAATCGTTCTCCTTCCATGAGCCAGACATATTCCAAACTTTCCTGCTTGGAGGGAAGTGCATGAACTGTGATAACAGAAAAGCTCATAAAATCATTGCAATCTAAGTAACAATTACTATAAACTGTTTAAAAGGTTATGCCTGATTCTCCCAGGTCTGCATCCAACACCCAGTGAACCCCCAGCAGGAATCTCTTGATGGTCTGTGAAGAGAGCTTGATCAAGTTCACCATAGGACAATGTTTCAGAGAGGCACAGTGATATTTGCCAGTATATCCAGAGCAGAGCATGATTGTGTGTGTTCATATTAATCCCTTTTCAATTTGCATGTGTCAGATCTCTTCCACTGAGGACAAATCATGAATAAGGGAACAGTAATGCCAAAAATGCTGAGAAATGCTGTGTCTTTCTTGAGCAGAGTCCATCCAGTCCTGGAGTCACAGGTTATCCTGCTGTGCATACAGAACAGATGGGGCAGATGTTGGAGGACAAACTACTTTGCCATGGGGTCCCCTTGAAGAAAATGCGATCAGTTCAGGGTGGTCAGAAGCGCGCTCTAAAAACGTTTAACCTCAGCAGCTGAATACCTGTGAACCTAAAAATGCTGGGCTCTGCCTCTCTGCTTAAAGAGCTCCTGACCATAGAGGCCACCATCCTGAAGCTGTCTCTGTCAAGAGACTAAGGAAGGAACAAAAGGAATGATGGCAATTTGCTTCTTATCAGAGGAAGTCTACTCCATGAATGACTCACAGGAGTAATTATCTGTCAAATCGTCTCCGTATGTAGGAAGAGTCTGCATTTCCTTTCCTCAATCTCAAGTCATTGTGGTTAGTTACCAAGCTTGTCATTACTTCAAGAGAATTTCTTTGTTTCTTGGTCGATTCTCCGTGCTTAGGTACGGAAGTGATTTTTGGAATGAGTTCTGAAGTCCCAGTTTTGAGGTCCAGTATCTCCCAAAAACCTGCAGGAACAGAGGAGCCATATTAGATCAAAGCACTGATTATTCTCATTTTGATTTTGACAGAGTCGAACCACAAATTAATAAGTGCAGAGGGAAATATCCAAAATGCAATTAGGCAATTGTATCAAACTGTGACACAAGGTAGAACATATTCTTCCTAATCCATGTGAGCTGTCCACATACACAGTAAATACTAGAATCTGCCTACCAGTTTTGTAAAGCTATTTTGAGAGCTGTTTGAAAAAAAGCAGAAAGAAAAATGATTTTTTTTTTTTTAATTTAACTTCTCTCATTCTTGAAAGGAGATATTTAACAAAAGTTTCCTTAAAGGATAGAGTTTTAACAAAAGTTCACACTGCTCTTTGTTGTTAACATAGCCAAGAGCATTGTTTACAGCCATCAGGGCACTATTGTCACAGGAAATCTACAAATGATGTGCAGGTGGCCTTCAAAAGTGGTGATCACCACACTTCATTAAAAACATTACCTTTCTTCCTCCTTAAAATTTCTGCCTGAAGTTTTGTCTCCATCCTACATCAGTCAACAATGCAGAATATTATCCATCTCACTTCCATCTTTTTATCTGATTCTTCTGTGAAGAGCCCTTGCCGGTGTGCTCTGTCTTTTGCAGTCCACCACTTGTAGCTCACTTTTTCTTTTCTTCCAAGAGAAGTCATCACAGGGGAGTGAGGGTTAAAATGTAATGTGGAACACAATCACAGACTTCTGTTGTCTGCCACTGTTGTCTGACTTCCTGTGTGACCGAAACAAGAGAGCATCATGCCTGCGTTTATCTTCATTCTGAGGAAGAGAATCACAGTAGCTATGGCAGCAATCAAAGGTGAGTGGAATCACCCTTTTTTCATTGCTCTGCAGGGTGGAATCCAGAAATGCTTCCCTTTGCCACAGGAGAGTTTTTTACCAGGCAGTGTGTGTTTAAGTAAATAGAAGGAGGTTTACCCTCTGAGGTCGTGTGGAGTCATTCAAACTTGAGATGGGTCCAAGGTGTGGTTTGGAAGGAAGTTAGATACACTATGCCTTCAGCCATGGCAGGGAATGTGGCCCACAAGTCAGCAGGAAGCTGGCCTTGACGTGTCAGGAAACCCAGAGCCATGGAAATATCACTGAGTAGATAAATGCTTCCCTTTATTTAGCAATGCTGAAGCTCTAGTTGTGCAGCCCATTTAGCAGGCTTTCTCTTATCGGACCTGGTTAATGTGTACTTGTGCCAAAGAGTAAACAGTAGTTTCAGAGCATCCAAGAGAAAGACAGAGTAAACAGTTCACTTGACTGTCTTCAAGTGAAAGCAATATTTTTTGTTAAAATATGCCATATTTGTATGTTGTCTGAAGATGATTCTTAGGTGTTAATCTCATCTTTACAGTGTAGCTTTGAGGTATTGTCTTACGTGATGAAGAAATCATATGAAATATTTCCCCTTTTCCTTCCAGCATCATCTAGGTGAAAACATGAAGGACTTTAGCCTTAAACCAAATGTGCATTAGGAGCTCTGGATTTACAAATAAGTAATTTTATCTAAAAATTCCCTCAAAGGTGTAATGGCACCAGGAGGTGTTAAAAAGCAGAGGACACACAAGAGTAATCTTCTGTTGGCAGTGCTCAAATGATATGTTGAAGGAACCAGCTTTGCATCAAAGGAAGAAAGACTGTTTAGGACAGAAAGCAGAGAAATAAAACCAGCATCCAAACGAAGCTCTAGGGAGGTCATTAGTAAGGCAGGATACAACTGCCTGAGCTGGAGTCAGAGCAGGACACAGGTATTGTTTGTTGCTACACGTGTGAAAAATGCAGTGGGATCCAAAGGCATATATAAATAAGTAAACATATAAAAGGAGATGTGCACACTGTTCATCTGCACTTCAGTTTTCACTTACCATCTCAGTGTGAACAGTGTACCTGGATGAGAAACAAGAGGGCTGAGAGGAAGGGAAAGACATCAAGTATAGGTCAGATTGTTTTCTCATTTTGTTTTCCCTTTCCTAGCTGTAGTGTTTATGTGTCAGGAATGCATGTAAAGTGTATGCAAACATGGCCTACCCCTTGCATGTCCTCAGAACAGCTGAGTGCACAAGTACAAGCTTAAATTTTGCAGATGTAGTCGGGCAGTTTCAGGGTCTCCATTGTTTAAAATCCTGTCCCACTGTGGTTCAGACAGCATTTTAGAAATTCTCTTCAGTATCTTCTTGTTTATGATTACACCCCAGTAAAGCAGCATTATCCACACTCCACTGGAGGGAAAATGTACTTATCATTTAACAGGCACAAAGAAATAGGTAGGTCAGATCTTCTGCTGATGTTTCTCCAGCAGCTGAGTTACAACAGGAAGGGCCTGACCAGAAGTAGCTCCATTGAGTTTAAAGTCAGTAAAACAGTGCTGCTTTACATCAACTGGGGATCTGACCACCTGCCTCCCATACCCTGGCTGTACCCTTAACAATAACCCAAATAAACAACAAAGAGTCAGCTTAGTGCCCTTTGGGCTTTTTCAGACAGTTCATAAATTTATTTTACTGGCTGCCCAACAGAGATCACCTGCTATGTTGAAAGAGCAAAGAAATTAGTCTGAAGACTGCTAAAAAAAACACAAAGGAAGAGTAGGAAAAAAGCCTGGCACTTGACTGACAGCTTTGGTGAGGGCCAACTTTGCCACATAAACAGAGGAAATAGCCATTCTTGCTAACTTCTTATTTTTATAAAGGTCATGTCACCACTTGGCTTGCCAAACTCGCATTCCCCCTGACCAGAGAAAGATGTGCTTATTGCCAGGATCAGAGGAACTGGAGGGAGGAGTGAGTTTGGTTCTCCAGCCAGCCGCTTAATTCTTCAGGCCAGATTTTACTGTTCAACTCTCTGGAATACTCAGTGTTTTTTTGTTGTTCATATGATATATCTATATTAAATGAATGTTCCTGTTCCTCAATTCTCTTTTACTGAGATAGTCTTTTTCTCAGAGGTGGATAGCAAACAATACTTTCCCTTTTGTCCAAACTGCTTCTACATGTCCATGGGCAGGATTCCAGACCATGCCTAAGGAGTACATTGAAAAATACACTCCACAATAGATCTTGGAGAAAATTGCCCACATAGAAATACGTTTATTAGGTTTTAGTTGTTCTCTCTCAATAAAATGAAGAAATTAAGGGGGAAAAAAAAAAAAAATAAACCCAAGAAAAAAAAAAAAAAAAAAAAAACACCCCAAACTGCCAGATCAGAAGTTTCAACACACTGTAGTTGAATTAAAATTAATCGAAATTCTGCAGTGGTATAGGGGGAAGACCTACATTGGTCTCACTCCAGGCCACGTTAAAGAGAAGAGTCATCTTACAGAAAGCCATGGATATATAATCTTATAAGATCTCTTTTGGCTTTCAGTTTGACAGGGAAACTGCAGGAACCAGACTAAACACAAAGAAATGAATCCCTGGCTATCCCCTCCCATCTGAAGGTTTTTACTGCAGCCAGTGAAGACAACTTTTCATCTCTCCAGTTTGGAGCTGTATATCCAGTGTATATCATGGTACCTTTTTGGAGGGAACACTAGCATAAGAGAACATCAGCCTGCCTCACAAGAGGGGAACTTGGTTTTAAACTGTGCCTAGGGCAAACATGAATGATGGGTTATTTCCTTCTGTCACCTTATTCTACATTACCAAAGAAAATGTTGAACAGTATGCAGTTCACAGAATCACAGAATCACACACAGAATCACAGAATCACCCGGGTTGGACGGGACCCCAAGGATCATGTAGTTCCAACCCCCCTGCCTAGCAGGGCCACCAAACATACACATTCAGATCAGGTTGCCCAGGACCCCGTCCAACCTGGCCTTAAACACGTCCAAGGACGGGGCATCCACAACCTCCCTGGGCAGCCCGTTCCAGGGCCTAACCACTCTCCTAGTAAAGAACTTCCCCCTAACATCTAACCTAAATCTTCCCTCCTTCAACTTAAAACCATTTCCCCTAGTTCTGCTGTTGTCAGCCCTTTTGAAGAGTTTACTCCCCTCCTGGGTGTAGGTTCCCTTCAGGTATTGATAGGCTGCAATGAGGTCACCCCGCAGCCTTCTCTTCTCCAGGCTGAACAAGCCCAACTCCCTCAGCCTGTCCTCATAGGGGAGGTGCTCCAGCCCCCTGATCATCTTAGTCGCCCTCCTCTGGACCCTTTCCAAAATCTCTATGTCTTTCTTGTACTGAGGGCTCCACACTTGGACACAGTACTCCAGGTGGGGCCTCACAAGAGCCGAGTAGAGAGGGACAATCACCTCCCTGTCCCTGCTGGCCACCCAGTTCTGATGATTTGTGTTGGTACTACTTGATCACTGCAAGAACGGTACAATTTCACCTCTGGAACCAAATAAAAAGTTGGCAACACTTTGATGTTGGTCAACTTGTCTCCATCAATACCATGGCACATCTGCTGCTCATGTGTGTTTTAAGGTCTTCTCTTTCAGAGAACACACTAGGAATTGGCAAAGAAGAAGATGAGGCCAGCAGTGTCTTATCATGAACAACAGTCCCATTGTTCCAGAAAACACTGAGCCCACTCTGGTCATAGAAAGCAGATTGAAAGTTTGTGAATTACTTCTCCTTATTTTGGAGTCATTAATGGAAGCCTCTTTTTATAGCTATTATCTGTTTTTATGCCTGAACATAGCTTTGTTGAATTATGCTTTTTGTGTGTTGCAATAAGCGTGATCTTTCTGCTTCTAGAGTGCATGAATCATTATAGTTACCACTGATATGTGCTGAAGTTGAACACTATTTTATTATTTTCCTCATTTCTGGTGGAGCTGTGCTTGGCTTCAAGTATAGTTCTGCTTCCAACCCTCACTCCTCGTAAATGGAAAGGAACCTTAGATATGGATCCAGATATGAATGTGTTCCTCTGCTTTTGCCCATCCCAATTTCCCTCATGAAAAAGCATCTTCAGAGCTTACTGTTGGTTGATGTCTGTGATTTTTGGCTGCAATCAACATTTTTTATTCCTTTCTGGAATAAGTGCCTGGCACTTAAGAAAAATGAGGTCTCTCTCCGCACTGTGTCTTAGAGAGTGCTCTTCTGGGCTTTCTTATTTGTAAAGTCTTTCCTAGTCTGGATGGATAATTGTGGGAATGAGAGAAGAGTTTAACACTATTGAAGTTGGTGTTTCCCTGCCAAGTTTCTTCACAAAATGTTTTTTTACTCTCAGTGGCTCTGGTGACTGGAAAGGCTGAAAGACTGGAAGATTTGAGGTCTGGGAATTCGATGCCACTGTACTGTGTACTAACTCTTGATGAATCTCTGTATCTCCATTGGCATTTGCTATATCATTCAGCTCATTTTCTGCCTTGCTCTCTTTTATGGGATATTGGCCCTAGGTCCTTCATCTTGCATTTCTGTGTTTCTGCAGGATAATTGCAGACTTATCACAGTATAGAAACAGTAACTGGCCTATAGTAACTGTTAGCTGAGGAAATGGGTTGATAGGAACCCTGTGAAGTTCAGTGAAGGCAATTACCACACACTCATAGGTGAGACAGAGATGTTGGTGCAGCAGGACAAAATGAGCACTGCCATGGACAGAAAGCCCCAAAGCAAGAAGGACCAGAGGCCTGGTTCTTCCTGGGGTGCACAACAACAGGATGTGGGGACAGGTTGCAAATTTTGTCCCTGGCATCTGCCCTGACTCAGGAGCAGGTTGCCAGGGAGGCTGTGGGATCCCCATCCTGCTGGCCTGTTTTTGTGGGGTGGATCGTAGACAACTTGGAATCCAGTCTGTCCCAATCCATAACTAATGGGTATAGCACCAGCAGGGCTTGCTGCTGGTGGTTGCTTCTGCAATTTTTACCTCAGACACTTTTCTAATATCTTTTCTGAAATGAAGTATCTTCAAATAGCCTTTCATTTGGAAGCCTTTAACTTAGTGATAATTTTCTTGACTTTAACAGCAGTGAGATAATAGCTTTTTTTTTTTTTCTTCCAAGGAATGACCTCTTTAGTTATAGATGAAATGCTTATTTGCTCATGAAATGTTCCTGCTTGAAGTTGTTGCATTGCTGCTGCCAGGCACCAGCCCTGTGGTGATCTTGTGCTCATATGGTTTCCTGGTTCCTTCCCTGAGGCTCCCCCCAGCACTGACAGCAATAACTGCCACAAAGCTCACTGTGAGGTCATGGCTGGGATAATTTGGTATCCTGTGGGTAGTCTGAAAGATGGATTCCTGACTGTGAGAATGACTGCTCCAGCGTGTAAGGAGCATCCTTTGTGTTAATCGACAGGTAAGGAAATTGAACAGTTTCTTCACACCCTCCTTGCTAGAAATTTCTTTCAACTAAGCCGTTTTATTCCTTTTTCTGAGGGACAGGGAGAAAATGCTGTTTCCTTGCTGTTTCAAGGCCTTAGGGTTAGAACTTCATCTTTGGCTGTCTTTACATTGCTACATCAAAGTAGGCAGTAAGAAATTAAAACCATCAGGATAACATAATAAAAAAGAACAAGCCATTTAAAAGAAAAAAAAAAAGGGGGGGGGGGGAGGGGAAAGGTGCAGGAGAGAAAAAAAAATCAATATTCTGTCGTTTAGGTCCCTTGTGAGGAATATTAGTGCAGAAAAAAACAGGGGAGAAAACTTGAACAATGGACCTCTCCTACCTTAATTGCAAGTACAGCAAATACGTCAAGTGTATGTTTGAGAGACAGAAGACTGCTTTGTAAACATGAGCAGTGCTCATGAAACAGACAGATGATAGCTGAGAGTCAATCTGTAGCTATATCCATCTTGAAGAAACCTTATCTGATGAAGCGAACCAGCATAGCCTGTATCTGTAATTCTTGATCAATATATTTCTGTTTTATCTTCTGCTGAATGGCCTTGCTGCATTTTATATGAAATTTGATTGTATAAACGACTTCCATGTTTTGGAAACGCATCCAGTTTGGGAAAATAAGTGGAGAAACAGGTGATGTCTGGATTTCACTCAGGTTAAGTGAGAAGCACCTGAGAAGTGAGAAGTATTGAACTGCTGCAATTAGACCTGGTTTGCCCCTGCCCTAAAACAAGCTGTGGGGTATGAGAGAGTGATGAAGTCTAGCTGGAGTTCTTATAGGTTGGTCTCCAGTGGCAGAATATCAGACACTTTCTGAAATTTCATAGTTTAGGATTTAGGTGAGTTTTTCCTTCTGAGCATAAGCAGTTTACTGGATATAACCACCATTTTCTCTATTGATGTTGTGGAGTGTAGGATAACTAGCAAGTCAACTAAATTAAAACTACTGTATTAGGAATATTGCCTTTAAGCAAAATAACTGTGTAACACAGACTTGGCAGAAAGATGTTCAATTTACAGGAAAAAAAGAGAACAGGTTAAAGATATTCAGGTAAGTTAGGTATATTCAAGTCAGCAGGGCCTGATGAAATTCAACCCAGAGTACTTCAGGAACTATCTGAAGTGATCTCTGAACTATTAGCAGTTATCTCTGAGAGCTCATGGAGGATGGGTGAGGTCCTGGAGGACAGAAGAAAAGCAAACACTGTACTTGTCTTTAAAAAGGGGAAACAGGAAGACTTAGGGAATTTCAGGCCAGTCAGGTTGACTTTGATACTGAGAAAAATGCAAGAGCAAATTATTGAACAATCAATTTGTAAACACCTAGAGGAAAATAAGGTGATAAGAGCCAGCATAGGTTTGTCAAGAACAAATCACATCAAAGCAATCTAATTTCCTTCTTTGACAACATAACTGGCCCAGTGGATAAGAGGGAAGCAGCAGATATGATAGATCTTGACTTCAGTGAGGGTTTTGACACACATCCACCTGACATTTTCATAAGCACATCGGAGAAATATGGTTTAGATGAAGTTATTATGTGATGAGTGCAAAACTGTTTGAAAAATTGGACTTATTGGTAAAGCAATTATCAATGTTTTGTTGGCAAACTGGAAAAATTATGGTATCTTATCAAATAAGGTATCGCAAAGGTCTGCCTTAAGTCCAGTAGTATTCAACATTTACATCTTTGATGGTAGAAAATGTAGAAAACTTTTAAAATTTGCAGGTGATAATGAACTAGAAGGGGCTGCAAACATTGTAGAGAACAGGATTTGAATACAAAATAATCTTGATAAATTGAAGAAAGAGTCTGAAATCAATAAGATGAAATTCAATGTGGACAAGTATCACTTCTGAGGAAGGAAACTTCAAATACACAAATATGGAATGGAAAACAACAAGTTTGGAAGCAGTTCACAAAAGAAGTTCAGCACATAGCACAAAATACAAAATTCAGAAACATAAAGATGTGTGATGGGATGAACTAATAGTTGTAAACATTAATAGTTATAAATGTGAGTAACTGGGAAGCATCTATTTTGTTCTCTGGATGGTATGGCCCAACCTGGGAATATTATGTCTGTGTCCAGTGGTTATGTCACATTATGGTAGATAATTTTGAAATCTTTTTCATTTTGAAAGGAGAAAGAGCAGTGCTTAGAAATCAGGAAAAGCTGAAATAACTGACTCCTTCTGTTTAAAAAAAAAAAAAGCATAATGTAGATCAGCAATACAAGAAATGTTATTAAAAATGTTAGAGAAAAGGACACTTACTTGTTCTCCATGTCCAAAAATGTAATGAAAAGAAGCGATGGGCAAAGCTGAAGCATGGATACTCAGATTAGGTGTAATTCAGATAGATTCTCTGGTTGTGAGAATGGCACAGTACTGGAACAAGGTTTCTAAAATACTCCAGAATCCTTGCTTCAAATCCTTAAAATGGATCAGACAGACATCTGTCAGTGATGTGGAACAGATGTCCTCTTGAGATCACTTCTACTTTTACATTTCTACAATGATTTGTACACCTCATTCAAGAGGAAAATCCACATGAACCAAATAAGCAAGAATTGCACGCATACACATACAACATACTTTTCCTCCCAAACCCCCAACCCTTCCCTGAAAATCTCTTTTCGTATCAAAAATTTCTCTGCACTTATCAAACTCATGTTTTTTTTTCCAGTCCCTTTCACCTGCACATCCCTCAAAACAGATAAAAGAATCACTTGTCACTTAATTTCTGTGTTAAAGACTATGGAGACAGACAGATATGACTTCTATCCAAACAACTAATCCAGTATGTTGCTTTCTGTGGTCTGACCCTACAAATGTATAGAAGCAAGCCTCCAAAGCCATAAAAGCCTTTTTTGAAACTATCTGTTGTAAGCTGCCATAAGAAGTGCTTTGTTGTTTTTCTCTCTGTATTTTTGATGAAGCTACAGTTTGAAAATGACCCTTTATAAACATGCCTTCTCCCCTTTAATGATAAACGTGGGACAAACTGGATGATATTTTCACAAGGTTTTATTGGCATGATTTTGAACTGTTTTATTATTTATGGTAGCATCCTAGACAGACTGCAGCAAACAGCATCTTCTTGTTATGTTTACTGTGTGAGCCACGTGCATCTCAAAATGTAGTCTTGAAATATATAGTGAGAAGAGGGAGCTTCTTTTAGGGCTGTAGGGCCAGAAATCTTAGTCATCAAGTGCTGATTTGTGTGGAAATTATAACAGGGAAAAAAAACCCACTGTCTTAAATGACTGATCTAAACTAGGTACCTGAAATTTAACTGCAGAGTTTGCATACTGCACTGCAGAACATGATTGCTAACTCAAAATAACACTCAGAGCAGAATGTCTTCTCCTGCACGTGCTTGCCTTTGTCATCATACCTGCATAAAAAAAAATCAGGAAACCTTTTGTTAAAGGTTATGACGTTGCGGCTGCAAATAAAGAATCGTTCATCTTGCTTTGTAATTGGGATTATGCCTGTTCCATCTCCATGTAACCAAGGATGTTTAATTTTGAATGAATGGTGGTTGGGCAATTGTTATTTGGTTCCTTGATTTGGACTTCCTACTAGATCTGGAGGCTTAGAAAATGAAATATCCTTACTTGGAGAACAGTCATCTCCTTTCCCAGGCAAACTGACTGGTGGGTGACAGCCTTTGACAAGAGTCCAGGATCCAGTTTCAGTTCCTTGGAAGTAGGTTAATCCAGGTCATGTGAGAAGTTTTTCTATGCATTCAAAGACACACAGTACAATTCTGCTTGAGCCAGATTCAGGCACAGTGCTAAGGCTATATCCATGTGGTGCTGTGCTTCATGGATACCTAAATGGCAAGGTCAATAGTGTAACTGACCTTTCTCTTCTCTTTTTTGTCTGGCCCTGTACTTCTTCATGTATGTCTTTAACACATATACTTTAGTTTTACCTGAGTATTACAGTCTCCTATTACCTCTTGCAGCTGAAAACTGGTCAAAACTGAGCATCCCATGTTCTATTAAAATGTCAGCAAGATTTTACGCACAAGTTAAGTCCCACTTAAAGAGTATTTAGAGACTTCACTGCACTATGCAGAAAAATAAATTTGCAATTACTGACCCCTCTGTGCAGTCCATGTAGTATACTTGGGGTGGTAGGAATATATACCATTACTCACATTCATTAGGAGGCCTAAAGCAACATAACTTTTAAGAGGGAATTTTGGGGTAGAAGGTTTTGGGAGGTCATTGGTAATACTGTCATTAACTTGCCAGTGAGAAGGTAGGACCATATTTAGAGCCACTTTCAGTCCTGCTTTTTTGTAATCTAATAGGTTTTATATTTTCATTAGCTACCACAAATGAAAGATTTGTGGTAGTGTGGAACCAAAAATGTTCTCCTTATCACTTGCAAAAGATGTTATTAAAGATAAAGTAAAATAAAACTTCCTGGATCTAAATATAGGCTGAACTAAATTGGCAGATTTCAGTAAGCGTGTCTGCTTAGTAATGCAGACAATGCTGAGTGAATTTTACATAAGAGGAAAATAGCTAAGTAAAATAATACAAAACCTTGTCTGAACTGCAGCTGAAAATGGAATACAGTTTTCCCTTCTATGATACAAGGTTGTCCTTGCTTTCCATCTCAGCCAGCCAGAGAGATTTTCTTGGAATACATATACCTCTGTCTGAAATACATCTTCAGCCTCTTCCATGCTAAAAAATTTCAATCACAGAAAGGAAAAAAATAAAAATAAAAAATAAAAATAATAATCAAAAAATCCCAGTGACGCTCCCAAACTAGCTCAGTTCCTGAGGTTTCTGTAAAGGATGTAACCTAGATTCACAGAATAATTCTGGTAGGAAGGTGTAACCTCTAGGAAATTGTCTGCTCAGGTGTTCTCACAGAGCAGATCTAGCACACCCATCTTACATTATAGATATCACATTGCAGATATTCTAATTTGTAAGGGTGATGTCAGCTAAGATCAAAGATCTCTTCTCATTTCCAGCATAGGCCAGAAGAGGTTATGAATTTATGAAGTCTCTGAAATGATCTCACCAAGGCAGAGTTTCTTATCTAGTGCCCCTCATCCTAAACCCTCTGTGTTATGCCAAAAGGGAGCACGCGGGAGTCTGGATCTGCACTCCAGCTGGGACACAGTGTGTCTCTGCCTATTTCCAGTGCCTTTCCCAGCTCGTACCCAAAGCTCTGAAGGGACAGATGGTCTCTTCTGCCCATTTATTTGGTTTCCATGGTGGAAACAATTACTGCAGCACAAACAAGAAGGGGACACTCATCCAGACACTGCAAGACTGTTCATTAGTAAGGTAGCATCAATGTGCGTGTGGCAGTCCAATTTGTGTCTTGCTTGCCAGTGTGGCTTAACTCAAGTATATCCTTTGAGCCCACATCAGTAAGAGCAGACATTCTTTGTTGAGATGAACAGCCCATCTGTGATAAAAAAATATATTATTGTGGTGATATACTGTAATGAGAACTTCAGTGTGACCAGCTAATGTTGTTTGAAATAAATTATATTAATAAAGCAACTGAATCTGTAGTATAGTACTAAATACAGAGAACTGTAAAGCAGCTACATGATGCAGGATCATTAGTTTAGTGGTCTGACCCTCACACCTTATGCATGTCTCTTAATTCCCATAGAGTCTCACCCTCCTTCTGTAGAATGAGGTTAACTCTCCCTCCTCACACCCCAGTGGAATGTCACAAGGGTGCAATCCTCTGGCACTGAGGAGATATCTGACAGTGAGGTCTGTATTAACACTTCAGGTAGCACTTCTATTTAGGGGCCAGCAGACTGATAGCTCCTTGCTGTGTGATACCACAGTGCTCTGTCTTCTTGTTTCGGTATGTGCAGTATCCTACTTGTGCTACATCTCAGTGCACTGGAGAAGTAGTGCAAGTCACAGCACTTTCCTTTTCTGTCTGACCTGCAGCAGTGGACAGGGTTAGGCTTGCTGAGGTGTGACTGTGCTGCAGTGTACGAAGTCAAGAACTCCACTGAAGAATAGAGACTTGCATCATGTTGGTGATGCTGCCAAACTTTGTGGTGGAAATACTCCATTTTTTGGAAGATAAAATACAGAATACTTTCCGGAGGACTGCAGGAAGGCAAGCTTGCTATGCCTTTAAAACACTTCTGCACTCCACACTTTTCACTCAACATCCGCCAGAATGAAAAGATTTCACCACTTTTCTAGTTAAATGTCTTCGTTACGTGCATTTAAAGTGGGCTAGATGTTTTCCCTAGTTTATCAATGCCTTCAGCCTCTCAGCTGTACGAAAGGTTAGTATGGGTTCATTGCTGATTCTTTTTTTTTCTTTCTGTGGCATAACATAGGCAGCTATTCTTTTCAGTTTCTCTCTTTGTTCAGTCCCTCTAAGTAGTCAGAATCCTCTGCCATACTTAATGGCATGTTAACTGTATATGTTTGAGAATGTGCACAGACACACAGATGCTTATACAGGGAACTCTTGGTACGTATGTCTTTCTAAGCATCAAGTTTTTCCATACAGATTGTATTATCTGTAACATAGCCCTTTCTCTCAGTATTGTATCTGCACTGGTGTTGAGGCAATCCCAAACATGCATACAGACTGGGAAAAGAACCCAAAGAGAGCAGCTCTGTGGAGAAGAACTTGGGGGTCCTGATGAATGGAAACCTGGACATGAGCTGCAGTGTGCACTTGCAGCCCAGTAGGCCAACTGTATCCTGGGCTACATCAACAGAAGAATGACAGAAGGGAGAGGGAGCAGATTGTCCCCATCTGCTCTGTCCCTGTGAGACCTCATCTGCACTACTGTGTCCAGGCCTGGGGCCCTCAGCAGAGAAAAGACACGAAGCTGTTGGAGTGGGTCCAGAGAAGACCATAAAGATGATTGGAGGGCTGGAGCACCTCTCCTGTGAAGAAAGGTTGAGGGAACTGGCCTTGTTCAGCCTGGAGAAGAGAAGGCTCCAGGGAGACTTCATTATGGCTTTCCAGGGAATTTACAAATTGACTTTTTACATGGCCTGATAGTGATAGGAAATGGGGAAATGGCTTTAAAAACAGGTGAGATTTAAGTTAAATATCAGCAGGAACTTCTTTACTCAGAGGGCATTGAGGCTCTGGAACAGCTGTGGGTGCCTCATCCCTTGAGGCGCTCGAGACCATGTTGGATGGGGCCTTGTTGCGTGGCAGCCCTGCCCATAGCACGAGGCTGGGAGTGGGTTGGCTTTGAGGTTCCTTCCAACTCAAGTAATTCTGTGGCTCAATGATTCTATGATAAATTTGTTGTCTGTCTTGACACGTAACTGTATGAATACTTCTTTACTGTCTAAGTCATTAATTTAAAAATTTCTCATTTTTCTCAATACACTTACAATATTTTTTTTTTCCTGAGGCTAATCTTCAATTAATAAGATATGTGAACATATAAATATAAATTGTTGTGTGGGTTTTTTTTGCAATAATTCTGATCATTATTTATATTGCTACTCAGTATATCTTCCCTAAGGTATGCTGAATTTGATCAAATCACAAGTATCTTGAATGTTACTTATTTGTGTGCTAATTATTCTTAAGCTGGGTCCTTTTAAGAAGGTCGTCAATTAGACTTTATTGAATTGTCAGTGCTCACAGCAGCAAAGGGAATCTGGTAGCAGGTGTAATCATGTCACAGATGGCTAAATACTCTATATTCTGAACGGGAAAAGGAATTAAATGTAGACTCAAATTACAAAATGTGTGTGGGATATTTTTTTTTTTTTCAGAGGAAACCATTGTTTACAATTGACTGAAGCTGTCTCTGAGAATCTCCTATATATCACCCTTTGGGAAAAGATATGAACAAGCTCATCTAGTTCTCAAGGCTCATGTTGAAATGGGTCTCCTGATGGTGCAGATCTTGTGTCTTTTGAAAACATTTTAAGGCCACCTCACTGGTGTTTGTTTTCCTTTGCCAAAAATTCAGAACCACTGCTTTCCAAAGTAAATTCAGTGATAATGGCCTACTAGGTCACATGCCTTGATGCTTTCACTCTTTTTACTGTTTATGGATGTTTGTGGGAATACAAGAAAAACTGTTCAGAGCAGCAGCTGTGGAGCAAGATAAACAGCATGAGAACCAAGGACACCTCTAGAAGAAGAAAGGACGTCTCACGGCTCTGATTGGATAAGCGCCTGCATGAACGGTTGAAAAGTCTTTGGTAGAATGCTCTGTTGACATGTAAACATGTCATGATGGGAAAGCTGTAGGGATGGATGGGAAAGCTAGAAATCTTGTGAAGATGTATAAGCGATGTGAGAACTTCTGATTTTTCCTGGGTACTTGATGGTGATCCTGTAGAAAAATTTAAAACCAATGATGGGATTACGTTTGGATTTTGTGTTGAGGGACATGGTTTAGTGAGTACCACTGGTGATAGCTGGATGGTTGGACTGGATGATCTTGCAGGTCTTTTACAACTTTGGTGATTCTGTGACTGATAGGAATAAGAGAAGGAATGGTAGTGTCTGGGTGGAAACATACCAATGAGGAGTGACAAGCAGGAGGGATAAAACAATGGCACATGTTCAAGATGATATTGGCACCCAGATTAATATTTTATTAAGATCCTACCAGGCATATGCGTTCCATTTCTGAGGACATTCAGATGAGGAAATGAAGGTGACAGGATAGAACCTGATGTCTAACAAGTAGGAAGGGGTAGAGATAGACTGCTTAATATCAGCTTCTGCAGGGTACCAGAAGACACATCCAAACCCAGCACATGCTCAGCAGCCTGTGAAGACATCAAAAGACAAGAGGACTCAGTAGAACCATGGAATCATAGAATTCTTAGAGTTGGAAGAGACCTCTAAAGGTCATCTGGTCCAACTCTGCTGCAATGAACAGAGACACTACAACTAGATCAGGTTGCCCAAGGCCTGATCCAGCCTTGACCTGAAAGTTTCCAGGGACAGGCATCAACCACATATCTGGGCAATCTGTACCAGTGCCTCACTACCCTCACTATGAAAGATTTTTTTATTATACCTAACCTAAATCTTCCCTCTTTAAGTTTGAAATAATTTCCTCATTTTCTGTCACCATAGACCCAGATAAAGAGTCTGTCCCCTTCTTTCCTGTAGCTCCCCTATAGATACTGAAAGGCCACTATCAGGTCTTCCCAGAACTTTCTCTTCTTCAGGCTGAACAGTCCTATCTCTCTCATCCTGTTCTCATATGAGAGGTTTTTCATCCCTTACATCACTTTTGTGGCCCTCACCTGGACACGCTTCAACAATGTCTCTCCAGTACTGAAGATTCCACACCTGGATGCAGTACTCTGGGTGAGGTCTCACCAGTGCAGAGTGGCAGGACCACTTCCATTGCCCTGCTGGCTATGCTTCTTTTGATGTAGCCCAGGACACAGTTGGCTTTCTGGGCTGCAAAGGCACATTGCTGGCTTATGTCCAGCTTGCCACCCATCACTACCCCAGGTCTTCTTTAGCAGTGCTGCACTCAGTCATTTCATCCCCCAGCTTGTATTCATAATCAGGGTTCCGTCCACCCAGGTGCAAGATCTTGCATTTGGATTTGTTGAACTTCATGATATTCACCTGGACACACTTCTTGAGCCTGGCTGGGTCTCTCTGGATGACATCCTATCCCTCTGGTGTGTTGACTGCACCCCGCAGCTTGGTATCATCAACAAACTTGCTGAGGGTGCAAATTAACCCCACTGTTGATGTCTTTGATGAAGATATGAAAGAGTATTGGCCCCAGCACTGACACTAGGGGTCACCTATTCCATCCAGACATTAAGTCATTGACAAACACTTTTTGGACTCGATCCAGCAGCCAGTTCTTTGTCCATTGAACAATCCACCCATCAAATCCATATCTTTACAATTTGGAGAGAAGGATGTTACAGGATTCCGTGTCAAAGGCCTTACTGAAGTCCAGATAGATGACACCAGTGTCTCTTCCCTTCTTCACTGATTCAGGAGCTGGTGTCCCTTGGCCTTTGTATTATTCCGAAGAGTCTGAATAGACCATATCTCTATACATACGTGTATTGGCGTTTGACAGCTGGATGAGACATTTGCAGGCAGTGGCTTACTTCTGGACATATAGTGTAGGCTTTTTTTTTTTTTTTTTTTTAACCAAATCATCTTCCCTTCCTATGAGATACTACATTGAAGTTTCCTGCAGTGCTTTGAATTGGAAATTGTACAGTTGTCAAGAAGGCAAAAGCTTGCAGTATACATTATTTCAGATCCTGTATTTTTAATCCCTAACCTTATCTTAACTAGGAATTTTACAGGTATACTGAGCACTTGAAGTAAGTAAATAAGCATCTTAGAAGTCAGTGTTTCCATGAATTTTCTGTGCAGAATGGCTGGCAGTAACTCATGATAGTAAGGAAGAGTATGCTAGTAATTATGTGTTTTCAAAGGAATTTTTGGTAAAGTGGTCTAAGCCAGATTTTGAATGAAGAACACTGCAAGCAGAATACATTTGGCAATCAATACTTTGTTTCCACATAACACATGCCTGAATTTATACTTAGCTATGTGTGAGCACAATAATGGTCAATACTGAGACATAAATAAAGATTTTTAAGTTTCTGGTAGCTCCTTGTGTTGTTTGACCTATTATGCAATTTAGCATTGCATATATAGTCACAACTGAAAGTTTAGCTTACATGTGTGCAATTCTCATCCAACTATGCAACAGATGCTCATGTCCCTTTTAGTCGTAATATTGTATATTTAGAGAGTGCTGAGAAAATAGTCATAGAAAGATATAGTCACCATCCCAATGAGAGAACAGGGCAAAGTCACCAGTCTGTGATGTGTGTACTTTACACAGACCATTACTGTGTGCAATTCTGTTAGCCCTGAGCTGAGGGTTCTTCAGGTCATTTTTGCTTTATGGCTACTTTTCTGAAATATATGTAAGACCTTAAGAGCTGAGACATTAGAATAAAGTGGAGGGGCTGTTGTCACTATGTTTTTTGTTTTTTTTTTCAATTGTTTTTCTCCTTCTGAATCAAATGAAGTCTGTTCAAGATTGGAGATAAAGAGTGAGAGGCTATCTTGAGAAAAGATAGAGCTACAGCCTAATGATGAAACTAAGCTAGAAAAGAATGGTACACAGGACTCCAAGAAATATTCAATTAGCGGGAAAAAAAGGCAGCAGTGAGGTCCGTAACTCGTTCGGATGAAACTTCAATGAACCCCGCAGTGCAGCATCAGTAAAATTGTTGTCTGATTAGCCTTTTGCTAAACCTAGGTAGAACAGAAGTCAGTGCAGTTTAGCATGTAATGTACATTTCCTATGCATGGTGAAGAAGGAGCTTAGGGTATAGGAAGAGACTCGGTTGCAGAGTCTGCAATGGTGAATTTCAGCGCACACTCACAGTCCAGACAGCTAAACCACTTAAAGATTTAGCATAAGCAGATACAGTGGACTGTGTTTTTAAAGCCAGCGAATAATGTTTCATATGCCTGGGTGTGAGATGAAAGTAACTGAAGAATGGGAGAACACACAGAGCAGGCCCATGTGGTCTGTGTTATTTGTGGTTCCTGCATCAATCAGAGCAAGGTTCGTAATCTGTTCTCTCCAGTACTTCTGAACTTCTGTAGTGAGAGGTGAATCTTATGATTCCTGTTCTGGTATGAACAGAGGATCTGAAACAACACACTGATGCAACCTGAGTTTTATTGGAAGAAAGAGAACACCCTGATGTTGTCTACTGTCTGGCACCATGCTTGGTATATGGTATTGTCACTGTACTTTGCAAAGAAAGTTGCAAGGAGCAGGAAAGGATGGTTATATGCATCTCAGTCTATTGCACATCATTTTGGTACCACTGTGAATGGAAAAGTATCATTTTTGCCTTTCAGGAAAGTTTTGTGGGGCCACTGTCTGAAACTTATTTTACATAAAAGAATTTCAACTGCTTTTAAGACACATCAGACAGACATTAAACCAGCAGTGGGACCTTAACGGCTTAGTACATGGGTGTCTAACCTTTCGGCTTCCTTGAGTCACATTTAGTGAATAGAAATTGTCTTGGGTCACATAAGTGTAGGTCATTCTAAAAGTAATGCCTCCCATTTACTTCCATGGAAACTACAAGAGATACAATAAGCAGTAACTCTGCTTGGCAGAGCAAATTCTCAGCTACAAAACACTATCTTTCAACATAATCACCACCATTAGCTCTGCATTTTCTCCAGCAATAAGCAAGACCCTGCATGTGGCATTCATAACAATCTGCACAGGTGAAGTTGACCCACTGTCACCACCGCTGAAACTTACCACCCACCAACTCACTGTGCTCACATCCACTGCTGGTCTGAATAAAAAGCCACCAAGCATTGACGAATGTCAATGGGTGCCATTTTTTCCTCATGGAGTGACAGATCTTTACTTCATATTTCACACTTCCATGTCAGATACCATTCTGACAGACTGCCCCTTTGCTGCCATCTGTCACATGGCAGGAAAATGTAACGGGATACTGGGGGGAAGGTTCAACCTCTACTGCCAGAGCACCCATATTTGTCTCTGATGTTATGGGCCAACCTGCTAAAACAGAAGGCATTAGTTTTGGAGTTAGCCTCACAAAATATACAATATCATTAATATATGAGGAACAAAACATTTTAATTTTAAATATTTTTCATGAAACATTAAAAAGAAGAGAAAGGAACAGAAACATAAAACTAATGGGATATTTGACCTTGTTTTTCTGGAGCTAACTAACTAGTCTGGTTCAATGGCAGTGGATATCATTCTTAGTGAGATCCCAAGGTGTTCATCAGAGATTTTTTATGAGATTTTACTTTTTCTGAACTTTCTCCTTGACAATAATTTGTCAAAATATGTGTACTGCCAAAAAGCAATGACATGAATAAGGTGTGGTTGTGAAGTGTATTTTCCTCTGCCAAGACAGGGATTATGAATGTCCAGTAAGGATATATGATTGGATTTTTGAGTTCAATATCCAATTGCAACTTTATATATTCCATTTGAAAATTTTGCAGGTCATCTATTTATATCAATTGAAAATAGTATTGCAAACATAAATTAATGATTCTTTTTTGGCAGTCTTGAAACTTCAAGCTTTGGACTGGGTTTGACATACCTGAGGGATGGGATGCCATTCGGAAAGATGCCATCTCAGTCAGGCTCAGGAGTGGGACCAGGAGAACCTCATGAAGTTCAACAAAGCCAAGCGCAAAGTCTTGCACCTGGGTTGAGGTAACATTCACTATCAACACAAGCTGGGGCTTAAAGGATGGAGCAGAGCTCTGCTGAAAAGGACCGGGGGGCACTGATGGATGGCAGCAGAACATGAGCCAGCAATGTGCCCTCATAGCTCAGAAAGCCAAATGTATCCTGGGCTGCACTAAAAGCAGCGTGGTCAGAAGTGCAAAGGAGGTGATCCTGCCTCTCTGCTCTGTGTTGGTGAGGCTTCACCTGAAGTACTGCATCCAGGTGTGGAGTCCTCAGTACAGGAGAGGCATAGACCTGTTGGAGGGCATTCAGAGGAGGGCCACAGAAGTTACGCAAAGGATGAAATACCATTCCTATGAGAACAGAATGAGAGAGCTGGGCTGTTCAGCCTGGAGAAGAGAAGGCTGTGAGGTGACCTAATAGTGACATTTCGGTATCTATAGGGGAGCTATAAGAAAGAAGGAGACAGACTCTTTATCAGGATCTGTGGTGACAGGACAAGAGGCAATGATTACAAATGAAAACAGGGCAGGTTTAGACTGGAGGAGGCAATTTTTTACAGTAAGAGTGGTGAGGCACTGGCACGGGTTGCCCAGAGAAGTGGTGGATGCCCTGCCCCTGGAAATACACAAGGTCAGGCTGGACGAGGCTCTGACCAACCTGATAGAGCTGTGGATGCCCCTGTTCACTGCAGGGGAGTTGGTCTAGTTGAACTTTAATGGTCCCTTCCAACTCCAAGGGTGTTTAGCCGATGTACCAAAATGCATACAATATTTGGCATCACTTGAATCAGCACTGCCCAGCATCACCATCCTTGTGCCCTGCTTTCAGTTGATACCATGTTAATAGCACACCGACAGTTCGCCTGTTGCTGATCAAAGAGCATGTGTCAATAAAGAGCCTTTGAACCTCCTGTGGTGAGCCACCTATCGAATACAGTGCATCCTCCATGCTGGAGAAGTTGATGTTGACACCAACCTTTACTGCACGACAGGGAGGTGGGCTGCACTGCCAGCTGTGCTGGGCTGCATACTGCCTGTGGACAGTGTCTTGGACATGCTTGGCTTAGTGGCACCTTGGCAACAGCTTTTACAGCAGTGTTGTGAATTACTGTTTAGATTTTATTTTGGTGGAAAATAGCATTACTGACATCAGTAGTCAAATAGAAAAATTTGACATGTATTCTTGTTTGTCCATCTCTAACTTGCATCTTACACTTCTGCTCTTATCTGCTGGTAAAAGTCAGGAATTTGTTTTGCTGTTTTTATTTGTTACTTACTTAGTTATGTAGCTAGTTTTTGTTTTACTTTTCCCCTCTTACTGGGGAAAGAATTGTCAGTGAAAATGGGAACAACATTATTTTTATTTAAGGCTTTCCTCCTAACAGCCAATGGAATGGCATTTTTCGTGTCTCAGATGTCCTGGCTCTCTGACCTTAGTTTTCACATTTTCTTTTGGTCCCTCTTGTTGCTTTCAGCAATTCGTTCAGTGATATTGATTTTTCCTGGCTATGAAGATACCCTACTTCAGCTGCTGATAAGCTTTTCCTCTCTGCGACTTTAGTACTACCTTCTTTCTGGAGCTTTTAATTACTGGTTAGTTAATTATAGTCCATTTAATGTACAATGAGAACAAGAAGCAGTCTAGTAGCTCAGAGACATTCTCCCAGTTACAGAGTTCTATTTTTCTCTGATTAAAATGTGTAAGTCAAATCGTCCGTGAAAATTTATAATTAATATATGTTCTAGGATTTCAGAAACATTTGTACACAAGCAATACTTTTTAGAATAACTTTCATTTTTCTTCTGTCTTCCTCACAATAGTGTAATCTCAGATAATTTTACAAGATAATCTCATATTTCATCAAAGTTACTCCAAGAAGTTGGGAGGGATTAGCTGCAGAGCTACTATTTTATTTTTACAGCATAGAACTGACTGGAGATGGAAAGGACACTTGATGCTGTAAGTTAGCCTCCTAGTTTGATTCAAGCCTTTATACATTTATGTGTTCTCCTTTCCTTACCTTTATGTCTCCTACAATAATTTATGCTATTGATTTCTTAATGTAGTTTGGCCTAGCAGTTTCCCATGTATTGTGTCCTTGTACATATATCTGACACTGTAATGCCTCGTAGTTAGGCAACCATCTAGCCAACTCAAATCCACTCATTCATCAGCCAGTGTGAAACATTCCAACATGTAAAGGGTTTGAAACAAAAGCCTGCAGTCCCTAGGCCTGAAGGATACTTAAAAAGCCAGGTGATCTCCACTGATCTTCTGGCAGTATACACATGTATAGCCTGTGAAGCACTGCAGTGGTGGCTGTAACATAGGGTATGTGGTAGTGGCAGGTAAGAGCCAGAATGATTCCACACTTCTTGTTTCCCGCTCTGCCATTAAGCTGTACATGGCCACGTTGTATAGTCACTTGTTCTCTGTAAATATTTGTCTGACCACGCTACTGGAGCATAACCTCTTCAGTGCAGACATGGTCTAGTATTACAGGAGTCCTTGTTCTTGAGTTTTCTAAATAACACCTGTATGCAAATATGTAATGAAGATGATCTACTAACAGTCATATGAGATACTGCAGTTATTTTCTGGTGTACAGAGATGGCTACAGTATCTTAGTGTGCAAACCAGTGGAGAAGGCTGACTATTTTTTTTGTGTTGACTACTGTGAGATATGCTGCTGGAATTTCCTGTTTACTTTTAACTTTGGGCTGGATTCTGATTCCTTTCGCTCTGCTCCTGAGCTGAATAGTACCTTGTTCCACAAATGGTCCCATTGGTTCAATGGGGTCATTCATGGATGGGAAGGTACCATTCAACATGACTAAAAACCTTGGAATCTGGTCCTTAAATCAAATTTGCTAGTTGGGGTATATATATGTGCTTGTGTGTGTCTGTTTTTAAACCTTTTTTTTTTTTTTTTAAAGGGACTGTACATTACCCTATTAGACTTCAATGAAACGTTTCATTATTAGAACTATTGGTAGGTCACAAAGCATCATAATGTTCTACATTGTTGTTTGTTTCACGCACTGAATTAGAAATTAATTCTCTTTCAGACTCACTGGCATATACTTCTAAGCTTATATTCTCTATTTAATTTATCCCATAGTATGTGTGCCTCATCAAATGTGACAGATTGGGGTGAATCTGTCAATAATTCATATTTGATATAGAGTAGAACAAAGTTAAGAGGGAATTATAAAGTAATATAATCTCCATCTCTTTTAAAATAGACCAAGTTGGATTGAAATTGACACCTTTGACCAGGACACAACATTCAAAACCTAAGCCTACAAGTACAGGGAGTGACAGATGCATGTTTGGATGTAATATGGGAAGTCTAGGTAGAGGGTAGCGATTGACGTCTTCAAAAGAAGTCCTCTGGGTCTCACTTTTCAGAGGTGAGGAAGCAGCCACAGCTCTCATTAAATTCCACTGGAGTCCCAGGTGCTCAATACCTCTGAATTTCAAGCAATTAAGTAGGGCATGCAAACTGGGATCTGACAACTGTTGGGGCTGCTCCACTTGTAGGTGCTGCCAAAGCAGTTGCTGAGAAACTAGAGACTGAAAAGGAAAATAGTGAAATCAGTTCTGTGTATGCCAGAGACTCTGCAAATGCCTTTGACTTCTTTGATAGACTCAGATGCTTTGATTAGTGTAAAGAAATAGCAGTCAAGGAGGTTTTTGAAAGCAGTAAATGGATGGAAGACATAAGGATTAGAGGATGTTTCTGCTATGTCTGGGAGAGGAAGTTTCCCTGCTATATGCCAAGAGTTTGCTCCACGACTCTTGATGGAAAGCAGGGGCTCCTATTAAGCTACAGAGGCTTTTAGTGAAGCAACTGTTTCAGAGCAAGGACAGCTGCAATTTCACATGGATGTCATTTGTGCAGAATGACCTCCAGCTCTTTACCAGGCATCTTGTTCCTGCCACAAATGGCCTTTATTTCAAGGGCATTTGTTAGAGCTGTTATCTCATTGGTTTGGTCCATGATTGAGATCTGGAAAGAAACCCTCGGATATTTCATAGAACTAGAAATGTTTTGTGACCCCCTGGATAGCTGGGAAAATGTGATTTTGCTGCAACAGAAGTAGTAGCAAAAGTCCCTTCACATCCCTTGAGATCAGAGTCTGCCTATGAGGAACTGTCTGATACTGCAAGTTTCTTCTTTGCACAGTCTCCTTTGGGATTCTTCTGCTCTGCGTGCAAAGTTCTGCAATGCGAGATGGCTCATCTTTTGCAGTTAACTAGTACAGCCTGAGAAACCTTAGTAAATTCTTGTGGAATTGTTCGTTGAGGAAATTATGCTATCACAGAATGCACCTAGGAAAAACTACAAACAGTTCTGAGCTTCCCGGTCTGGTCGTTTTTCACAGCCAGACTTAGAAGGAGTGGCCCCTCCTATTCGACTGAGGCACTCCCCCCTGGATCAGCACCACTTTGCCTGATTTATGTGCTGACAAAAGCAACCACGGTTAAGGAGGCAGTCTGTCTTCCCAAGTCTTTCTGGAGACTGACTATTTCTTCTGCGCGGATGCTACTCAAGAAAACATTGTGTAATTCAACTGCAAGAGGGTTGGGAAAGCAAAATCTGGCTAGGACAATCGAGTATGGTACTGTGTGACCGCACAAAGGAAGCTCAGAGCTGTCATGCCTTTGTGTCTCGTTAATAGGAGGTGGCAGTACAGGGAAAAGCACTCTGTCAGGAATAAGGAAACTGTCTCCTCCTTCAATTAAAAAAGGTCTGATTCTAAACCAAGCCCCCATTGCCTGTTAGAGATGAATTTGTCTTGTTGTTTGTGCCATATCACCCTGCTCAGTGTGTTGCAGAGGTGCTGATGAAGGCACACGCTGCAGTGAGCTGGTGTTACCTGATGCTTTTCTCTCCTTAAAGGTTCTGGATGCACAAAGATAGGATGTCAACAGCCTTGATGCTTTGGGTGGGTGGGACACCAGGTGTGAAGTACTGCATGGTGTACATGAAGTACATGGTGGTGTCTAAGACTGACAGGAGTCTTTTGCTCATAGTGGAGAATAAGAAAAAGGATCCAACAAAAACCTCACATGTAGCATCTTCTGTATCAAAGATTCTCACCTGTTTCAGAAGATGTGCTCTGGACTCTGGAAAGCATCTTGGTGCTGGATCTGCATCACCTTCGTGGAGGAGTTCTCTATTCTGACTGCTGAATGGGCCTGATTCTTCCACTTCATTTTTCACAGACTTAACTTGGCAGTTACTTGAATAAATGTTATGGATTTGTCCATTTTTTTTTGTTTCAGTGGAGAGTGGACACTCTAGCTGCAGTAAAGAGAGTATTGGGTTTTTGGTTTCTGTTTTGAAGTTGAGTCTGATAGAATTGACTCTCTGTTGTTATTCAAATTGCTTTTATTCAGTGAAAAAGTTACTGTGAGAAAAATATTATGTTTAGCCCATAGCAGTGATAGGGAAGGGAAGGGAAGGGAAGGGAAGGGAAGGGAAGGGAAGGGAAGGGAAGGGAAGGGAAGGGAAGGGAAGGGAAGGGAAGGGAAGGGAAGGGAAGGGAAGGGAAGGGAAGGGAAGGGAAGGGAAGGGAAGGGAAGGGAAGGGAAGGGAAGGGAAGGGAAGGGAAGGGAAGGGAAGGGAAGGGAAGGGAAGGGAAGGGAAGAAAAACGAAAAGAAAAGAAAAGAAAAGAAAAGAAAAGAAAAGAAAAGAAAAGAAAAGAAAAGAAAAGAAAAGAAAAGAAAAGAAAAGAAAAGAAAAGAAAAGAAAAGAAAAGAAAAGAAAAGAAAAGAAAAGAAAAGAAAAGAAAAGAAAAGAAAAGAAAAGAAAAGAAAAGAAAAGAAAAGGGAATCTTGGATGAAGAGTCTTGTCACCAGGTAACGGAAATGCCTGAAAGCAGGCATTTAGAGGCTTTCATGAAAACATTTGCCTCTTGCTCCAGTGCAGAATGTGCAGAAGAAGGAAACTCAGGAAGTTGCCAAGGAACAGAGTTATCATCCACTGATGAGCTTTATTGCCTCATAATGTGTCAGTCTACAAAAAGTTACAGCAAATGGTCAAAATACCTTCTGTGGTGATACACACCACAATCATTGCACTGTCTTGTGAGTTACACATCATATTCAATAATAAGCATCTCTCCTCTCTGTAATTCTCTGTTTCGTTGTGTTTTTCCCCCAAAGATGGTTAACTTTATAGAAAAGAGTGAAAAGTTGCATACAAGAAGAAGAAAAAATATTTTCCTAGGGTAGAATATTCTGTTATATAACAAACCAGATAGATTACTGTGTGCTGGAAGGGAAAAGCATACTTGAAGAGCACGATGAAAACAAAAGTCAAGGAAGTCAGATTTGAATGCATCCTTAATGCAAACTGAGAAAAAATTAAGTTAGAGATGGCAAATGATATGGCAGTCATAATACTCTGCTTAAAGACTGCAGTTCTAAGTGTGAAGTACTGTAGGTTCTTCTTGTTCTTTCAATCCACTAGAAACTTGTTCCTCTCCACTTTCTGTCTATGGATATTAGTCTGCAGCCTGTATCCAAAACAAATAATTCTGGTTTCCTTTCTAGCAGTCTTACTTATTCTGTGATTTCAGACCGACTAAGCAGACATTTTTTTCTCTTTCCAGTCTGGAAATCCAGATCTCAGCCTAATCTTTCTGCTTCTGATACCTCCCAAGGTTTGATGAGGTTGTTTTATCTCTCACGGTCACTGAAGAGCAGGCCATTGCTGCTCCACTTTTTCTGTAGACTTGTGCAGCTCTATGGATGTCAGGAATATCCTTTTTATCTTCTCTTTTGAATCCCCTGTTAATCATACTGTGATGCATCTTTTTCAAATCCATAGTTTTATTGAATGGGTTTTTTAATCTTTGCAGAACTCCTAACCAGTCACATCCATAAAGAAATGAAAAAAAAAATGGTATTCACATCACCTGATGTGGTTGGTTTTTGGGCTCTGCGAAGATTAAAAACACAGTAAGACTTGAGCATCCTAGAGGGAATATAGAGGTTGCTATTAATATGTTCTTCTTTTGAACAGAACTGATCTAAGGGTTTGGAAATATAGAAAAAGCGACTGTTTAAAGCAATAGACAAGGCTGAGGTTTTGGATACTTACTTCAGAATATCATACTAAGAAGAAACTGAAAATGATGAGAGGCAAACCTGAAGTTACTCCTAGGTTCATTCTCATCTCTAAATGCTCAGACAGGCAACTCCCTGCTGTAGTATCTCAGTGAAATGATTGAGTTGGTGTCAGTGGTGGGATAACTTCTCTAGTGGTCATGAAGGACGCACTATGTTAGATAGGTGGCTGACCACAGGGGTTCAAATGCTGATTATTGGCAGCCATAGTTCCCTACATCGCTGATGTGGTTAGGCAGCTGTTACTGACGCTACCGTCACTGAGAACTGCTCTCAGGGAGGGCATAGTATCTCACAGCCTCTTTGGCACAGCCATTTGGTCCCAATTTCTGTTCTCCAGACCTTCCATAGGCTTCCTCTTTCCTGTGGCTGCTTCACCTGATTTTTACCAGCATTGAGTATGTGTAGGAAGATGTGGTCAAAAGTACTGTGTTGGAGAGGCTCCAGCTATCAAAGAAGAAAATAATCAGAGAAGGTGGAGAGGGGGGAGGTGGGACAGAGAAGGGACTGGGGAAGGACGGGCAAACGCAGTGGAAAGTGCAAAGGGAACAGGACAGGAAGGGGATGAGAGCTTTAAAAAGGAAAGAGAGGGATGAAAACACAGCAGGGACAAAGAGCATTCCTGTCGGGAATCCTGGGGACTCTTTTCAGGTCTGGGCATAGATTTGTCATGCAGCCTTTGGGAAGTCATGTCACGTTCCTCCCTGCAATGTGTCCTTAGGAGCCTGGAATGTGAGCTTAGCTGCTTATTATTGGGCTCCTTATTTACAAAGCTAGGAGGGCCTGTTTTGATCTTTTATTCTGACTCTTTTTGCAACACATGAGGTTGAACTTCCTAAAATTAATTCCTGCTTAAGCCGCAGCGTATCTTCTAGGAAAAAAAAAAAAAAGAAAGAAAGAAAAACAACAAGAACAACAACAACAACAAAAAACTGGCATTTGTGAGGAGAATTCACTGCAAATCTTTAAATCCAAATTTGGCATGTTTGCCTGCCTGCTAATTGTCCTGTCTTTTTTCTGATCTAAATTGCTTTACCTCCGACTTCAGCAGATGTTAAACCTCAGTGCGTCTTTGTCCACAGACCAAAAGAATTCCTCGACTATCAGATTTTTATCCCTCATAGGTTGCTGTGATCTCTAATTAAGTCAGCCCCATAACGTCTTTTTGACAGGGAACGGCTTGATTTATTTCAGCTATCAATCAGGCGCGTTTCCCGACGCCCGGATTGTTCTCACGGTTCTTCTCTGAATCACCTCCTGCTCACTGCCAGCTCCATAGCGCCGGGATCCCGGCAGAAGTCGCGCACCCCGCTCGGCACAAAGAGCCGCAGCGTGCTGACCGCAGGAAACCCTCCGTGACCGCGGCCGCTGCCGGGGGCTCCACGGCCAGAACCCTCTGCTCCCCATCCCCAACCCGCAGTTCCGCGGTGCTGGAGCAGTTCGGGGTGGCTTCCTGGCGCAGCTCGCCTTCCTGATGGTGGAAGTGCTGCTGTCTTTGTAACGGGGTCTGTCTGCTTTTGTTTGGCCCTGGGCATTGAGATGCTGTTCTGCAGCTGTTTCCCACCCACTTTTTTTTTTTTTTTTTTTTTTTTTTTTTTAAAGTCTGTCATCTTCCTACGGATGTCAGCTGATGCTGAGGGATAAATATGCAAAGATTTGTTTGATTCTGTTTTCACAGATATGTTTCTGAAGTCTGGAATGAGAGACAAAGCAATAAAAGATTAGCAAGGTCTTCTGTGACAGGACATGAGGAAATGGTTTCAAATGAAAAGAAGGGAGATTTAGTCTGGATATTAAAAAAGAAGTTTTTTACATAAGGATGGTGAGGCATAGGTAGGGGTTGCCCAGAAAGGTGGTGGATACCCTATCCCTGAAGATGCACAAGGTCAGGCTAGACGAGGCTCTGAGCACCTGATGGAACTGTAGTGCCCATGTACTGCAGGAGAGTTTGAGTAGATGGCCTTTAAGGTTTCCTTCCAACTCAAATGATTCTGTAACTCTGTGGTATTAAGCACCAGAAATATCAAGGAGTTTGGAACAAAACCTCAGAAAAATCCCAGGCTCCAAGGCAGCTGGGGCTGGAGCTTCCTCTGGGTCCAAACGCTGTGGTATACTCCCAGTGATATGACAGGACAAGCAAGAAGTCTTGATACAGGCTAAATGCAACATGAGCTGAATCTGTCTGGATATGAGTTTTGCTGTATGGGCCAGTGACAACTGGCAATAACAAAAGGCATTTTTAAAGAGATTCAGTTTGTAAAAGTTATTACCAATGAAAAAAACAATACAAGGCTGCAGAAGGAAAACAATTCCAGACTAACTTGAGGGGCCATTCTGCAGTTGTTGACTACAGGAGTGATGTTACTCACATGCCTCTGTTGTGGTAAGCACCTTGGACCTCATTTTTCTCATGCTGTGTTCATAGTGGAGTTATTCCTAATTTACACAACTTGAAGTGGCCAGAGAATAGGTGCACTGGTATTATCAGTATTTATTATCCAATAAAAAAGACTTACTGAAGTAAAAAATGGCTTATATGCTTATTTTGACAAAGGCATACATAAAAATATACCCACCTCACAGCCCAAGTAAATATGAAAAGCTGTCAGATCGGACTATATACAGCTAAATGGTCCCATGTATCTTCAACATCTAATTAAAAAAAGAGAAACATTCACATTCCATACCAGGAAGAGTGGGATTATTTTAAGATTTCCAGAACACCCAATGATGCAGAAGTATATGTTAAAAACAAACAAACAAACAAAACTAACAAAACACATCAGTGATGTATTCTGAAGAAGTAGAATTGATATTTTAGTTAATTACCATTCAATATCAGAACAATAAGCTATTTTTTTGTCAGCCTCATACTACCATATTGGTCTCACTGGCTGTTCTGTTGAACGAGAAGAAAAAAGGCATTAAAAACAATGTCTGTTATTCAATTAAAAGATAAATAATATACATTGTGGGGAAACAAACAAACAAACAAACAAACAAACAAACCAAAAGACTATTGATCTACATTAGAAACAGAAAAATATTCATTGCAAAAAAGAACTTGTTACTTTTCTATTCACAGCTGACTTGTGAGCTAATCAATGCTTCTGAGAACATATTTTATTCTCACATTTGCCAGCAAGTTTACATGAACAAATTTCCAAAGGAGTTTTCTCTTTATATGTCTCTTGTATGTGGCTATGTGCTTGGTCTTTAAATTTGGGATGTTTTATTTTTGTTGCAAGATTAGAACTTGTATCTTTTGTGCTGTATAAAACACCAATTGTGACGTAAAGAATGTTCAGTCATTGTTTTCAGTGATGGAAAGCCATTTCCAAAGCCTCTGTGCTGTAAAGTTCTGACAGTTTTATCACTTACTTAAAACTCTTCCTATGTGTTTTTTTCACAGAATTTCATGACACACTTGCAACGGCAGATGCTCTGATTTAATTATTAACTCAAACTCCAGATACTTCTATTTTCTTACTTGATAATTTTAGACTTACAGACTTGCTGGATTGTGTGAGGAATATCAGCACTTGTTATAAACTTATTTCATTTAATATCTAGCATTTTTCTATGCTTTTGAAAGCACGAAGACATCTGCCTCGATCTCTGATGGATTTCGAGATTTCACATCCAAGTGCTAAGGTAGAAATACATTTGATAATTCTCTTCTTTTCTTGTCATCTTCAAGATATATGTTGTTCATGATCAAATTGTGGTCAACACACCCAAGGAATGGAATGCTATCCAGAGGAACCCAGACAGGCTCAAGCAGTGGGCCCAGGTAAATCTCCTGGAGTTCAGAAAAGCTAAGTGCAAAGCCTGGATCTGCACCTGGATCAAGACACTCTAAGGATTCTGTGATTCTACAATTCTACGAAAGGATGGAGCAATGGCCTGCCAAAAGAACTTGCAGTTTCTGAATGATGGCAACTGAACATGAGCCAGCAATCTGTCTTCTCAGCCCAGAAAGCCAAGAAAAAGTTTTTTGCAATGAGGATGGTGAGGCACTCAAACAGGTTGCCCAGATGGAATCATATGAGGTCAGGCTGGATAGGGCTCTGAAAAACCTGATGGACCTGTTGGTGCCCCTGTTCATTGCAGGGGAATTGGACTAAATGGCCTTTAAGGGTCTCTTCCAACTCAAACAATTATATGATTCTATGAAATTTTGAATAAGACATAACATACAGCTGTCCTTTTGCTAATTCATACAACTTGCTTTTTGGACATCATTACTGGTCTCCTTACTAGTACCAAACAAAGGAAACAAATTAGTTGCCCCTTAAAATGATACTTACCTGGGAGTGGCCGATTTCCTGTTGGGTAAGACTTTTTCCCTCACTCTTTATTTAACACATAACTAATTGTAATGCCTTTCCCCTGTCTTGTTTTCAGGTTCACCATCTTGTGACTTCAGACAGATTCATTTTAAACTCTATGTCATCAGGTTGAACAAAGTGATTCTCATGTTTCCGTTGTCTATGGTTTCTCTCCTCATAAAATCCCTGCCTTTAGTATTTCAGTCAGCCACCAAGAAAGTGACAAGTAATGGCTGACTAATATGATTCATCTTAGGGCCTACCTCACATACCAAGAAGAAATGAATTTTAATTTTGCAGGAGACAGACTTTTGTGTTAAGAGAAAAATTGCCTGTGTTCAAGCATTTTTCTGGATAGCACAAAATTACATAAATTGAGAAAAATATATAAAACATTTGAACATCATGGCAGGGGGCAGGGGGTCCAGTCTCTGTCCATCGCACTCTTGGATGTATCAAATGGTGCAGTAGTCCCTGCTTGTGGTGTTGAAGCCATCTCTGCTTGTGCGCCTGCTTGTGTATGGTGTTGAAAATGGATTTGTACAGCGCAAGATACCTTGTACTTTTCAATCCCCGTATACTTCGTGCATCCTCTACTGTTCATCAGACATTAGTTGTAAACAAAATACTCACTGTAATGAACGTTCTGTTAAAAACATATAAGTACAGTGATGACTTAGTGGGGCTGTTGTAGCATTAGGCTCTCCAGAAGTCTATGATGCTGTCAGGATTGTAGAAGTTTTACTGTGGAAAACTTATCTGTTTGACCATTGCAGCTGCACTGTCTCGTGACAGAAAGCAAGTTGGATGTTCTAATAATTAGCAGTCTCCCAGTTCTGTGGAAATCAGTGGATTTTTTGTGGTGTAATTTAACAGAATTGTGCTGGAGTCAGAGGAGACACACCAAATTACAGCAGCCAATGGTGTGAAATTATAGTAGTTGCACAGGTAATTTGTCAGACTCTTGGTGTTTTGATTATGCAAAATCAATGAGGTTAAAATTTCAGCTTTTAATACCACCTGAGTTGCATGTCCTAGTGAGACTTTTGGAATTACTTATGATGGCAGATTTTGTTCAGACTTATCTTCCAATGAATGAAAGCTATGTTGAGGTAACCATGTTCTTCATGTCAAACTTCTGTCAAATGAAACTGGTTTTACACCATAATGCTGTCACAGTTTGCTAGTCAAAAGGAGATTCTCAGTGCAACAATAACACTTATAATATTACATATTATATTACAATAATTTCATATAACAATTTTATTCCTTGTTTAAATAACAGCATATTTTCTTATGATGAAAGCATCTTAGCTTACTTAATTCTAGATATTTAAATTTGAGCTAATAATCTGTGTTGCTTTTTATAGGCAATGGAAAGGAATAAATCTTTCTGGAGCACAATCCAGTGACCTACTTTAGATATCTGTCTTAGGAGGAAATGTCCTCTGTGTTAGAAATGTCTTTTAAGAGAGAACAGGTTAGTACTTCTACTACAAACCTTTCTTCTAGATGTCTGCATCAGATAATGCCCAACTGGCTCTATTTTTTCAAACATTGTGATTATTTTGCTTCTACTTCTTGAAATCTTCGTGGAACAGGCTCACACTACTCTTCTCCTCCTCCTCAGTCTCTGTGATTGTATTAGATCTACAGCTGGTACAGCTTGATGCAGTTGTGACTGTGTAGCATACGCATAAATCCACAGTGGTGTGATAGGCATGGGCACAGTGCCATTTCATAAGCCTGCTTGCAGTTTGGGTGCTGCTGATACAGTCATTTCTTTGCTTTCCCAAATTCTTTTTGGCATTAATCGTCCACTCAGAACTTCTAACCCAGCAGACTACATTCGTGTCTCAAAATACATCTGTATACCACACTTACTTAAGACTGGAATATATGATATTTACACAGAAAAAAAATTTGGAATTCAGAGTCTGGGTTTTGCCATTTTAGCGCAGAAGGCTGATAACAGCAGCCTCTCTTATCTGTTGTTGCACTTCAGGGACATCCAGATGGAATGTTAATGCCTGCAGTTTCTGAAGGATCTAGAAGAAAGCTTCTTTGTTTGTCCAAATTCAGGGGGGGAAAAAAATCCTGCAGGTTTTTAAGTCCTTTACTCTCTTGCATTAGTACTATTAAGGAGCCTCGTCAAAAAGATGTGCAGGCGAGTTGGTACGCTGCGCATATCAAGCCCAAGGGAGTATGCTGTGCTGTATTATTAAAGTCAATGAATCTTATTGGTCTGATTCAAGAATTACACATTTCTGACACAATCAGCAGTGCATAGGCTTGCTGAAGCCTGTTCGGTCTTCAGCAGAGATCATGACTGATTAGTATACTTCATTTTAAGAAAGAAGTGCTTGAGATAATTTTAAAAGTTTGATTTCCTCATAGAGGTCTTCGGTGAGCTTGAAGCTGTGTAGCTCATGCAGTGTGTACAGAAAACACAAAACTTCACTTTGCTGTCTGCTATACATTCTGTGTTTTAAGATAAAGGAAACATTATTTCTGCCTGTGGCTATGCAAAATTGTTGTTTCTTACTAGACCATGTAACAGGTTGCCATGTTTTGAAAATTAATGCCTCTGTCTTCTCTGTTGCTCAGCTGAGTACCTTTTAACTTTCAGGAGCTGGACAGTACTTCAGTTCTGTGAAATCCTGCACCTTCTTTTCATGAAAGCAGTTATGTTACAAGGGCTCTGCAAGTATCTTGTAAACAAATTCTATTCTGTAGACCAAGCTTGTTCCATCAAAAAAGCAGACAGGTGGCCTGGACATTAATTCAGCAAGGTATACATGCCATGATACTCCTCTTGTTGTAGTTGCCTTTCCTCTTAGTCACAGTGACCTATCCATTGTTACCAGCACCCAGAAAGCAGATCTTAGCATCTAGTTCTTTGGTCTTAGTTACAACTGAAGTATATCCAAGTTACTGTCCTTCTGCTTTGAGTCTGACTTCATCAGCCTTTTTTCTTTTCCTGCTTACATCTGAAAACACTTTTAAAGTTGCTGCTTGGACACCAATTCGTTTCATGAATTGAATTTTGTGTAGAGCAACCACTCCAAGACCACCATTTTTACAATCACCCTCCTTTACGATTACAAAACTCCAATACATCTTCTCTTTAGTGTAGGTCATCACCAACACCGGGCAGACTGGCTGATGAATCAACGGACTGACAAGATCTGCTCTATTAGAAAGCACTGGATTCATAATGTTGCTGTCAATCTTTTGAGCAAAGTTTCAGCATCTGTGTGTATCTATCTTCAAATCTTAGCTCTTGAAGATTAGCAACTACTTGGACAGTATTTATTCAGCTACTATCTTTGGGAATTGAATGTATTTTTAACAATTTACTGCCGGTAACAAACTGAGATGTTCTGTTCACTGTCTGGATGGACAAGAAGTCTTGCAGAGGGATCTAGATAGTCTGGACAATCAGCAATCGTATGGCATTCAACAAAAGTAAATGTTGGGTGTTGAAGCTTGTCTCCCTCTGCCCGCCCCTCCCCTCTTCTTCCCATCTCTCCTGACTCTGCCTCAAGCATGCACCCATTGTTTACAACAAACAAATTATTAATGCTGTCTGAGCTGAAAGCAAGGACATGGGGATGACTTTTATTAGAGAAAAATATCCCTCATTTCACAACCATGCCTTACTCATGTCATCACTTTTGATGATATGTACATTTGTGAACAACTTCTGTTAAGGATGAAGTACAGCAAGAGTAAAATTTCATCACAAATTTCTACTGAACACCTCGAGAGCTTACTGAGAACTTCAGCCACTGCCACCAAACCATCACAATGCATCAGTTTCACAAAAACAGAGTAAAGTGTTCCACTAGTTTTATATTTTTGTTCCACTCTCTTTTGTCTGTTTTAATAAAAGTATTAAAAATTAAAATAATTTTTGTTACTTATATACATTAGCTATATTATATATTTTACAAGGACATCCTTGAAAATAATGCCTGCTCTTCTATGATGATGGCCCACTGAGGCAGAGATGGATGTTGGTGGTACGGCAGTAAAGGTTGAACTGTCCCACATATACCCCATTACATTTACTGCCGTGTGACAGATAGCAGCAGAGGGGCAGTTAGACAGAATGACATCTGACATGGAAGTGCAGATGGAGCAAAAGTGTGTCACTGAATTTTTCCATGTGGAAACAAAGGCACCTACTGATGCTTGGTGAACATTTATGGAGACCAACAGTGAATGTGAGCACAGTGAGACAGTGGGTGGTGTGTTTCAGCAGGGGTGACACCAAGTGCGTACCTTCGCTGGTGCAGATTTTTACATGGCATGCAGGCTCTTGTTCGTTTGCAGAGGAAACAGCGGTGATTATGTTGAAAAATATTGTTTTGTAGCTGAGAATTTGTTCTCTCAGTGTTTTATTTGTATCTGTTGTAGTTTCCATGTAAATATAAACAGGAGGCATTACTTTTGGAGTGACCTGTGTATATGCAGCCCGAGACAATTCCTCTTCATTAAATGCAACCCAGTCCAGCCAAAAGGTTGGACACTCATGAAGTAGCCCAAGGTTTGAGGCTGAATCCCCCTACCACTCCTCTGAATGCCTTTATTGAATTGTATAGAATCAAGAACAGAGACCACTCTCTAACACTGGCAGTGTATTGGCAATATGCTCCACAGGATTCAGCATTATTGTGTAAATAGGAGAAATAACAACAGATGTTCATACATAACTGGTAGGTGTAATCTAATTTTCATTTTGGTGACCATCATGGATAAATGACCTGTCTGGCAAGATTATCACATGTAAAACTTGTCTAGTAGCCTGATATAAAGCGCCAGGCTACCTCTACAACCTTGATTTTGTTCACAAGTACTGTCTCTACTTTCTGTTAAGCTTCTGTCTTAGCTATGATGAGTCACAATTTCTATCAGTGTAACAGAGCATAAGGATGGCAATTCATAACAGTGCAAACAGTCTTGCCTCTGAAAAATACCAGATTAATAGGGAAAGAGGCAGGATGCAGAGATTGCACATGTTGACTTATTATACCCAATGTATTCATCTGTCTTCTGCCAAATCTTATAATTTCTACACTTGTTTTAATATTGTGTCCAGTGTTGGACTTAATCCAGTGCTATAGATATTTTAGAAATAAGAAATTAAAAGGAAGTATTATTGACTTAAAGAGAATTCATGGCTCATGAGGCTTCTCTCTCAAAGTTCTGTCTTATACGGGGATATTAAACAATGTTTTCCAAGATCCCTAAATTTAAATCCGGTCCTTAGATAATTATCTGTTGATCTGACACCTAATGCATAGTTTGCAAGCAATTTGTGGCAGTTTAGTCCTAGAAACAAGCACAAATAATCTGTATTTCGGAATGATGTTCACATAAGTCTTAGTTGGAAGCTTCATCGGTTAGTAAGGTCATAACTTCCTGGTTGCATCCAAGCCTCAGTAAATGTTGTTTTGTTTTTGTGCATATAACTGGATTGGCCTCGCTAGATTTAACTTCATGTGACTGGATCTATTCATGGAAGATTAGATGACAAATCCTATTGGGTCAATCTAAACCAGATCTGATATAATCATCATTGTGAATGCATCTCTTGATTGACTGTAATGGAGATGACCAGAGTCCTGTTCTTTCACAAGATGTGTATGACAAGCCCAAGAAGACCCAATTACTTTTAATTGTATTTCATCACTGGAAAATATCCTGACTGATCAAACTCATGTATCTTTTGCAGTGCTATCTCTCTATGCATATTCTTGAAACATTCATTCCTGTTTTTAATGAACCTGTAGAAAAAATATTGATTAAACTGTTAAAGTCCCCAAAGAACTCAATGTTCAGTAAACTACAAATGTTTGTTGAGGTTAATTTAAAAATGCAGCTATTTAAAAAAATATTTTGTATGTTTATATTTTACATTAGTATATATATTTATATTGTACATCCTTCTTTTTATTTTATTTTTTTATTTCATGTTGGATTAGTGATTGATTAAATAACTATGTACATCAAGTGTTCTCTCTAGATCAGTTTGCTCTACAAATTATGATTTTCAGGAAGCACTGTATAACTGCCTCTTCACTATCAGATCTATTTAAAATGTCCTGAGTTTGATGTCACAGTCTCTGAACCTTTGTTGCTCCTACCTGGATCTCTTGTGTGCCAGTGGATGGCTCCTGCCATTTCCTCTTCCTCTGCAAACTTTCGCACATACCTCGCAAAGAAATTGTCCATGGAGGTGAGAAGGCCAACTTCTCTTCCCTTTGCCTAACAGCGTGATACAAGAATTATTTGCAGTCACTGAAGGGAGTCAGCCACACTTTCTTTAACTGGCACTGATATAACCCCCTAAACCTCCTGTTGTTCTCTTGTTTGCAACGGATACCTTTTGCAATCATGACTCTTCTGAGACAGGCATACAGGCATCTACCAACTCCTTTCACACATACCATAACCAGGAATGGTCCTCATTCTGCAGATCAGGACAAGAGTTAAATCGTAGGTCCAGAGGTGAAAAGCTCCCTGTCCCTCTCATCATCTCTTTATGCTTCTCTGGACTTATGGTGATGACCTGCAGCCACTTTCAGCTCAACCTGCAGATGTGTTCCAATCTCCTGAAATGAAGAAAGAAAGGAAGGAAGGAAGGAAGGAAGGAAGGAAGGAAGGAAGGAAGGAAGGAAGGAAGGAAGGAAGGAAGGAAGGAAGGAAGGAAGGAAGGAAGGAAGGAAGGAAGGAAGGAAGGAAGGAAGGAAGGAAGGAAGGAAGGAAGGAAGGAAGGAAGGAAGGAAGGAAGGAGGAAGGGAGGGGAGGGAGGGAGGGAGGGAGGGAGGAAGGGAGGAAGGGAGGAAGGGAGGAAGGGAGGAAGGGAGGAAGGGAGGAAGGGAGGAAGGGAGGAAGGAAGGGAGGAAGGAAGGGAGGAAGGAAGGGAGGAAGGAAGGGAGGAAGGAAGGGAGGAAGGAAGGAAGGAAGGAAGGAAGGAAGGAAAGGAAGGAAGGAAGGAAGAAGGGAGGGAGGGAGGGAGGAGGGAGGGAGGGAGGGAGGGAGGGAGGGAAGGAGGGAAGGAGGGAGGAAGGGAGGAAGGAAGGAAGGGAGGAAGGAGGAAGGGAGGAAGGGAGGAAGGGAGGAAGGGAGGAAGGGAGGAAGGGAGGAAGGAAGGAAGGAGGAAGGAAGGGAGGAAGGAAGGGAGGAAGGAAGAGAGGAAGGAAGAGAGGAAGGAAGGAAGGAAGGAAGGAAGGAAGGAAGGAAGGAAGGAAGGAAGGAAGGAAGGAAGGAAGGAAGGAAGGAAGGAAGGAAGGAAGGAAGGAAGGAAGGAAGGAAGGAAGGAAGGAAGGAAGGAAGGAAGGGAAGGAAGGAAGGAAGGAAGGAAGGAAGGAAGGAAGGAAGGAAGGAAGGAAGGAAGGAAGGAAGGAAGGAAGGAAGGAAGGAAGGAAGGGAGGGAGGGAGGGAGGGAGGGAGGGAGGGAGGGAGGGAGGGAGGAAGGGAGGGAGGAAGGGAGGGAGGAAGGAAGGAAGGAAGGAAGGAAGGAAGGAAGAGAGGAAGGAAGGAAGGAAGGAAGGAAGGAAGGAAGGAAGGAAGGAAGGAAGGAAGGAAGGAAGGAAGGAAGGAAGGAAGGAAGGAAGGAAGGAAGGAAGGAAGGAAGGAAGGAAGGAAGGAAGGAAGGAAGGAAGGAAGGAAGGAAGGAAGGAGGGAGGGAGGGAGGGAGGGAGGGAGGGAGGGAGGGGAGGAAGGGAGGGAGGAAGGAAGGGAGGAAGGAAGGGAGGAAGGAAGGGAGGAAGGAAGGAGGAAGGAAGGAAGGAAGGAAGGAAGGAAGGAAGGAAGGAAGGAAGGAAGGAAGGAAGGAAGGAAGGAAGGAAGGAAGGAAGAAGGAAGGAAGGAAGGAAGGAAGGAAGGAAGGAAGGAAGGAAGGAAGGAAGGAAGGAAGGAAGAGAAGAAGGAAGGAAGGAAGGAAGGAAGGAAGGAAGGAAGGGAAGAAGGACGATATCCCTTCCTTCCTCCCTCTTTCCTCAGATATAACCCAGTTTACATCTTTTATGAGATTACTGTCCCTATCTTCTGATTAAAAGAATCTGATCAGCATATTAATAAGTTAAAAATAAAAAAAAAAAACCTCAAACTGTGCAACAGCTGCTATTTTGCTGCTGAATCTATTCAGGATATGTCATTTTTATGAGATATTTATTATAATAGAGGGGTTTATTTGAGTGTGTGTGTGTATGTATGTGTGACTTTGAGCTAGCATTAGTATAACAATGTGTGTGTCTTCTACATAATGTACGAGGGCAGATAGAGGTGTATATTCATTGTGTTGTCTGTTGGAAAGTACTGACAGTAAATTGCAGTTATTCTGGTGGGACAGCATGTAGGCAAGGGCAGTATTATCCAGAGCTGGATGTATCAGTGTATAGCAGTAAGAGTAGAGACTAAAGTCCTGTTCTAGATGACCTGCCGTTATGCTTACTGTTTCTGTGAGAAGTCCAAACATCTTGTTAACCTGTGTGCTGGGCTTGGGGTCTGGCAAAGCTCTGAGAAAAACCTGTTTGATTAGAGCTAGGGGACCTGGTCAGCAGATCTCAAAACGTGGTGCTAATGTGCTAATCACTTGATCTAAAATGGGCTTATGCGGTCTGCCTGTTTATAACAGCAAGTTGATACATCAAGAAATCATTTTAAATCCCACAAACGAAAAATATGCAAAAAGGCAGAAGCTTTAAGCATGAGCCTAAATAAAGGTAGATACAGGATGAGGTGTTTTCTTGTCCTAATCTTGGGGTGGAGGAAGGGTGCTGAAGATTCTGGAGGTTTGTATATTGCATGATGCCAACAAAACTCTGAAGTGCCCAGCACCTCTGAAACTCATTACTCTTTTAGAAGATAACAGTTGTGTTATAAATGCAGCAGAGTGGTCAGCCCATGCATGCACACTCCAGCTACATTGTCAAGCTCAGTGATTGCGCCTTCTTTGTTCTCTTTTTCTCCCCTGAAAACTGTCAGGGAAAGTGGAGAAACTGGAGAGTAGAAGACACAAATTGAATTCCTATACATAGTTAAAATAGAACACTGTTTCATCATGACTGAAAGCGAATTCACCGCGTTGCTGTAGAAACCCTGGCAAATGCATTAAACTCAATGCCCAACCATTGCATTCTTTTAACAGCTTTATTTTTAATAGGTATTTACTTGAGAATATATCTCAGCCGTGCTACCATATAGTTTTTGTACTTCTGTACAAAGAAGGGTATTATTTCTTCTCAGGTAGGCTGTGTGAACAGCTCAGCTTACTGCTGCTAGTAACTTCTTTGCTTCATAAGTGCATATTACCTGGATATGTCTACTGTCTCTGTGGTGATAAAAATACTCATTCCTGCACAGCCAGGGCACACATTCTTTTCTGCGGCATTCAGAACAAATCAAGACAGAGATCTGTGAGAATCTCAGATGTCAGGGAATCCTTCTCAGTAGGACCTCTGTCCTTGCAGAAGACCAAGGAATGTGGAGGCTGGGGAGTTGCCAGAAAGTTCTGTTTTGTTTTAGTGAGATATGCATACCTCCACTTACCTTTCTCCTATCACCAGCCACCCCCACCAAGGAGTGTTGATGTTGGTTTGATGCCCAGAAAATATGGTTCCTCCACAGAATGTTAAAAGACAATCTGGATGAGGGTTTGTGTCAGCTGTTGCTTAAAGAAACGAAAAAACAAACTTGGATTTTTAATGCTGTGTTGTTCCTCACACGAAGAATAAATGGTTTGTGACCTGGATATGCTTAACAGGCTGTGAATTAAAGCAGAGTTAATTGTTGATGACAAACAAAACTAAATATAGATGTGGAGGTTGCACCCTCCTCTTCCTCTTGAGATTGTTCATAACCTTTGCACACATTTGCCCATTGTTTTAGATTGCCTGATGGACTGATTACATGTCACTGGCTTCTGACTCTTGAATTCCAGTAAGGGCTCACTCTAGAAGAGCAACCTCTGGAAGGACAGAGTGCTGACACCATGTGAACGCTCAGCACCTTGCTGGTTCACTGTCCAGCAGTGATGAACAGAGAAAACATGATCAAGTCGTTTGAATTACGGTTCTGTGAATGGCAGTAGATAATGAAATTAGGAGGTAGAGAAGATTAGTGAAGTTCTGGGATATTTAAACTTTTTCTCGTTACCTGTTTCTAGTCTACCTGAAGAACTGTCACTAAAATTAGAACCTTATTATGTTTCCTATGCTTGAGTATCCTCAAGATCTCTTTTCACATAGTTGCACGTGTGCCACAGAACGATGAGTGGTGCCTGTGGCCGTGAATGTGAAGGACGTGCCATTTTTTTCTGTCTGATGTATTTAATTACTTTTGTGTCAGGGCTCTGGCCAGGGGCTTTATGGCATCCAAGCTCCGAACAGTTCAGTCATGATCCTCTGTCAGTCATGCTTCAACTTCATTGTCAGAGGTCTAATATAAAGCTGAGGAACCTAATCCTGATGGTCGTTTCTTAATTGCTATGCTTTGCCCCATATGCTCTCCAATTGTATTTGCTGGTTGTTTATTAGTTCTCCATTTTCTGTCACCTTTCACCTTAGTCATAGCGAAAAACAAGCCGGTAATTTTGATAACCCAAGTTCTAATTGTAAAGCGTGTGATTGGATTTCCGTAATAACCTCAATGTCAGGGCTGCTGGAAACATGCCAGAAGGTCTGTTGTAATGCTGGGTCAGTCAAGAATTGCTGTGTTGTTTTGTTTTTTTTTTTTCTATCTACATTTTCTGCTGCACAATGCAGAAGGGGAAAAAGCAGCTTTAGGAGAAGGAAGGTTTTTTTGAAAGATACAGACTTCCATATGTGTCTTGGGACTGTGCCATGGGATTTAAACAGCAGCAGGCCATGTATCCTCAGTTAGCAAAAGCCTTACATCTCAGTTAGCACAATCCCATGTTGATCTGTAGCAAAGGAACATAAGTGTTTTCTGGATAAGCTGAAGAGTAGGGAAATGTTCCCTCTATTAAAAAAAAAAAGAAAAAAAGAAAAAAAAAAAAGAAGAAAAAAGAAAAAAAGTGTATTTAATTCAATCACAAAGCAAATTTTACACACAATCATGATTTTTTTTTTCTGGTCTCCCAACCAAACTTCTCTGCTTGCTGTTTTTCAGCTCTGGTGAGTACCTCTGAATGAAAGCTGAAGTGAAGTTCATGTACCATGGATGTTGAAACCAATGAGCTGAGAGGGACTGGAGGAAAAAAATTGGAAGTGGCAGAAAAAGAAATAGTTTTATAATTTATTATGCTTCTGCTTTCCACAGAGAAGTGTGAATAGATACATAATATTGTATAATCAAGAAATAATGCTGTCCTCTGCAGTCTTTATGGTACATTGCTAAATATGTATCATAGACAAAGAGGAAATTCTGTGTTTTCACAATGTTATCTTCAGAGATCATCTCCTCCCTGGAGATCTTAGCAAACAGCCGTTAAAGTTATCGAGGATTTAGTCTTTCAAATAGTTTTAGTTCATCTTTATAGTTTTTCAGCTTTTGCCACCCACTCATGTCATCCCCAGCAATCCGAGATGGGCACTAGGAAGCCCTTCTACTTGTACTTTGCTTTTCTTGGACTCTGCAGAATATCCTTGGCAACAAGACACTGTACTATATCCAGCTGTATTTTCCTCACCATTAGCTTGGACAGATTTTCAGGTTTCCACATAAATAAATACAAATATGAACTTAGATATCTCTATCATGAAAATGTTGCTGCCGTCAGGAGCAGTCTACAACAGCTTTCTGCTTACTGCAGCATTCTACAGACAAGGTACTCACCTCTACCCTACCCACAGAGATGTCATCCAGGAGTACACAGGCATTCAGTGAGTAGTATACAGCATACAGGAGGCTCTTCACTCCTTCGCCAAATTCATTTTTGAGAACAGGAACCCATTCACCAAGTTCTGCAAATAAGTGGTTGTGTTTTGTCACCAAAAGGGAAAAAAAAAATATTACCAGTCAAATGGCAAGAGTAGTGGGTTTAATTCATAGTATTTATATGTTATACAGACACAAACATAATTGGTAGACCATATGGTGGGAAGAAGACTGCTTGGGAAAAGCACATAGATGTGCCCTATATCTGATGACTAACAGAGAGCTCCTTTATGAGAGTGCACGCATTCTTTCTGGTCATGATCATTGTTACTTGTGATAAATAAGCAAAATGTGAGTCTTCTCAATGAGAAGATATGGGATAAAAAAAAGACATAATGTTTAAGTATGGGAATGAGAAACAGTGGTCTTCACTTTAGTTTCCACCCGTCGTGATTACCTTCTTTGTGCCTCAGTTCCGCAACTTAAAATGTGAATGTTTCCTCTGTTTATTTGGTCTAGAAACATCTAAAGAAGGAACTAATATGATTTCTAACCCATGGGTGTGTTCAGTTCCTGGCAATATAGGGACTTGCCTCAGCTGGGGCATTCAGGTGTCCTTCACGCAAATGCTAATATCATATTGACATGTATACAGTAAAGAAATGATGAGTATTTCAAAGAGAAAATCATTTCTCTGCTTGTACTGGAAATGAAATGTGTTCTAAATTTTGCATTTCAGTTAGGACATGATGATATTTGTTATTTCTACAACGACATAAAATTCACAGGAAAAAAATTCTGAACACAAAATCATAGTAAGAAAGATTACACTTGTTAGGTACTTCTGCCATGCTGATTGAGGCTTTTGTCACAGAGAAGTTTCCCTGAAAATTGCAAGTGTGTGCAGTTGAACATCCTCTGCCACCATCACATAGAGAAATACTGTTGCTATCACCATTTCACAGACGGAGGAATAGAGCAGAGAAACGAAAAGGTTTTCCCAGTGCCATGGAATAAAATGGGTCAGGACCACGTCTGTCTCCAGTCAGGACTCTGACCCATTGGCTTCACAGCTGAGAGCTGCAGGGCCTCAATGGACATTCGCAGAGGTGAAAGTTCTGCAGGTGGGTGACAGAAGAGTGTTGCCAGTGGCTTTTTTGCAAGGTGTGGCTGGGCAGGGTGTGCAGTGAGCTGTGACTGCATTACAACAGCACTGACCTCGGTGTCTTGCTTCCTCCCAGAGAGGGCAATTTGGGTTGCTTGGTAGCCCTTGTTTGTGCATTGCCTTTGCAAGTTGCTGTGCCTCATCAGGGGCCCTGTCTGGAGACTGCATGCCAGCCTAAAGTGGGATGAGAGCTGTGGGCTGATCCTGTGAGATTTCTCTATGGTCAAAGATATCACCCATCTTTTTTTGTCTATGTGACAAAAGACCTGATATCCCCTGTCTAGACTTCACAGCTCTATACTCCTTGAAGGTAGCAACTTGTATTATGTATCATTCCAAGATTTGGTGGAGGCTGCAACTTCTTCTCCTAGCCTGGTACAGCAGAGATTGCCTCTGCAGCTGCAATGACTGGGGCTGCATCTGCAGTCATCTTAGATCATCCCGAGCATATGGAAATGACAGAATTTAATTAGAGTCAGTTTTGCTACAGAAGTCTCATTCATGAGACTGCGTTTGCTCCTCTGAGCTGTGGTGTGACTGTGACTCAGTTGTGCCGATGGATGGGGTTCTTCTTTGTGGTCTCTGGAGGAGATAGAACTTGCCGAAAATTCCATCTGAATCCTACACAGGTTGTACCATGCTAAATCTTATCTCCCATAAAGGAGAAACAGCAGCTGTGTATATTTCAAGCTGTCAGGCAAAGCAATTGCAAGTAAACTGCACCCTTTACTTTTTGATCGTTGATTGAACCTATAATTACCACCCTTCCATGCTCTGCCAACCTATGTTTCTCTGTCATCTCTGAGGCTGAGGCAGATCCCCCCTTCCTTCCTTCTCTCTTATATTTTCTTTCTCATTTGCCAGGTACTTTCCTCAGTGGGAAGGTCAAGCCTGGAGATAGTGAATGACCAAGGTCATACATGGCTGGGAACACGGAGCCGATAACCTATGTCCTCACTCAATTCACGGACGGCTGCTTAGGGCTTCCCTTTGCGATGCAGACTGTCCTCTCTCACGCGGTACTTGGCCGTTTAGAGAAGGATTCATATGATTCAGTCATGTCCAATTGTGCATGGTTACTCAAATGCCAGTCTCCACTGAATAACAAGATGAAACAATAAAAAAAAATACCCTTGAAATACAGATAATCACTCTGACACTCGGGGAGAACATGCCCGTGTACAGCTTATGAAATGCACTGTAGCTTTATGGACTGTCTATTTCTGTGTCTAATCACTATCTTTGTCTGCGCGCTGCTCAAGCTTCTTGTGCTAAGAAGTAGGGGAGCGGCGCCTCCGGCTCTGCCGCTGAAAGAGACAGTCGTTAAGGACTATTAGCCCGTGAATAGGCATGGTCCGGGTGGAACAATGGTGTGGCTGCAGCCTAGGGAAAAGCCAGTTTTCTCCAAGTGCCCCGCAGGAGGCCAGGAACGGAGGAATTTTCCCAGCAGCTGAACAAAGAAACCAGGTGTTGGTGTGAGGGCTTGCTGACGGAGAGGGGCCTTGGAGGAGAGATACGGGAGGAGGGAGCGGGGGGGAGGAAGCGGCGGGGGGAAGAAGCGGCTGAGGGTGATGCTCTGCGCTGGGCTGCGGGGACCGCCAAGTTCAAAGGAACCCCGATCCGGGCAGGGGAGAGCGGCAGAACACGGCGCAGATATACATACACGGGGTGTCCGGACGAGATGCTGTCCACCCTGCAGGACTCTGCCCCAGGTCCTTCGGCTGGGGGACACTGCGAAACCGCATGGTGCACTTGTGCCACTGACACGGAGCGGGTCGGGCTTTGGGCAGGTCTTGGCACAGTCCCGCCAGACTGAAGTTGCACGTCGGAGCTCCCCCAGCTTCTCCAGGAGTGGGAGCTGTGATGGGAGCACCCGAAAGAAGAGCAAGTGCACGGGGCATGTCACCCTCATGAAGTGAAGGCCGAGGTGCTGGGCGAAAGCTGTGCGACCTAGCACCCCAGTGAGCCAAATTACTTATAGTGTATCATACCACCACCATCAAGAAGTGTTTCTGATCCCAAGGGGCTCGACGCAGTACTACCCATAAAAAGTGCAGTGGAACTTCCTCCCACCTTGTCGATTGCTGAAGTGCCTTCCCTCCCACCTAACAGATTAGGATCATGTGAAAGGTGTTATGTGTAATGGGATTTAACAACGAATGCAGGCAGGGAATTGTTGCCCAAATTGGAATTAGGCTAATTGGGGCAACAACGAACACAAGTACACCCCATGAAAAATTCAGCGAGATTGTTAATGAGGAGTCGTCGTGGTCTTTTTTTTTTTTTTTTTTTTTTTTTTGCCTTATCTTTGTTTCAGGCAGCCCCGCAACAGCAACATCCGGTGGGACTGTTGATTCAGACATGACCCTGCCCCAAAGGTGTGCCTAATGAGTGAGATCTACGAGATAAGGCTGGTGTATGCCATGGCAGCAGAGTTTTAATCATTTCTGTGTGAGCGTTTTAGGTTGGGAGTATACTCATTTAAGTGTTTTAAATGGGCTCCAGATGTTGTTAAATCACTATTAAAAAAAAAAAAAAAAGGAAGAAGATAAAAACCGTCTATAAATTTTAAGAATGACCACAGAAGGGTGGAAGAGAAAGGTCAGATTTTGGGCCTCTTATCAGTTACTAGCAATGTCAAGGTGCCTGTGCGTGGCAAAGGATCATCATTCCTAGCCCATCTGAAAGCCCCAGAACTGCTACACTCTGTATCTGGTGACAAGTTGCTCCTCTATCTCCGTACCTACTCTATTTACTGCTTCTGTCTCTCCTAAAGAATGTTGAATCATAATAATCAGCACTTTTTTGCATTGCATATAAAATAAAAGCCATAACTCAATAACAGAAAACCTTGAGCTAAGGGTGTTGTTTTTTGGGACTGTCTTCATTTTCCTTCAGTGCACGAGCTGTGTGTTAGAAACTATTCCCTCTGGCAACCCATAAAACAGAAACTTCTCCATTTTTTCCACCCCAGGAAACATTCTGTCAGCAATTCACTTGTAGCGTTCATCTATGAATATTGAGATGATTTTCTTTGTCTCATTCCTGAAGTATTAACACAAGGTGCAGTGAGTATCTACGGTATACTACAAACTGCGTGAATAATTACAGTGTGAATAACAGTAAGCCCAATCAGGAAAACACAGAAGACTGGAATGAAATTTTTAATGCACAACAGGGTCTGTGACATTCTGTTATTCTGCTTCTGTTCTACTGCTGTCAGAAAGCCCATTAGTTTTAAGGCCATGACCTTGTATACTTCAGTATTTCTGCATTCTTCAAGCAGGTGGTTCTCCATGTCTCCCTGAGGGTGCTCATGTGAAAGAGATCCAGGCATGCATCAGTTGTTACTGTGGTATTACAGATGCATGGGGACATATTAGAATTATAGAACCAAAGAATGTTTTGGGTTAGAAAGAACCTTAAAGATCATCTAGTTCCAAACCCCCTGCTGTGACTGCTCCACAGCCTTACCACCTTCATAGTAATGAATTTCTTCCTGATATCTAATCTAAACCTACTTTCCTTTATCTTAAAAACTTTTTCCCTGGTAAATAGTTTCCCTAATGCCACTCCTCATCTTTCCTGTAGGTGCCCTTTAAGTACTGGAAAGCCACAGTCAGTTCTCCTCAGAGCATTCTCTTCCACAGGCTGAACAAGCCCAGCTCCCCCAGCCTTTCTTCACAGGAGAGGTGCTCCATTCCTCTGAGCATCTCTGTGGTCTCCTCCAGACCCACTACAACAGCTAAGCAGTTTCCTTGTGCTGAGGGCCCCAGGCCTGGATGCAGTACTGCAGATGGGGCTCTCACAAGGGCAGGGCAGAGGGGGATGATCCCTTCCCTCTCCTTGCTGCCACCACTCCGCTGGTGCAGCCCAGGTTGCTACGGGCATTCAAGCTGCACGCTGCTGGCTTGTGTACAACTTTTCATCAACCAGGACCCAAACTACTTCTCCACGGAGCTGCTCTTAAGCTAAAAATGTTAGTCAGGACTGGGAAGAGGTTTTTACACATGCAACATAAGTCAGAAATACAGTTTGCTGCTGAAGGATATGGGTGACAACTGCAAGAATTTGTCATACAGTTTCACCTGTCAGCTGAGCCAATTTAAGCTAATGTTTCATTTCTGCTTCTGCATGGGAAGAGTGTGTGCACCATTGGTGAACATGTCTCAGTTAACAAGTGATAAGTGTTTAAGCTGCAATAACTTGACTGTGACGTTTTTATCCATAGCAAGAGAATTAAGGCAGGAGAAAATGAGTGGGAGACAGGAAAATACAAGATATAAGTGGATCCTTAAAGGAGATCTGGCAGAGCATCAGCAACTTGGACAGTGTGAGTTTTAAGGAGATGTATGAAGAAGGAATGATATATTGGCTCTGTGGACATCCATGCTGAGTAACTTTAATGTAGAAAGATGGAGATTAGGGGCTGGAAGAAGTTACTTGTGGGAAAATGTAGTAGACAGATGGATAACATTTTTGATGGAGTCAAAGCTGTGGCAATCATTTGAAAAAGAATAGGAGTTGGGATATAAATACTGTTATGCCTGGATGCTTGTTCTCTGTTCAGCTAGTGGGACATTGCCAGGATAGGACTTCAAAGACATAAATTGGAAATCTAAAATCACTACATCACTTTAAAAATTGTTGCCTACATTTTTTTTTAATCGAATACTGTTCTTTTTATTTGGTTTCTAGTTTCTTGAGTCTGTAGGATTACATTCTGTTTGTATTTACTTATTTATTTTTTCTCGAGGACCACAAAACTAGAAAGATTTCTTTTAATGGAAAACAAACAAACAAAAAGTTTTATTCCTTCTTGTGCTGAGGTTTCAAGAAAATATCAAATGTAACGAGATTCTTGATAAAAAGGACAGCTTTGGCAAAACATATAAACATACTCTTTTTTTTTGTGTGTGTGTGTGTGTGTGTGTGTGTATTGAGCCAAATAGCTTTGCTTCATTTCCAGGTTTTATTGACTTTTGTGGAAATGTTGTTGGATAGCTATTTAGTATCAGGGCTGCTGTCCTTCTGATGCATTGATGTGCTGCTTTCAGGAGCCTTCTGTTGAAGTCAGATTGCCAATTGCAGCACAGACGTATTTTAAAGATGTCTGGTCTCATAATCTCTTCTCTTGGCCATCATAACTGATCCAGGAAAAATGCCCACCTCCGCTTTGGAAGTGTTGGGTACCATAAGTTTTGTGTCAATGTACAGATTTTGTCACAGAGTAAGGACTGCATTCTGGGGACTGGGGAGTTTTGAGATTCTGCACCCTGGTGAGGAAACCAGTTTCAGGATCTATAGCTGGGAGCCAAAGCAGCTTGTTTGGGTGATTACAGAATTTTCAGAAACAGAAGAGAAGGGAAAGAAATCAATGAGTAGAAATGATTAAGCACAAGGATATAATACTAGGAAATAGTTGCTTTATCCATCTGCATTCTTAACCATCATTCATCACAATTAGTTGCTGTGCAGTACCTGCTACTATAAATAGTTTTCATTTGACCTTTTCTGCAGCTGTTGAAAACAGAATATGCAGATATACCTTTGAATGCTTCCACATGTTTCATGTGGGAACTGGTGTGCACTCGTGCAGTAGACAAGCAGAATGCAGCAATGGTCACAAATAGGCTCTTGATGCCTGTGGGCTGAGTTAAGGTACTGCCTTCCCCATTGGTGCTTTTTGGGTAAATGCATCAACCCAAGGGTGTGGAACTGCTGTGATGAGCAGAGTGAATGCCTTGGAGAAGCTGTGTGTTCTGGCATACACTAGCTGCTCAATGTTGGCTTGGGCACACACAGACTGCCTTCCTTCCACCAAACTTTGTGTTCTGCAAGTGCATCTGACCCTCCCATGTGTAATTTCAGAACTCTGTCTGGGAGGAGCCTCAGGAGTTTCAGAAGACCTTTGCTTTGGGGCTTCAAGGCTTTTACTCAGCTCACGTGAGTCCTTCCCCCCCCCCGCCCAGATTTAGTCCCTGTAAGACCAACTAACCATGTAACTCAGGCTCATGTTGCAGTGTGACAAAAGGAAGTGAAAAGTAACTCACATCTGTATGCTAGTCATCAGTATGTGGCAGATCTGTGGTCTTTTTTTTCTGTGATCCCTGGACAAAATAGCAAAGAATTTTGCTTAGGATTAATTAAAGGCAATTTCTGCACATGGTCCTGTGTATTTCACCCACATTACATTTCTTGAGAAGAGACTGTGGTTTGGTGCTTTATACTTGGAAAGACTCATAGAAACTGAAAAGAGATTGAACAATACAAGATTATTTATCTAGGATAAAACAGAGAAAGAAAATGAATTTTGTGCTGTGCTGTGACACCATAGTCATATTTCCTTACCATATTTTTCTTTTTGATTTTTCAACAAATGAAACAGAAAATCAACCGAAATATTCCCCTGCCTGCAGACATCATCCAAGTCCATCTCGGTTATGTTTTCTATCTCTTCCTCCCTTTTACTTCCCAGATGCTTCCATTATCTTTCATGGTGCAGATTTTCTCTACAGCTTGTGTCAATAACTGCTCTAATAATACCTTGTGCAAGCATTTGCCCATCACAAGAGTGCCCTGAAGTTATTTTTAAACTCCACCATATGAAAGGACATCTAACTGCCAGCACTTGTGTTGCAGTCCACTGGTACAAAAATACGTGTACAGTCAATTGCTAGTATTAAATTGCAACTTGCAATTTAGCTGGGTCTGCACTTAATACATTCTTTGAAATAGATATGCGTGTGTGTGCACACCATGTGTTTGCCTTGAACATGAATGGCTAGGACCATTATGGTGTACAATGAGCTAAGCAGTAAATAAAGACAGACCTGGCCAGTCTGTGACTTAGAGCAAGTTTGCGATCGAGAGCGAAGAAGCAATCCTCAGCAAGGTGTGTGGTGGGTGGGCACAGTGTGTTTGGCTGCTGAGTTAGGATGGAAACTGAAGGTCGTAGGCCCATCTTCCTTGCTGTATGGGCTTCAGAGAGGTAACTGCACATCTGAATGTCAGAACAGTTTCATTCCATACAGAGTTAGAGAATTGCAGAACTAATATGAATGCTCAATTATCATAGCAACCACATTATTTTAACAAAAGGCCCTCCTGTTTCCTTTATTTTAATTGCCTGTTCAGCATGTTTTGTGTGTGTGTTTTTTTTTGTTTTGTTTTTTTGTTTTGTTTGTTTGTTTGCTTTTGCTGTTGTTGCTGGAGTATTTTCTTAATCTGTCTTGAAAGTGAAAGATAGTTCTGCATTCCTTTTCGGTCTGGGGCCTCTTGACTGTGCCTGTAGTTGTGTGATAGAATGGCTCACATGACACTCGTATTGGACATGTCTAATATGAATGGAGAAGAGACCACTCTATCTATGTGTATATCCATAAAACAGTCAGAAATTTAATATAGCTTTTGCCATTGCTTATTAACAAGTCCAGTTTGCCAGGGTTTTCATGAACTTTGCATTTCTGAGAAAAATCTGTATCTGTCTATGCAATTACGATATGATTCACATGTGAATATCTGGTGTTATTACAAGAGGGTCTGATAGCCTCTGTTGCTGAGCAGGATCCCATTGCATCTGTGCTTTAAACGCATAAAATTATGGTCCCTGAGAAGCTTGAACTGTTGGTATACTTCAGTTTTTCTATACTACTGCTTTAGCTGACTGGGGTCCAGCTACAGGCATGTAGACACCAGAAGACAACCCTTACATTGTCTCCTTCATCTCTGGGAGTCAGTGAGACGCAAGGACAACTTTCTGTGTTCCAGTGGAGGGCCATTGTAGAGGCCTTGTTGAGATTCTTTGCTCAGCAGCCTGTTTGCTTCTCCCACTGGTGAGCAATTGGTTAGGTGAGCTTTCAAACTTGGTTCAGTTTTACATTTACCTTTCAATAGAACAAAACAGAAAAATCTATCCTGCTATACTTCATGGGATACAATAAGGTGAAATGGCTTGGAGTACCCCCAACCCTATTTCTCTGTGTTGAAATTTCCCACTGTCTGATAGCAGTGGTATAAAGTTGACTCCCTGAGCAGCAAAGATCGATTTCTCCTTTGAGTAGCCATACCCTCGAAAGAAGTATCCTTTCCAGTTATGTTTTGAAAGTCATCAGACATGCTGTTATAAATGATCACTGAAGATTACTGGAGATGCTGCAAAATAATAGTGAACCAAGTAGCATCTGTAATTTCCACGGCTGGTTTGCAATCATGGCTCGAAATGAACCCTATCTGAGTTGCAGGGCTAAACTTTTTTTCCCTCCCCTTTACTGCTGTATAGCACAGTTGAAATAGATACTGCCTCATGAATTTTTATACAAAAGGCTGAGCTGCAATCCATGGTACTAACTGCTAGCTTTCTTTGTGAAGATCAAGACTAGCTCAGAGAATATTGGAAGGAAGTCCACATTTGCAGTTCCTGTCAGGTTGTGTTAAAGCTCAAATGACTCTGAGATGTGTATCTCTGATGTCCCTACTTCTTAATTCCTCCAGTATAAATCAGATGCTACTTAAGCACAGTATTTATCACCATTTCTGTTTGTTAGTACAAGGTTTACTGTTTCATGAGTTTTATCACCACCACAGTCCACATTTTCTTGTGAGTCACTGATGTCATAAACAACATAAAAGAACAGGCAAATCAATTCTAATGGAAATTTTCCTGTGATACCCGTGTTCTTCTATGTCTTCAGAAAGTTGAATTGTCTCACCACAATGCCCTGGCTGCTGCTCTGGTACCAAGCACAAGCAGGAGTTAACTGAAGGCATGAGTGTAAGTCCAGTGGCTATTAAGCTATGGAAGCTTAAAGGTTTCTTCAAGATGATGTGGTAAACCTTCTCTCTGACTTTGGAGCTGTTTCTAACAGACCTTTAAGCCAGTAGATTAGGCCACTAATTCTTACGTGTGCTTTTTCTTCCCATGTTGAGATCTGGACTTGCTGCAGAGTTTCTGGAAATAAACCGGTTCGCATTTGACTGTCAAGAAAAGTGAGATGGGAAAGTCTTCCTGATAAATTCCTGCACTGAAAACTCAGGTGTTTCAAAGGCAAAACCAGGGAAGAATGTCAATGGTAGGTGGTTGTCTTTTGATTTTCTGTTTACTCCATAGCAAAGGAGTTCTATGCATTTCTTCCATCTTCTCCTAATAGAAATTTTGATGGTTTCAATCCTTTCTTTCAAGAATTTATGCATTTCCTATAAGATTCAAGGTCCACTGGAAAAAGAAAAAGACTGCAACAAACAGTATTCATAGATTCACAGAAACATATAATGACTTGGGTTGAAAGGGACCTTATAGACCATTTAATTCCAACCTCCCTGGGCACACAGAACCCTGCACTGGTAGATAGGATGGGGAACAGAATTGGCCCTGCCTGATCCATGATGAGATGGTTTGGACCTGCTCCAAAAGCTGGATGGTCACAAGTCCATGGAACTGGATGGATTGCACCTGAGAGTGCTGAGGGACTTGACAAATGTGGTTGCCAAGCCACTCTCCATCGTTCTTCGGCACTCCTGTCTGACTGGGGATGTTCCGGCAGACTGGAGACTGGCAAATGTGACACCTGTCTTCAGAAAGAGCTGGAAAGATGATCCTGGTAGCTACAGAGTTATCTGTGTCAGGAAGGTTATGGAATGGATAATCTCAGGAGCCATCATGGACCAATTAGAGGTCAACCACTTGATCAGGCCCAGTCAGCATGGGTTTATGAATGGTAGATCCTGTCTGACAAACCTGATTTCATTCTATGACAAGGTAACCTGCTTAGTGGATGAGGGTAAGGCTGTCGATGTGGTCTACCTGGATTTCAGTAAGGCCTTTGACACTGTCCCCCACAACATTCTCATGGAGAAGTTGGCTGCCCACAATTTGGATGGGTGTGCGCTCTGCTCTGCTGGGTGAAACGCTGGCTGGATGGCCAGGCCCAAAGAGTTGTGGTCAATGGAGTGAAATCCAGTTGGTGGCCAGTCACAAGCTATGTTCCCCAGGGCTTAGTACTGGGGCTGCTTCTATTTAACATCTTTATTAATGATCTTGATGAGGGGATTGAGTACATCCTTAGTAAGTTTGCAGACAACACCACTTTGGGAAGGAGTGTTGATCCGCCTGAGGGGAGAAAGGCTCTACAGGGGGACCTGGATAGACTAGATTGATAGGCCAAGGCAAACTGCATGAGTTTCAATAGGGCCAAATGTTGGGTTCTGCATTTTGGTCACAACAACCCCAGGCAACCCCACAGGCTTGGGGAGAAGTGGCTAGAAAGCTGCCTGATGGAAAGGGACCTTGGTGTACTGATGGTCAGTCAGCTGAATATGAGCCAGCACTGTGCCCAGGTGGCCAAGAAAGCCAATGGCATCCTAGGTTATATTAGGATGGTGTGGTGAGCAGGACTAGGGATGTCATCCTGCGCCTGTACTCCTCACTGGTGAGGTCCCACCTTGAGTACTGTGTTGAGTTTTGGGCATCTCAGTACAGAAAGGACATTGAGGTGCTGGAGCAGGTCCAAAGAAAGGCAACAAGGCTTGTGAAGGGCTTGGAGAATATGCCCTATGAGGAGAGACTGAAGGAACTGGAGTTGTTCAGTCTGGGGAGAAGGAGGCTGAGGGAAGACACTACTGCCCTCTTCAAATATCTGAAAGGTGCTTACAGTGAGAGTGGGGTTGGTCTCTTCTCACTGGTGACAGGTGACAGGATGAGGGGAAATAGCCTCAAGTTGCACCAGGATAAGTTTAGGTTGGATATTAGGAAACACTTATTTACAGAAAGGGTTGTTAAGCACTGGAATAGACTCCCCAGGGAGGTGGTTGAGTCACCATCCCTGGATGTGTTTAAAAATCATTTGGATGTGGTGCTCAGGGACACGATTTAGCGGAGGGTTGTTAGTCAGGGTAGTATGGTTAGGTTGTGGTTGGACTCAATGATCTTTAAGGTCTTTTCCAATGTGAGTGATTCCATGATTCTATGATTCTATGATTCTATGATTCAAAGCCCCATCCAACCTGGCCTTGAAAACCTCCAGTGAAAGGGTGTCTGCAGCTTCTCTGGGCAGCTTGTGCCACTGCCTCCTCATCCTATGAGTAAAAAAATTGTATTGTCTAATCTAAATCTCTTTTGTTGTATCACTAAATGAATCCAGTCCCATCTTTCCTATAGGTCTTTCTACAGACTGAAAGACCGTCTACTCAGAGCCTTCTCTTTTCCAGGTGGACAGCCACATCTCCTTCATGGGAGAGGTGCTCCAGCCCTCTGATTGTCTTCATGGCCCTCCTCTGCACCTCCTCCAACAGATCCATTTCCTTTTTATGCTTGGGGTCCCAACATAATGGCATACAATTCTCTGTGGTCCATATTATGCTAATTCAGCTCACAGGAAAGTCAAGGGAAACTCATCACCACCTGAACTAACAGCTTCATCTCTTGAAGTGCAACAGAAATTTCATCTTCTTGTGAAACAGGTAGGGCAGCTGGTGTTCAGGTCAAGAAGCATCAGTGGAATTTTCTTCTGATTTTGGTGAAAAAAAGCAGTAAAAAGCCTGGGAATGAGAGTGATCTTCAGAGCTTATCGCTCTTTTACACTTGGTTTCCCTTCTGTCTTCCTTTTTTTCTTCTTATGATTTCATAGGAGTATCTTGTCAAATCCTTGTTTTTATAAGGATTTCTATGTCATTGTTTACTCTATTGTTACTGTTCTGTTAGCCCTGCCAGTTGGTGAGACTGTCTTGACTGCTGCCCTTTATTAGCATACTTAGGAAAAGTACAGTAACATTTTTCTTTGCCCTGCATCAGCAAAACTGCCTGGGAACATGAGATACTCCTGTGTGGGCATACAGTGGGCTGTGCAACCAAGCAGTGTGAGTGGCATGAGTAGTCTGCTATCACAGGGCAGTTTCTGTGCTGGAACTTTAGCTGGGACATTCCTTGAACCCCTATATCCTGGAGAGTTTTGTGGTGACCTGCAGAAAGCCAGAGGCTGCTGAAAGGGCTGCTCCAGGTGGTGGCTGGTTTCTCTAAACTCTCCTTAGGACTGAATTAATAGTGTGGGCCCCAGAAAGCTGCATGCCATGGCTTGGCGTGGTCCTTTTCTCTTTCTGTCAGTCTCTCATGCAGCACGCAAGCTGTAGAGTGTGTCCCTCACATTCTGAGCTGTTTTGTTTTAATGCTCTTCTCTCCATGGTAACTTTTAGATCCTCTCTGTCTATTATCTGTTTGTTGGCAAGACTGTCCCATTGTGATTTGGGGAGAGAACTCAGAGCTGTGGAGCTGTATTCCCTGCTCTTCTTTTGACTGCTGCGTGATCTTAGATCAGTAACTTAGGGCTACACTTACATTTCTATGGATGTTAGGCACTTCAAGGTGTTTCTGAAGCCCTCCAGCTGTTTGAGTCCTGTGAAATTAGGTGCCTAAATGCATTGAAAAATATGACTGGATGCTTTTTTTTTTTTTACTTTTTAATTTTTTTAGGCTTCTACATTCTTCTCAAGAGATTTGATTTTTAGTGACTTGATTTCCTCACTTAGCAGAAGGATTTTATGTGGAAGCACTTACCTCTTTCACGTGATACAGAAAATGTAAGATTTTAAAATAAAAATGCTTTGCTGTTTGTTTAGTAATGATATATTTTTTTTTTGTCACTTAATATTTCCACTTGTAACAAACTTAACCACAGCTCATACAACATTCCAAAGCAGCACTGGTAAACTCATTTCTGCTCACCATCTTCTCCTGATAGTTTCAGTATACATATTGGTTCTAACTTGCAGCATCTCCTACAAAAAATTAAAATAAGGATTTCTGGTTCAATCTGACAAATCACACAAGATGCCAAAGATAAATAATTTGTGCTCTATATTCTCAAAAGTTATTTCCTGCTTTTTTTTTTTCTTTTTTTTTTTTTTTTCTTTTTTTAATGTTGTGTGGAAAGATTTTTGTGTGTGTATGTGAATTCTGAAACATGGTTTCTTTAGATGGGCTTGTAATGAGAGAGTCTTTTATATGAATTTGTGAACTTCGCTGTCAATACTAATCAATAAATCCTGAACCAATTGAGTTTTTTAATAAAACTTAGCGAAGAAGGAGAAAATATCATTGATTTGATTGTTTCCTTCAGCTTTTGAGATGTGAAGAACAACCACAGTGTCAGAATAAAGATTTTTTTTTTCCTCTCCAGGTTAGGTTTGTGTGGTGTGTATTTAGTCATTCTGGCTGATTCATAGCCAGCAGTTTGCATCTTCAAGAGCAAGCACAGGGTGTTCCTTCTGAGATACACTGATCAGTTCTGCAAACACTGCTTAAACGATATCCAGCCATATTATGGCAGCTCCTGCCAGCACCTCTGTAAGTTAGGGGTTGTATCAGCATTTCCATTATAAATATAACATTTACACTGCTACCACCTTCCTTGATTTATATTGTGCTCCTGCACTATAACACAGAATCACATTTGCTTTGTTCACTGCATCTATACAGCACTGTATATAGGGCTGAAGGCTCGAGGGATTTTACTTCAAGTGCTCCCAAATCTCTCTCCCACACTATAAAGCCTCACGTTGCCTTTTCAGCAAATATTGATGCTTTTTATTCAATACATGATTCTGTTTATGTGCTGTGTACCTGGACTAAGGTTACTTACAATTTACCAGTACACATACTGCAGGTGCTTTAAATCCTTCCACATATTATCTACACGGTTAGTGGAAAGGAACAGATATCTTTCTGCACCAAAGACCTCATTTTGCATTCTCCATGTCCCTGGTTTTTGTCACAGAGTCTGGACAAAAACAGTTTGAAATGTTCATACACTTTTAAGTGACAGAACTGGGGAACTGAGCATAGTTCTTTGTGCAAGTTTGTTTAATTCGTGCCTAATAAGCACCCACTGTATTCATGATCTATTTATGAATAATTACAGATGGTTAATAAATCATTAATACATGATATTACAGACCCAAATAATAATATATTATAAATTATATAATCATTTTATCAGCAAGCAGTGTTGGAAATTACCTTTATAAGCACACAGTTGGGCTCAGCAGCTTTCTGTGATAACAGCCTTTCCTGTCATCTTCTACTTAAAGACATTAAAATATATAATTTGTTCATTATAAGCTATTTTAAGGAAGTAGTGAGGCACTAGAATGGGCTGCCCAGGGAGATGGCAGAGTCATCATCCTTGGAGGCGTTAAAAAAACATTTAGATGTAGGACTGAAGGACATGCTTTAATGGGAAATACATGTGATAGCTGGACACTTGGACTAAATGATCTTGTAGGTCCTTTCCAACCTTGTGATTCTATGATTCTATCATTCTATCATTTAGAGATTGTAGTATTGAATATATTCCCCTACAGATTGACTGAAATTTCTGTCCAGGCATTCTTTTCTCTTATGCTTCATATAGCTTCATACCTTCCAAACTTCTTCTGAAGAAGAACATCCATGAATTGCTTGTTTCTTCACATTGAGAGTAGTGAAAACATTATTATTTAATATATATATTTTTTCTAATTGAGATGCAAACCACTTGAGAACAACCGTTTTTAAGCACAAACTTACACGCTAAGAAACAAACAAACATGTCAGGGAGCCATCCCACCTAAAGGACCTTCTTTTCTATCTTGTGGCACAGCTTGAAAGATCTTGGGCTTTAGATTGTAGGTACCGCGCTGTGAATTTCTTGCAGGACATATCCGGGCAGGGATATTGTGCAGTGCTCCCAGGCTCTGATCTGACCAAAATCTAGTACTGGCCCCCTGATGGTATATGGAGTGGGGAAGGTAAGGCTAAGTAGAAGGCTAAGTAGGCCTGGAAAACCTCTCATACCCACTGCAGTAATGAGAGTCTGGGAGGGACCCCACTGTGCAGGTACAGAGGTGCCACCTGTCCTGAGAAATAGAATCATAGAATCACCGACTTGAAAAAGACCTACAAGATCATCCAGTCCAAACATCCAACTATCACCAGTATTTCCCACTGAACCATGTCCCTCAGTGCAACATCTTAATGTTTTTCGATCACCTCCAGGGACAATGACTCCATTACCTCTCTGGCAGCCCGTTCCAGCACCTGACCACTTTATTGGAGAAGCAGAATTTCCTAATCTGAACTAGTCCAACCTGAATCTCCCCTGGTGCAGTTTGAGGCCATTCCCTTCTTGTCCTATCACTAGTTCTAGTCCTGGGAATAGGCCAACTCCCAGCTCACTACAACCTCCTTTCAAGCAGTTGTGGAGAGCTATGAGGTTTCCCCTGAGCCTCCTTTTCCCTAGACTGAACAATCCCAATTCCTCAGTTGCTCCCCATAACTTTGTTGCCCTTCCCTGAATGCGCACCAGTGGTTCAATACCTTTCTTGTAGTGGGGGGGCCGAAAACTGAGCACAATAATCAAAGTGAATAAAATAACAGTTCTGCAGACTTCAGTCTATAAAACCAGTACCACTTAAATAAGCTCTTAGATTAAGAAAAGATTTTTTTTTTTTTTTTAAATTGAAGACTATTACAGCAAAAATCAACTAGCAAGGCCACTACATTTTTTTTCACCTGCTAAAGCAGCAGCAACTTTCTTCCCACCCCACAAATTATATTTACAGTTTCCTTGTGGTTTTTGCCCTGAAGTCAATTTTCACTCCAGCAACTTTTCTTCTGTTCTGTGCCTTGGCTCCTTAGGTCATTAACCTCAAGCAAGGAACTTTGTCAAATGCTTTGAAAAATGAAGTCCACTCTATTTCCCTTGTCTGTCCTGGTGGCAATACAGCACATTCAAAGAATTCCAGCAATTTTCTGAGGCATGACCTGCCTCTCCTGAAACATGCTGGTATCTTTGCAATCTTTCAGCAAGCTGTGCTGTACCAAATGTCCCTCCATTTGATCTTCTTAAATATTTACTCAACTGTTTCCAGTGACTTGCATTCATCTAACTGGTCTCCAGTAACTTGACAAACTTGGCCAGCTTGATGGTTTGCTTGTTTGTTTTTAATAACTTCTGAAAATAAACAGAAAAATATTTTATTCTCACATTTTACAGTCTTTCCTAATGTAAAAAAATTGCTAACCATTCTGAGGCTTTGGGTAAGTATGATTGTGTGGTAGAAACAGACTAATCTCTTAATATTCTACCAGAGAGAAAGATAACTTCTTTCACAGCTCTATCCACTCTATTTTTTGTGTGCGTGTGTGCAGTGAAAATACTGTCTTACTAACAAACACAGTAGAATTGCTGTTACCTGTGGGAATGTGGTGATTATTATGAAACTGTAGTGTAGCTGGCTTTCTTAACAACAAACTCCTTCACAGACTAAAGCTTAGAAGGAGATGGAATGGCTTCCATCAAAGTTAGCTTGGTAAGTGAATCTGTAATGTTAAGCTGCTGGACTCAGTCTGAATGGACGTGTATGGTAGAGTGGGCAAATTCTGGAATTTCTTTAAAAATGACCATAACACCAGGTATTTTGGTTTTGCTGTGATGCTCAGGAGTTATCCCTTTAATGGACGGACAGTTCTTATATACTACTGGGCCAGATCTTCCACTGTTTTCTGCTGGTGTCACACCATGCCTTCAGTATAGACCTTTCTTCTCTCTCATGGCCTCACCAATGCGGATCATTTTAAGCTGAGTGAAGGAAATTTTTAGACAGCTCTGTTCCTCACAACCTTCCCATCTCTTCAAAGCTAGCAAGCACTCCTTTAACTTGAGCATAGGAAAGTTTGAGTGTTTAGATCAGAAAATCCAAGCTTGCTCTTTGCTGTCACTAAGAGGCTTTGAATGGCTGCATTGTGGAGCACGAGTCATAATGTCCTAGCTAGCCATTGATCTTTTCAGGCACATTCTTCTAACTGGGGCATCCTCATGGCATGATGAACAGAATAATAATTTAGAAAGAAAGTGTACTGCATCAATCAAAGGCAGCTCCTTTGGTCTCCAAGCTGGCTGGAGCAGATCTCTTTTGCCCTGCAAAGCTCCCTGAGAGGATCAGGTGAGTAAAGGATGCAGCAGCAAAGTAGCTGGAAGAGCAGAAACCTGAAAACATCTTATGCAGGATAGGAGAACAGTACAGGTTTAGTATTTCTATTGCCTTTTCTTGGATCATGGACAGTGATTGGTGAGGAAGATGAATTTTCCCTTTGTCTTTGGCTTTTCTGTTTTCTTTCTTTCTCCAGTCCCCTACTCCCCCCATGCCTCTTCTCTTCTCCCTACTGTAGCACTTGCTGGCTTGTAAATTGAGCAGTGTTTTTCTTCCAGAGAAAAAAGACTGAGGTTCATCTCCTTTGCATCTGCCCCAGAGGCAAACCTTCTCTTCCTACCCTGCTGCAACGGGTATAATTTCATTCCTCAAAGCACTGCTTTGCTTTTTGGCAATAGCTAAATATGCTTCTGTGAAGCTTACTCTAAATCTCTCCTGAATAAGCAGCACCCATTCTTGTTTGTTTGGCTAAATTGGTTCTCCAAGAATCGCCCCAATAAAGCAGATGGCACAATCGAGCATGTAGAGAGTAGACAGAACATAATTTGAGTAGATCAAAATGTTTATATATATATATATATATATATATATATATATATATTATATATATATATTATATAAAAAAAATATATATATATATATTTTTATATATATATATATTTTTATATATATAATATATATATATAAAATATATATATATATATATATTTTTTATATATATATATTATATAAAAAAAAATATATATATATAAAAATATATATATATATATTTTTATATATATAATATATATATATAATATATATATATATATATATATATATATATATATATATATATATTTTTTTTTTTTTTTTTTTTGTCAGAGAATGGCATTTCAGTCAAACTACTTTTTTTTTTCTTGAAAAAACATCAACATTTACTACTTAATTTCTCAGAAAATGAGAAACAGTTTTTCCTTCATTGGTAAGATGTATTTTCAGTTTCTTGGTTTGCTGAAAGACAAATTGAAAGGGCAATGTTGATCTGAGTGGAAAAAAAAAGTGCCTTCTAGGTTATTTCTAGGGAAACAAACTTTTATTTTGTAGCTTTGGATATACTGCAGCTTTAGAGAGAATTTGAGATGTTATTTGCTTTGTCAGCTTTTAACAGCATGGAAGTTCTCCATACATTGTCAGGTTATGTTTAGATTGCCAGTTTTAATATTGCGTTTTTATTTGTTAAAAAATCTAGTAGTGCTAATTCACTTTAGATAATAAGTATATAGCCACAGTAGCATTGCTGATAGGTTTGCTGATGCACAGCTCTGCCAGCAACTGTGGAAGAGAAGATGTCTCCAAGACAAATGCTGCCCCTGAATGACTAAGCTGCTCAAAGGGGAAGAATTTAAGTAGTGGGGATTTTTTGGGGTTTTTTGGGGGGGGAAGGAGAGGGATTAGAGCATGTTTGCAAGTATGTACATTAGGTTTGTAGTGGAAGGTGTTGCTATTTTATTCAGAATTGGGATACATTTTCAGTCCTACACCTGTGTTTCAATTACAAATGCTTAATCAACTCACATACCTAAATCTTTTCATCCCACTGCTAAACACATATCCATAATAGACCTGCATTTTTAGTTACTGAAGTCACCTTACAATGTCGCTATCAACCCAGTTGTACTGGCCAATGTTGGCCACATTGCTGGATGCTAAATTGGATGAAAGTCTGTCCCTTTTTCCTGGTACTTACATGACGTCTATTTACTTTGAGCTGATTGCTGATAATCCCTAAACTTCCTGCAATGAATGCCCATTCTCTCTGTCACAGCCAATTAATAACTTTCTTCTGCATGGCTGTATTTCTTGAAGCATTCTATACTGTTTGTTTCTCCTGGGACTCTGATACTCCACTGATCAAAACCTCCTAATTTTCTTCCTCTGTTAGGTTATGATTACAATATTACAACTGGGCTCAGTGGGTTTTGCAGCAGAAAAGATTCAGAGGTGATATTGCTGCTTTGTCAAAAGTTAAGGATGAATACCTTGCAGTGAAAGAAGGCTCAGTAAGAGGACTGCTTGCATATGAAATGCTTTGCTGTTTGTTGTCTGCTTCAGTCTTCCCTTTCCCATTTCTAGTTTCTGTATACCATTTCTAAAGAACCTCCTTTCCATAATTTCTACAAGATTTCATTTTATTTGTTAGAGGCAAGCAGAAACTAAGATACTTCCCATCTTATAGGTTCATTCCTGTTTCTGATGCATGGAGCCTGCATTTACTCTTCTATAAGAATTCAGCAATTCATTTGTTCTTTACAATGCCTTACATTTGTCTCTGATGCCGTTCTTCATCTCTCTCTACGTAACTTGTCATTTTTGTCTTCTGACTTTGAAAAGTTTCTTGGAAATACAAGTAGAAATAGTTAAGAAAAGATGCAAAATAAATGGAAGGTTTCAGTTTGCTAGCCCTCTACCTGCCCAGTGTGTGCAGACCTGATGCACTTTGTTCTCCACAGTGTATTAGGGTGTCCATTATCAGCAATGGAAGCTTGTTAACACGGTAACACAGAGACTATCCATTATTCCTCTCCCTCCTTTATAAAGAGGCCATTAAAATAGAGCCAACCTTCTTTCCCTACAGCTTGAAATTTGAACAAATTTAATTTCTATTTATTAGGGAAACTCGTGCTGCTGGGGGTAAAAAAGCCAGATTGACAGTTCTGGAGTATAAAATTCTTTATTCATCAGCAGAGCAGGTAGAGGAAGTGGCTGTTTCTCTCGCTTTGCCAATTTTTGCTCATCTCTGACCTGGAGGTAACACCTCAAGCTTGGAGTTCATTCTCCATGTCTTTCTAATCATTGGGCTCTCTGCTGAGGTAGGTGCCAATTAGCAGAGGCTATTTTTGTGATGTGGACATCTGACCACTAAGAAGATGGAAACCATGAAATTTGCTTTGTGCAGCGATGGTTTGTCATCATCACTGTGTTGAGCAGATTCATACTGCTAACTGAATAAGTTTGGCTGGATTAGTGTTTTCTGGTTAATGCATTTCTGTCTCAGTTCAGTTAGTTCATCACCACCAGGAGAGCAAGTTTTCATGAGGAAAAGGAAGTATGGAGTCCAATGGCAGCAAGTCAACCACCACAGATCTGAGCAGTGCCTCTGGCCATGTTCTGCCTGAGGGTCTCTGATATTCCTGCCTGCCCAGGTAATGACACATTTCTAACTTCTTACTTTCCTCAGTGCAGGGATTAGGATCTTGAGAAAGAAAGATACAAGATCTCCACAAGCTGGGGAAAACCTCTGGAAACCTCTTCTGAGGTTTATGAGAGAGCTTGTCTTAGAAAAACATCCTGGTGTGTTGTGGTAGGTATGCTTATTTGCTATCACTAGTAGAAAACAGAAACCCAACTGGAAGAGGAGACTCTCGGAGGTCTTAGGTTCATAGAATAGAATCACAGAATCACTTGAGCTGGAAAGGACCACTAAGATCACCAAGTCCAACCATCAGCTCATCCCCACCATGCCCACTAACCACATCTCTCAGTGCCACATCCACATGATTCTTGAACAGCTCCCCACCTCAATACATCAGCACTCTTTCTGAGAAATTTTTCCTAATATCCAACTGAACAGATGTTGGACTGCTGTCCTAGCAGCCATGAATAATAATCAGTACCTCGGACACATACATAGTGTTTTTAAGTCTAGGCTGAAGTCATTGCATGCAGAAAAGTCTACAGTACTTACAGCTGGGTCCTGCATCACTTGCTTGCACAGCAAAGGAGCCAAGCAATCCTAACAGGCTTTGAAATATGTTTCTAAACTAGCAGAGGAGAGGGTGGAAGATGCTCACTGAGTATGGCAGGACAGTGGAAGCCCCATCTCGTTTGAAAACTTGAAAGCATCCTGGGCTATAAATCTCATTCATTTAAGTTTCTTTTCAGAGGTGAGGTGAAGTGTGGAGGATAGCAGTACCGATGAGGATTAAACTAGCAAACAGAATGAGTTTGTGGAATACCTGGTGCTGTGCAAAAGTGGTCTGCCTCTGATACATGTACCAGGAGAGACGAGGAGACTGTGTGAGCTATGGCTCAGTTCACATTAAGTTGTGTGACTGTCTTCACTCAAGATGAAGAGAAAGCAGACCACCATCCAAAATATGAAGCCTCTTGTTATGCAGCTTTTTTTTTTTTTTTTAAGGGAAAAGGAGCTCTTGAATTTGGAAATTTCCCAGCCTCTTATCTATTCATATCAGTCACATCCCGTTGCATGACAATGCTGATGTAAAGTGGACTGATGGAACTGGGTGGGATGTGTCACAATGTGGAGCACAATGTGTCAGTCTGACAAGTATAAGAGACATTATTTCTTATAATCTGACTTATTTATTTATTTTTTTAAGCTGCATTTCAGAAAAACAAAATTGTCAGGCCATCCTAGCAGTAAGGTAGAGAATTAAAATGGAACCTGTTGTTTGCTTGCACAGGAACTGAAGAAGAACTTGTAGTATTCTCCTGCATCAAGAAAGGAAGAGACGGCCTCAGTCACTGGGGAGAGAAACAGATGTAATGGGGTGAACAGGTCTGGGAATGTTGTGCATGTAGGTGCACACAGCTACAAAGAAAACTTGCATCAAGTAAATACTGCAGTCTCTTCTGCAAATTACATGCAGGTTGCAGAGGTACTCATGCTGACTGTTTCATGTTTCAGTGCTCAATTTGCAGCGTGAGACACTAGAGCTAAGGATGTATCTAGAAACCTGGAGCTGGTGCTCCCAGTGGTGGAACTGTTTCTCTCTGTGGCTGTAATATCTCTGTGCAGATGTGCCATTCCATGCTCAGCATGAGTTTGGTAGGTAGATCAGTTAGCACTCTTCTACCTTCCCCAGCCCTCACACAGACCTGAACACAGATGCCTCCCACTTTGCTATTGTCGCTGGTGTAAGAAATACTTGTCTGATGATAAAATACAAATCTGAATTAGAAGAGAGACTTCCTTGCAAGTTGCCAACTAAATACATTCCAGTCTTTGAATAGTCTTCTGAATAAAGCTAGAGCCAACCAGGAAATCTGGTAGAACTCCAAGATTTATATATATTACATAGCAAGAGCCTGACAGAGTCACCTTTATGTGTGTTTCAAGGCACCAGGAAGGGAAGGTTCTCAGAATATTAAAGGCAAATCCTGTAGAGATCAGTCTTACTATCTTCCATGCTTTGCTCAAGCTTGATCTGCAGCTTCTCCAACTGCAGTCTTGTGGTACATTTTGCTTCAGGGGACTGTGCAGATTTCATCCAAAACAAGGGCTTTTGGAACTGCTTGGTTGGTTTTTTTTTTGAGCTGAATCCTGTTTTCCGCTAATGTTCTGTTTTTCTCACCATGGCAAGATTTTTCTTTTTGGCAGCCACTGAAATCACTTGGTTGTGAACTACCCAGATTTTATCAGACAATTAGCAAATCAGCTCAGTGTTTTTGTGTGTGTGTCCATGTGTGTGTCTATTTGTGTGTGCGTGTGTGGTAATTGATGTTCATGATATATGGCTGGCTGGCTAAATATCTCACTACCCACACAAAATGATTGCTGATAAGAGGGCCTTTTCCAGCTCAGCATTAGCATGCTTCATCTGAAATTGGCTTTGCTGACAAGTCTTTGCTTTTCATTGTATGCTCCTGATGGAAAATGTATCATTGTTCCTAATTTCAAGCATAATAGTTCTGTAATAATCTCCTGAGGAGATATTAAATTATATTTATTTTCACTGTCTTGGGTGATCATGCAAGTTACTAGCATGACAGCAGTAGCAAGACCTGGATACAGAACAAAGAAATGGCTTGCCAAAGTAGCAAATACGATCTCCAAGTGTGGTGGTGATATATGAGGTACAGATAGGTGAAATGTCTTTTTTCAGGAGTGATGGGCTCCCAGCGTCCGCAGACAGGTGAGTTTGAATATTACCCTCAATCTCACATCAGCTGAATTAATGCTTTTGCCACCCAGCAGCCCCAGGATGCTAGTAACTGTCAGTCATCGGTGATCTGCACTGCATTTATGGTACCAAGTAGGATGCTGGTTTGGACAGAAAATGCTACTCATAGACACACCGGTAAGTAGCCACGTACTGTTCCAATGATCGTCCTCCTTTTGTACACATATGTGTATTTGGATGCTTGAAACAAGTGAATGTCTATTAAACACACACCGTGCAAAATGAGATCTGAGCCTTAACAAAGGCATTGTAGCAAAGTAATTTCTTCACCTGCCTTGATGAAGAATGCGACGTGGATGTGGAATCCCTGCAAAGAAGTGCATTATGAGATTTCTTTCTTGCTGGTTCAGCCCTATTAATCTGTTCAGCATGAGCTCGAGTATTTTAATAACAGGCATGGAATATTATGCCTACTCTAAAATGGCTTGTTTTTAAGCACTTACTTGGGCTGTGTTTGTGTTAACCTAGTTGAGGAAAAAACAGGCTTTAAGCTTATCCTCCTTTTCTTTCCATAATCGCAGCTACGGGGCAAAACATACGAAGTGTCTAATAAGAGAAATAGCATTATCATATGCTAATTTACAGTAACGTTAAGAATTGCACAAGGAACCAAGCCTCTGTGTTGAAATCCATGCTTATGAACAGTGCTGTGGTTTGGCTGGTTGTCCTTTGGGGAACAGAGTGTGTTTCACTAAGGCCACAGATATGTGTTGATATAAGGCTTCTTATTCAGGAGCGGATTTTATTCTGATTTTACCTGTATTTGTTTCCTGCTGAATATTGCTGCTGGAAAAGATACTCAACTTGCAGCTGAAAACTATCAGCTCTTTGCTTAAGAGCAACCTCTCCATCCCTGACAGAAAGAGAGGCTGACAGTTTCCAAAAGAGTGTCTATTTCTCTCCCTCTGGAAAGCAGAGAGCTGCACTGGAGAAGTCCAAGGGTAAGAGAAATTGCAAATGGAGAAGGGAAAGGACATCTGAGAGCCTTCACTAAGTAATCAGAGGACTGAATGATTTCAGACAAAGACGGGAGTTATATAATACATTCCTACTTTGTGAGTAATCAGATGCAAAGACTGACATGTTGCAAGTGCTCCCAAAACTGATCCCAGCTTACTGCAACCATTCCTGCATGCAAAAACAACATTTAATGGAATTAAAAAAAAAAAAAAAAGTAAAAGTAAAAAAAAAAAAAAAGTAAAAAAAAAAAAAAAAGTGTGATTGTACTCCTAGGACAACATCCTGAATTTTTCCCTGTTGGACTCTTGCCATTACCATGGCAAAATGCCTGGAAACTGCCTTTCTTTTCCACAAAAAATGTTTTGAAGGAAGAACAAAAGAAGTTTGAGCTTTTGGCAGATCATTGGAGATCTCTGTGTTCAGATCCTCAGCTGGTGTAAATCAAGATAACTGTGGTATTGCTACAGTAGTTAAAAAATGACTGACTCTCCTATCTATTATGGCTGGCAGCTGTGAAGAATATTATTTTAGAGCTTAGATGGAGATGCTTGAGGAACTGCTTCTACTGCATAGAACATGCTTTCTTGTTAAGGAAATATTGCTTATTCCTAATTGTCTAAACTTCCTTGTAGATAACTTCATGGTACCTTCTGTAAGGCTTTTGTTGTGTGTGACACTGATTTATTTCCTTCGTTTGTTAGTTGAATAACAAACTAACCTGCTATGAAAATTCAAATAAGATCAATGGAGATCAGGATATATGTTTTAAATGTAAAAGGTCCTTCCTTTGTTTAATTCATGTTTCTGTATGATATCACAACATAAATAGGAAAAGGCCCACCATTAGACTTAGGTAGTCAGTAAATAGTAATCTGTAAAGGTGAAAGGCTTAACATTTTTGTGGCCAGTGGTGATGAACACCAAGCACCTTGAGACCTCCATACATCTAAAGACTGGACTATTGTTTGAATGCAAGGATTTGCAAATCCAGTTTTGCATTGGATAGTGATGAAATACATAAACCGTCCTTTGCAAAGGAATTCAGATGCAGCTATATATCTAGTGCACAGCAATGAGATGTTTTCTCACTCTTTTACACACAGTCCTGGGGAAATTAAACTAATCTGGGCTATGTCAGTATATGCGTGTGCCACGATACCACTTAGATAAGCCAAGAAAATTTCGTTCTTGGTTCATACCCCTCACTGTTTCATGGCCAAATCTGTATTTGAACTGTTGTTGAGGTTTGAAAATGAGGTCATTGATGCAAGGAAACACAGTGTGTATCTCCACATGCCTGTGTCATGGGTGGTAATTGGGTGAACCAGCATCAGTGTTCTATATCCAGGTGATGGCAAGGGAGAAATGAGAGTGGAGAAAGACTCAGAAATCCCACATTCCTTTATGTCCCAAATTCTCCAAGTTCTCACTATCCTTTGAAACAAAAGCTGTTCTCCTAAGGTTTTACACAGCATGGAGTAAAACAATGAAATTTATCTTTAAAGACATTCTGGAAGCCAGATTTTAAATTATATTGAAATATGTAACTCCTGATCTGAAGCCCAAATATTGCATCATGTTTATATGTGCATTCATTTGTTTGTCTTCTGTTGGTAAAGGATATTATTTCAGGATCACCTAGCATTTGATTTGATTAGCTGTGTTATCATCCAGAGCATTCCACTGCTGTCTTGCCCATAGACCAAAGAAATAAATGTTTATCAGAATAAGGAACTAAGGTAGCAAGTAAAATACAATTAAGCTGGAAGAACCAAACCGAGATAAGGAGTAACAGCCCTCTGAACTTCCATGTTTACCCAGGGAAGTCCCATATGTGACATTCTGACAAAAGAGACAAGGTGGTTTCTTCAGAGAAACTGACAGCTAAATCAGGACTGCTATCTTCTCCCTTATTTTTGCCTAGTGCTGTGGCCATGCCTTGGTGTTCAATCCTTATCCAAACTTCATCTGTGTGATGTTGTGCAGAAGTTGTCCACACAAGATTCTGCCTGGCTTCTAGTCAGACATTCTGTCTTACTGAATCCATCCATGACCTTTTGCACGAAGCCAGTCTTTAGAGTTCTACTTATCTACGTCTTGCTCATTTTCTTTCCAAGTTTTCTATGACTTTCTTCCTTGGTGTTCTCAGTTAGGTTGAAGTAGAAAGCAGCTTCAAAATAATTTATGTTTGTAATATTTATATTGTAAACTTACTTGAAACCCTCTTTTTCTTCAGCCCTTGACTGGCATGTAATGACAGCGCTGAGCCTTTCCAGTTAGATAGCCTGCATAGCTTGGTCGATGTAGCTACAGATGGTGCATGACATCATTTCATCTTCTTCCATGTATTCAGGTATCCTACATGTGCAAGCTAATTGTGATCTGGCTGTTATACTCAGTTCATGACAGCTTGGTGTGCCCTATATCCATGCATAATATATCTGATCATGCTGCGTCTGAGATATTTCTTTAGTCCTTCCCTGCAACCTTCTGTGATTGTTCAGAGGAGTCCCTGTATATATTCAGCATGCTCATAGGACAGACAATGTTTGGGAATTGTTCTCACTGATACAACAGTGTCTGGTGTAAGTTTACTCTTGAGGACTGCTACAGAAAAAAAAATAGTAGCTTGAGAATAGATTCAGGCCTTGCTAGCCTAGTGCCTGCGTTAGCAGTTTCCAGCTCAGTCTGCTGGCTGCTGAAGTCAAGAACAATTTCTTCAGTATCTTTTTTATACCAGGGTTTTGGGCTGTAGCTTCGTTCTGGGGATTCCCTGTGGCTTGTACATTTCATCTTTTACAAGTGGTCCCTTGATCTTCCAAGGAGAGAGATGGGATGAGCCGTGAGAGCTGTGGGCATGAGTTGTGGAGTGGAACAGGTGTGCTAGAGAGTTTGCTAGTGCTTCTTGCAAGTAAATGCAAACACTAAGAGTAAAGCCTCCTCAATTGAAATATAATGCAGCTTCCTTTTCTTTGCCTACCTATTAAGAGTGCTTTTTATACATACATGATAAATGCTAGAAAAATATTGGAGATTATTCAACTCAAGCTTACACTAATGGCTGCAGAGGATAATAATAGGTAACTGTTTCCATGAGGAGTTCTTGAAAAGGTAATAGGAGATCTAACGTTTCAAAGAGATGAAGTTATGATTGTGTCTGCCCTTACGATCTTCTATTTTTGATTTTCTATACACAGAGCCTACTTGAAACATCTAAATATATTTTACTATTTTCTCTCTGAATAATTTCAGAAGATGAATTACACTGATGTGAGAGAGCTATATTGGAGCTTCAGGGTGCTGGCATATTTTTCAGATACTCTTAATGTGCCATGATTGGTTCTGTCACTCAGTTATGTCTTTCTGGCAAAAACATTGGTGAAAGGTGCTAGGTGCACTACCTTTGCTTCCAGTAGACTAATCGTTTTAGGATAGATACTACTTGACCGATTTACTGACTGTGAGTAGGCACTAGCACATGTGCCTTAAATGAGCATATATTAGCATGGCCCCATTTCTCTACATTTCTGTGATGTTTTGTTTGGAGCTATTGTATGGTGTACTGCCATGTGCTGACACTCTTCCTCTCTGAAAGCATCTCCTCACCCAGATATAATAGTGGTGGCATGATTGTTTTCCCAACTCTGCCTCTCTCACTCATTTTTATTAAAAGTCTTTTTTGCTGCTTTTTTTCAGTCTCACACAGAGATGCCCTGATATCAGCTGGTGCCTCTGAGTGCTGCCGCAACATTAACACATTTTGAAACCAACTCTCAAAAACATTTACATGAGAGATGGAAGATGAACAGAGGATTGTTCTGACAAAAAAAAAAAAAGAAAAAAAAAAAGAAAAGAAATCCGAAAACAAACTATATCTATATATATCTGCTAGCTGATGCAACATCTAGTTTGAAAGCTGATTGTGAGGACAAAGAAGGACCATAATATAAACTCAAAAGGCTGTGGATACCCTAGAGATGATAACGACTTTTGAAATGAATTAATTTGCATGGTGAGCATTTGAACTAGTAAACAACCAGCAGTTCAACTTAATGTGCATTGGAATCTGTGCATAGCACAATTAGGGCATGGTACTGTGCGGTTAGAAAGTGGGTTGTGTCAGCTTTTTCTCTTCACTGGCCAAAAGGAAATCTATGGCCCTGTGTAGCTGTGTCAAACAAACCCTCTCAGTGCTCCACAAGAGGATCACAGAAACCAGAATGCTTCTTTCCCTTGATAAATCTGTGACAGGGAAGTGTGTTTTCCTTCCAACTCCGAATTCATGCAGCTTTGCTGTGACTGAACTCTAAAGAATATAAGCAATTCTGTTCTCCCAATATCTTTTCTATGACTCTTAGATAGTGAGAAACACTGCCATCATTTACCTATGCAACCGCTCTCTATCTTATTGTTACCCCATAAAATATACCCAAAGAAAGAATGAACAGTTGTCACTTCGTTGCTTGCACTGTCACTTTGCAAACTCTAAATAACAGTGAGATTATAGCATGTTATAAAAGTACCTTGAGATAAACCTGTCTGAGTGCACGGCTGATATTTGCTTTTGGATTAGATTCTAGTTTGATCTCTCTTTCCTTCTCTTCTTTTTTTTTTTTCTTTTTTTTCTTTTTTTCCCCTCTCCTCTCCTCTCCTCTCCTCTCCTCTCCTCTCCTCTCCTCTCCTCTCCTCTCCTCTCCTCTCCTCTCCTCTCCTCTCCTCTCCTCTCCTCTCCTCTCCTCTCCTCTCCTCTCCTCTCCTCTCCTCTCCTCTCCTCTCCTCTCCTCTCCTCTCCTCTCCTCTCCTCTCCTCTCCTCTCCTCTCCTCTCCTCTCCTCTCCTCTCCTCTCCTCTCCTCTCCTCTCCTCTCCTCTCCTCTCCTCTCCCTTTACCTTTCCATATACCCCATTTAATTCTATTAGATATATGAAGAATGGCACTGAGAGTGAACCAGCAAAGCACATCACTAAGCCAGGAAAGGAAGACTGGACTAAGTTCATTTTTAGCTGATTTGTCCATACTTGTAGCTGTGTTACTCAGCTTTTCAGTTCAGTTCTCCCATGCAAGTACTAATTTGACTGGTTGGCTTTTGAGACCTTACAGTATCCTAGCACAAGTCTGAACAAAGTATATGTGGTGTTAGAGAGCTTAATTCATACTCATACTGCAAAAGCAGTGTAATGTTCCTTGTCTTTACATTTTAAAGGCTCAACTTGCTTAAAACTTGTATTCCAGAACTTGACCTCCACCTTCAGAAATGTCATGCTGTGATTATTAAAACAGGAAATAAAAGAGGTGCTTGGGATATGATTTGGACAAAATAATATGCTGATTCAAAGTTATACCCTGGAAGGTAAACAAAAATAAAATATTCCACCAATGTTCTTTCTTTTCTACCTTGTTTCACTTTGAGAGCTGTCCCAGGAGCAGGTGTTGGTTTTTTTTTTGTTGGTTTTTTTGTTTTTTTTTTTTTTTATTGGTTATACATGATTTTACATCTATTGATTACTCCCTTTTTTTTTTTTCCATCTGTTTTTATTTCTTCACTTGTTTTTTGAGGTAGAATCTAAAAGAGCAAAAGGCTGTTTTCTTCCAGAGCTGTCTTTGTATAGATGGACTCAAAACTCTTCTGGTCCCAGAGAAAACTTACTGATTGCTCTCCTCAGGCAAGTTAGTCTCCAGACCATGGCAAGGAAGGGTGATCGTGGGGATTGCTTCTCATCAAGAAAGGCAAGAGGAAAAGGAAATTCTTGAAATTCTTCCTAGAAGCATGGGCAAGCTCTCTGGTGTCTCTGATCTCTGACTACATCACAAGGTTGTGGGGAAACCCTGGCCTCAGACCAATGATGGAATATCTTATTCTCCAACTCTTATTCTTAGGTACCATTGATACGGTCCTGTGCGTATGCTAAATGTCGTGGGGTCTAACAGCTGTGATACTTTTGTAAAAAGATGAAAAGTAAAAATAATCATATTTTTTGTGAGCTTGGGCTATTAGTGCTGCAAATTAGTGCTGGAAAATGGAATGGGCTTTCACCATGTGAGATATCCAAAGCTTGTAATTGACTTCACACGATGATGGTGAGAACCAGTATCAATAGGCAGGAAAAGCAGGGATGCCTTGTCAATTTAGATATGCTTTGCCCTGGTATGGCAGTCAGTGATTATATCAGCTATCTTGATTTGTTTTGCTAACCTGTCCACCAGAGGCTAATGTGCAAAAACCCCAAGCCATTTCATCATGTTGTTTGACAAGCAGCCATGCAGGAGTTGTGGCTTTCATTACTTATTAACCTGGGATGGCTGTGGATTGACCACATAAAGGCATAAAGCTTTGTATCATGCTGTCAATCCCTTGAGCTGCCAAGCACATCTAAATATATTTTACTGTTCAGAACAAAGCATTTCGCTGAAGCCCATTGCTAATCCTCTTCCACCATCTCCATCACATCATTAGCTGAAAAGTCAGGCTCTCATCAAATTGAGAGAAAAACAAATAAGAAACATAAGAGCACAGAATGTGGGTGAACCTGAAGGATTGCTCAATAATTATTGTCTTGGCTGAAGAATAGGAACAGTTCTTTGGAAATGAAACCGCATCTCACTTGACTATTTGACTACCTTGTCCTAGGGGCCTTGGTTGAAGTTCTGACATCATTGTCAGCAGTTTTCTTATTTCAGGCTCACTGAGCTTCCTGCTGTGGAAGAAAAATGGGCTAAAAAAAGAAAACTACTAGAGCTTAAAAGCACTCTGTTAGCAGAGCCAGCAGTGGAGACCTTGGCTGATGAGTCATTTCACACACATAAGTGCAACACTAATCAATGAGAAATACTATAAGGGGTATTCACAGGCAGGAAAAAGCAAAACCAAAACCATCAAGATGCCAAGGGTAGGGAAAATCGGGAGGGCTGCATACATGTATGTGTTTGTGCGAGTGTGTGAGAGACAGACAGACAGACAGAAGGCGAGAGAGAGAGACCAGAAGGCAAGTGAAAGTTGGAGCTGGAGGTAATTCATTGAAGCATCTTGTTTTCTGGAGCAACTCTGGGTCTCACTGCCTTGTTAGTGATAATGATTATCTAAGGATTTGTATAATGAGGAATTGTATGACATTTTCATCATGTATTTATGACTTGCTGTAGAGATTAACTTCTCATAGACATTTGGAAATCCAGTTGCTAAGAAGACTGACTTTGTTATCTCTAGCATGAATTCTATCATTATGTACCTGTTAAGTATGTATTGGCAATTTATTGACATTGCTATTCAAATTAAATTCTTGAGTAATTAGTCACCAGTGGATTTACTTTCCCAAGTTGCAGCAATATGTCTCAAAACCTTTTCAAGCTTCTTCCAAGCTTCTCTCATTGGCATTTTTCCAAGACATTTCTTAAGAACAAGCACTGAAGCTGATATTTAGAACATATGGTGATGATGTGTTTGTATGTTCATTAAATCAAGATACCAATGAAAGAAAAGTGTAAGGCTTTCTATCCTTTTAAATGAAATTGTCAACCTAGATATCTATTGCTTTTGCTGAAATCCAGCCTGAAATGACTTGTAAGCAGTGCTCTGTTATGATGACAAATTAATTCACATCAGACTTTGATCACTGCTTGAAAAGTTTTCAGACATCAATTTCCAGCAGTTGCATTTAGAAAATGAGAATTCAGTTTGGAGGCTCAGAATGAAAACAACAAAAGCCAAAGTGTCTTCATGTAGCTGGTATGCAAACCTCCAGAAAAATGCAGGGAATTCAGTGGAAGTTTCTTCCATATGTACGACATAGAATTTCAGCAGCACTAGCTGATATGTACAATTAATGTTCTACATATGGCTCACTTTACACAAAGCCCGTCGTATTATTATTACTCATATATACAAATGCATGCACTCACACAGAATACATCTGTCTGTCTGTCTGTCTTTTCCTATTGGTCCGTCTTCTTGCCATGTAGCATGTCAAAAGGAAATGAAAAAGGGAGGGGGAAGGTATCTGGCTTAAAATAAAATAGAATTATATTATCCAGCCTAATAGTGAAGGTGCATTTTGGAAATACAGTTCTGTATATCTAATGTTTACCACTTGACTTCTCATGCCTCAGGCTCAAAATGCATAATAATGCAAATTAAAACACAGAAAATGGAAATGCTAGAATCTCAAAGATAACCATACCTAATGCAAAGTATGACAGAACATCTGCTCTTTAATTAATCTTACGTAAAGACTGAAGCTGTGCACTAAGATGCAGAGTGTTTATGACAACTGTTTTTTGTAGTTAACATGTTCCTGGCCTCCCTCATGTAATTGTTTCTGCTTTGTAACACACATAAAGCCCTGATAAACAACAGCCACCTAGAAATAACAATATTGGGAATGAAATAGTTCAGAAACACAAAGTCAAAATGCTTTCAGGGAAGCGTAGGTTAGCATTTATGTGTGTGGAAGTGGTTTTTGATGATGTTGAGAAGAATCTAACATCTGGTTTTGAGAGTACACTGAAGACAGCTGAAATTGTTAAAGTTAAAAATAAAAAAATGCAAGAGAGCCATTTTGCTTTTATAGGTTGCCACTTTTTGGGTGGTCAATTTGAGATGTGTTCTATGAGTCAGATTATCAGAAAATAGTCAGTCCTCTTTTCCACTGCCTTTCTGAAAAGGAGGGCAACTTGACCATATTTTCATCAAGCTACCCTAAAACATTCGTGATTTCTGAAGCTCTTTGCCATCTTTTCAGTTTTCTCTTCATCAGCACTGTGTGCAGGTGTTTGTGTGGATGCAGTCTGTACAAAGAGCAAATATCTGGAATCTGTGCATTTCAGCTTGACAGAATGATTTGCTTTTTCAAGTTTGATGTATTTTATATTCTTGAAAAAGTAGTACTTCAGTTATCATTGTGGATATGGATGCACAGTAGTAGACACTCTGAGAGGAGATTATTCTGGAGACGACTTGACAAATTAATTTGCTTTAATCAAGATAACTGTATAAACTGTAACTGTTAGAACCCAGATTTGTCCTTTGCCTAGGATAAGCAAGTAAGAAATTGCTCTTGGCCTAATTGCAAATTAAGAGACCAGTCATAGAGAGACATGAGAAGAGTTAGCAGTAATTCTTCATTCTCACTGACTACAGTGTGAAAGCATCATTACCATCAGGAGCTTTAAGAACTCATGAAAGTCATCAGGTTGACTGTTACTGTGGCTCAGTCCTTTGGGGAGAATAAAAAAACTTCCTTCATCTTTATTCCTTTCTAGGGTGGTGCAGCCTTGGACACAATCTGACACTCAAGTGGCAGATACTTCCTATATACCCATCTGGTGCAAAGATGTTCTTGTCTAGATTTGTGATTCGAAATCTCACTCTGTATAAATTGAATAAAAATCTACAGGAGAATTTTAACTTTAGGTTACTGGGAGATGTCTAGTTGCAACACATAGCCAGTCATACAACCTGTGAAGGATAAAAGATGAAAGGAGGTAAAAGAGCTACAGAAATATCAGAGAGATAAGCAGGAAAATTAAAATTGCATTTTCTATGTTATGCTAGTTTCTACCAGCTATTTTGTTACTGGGTTGTGTTTTCTTAAGATAATGTTTGGGACTTTCCGTATGTATCCTACATAAAGACAGCTACGTAAGGCATCTTGAAAACTTTTTCAGTTGGGATAAATGGCTGGAGTCCTGAATAAAAATGATAGGATACACTTTAAGCTGAATGAAAATAGGTTATCTGCAGAAAATATGAAGCTGGCATGTGGGTTGTGCCTGTAAAGAAATGTTTTTATTTGCCTAAATATGTATAAGGGAGGAAGGCAGATAAACTGAAAAATGCCATCATAGTAGCGGTCACTCTGGCAAAAGGTTTGCAAACCACATGAAATAGCTGCCTCTCCAAAACGATGGCTTTACTTGAAACTGCATTCAGTTTCTGTGTGCATACATACATATATATGTCAAAGGTAACCTTGTTGCTGTGGGAGTTGTCAGCAATGCTTTCCCCTGAAATGCTGTATTATAATTAGTGATTCTTGTTTCATCATCATGGGATGATGCAATGTAAATTCAGGCTTTCTGCTCATCCGCTGCTTCCCATATGTAGGTTTATTCCTCAAGCTGAAGCTGCGCAGCAGATGCCAGAGTAATGTCTCACTGTAATGAGGGACTGAAGAAGAACTGAAGCTTTACCAGCACTTGAATTGCTCTGGACTGCTCATCACTACATTAATTTATACTCTTAGAGATGGCAACAGGGTGTACGTCTCCTATGGAAGTGATTTGAAAGCTTGCCAAGAAAGAGCCTCAGTCCCTTCCTCCTTATAGTCCTGGCACGTAGAACCAGAGAAGAAAACAAAAAGCGCTTGTGAGAATCATCCAGGAAGAAAGGTTAACAATACGAACCAAAGGAGGAGAGAGAAAAGACCCCTTCCTCATTGAGACTGGATTTGTGCTTATTCTAATGGAACTTTTACAGCCCCTGAATGTCCTCTAATCTGAACGTAATGCTCGTTGCTGTTTCTGCCGTTCCTTTGTTCGACATCCTGCCTGTTCTGCTTGTGGTTGGCGAGGGGAGGGGGAAGCGCAGCCAGTGGCCAGCTTTATCTTTGTGTGAGGAACAAATGTTGTTGTCATCCTCAAGGTCGTGGAGCATGTCTGCCTCACAAAACAAAGGGATAGGCAGGGCCTTGTTTCTCCACCTTGTTCTCAGCACACCCTGGACCTCTCAGGAAAAACCAGGAGCGTTTCTAATGTTTTCTTTTCCTGAAACACATCAAAGGCCATGTGCAGAGGAGGGAGATGCTTCCCCCCGCTTAGGATAGCCCCTCCTCCTCCCTTTCCCCCAGCCCCCTTCTCCCCCCCTACCCCCCCCACCCCCCCACCCCTGCCTGTATTTTTGGTTCAGAAAAATTGTGTGGCTTTAACCTCGGTTGTCTAATAATGTGTGACCTTGACTTTACATGGATTGGAAGGATTTCAGTGTTGGCTTTATCAACATTAGCTTTTTATCTGCAGAGGAGTACCCAAAGAAGTAAGACATCTTGTCTCCTTTTGCTTTAGACCCCCAGATCTCTCCTCTAATTTTTAGAGGAATGAGGAGAAAACACTCAGCATTGCCGTGGTGGGTATGATGATATGACTCATTGCAGGGCAAGAATAGTGAAGCCATCACCTGGTGCAGGGCTTGGTCAGGCTCAGCACACACATTGCATTCAGCTGCATTGTACAGGAGCTCAGAGCTCTCCTCTTCCGACGCCATGTACTTCTTTTCAAGTGATCTCTGCAAAGGAATCACTGCAGCCTGTGCATGGAGAAGAGTGGTGGAGGAGGGTTTTGGAAACCAAGTATATAGGATTTATACCTCTTCATGTCTTCTCTGCTTCTCACAACACAAACTGACTTTGAAAGATTGGCTCAGAAAATGAATACCCAGGACATTGGTCTCTGTTACTTTGCTGTGAAATTACTTTTCTGAATGAAAATATTGAATTCCTTTGAAAGCAAGTGCATAATATCGCTGGAAATGAAAATCCTGTGGAAATCACAAAGGAAAGAAGACCAAGGGATATGAAAGCTTTATATTTCTAAATGTTAGTCAGGCTGAACTTCTTCTTTTACTTTCTTTCTATGTGTATTTGTGTGACAGCAATCATAAATGCTCTTTCTGGTGTTGATACTGTGGGTGCTGGAATCTCTTTGATGCTTATATTAGGTTTATGTTTTATCTACAATAAACAGCCAATAACATGATCTTAAATTTATTGGGGAGCTTGTGAACAATCTGGGCTAGCACACCACTCAAAGATTATGAAATAATATAAAAGTCACTCTCAGTGAGCTGACTTCTCAAGCCCTTAGCCTTGGTGAATAACACCCAAATCCTCATATGTTCTTGCGGTATCCATGCAGAAAAAGGTGCTTCCGTCAGAATAAGGTGCTGCTCTATATGGGAGATCTAGCGTGGTTTATAAAACTCAGTGAAGAATAATGAAATGTATAGGTTAGAGTTTTGGATGTAACTGGTACCTTCTTCCTTTTTTGTTCACACTGCATAGGAAGATGTTAAAAAAATGAGCTTGTTCCCCACAACAAAAGTATGTAGCCAACCCAAATCATTTTGAGCACCTGAAGACCCAGGATTGCACTGTTTGGTGATTATTGCAACCAGTTTTCTTTTCAATGTTTGACTCACCAGGCTGGAAACAAGCAGTGTCTTGCTGGAGGCAGCCATAGCCTTTTGTTTAATGTAGCTCTCCCACTAAAGTCTGGTATGCATAATGTACAGAGAGCTCTGATGTGCTTTAAATCAAAATGTCCAAACAACTTCTGAGTATCTCTGAATGGAGACTCAAAGATTTTGTCTTGTGGGAAAGGGAAGTACAGGGACACAGGAGGGTATAGGAAGTCATACAAATTTGGATCTAATTTTCTTTGCTGTAGTCAGAAAACACTGCAATGCACAGAGAAGTAGCTGAAATTTAAAAAAGGAAAAGGATTTTAAACTGTGATTCCAAAATAACCTTTTCTCGCCTTTTTGCAAGTAGGTAGGTAGGTTCCACAGAATGCAGGGTTTAATTACTTATGTAGTGATTACTCTGTTATTCATTTATACAGCTCTGCCTGCTTTACTCATATTTCTGATTTACACTAAAGTACACACAAAAAACCAACCACTGGTAAGTCATTACCATTCCACCCCCCCACAATTCTCTTTTGTGATGAGTAAGATTCTTACAATGTAGAACCTGCTGTAACTCTGCTCCTGCTGTATCAGCAGAAGATTCACTTTGCAGAATAAAACCAACATACCTTCTCCCTTTTGGAATTGTAATTCATTGTTCTTTTTAACTCTAATCCAAGAACTCTATTTCTGTCTAATTTTACATAGGCTGATCTGAAAGTAATGCCTCCTACTTATTTCCATGGAAACAACAGCAGATACAAAGTGCACAGTGGCACTATTTGATAGAGAAAATTCTCAGCTATAAAACGTCATTTTTCAACATAATGACTACCATTAACTCTACATTTTTGCCAATGCCTGCATGCCATGCGCATAAAAATCTACACTGGTGGAAATAACACACTGTTTCACATCTGCTGTGATGGTGTCATTGCTAGAAAAATGTTGCCCATTCAGCCCATCTTTCATTGGCTCGAATAAATAGATGTCAGAAGGTATCAAATCCATTCTACACAGTGGATATGGTAGGACAGTCCAGCCAAGTTTGGCACTGTATTTCATGGAATTCAAACTGTTAATGAGGTTTGGTGTTATTGTGTTGCAAGAGGAAGGTTGTCTTCCTCTCTGATCTGACTCAGGAACTTTGTGTCAGCATTATGATGTAGCTGTCAGAGTCAATAGTTAATCAGAATTCCTGGAAATACACAAGGATCCACCCTTTCTTTCCCTTAAGACAGTACACATCACTTTAGCCAATGACGCCTGTGTGTTGAACCTTTTCTTTGATAAGGAATTCACATGTCACCACTATGTGGACTGCCATTTTGACTCTTGCTCATAGTGATGATACTATCTCACCATCAATAATGATGTGATTGGCAGGAAATTGTCACCTTCAGCCTCATATTGGTTGAATAGGTCCTGATGAACTTGCATAGTGTTCTTTCTGTTCTTGTATGAGCATTTGTGGGAACCACTGGTGCAAACACTGCAATATTCCAACAGTGCCACCTTTGTTTCTAATGAATCAATGTTGATATTCAGCTCTGTTCACAGTTCCATGGTCCTAATCTGCTGATTTGCACAAACGAGCTGATTAAGACACTCTTCATTTCATGGTGACAGCTGTGCATGGCCATCAGGAACGTGGTTTATCTTTCAAGTCACTGTTGCCACTCCTGAAATGCATCACCACCACCTCACTGTGCTCACATCCACTGTTTGGTCTCCATTCACATTCAGCAGCTGTCGATGAATGTCAGTGAGTGCCACTGTTTCTGCATGGAAGAATTCAGTGGCACACTTTTGCTTTATTCCCACCTTCCATGTCAGATGTCATTCTGTCAGACTGCCCCTCTGCTGCCATCTCTCACATGGCAACAAAATATAGCAGGGTACCAGTGTGAAGGTTCAGCCTTACTGGCACACCACCAACATCCGCCTCTGATGTCATGGGCCAACATCATAAAATAAGAAGCATTACTGTCGGAGCAGCCCTCGTGTATGTTTCCAGCTATTGATGGAAACATGTTTGATTCAAATGACTATCTAAAATATTATAATGAACATTTACTTAGATACATACAGAATAAAAATCTGGTGCTGTTTTTTCCTAGTATTTCTGCTTTTCTGTTGTGCAGACCAAACTCAGTTTCCCTCCTTATGTTGAAAATGAACAGATCAGCATTGCTACCCAGAACTGTCCTCTTTCCTATGATCTAGAATCTAAGCCTGTTTCTGAAATCCCATGGTAGTTATCTAGACATTAAGCCAAAGTCTACGTCTCCAGACGTCTACATTCATGAATGTAACATCCCCTGAGATTTGCAGTTATCACAACAGAAAACCCCTTGTCACACAGGACAGAGTCTTCATTTTTCTTCATGACCTTAAAGCCAGCTTGTGACTTAATCTTGCTTATCCTTTTCACAGCATATATTACACAACTGTTTCTTCTCTGTCTACATCACCTAAATTGCTTCTCAGGGTACTCACACCTTTTGCCTTAACACAAATATTCTGGTCTTTTGCAGAGATTAAGAGCACCTTCTCTCACTCATAAATATTTCCAACATGTTATTTTGAATGCACCCATATTCAGTTAGCATCTCTCCACTTATATTTCTGTCTTTAGCTTTTGGAATATAACCTACTTACTTCAATTTACAAGACCATTCTAACGTGTTCCACATATCACCTCTAACTCAGTGGAAGATGCAAAATTAAATAATATCCACTCCTGATAAGCCCAATCTGTCACCTTCCCACTTTTGTGTTTTAAATCTTCAAAATGCAACCTTTGCGCTTTCCCTGTACTGCTGTATGAATTTAAAATTAGCTTCCTATTAAGATTTACATAATCTGCACTACATTTTTTGCTTTTTTTTTTTTATCACAGTGCCTATCGTACTTGCTATCATAGAGAGGGCTGGGTGTTGGGTGTGTGAGGATGGCTTCCCTCACTGAGGCTGATTCTGCTCTGTTGTTTCCGTCTCCAGTGCCTTCAAGCATTTCCAGTCTTTCTCTGTCCTCCCCCGCTGTGGCGGTCTACATCTGTTGGCTTCCTAAGGCTTTAATATGTTTTAATGCTGAGTTTGGACAGAACCTTCTACAAAGAGTGCTTGGTCTAGAATCTCTGAGCTCCTGTGAGCTACTGGAGTGCAAACAAAGAATATTCATTTAGAGGAAAACCATATGTTACTTTCAGATCGTGCAATTAGAAACGATAATACTGTCATAAAGACCTTGAACAGGAACTCAGAGAGTTTGTACTCAGATTTATCTGCCACAGCCCTCTTGTGTGAACAATAGCAAGTCATTTAAGCTTGTTGTTCTTCAGCAGCTCCTGAAGACTGAGTAGCGTTCATTAATATTTTGCCATAGTTTGAAGTTATCGAGTATTGCAGCAATAGAAGTTATAGCACTATTTAGATAAAAATGCAGGGAGAATTGTTCATCATTTGTATATATGATGAAGGAAACAAGATTATTACAAGTAACAGTATCTATGATAGCTAACGTCTGTTTCCAGAATGATGATGATGGTAAAAAACATCTTTGCATTATCTCCCTAATTCCTTTGCAATCAGGAAATCAAATTTCAGCTCTGAATTTTTTTGCTTGTTTTGTGGAGGAATATTTCCTCCAAGGATCTCCTGAAATCTGAGATGTGCAATGTCTCTAGTGTTCCTTTCCCTATACAGAATTATTTTGGTAAGCAAGAAATAAAAATTAAATCCAAGATAGTAGTTTTCTAGAGGGGGAAGGCAGTAGCCTTGAATTATCCATGTTGATTTGACAAAGCCAGTGATGCTGCAGATATAATACACGGCACTGCTGTCACATCACCAAGTGACATCTTTTTATTCAAAGTGAAAATGAAATGTCAAAGTGAAAGAGTTCTGCAAGTGTTCTTGTGCTGTTTGCAAGACAAGTAAAACTCACTTTTGTGCAGTAGAGTAGGTGTTTATCAGAACTTTGCTTTAAATTAGAGGTCGTTCTAGTAGCAATGTCAAGTTAAGGTTGCCTAACGTTATTTTTACCTAAGACCCTATTGTCAGCTACTTTTAACCTTGCCAAAGATGAGTTGTTTGGCTTGAAATTTTTGATACTTTATATATTTCCCTATTCTTTTCCTGTCAGGGGAAGGTTTTTTTCTATTTAAACTTTTTTAGGGCTCCATGAGTTTCTGGGAATGCTAGCAGAGAAAATACACCCACAGTTAATGTTTTTACAAATGTTTTCATGGTGTTCCTATAAGTCCTTACTTTGGAGATCTTCTCATTTGCCAGGGGTGCTTTCCTGTAGTTGCTACCTGTATGAAGACTTATTCAATGGCCGGGCTGCAATCCTTACCAGCTTCAGTGTGCTCAACAGAAACCTCTTTACTTATTAGCAGCTTTGTCTGACTATTTTGACTGTATTGAAAGATGACTGCATCCAACAAGGATGTATACAAGCCATTGCCAGAGAGAAGCTGATCAAGGTCCAACAAGCAGTGCTGTGCTTTCTTGGCAATTGCTGCCATAAGCTTCTGAAACAGAAGTAAAATGAAAAAAACAACAGAGAACTTCCTTTACCTGAGGCAACCTTGCAGTTAGAAGAAGCAGTTGTTCCCTGGTTAGTATCAAGTGTATAGAAGGAAATAGAACTTGATCATTAATCTGAAGTAGGCATAGTTTATTAGGGTTTTTACTGGTTACTATGCTGAGACAATGTTTGTAAGACCTATGCTTATGTTGTCTTAACTCTTGTGGGTTTAACCTTGCAATCTTAAACAATTCTTTTAAAGCAGCTCTACAAATGGTCACAGAAATCAGCATATGCAATGTGCAAGCAAATTTATTTCCGTGTTTGTTCCGTGGAGCTTCTGTTAAGTTTTAAGCTAGCTATTGAAAAAAAGAAGACAGGAAAATTTCCCCAGCACAAGTAACTTCATCTGCATGAGGGGAAAACACACATATATTTATGTGTGTGTGTACACATACAAATACATATTTATATGTAACAAGGAATATATTGGAATGGATTTATTTTGCTCATCTATTCTTCACCAGCTATTCGAATGCTAAATTGTACCACATCATAGAGCATAGAAAGAAAGAGCTATTAAGAGCAGCCATAGATTCCATGGGATTGACAGTGTTTGGTTGACAATACTGAGTACATTTTTTCCCTCACTGTTTCTCTTAAAATTCTGGAACAGTTAATTTGCCTGTAACTCTTCCAGGAGAAGGGCTGAGGGTATAAGAGATTTTAGCTGGTTTTCTACAGCTTGTATCAGCCAGCTCCTACATGTATGATATGATCATTCTGCCTGCATGGGTCTTTGGGTCTGTTGTGGGATTGCTGTTTCTTTTATTATAGAACTGCCCGAGGTCCAAATGTGTTGCAGGTCATACAAGAAGGATATAATGTCAAATGCAATTTACAGGTAAGAAACCGAGCCACTGGGAGATGAAAGTGACATTTCTCAGCTTAGATAGCAATCCACGAGGAAAGCCATGATGTGAATCAAATCCCAGTCCAGTGCCCTGACTGTACAAACAGCCCTCCACTGTTAAAATTGATATTCAAATGAAGTTGTTGGAAGAGTTTTGTGGCCATAAATTTTAGGGGGGAAAAAAAAAAAAGGAAAATTCAGATACGATGCGTGTGAGATGAATCATTCTTTTAGCACAGCTAGGAAGTCAGAAAGGTCAGGTTATTCTGTACCCGAGGGGTGAGCAGAAAGCAATCAGAGAGCAGGCATATTTCAGGCTAGGGACTTCATTAGGTCGCCCCTGTCTAACATCTTAAGTGTTGGCTGGACAACAGTAATCTGTAGTCTACTTCCACCAGCTATTCCCAAGCAAGATGATCTTCTCTGAAAACAGAATGATCCCAAATTTGTACGTATTATTTGTATGTTCTGAGAGTATGGTCCAAGCTCATTTTATTCAGAAATAAATCTTCCCTTACTAAGCCTATCTTCTTCTTAGTGAAGTCCAATTTTGCTATAGCTCTGTTTATGCAAGATACAGATGAATCTTATTAGAAATACTGGATAACAGTAGTCATGACAGATTAAAACAATTGCAAGATAAAGATGGATCTATTTTCACAATGGAATGTACAAGACTTTTATTATGACCAAATTGACTTTACTTCAGATCAGTAACATAGATAATGCCGACTGCTGTTAGGAAAAAGTCAAGATTTAACATATGGTGATATTTGCCACAACTTTTTTTTTTTTTTTTTAAGTTGTAGAGAAATGTTGAGAATTAAACTAAAAATTGCTGTATTGAGCAACAAGATTTACAGAAATGCAAACCTTTTAATAGCGCAGTAAAATACAGGCTCAGAAAGTTCAGTTTTTAGTGCTTCAAAGGCAGAAAAAGAAGAACTGTTTAAAATATAGTATCAATAAAATGGCATTAAATCATTGATCATTCAGTATTTTCCTGAAAAACGGTGAAACCTCTGTCCATGACACCTGGTAGTGATTCTAATGAAATATCACAAAATTTTCGTATTGATCGTAGGAAATTAAGAACAATAGCTGACATTTGGCTGCAGTTAATTATTTTTTCTGAATCTGAAAAAGATAACAAAAAAGCCTGTCATTTTACTTCTCATGACATTTTGTATTGTGCAACACACAACATCAGATGTGTATGTGTAAAATTTTTAAAATATGAGTGCCTCAGATGAGGAGTTTTAGAAACCAAAAACATGAGGTGGTTCTTTTCTGTTCTAAGTAATCCCTCCTTCAGCCTCATGCACAGAGATTTGGTACTATACTCCACTTTACAAATTCAAAGGCTCTTTCAGCCACCTTCATCAATAGTGTTCTTAATGTATTTGTTTAAAGGACCTGTTTCTGTAACTGTTTCAGTCAGTTTTAGTAGATTACACTTCAGATTTTTAAAGGTTTAAGTAACGACCAAGATCCACTGATAAGATAATAACTGATTCCTCTTGTATCCCTTCTAAACTGTATGCGTGTTTCGATTTTACTCCTATCAGTTCATGTAAACTTTTGTTTATTGGGTGACAAATAAATCATGGAGTTACAGAACAGCTGAGGTAGGCAGGGACCTCTGGTTGTCATCTGGTCAAACAGCACCGCTCAAGCAGGGACACCCTGAGCAGGATGTCCAGGATCATGTCCAGGTGGCTTTTGAAGACCTGTGGAGGAAACTCTGCAACATCTCTGAAACAACTGTATCAGTACTTTTTCACTCTCTCAATACAGAATTGTTTCCTGATGCTTAGACAGAAGAATCTCTTCTGTTCCAGTTTGTACTATGCCTCTTGTCCTGGCGCTGAGCACCACTAGGAAGAGCTTGGCTTGCTCTTCTTTGCATCACCCTTTCAGGCATTTACAGGCACTTGTGAGATCCCTCCTGAGCCTTATCTCAGGCTTCTCCTCAGCTTCTGAACAGTACCAGCTTTCTCAGCTTCTCCTCACAGGAGAGGTTCTCCAGGCCTTTCAATATCCTGGTAACCCACCATTGGAATTTTCCCCGGGATCATGTCTTCCTGCTGTGATTGAGAGATTGTCTATGGTACACCACTAGAAACAACACCACTTAAAAAGCTAGTGTTTACACACATTGAGACATCCAAGCATTGGCATCATGCAGTTCCTCCCACATTCAGAAAGGAAGCAACTTGGGGGTGTACTCTGCAGGCTGTGTGAAGTCTCTGAGGTCTCTGAGATTGGACACGCTGTGTACTGGACTGTCTTTCTAGGATTCCCTTCCCAAAAGTGGATTAGGAAAGAGAGCCTGTCTTCATTGTTCGCTTTCTGAGAGGAGATAATGGGGGAAGGCAATGCTCCTCCCCTGCCATCTCCCCACAGACTTTGAACAGGTAACTACCTGGAAAAGTCTTTGAATCTCCTAGAGGGATTTCATGGATCTCCTTTGTCAAGCTGAAAGAAGTGCCTCTGCTCTCACCGATGCTGAGAGGTGTGACAGCGTGCTACTAAATCTGCTTTTAGCTGCTTCAGAAATACGTGAAACAAGGAAGAAAGCATAGTACCAGTGGGTGAGCTTTTAATGGGGTGGGAGACAGACTGCTGCACTTTTCTCCATCATTCTGGAGGCCATCATGAAAAATGTTGCTATTTCCTTTGCTCTCCTGAGGTTTTGCACTGTTATTGTAACTTCACTCAAAACTGTCATTCTCCAGGTGTGCCACACTGAGTGATCCCTCAGGTGTGTGTATGTCTTTGCAAGTAGGCATGATACACAACGCTTTCATCTCTGGCTTGGTAAGAATAGAACAAGTGCAGCACTCCAATAGTCTAAAATAAGTCTGCTATTTTTTACTATCCACAGTAATATTAGAGCAGAATCAGAGACACTAGAAAGACACTTATGGATTGGAACTTGGAACTTCTGCTTAGAACAAAGTCATAATCTAGCTCCATGCTAAAGTTCATTGCCCCACCACTCTTTTAATATCCTGCATCCAAACACAGTGCTCTTAAATGCTGTCTTTTAAAATGAACACTAGTTTAATGCTCACCTGTCTTCTGTATCAAAGTGAACATTTCTAAGAAATGTAAGCAAAAAAACTTCTTGCTACTTATATCTTATTGATTATACCTGCTTTTATGGTTTTGAGGGTTATATAGAAGGTTGTTCTTGCTTCTTTCTAGGTCCAAAATTTTGTATTTTCTTCTTAAATGTAGTCTAGAAGACTGTACTGTTATTTCAGTACTTAATATCTTTTGTGGATTATTAAGACTGCTTTGGTTAGAAATCATTGCAAATTGGAATTATGTTGGTCCATTAACCAAGACACAGACATGTCAGACAAGTCTTCACCTCCCCACTTTGCATGAACAGTGCTACATCAGATCTACTGTGACTAGGAGTTGGAAAACAGTTCCCCAGATCTAGTACATTTAGCCTGGATATAAATTGGTCGAAGAAGTGGGTCCTGTGATGTAGTGAATGGGTTGGTGCTAAGTGAGGAAATAGTATGGCATCTACTAAGCTTTACTGCCAATTCTTAGCTGTAGTCATCACAAGGCAGCTCAGAAACACATTTCTACATCACTAAATTTTTTTTGCAGTTCCCATATGGACCTAATTTGTTCTCATCACTGGCATAATTTCTTTCTGTCCAAGTTCCTAATGAAAGCAAATCTGAAACATGAGATTTCTCACAGAGATAATAATTATGCCTCGTTGTACAACTTCTTGAAGAAGTGGAGTGTTTGCAGAAATGTTAGTTTGCTTCCCTGCTTAGGTCTTCCATGGTCATTCTGTGCACAGTGGGTAGAGCTCTGTGGAGTGTGGTGATCGTGGAAATTCCTTTTCAGGCTGTTACTTGTGGTTATCACCTTAAAAAATATGGTCCTGATATTTGGTAGCTGTACAAAGTTAACTGTGTCTTATACTGAAGATAATCCAACTTCAGTGCAAATTCTAGCACGGTAAAGAACTGCTCAGCAGTGTGATATCTACTCTTCTGCTTCATAGGGTTATTTTCTTATTTGGAGGTAGCAATCCTTGCCAGCGGTCTCTTGCCAGAGAAGTAGAGACTCTTAAAGCCCTCAAATCAAATTCCATTGAGCCTTTGGTACATGTACTCTTAGTCTTACATGACATGAAGTGGAAGCAACCTCACAGGATGTGTATTTAACTGCAGAATATGACTCAAGTTTTATAATCCTTTGAAGACTGATTGTTATGGACAGTCAAATGGGAACTGAGCATCACTTCTTCCAAAGTCCATTTTAAAAAACTCACTCTGATTTTCAGTTTGTTTTCTGAGGAGAAGGAGGGAGTGCTATGGAAAAGTAGCACTTGAATATTTTTAAAATTGTGGATATACACAGTAAGATCTTGTCAATAAGTTGGGTTGCTCATTTTCAAGAGATGAAGACACGATTAGTCGTATGGTTATGGAAATAATTTTTTAAAAATAATAACAAAATAAAATAAATGACTACATCCATATCCTTTCAGTAATTCTACACTTAATCTGACTAAGCAGTGCTGATTTTGCCTGTGAGAGAAGATGTGCCTTCGACAGAGAGTCTGAAAAAATGACAGTTTAACTGGCAATTCCCCTGTTGCTACGGAGATCAAAGGCACACCAAAGCTGCTAACCTGGAATACGAAGTGTGCTAGCAAAGTGTGAAGAGAAGCAACAGATACATCCGGAAAACAGCTACTTCGTAGCACTGCTGCCAGAACTTAATTTGTTCACTTGTTTTTGCCTGTCTTTCTCTCAGTGATATTTTTGTAGCAGCTCTTACAACCTTTTCCATGCTTGCTCCTAGGTACCAGCCTTGGTAACAGTGGTCCACTAAAGGATGTCAAACACACCCGTCTTTGTTATGTGATTGCTAGTTCTGCCACGCTGTTCGGTGCAGTCATTTTGCTTTGTCAGTGTAAACGATCCTTAAAAGACAGCACTGATGCAGTGTCCTTACTTCTTTGGTGCTGAGATAAAAAGTTAGACAAACTCCCCTAAAAGTTATTAGTAATGATCCACATGTTCTACTGATGTAAATGGTGCAGTGGCATATACTCACACAGATCTGAGAATGCTGCCTTTAATTGAACCCTCTGAAAGTATCTCTGCAGTAGGGGAATGTCATGGTTCTATGTTTTTTGTTTGTTTGTTTGTTTTTATTTTGGGTTTCAGTATTCCACATCAAAACATCATGTAGTGTACGGGGCATTAAAGTGTCACTGCCCCAATTCCAAGTACCTATCCCTGTACATTACAGCAGTCATGGGATCTGGCCCTTCCGGGTGGGGGGGGCGCTCTCTTGCTGCCTTGCAGTGGGTGCTGGAGGGTGCTTTCCTAGCCGTTCCAAGCTTTTCAGGTTTGAATCGGTCCTGGGAACTCTCTCTCTCATCTTGTCTGATTTATTAATCTCAATTTCAATTAAATTGTATATATTGTGTTATTTTGTATTCCAATATTATAGTAAAATAAGTTTTCCTCTATAGATTGTTGCCGCTGCTCTTTTCCTCCCTTCCTTCCTTCCCATTTTTGTGGGACTGGGGTGGGGGGGAGGGCAGAGGCCTGTCGCCCCTGTCACGGACATAGATTGATCTAGTCAACTCCGTGACAGGGAAATATTTGCTCTTGGCTGGCAAGGCAAGACTGCAGAAAGAGGAAGTGAGTCTGTTCTCCTTATTTGAATGTTTCTCCTTTCTTGAAATCATTAGCTGGTTAGATTTTCACTTCATTATTCACTGGGCCTTGGTGAGCTGCCTATATGCAGAGCAGCAAGCCAGATTGTGTTTTCAGAATCATAGCTTTACGTTGGCAATTTAGACTCATGGAAATGTTTTCACTGACCTAGCTAAGGACAGGCTCAAACCTTTCAGTATTTTGAAGTGTACTTTATTCTAGAAGTCACACGTGGGCAGTGTATCCTGCACATGAGGTGGGCTCCATGAGGCTGTTGCTCTTTGCCTGAGAGTCCCCTGCCCCACCGCTGAATTGGAGTGGAGAGAATTCAGGCTTTGCTACAAAAGGAATGATAGAAGAGAAAACAGATCCGATGGGAAGTACAGAATGTACTTCCTTGTATCAATAACCCAAATTCTTATTGTGCATTTTCAAAGAGAAACCAACCTTGCTTTACAATGAATCAGTGAAGATTTGGTAATATGAGCAAATGAGCTTTGAATTGTGCTATTGAGTCTACCTAGCTACAGTATCAGGAACTGTATTGTCTGCATCTTTTAAAAAGCACGATTTGTTCCTAAGCCATGAATATTCTAACTTCAGCCATTTTGTGGAAATCAGTGAGCATCATACAGACAGAACTCAGGGTATCATTTCAGCCATAAATTATATGTCTGATGAATCCTATCCCATAGTCATGGTAGACAACAGAAGACCACAGAAGTACACTAACTTGATTGCTTTTTTTTTTTCTTTTCCATACGATGCTTCCAGTGATGGTGATCCACAGTGAAACATCAGCTGTAAACCTCTTGGCTTTGGGAAATAGGCAACACTCCTAGTGATGCAGTTGAAAAAATGTTTTCAAGCCAATTGTGTACAGGATACAGTTTACCATATAATTTATCTTTTAAGCGTTCTGTCGATTTTTCCATTGAGACAACTCCTTACGTTTTCCAAAGCTATTCTTTCAGACTATGAGCTCTGCTCTTTTCCCAGTTGTGGACTATAACGCTTCTTGCAGCCATAAGGAGGTGATTAATCAGTTTGACCTGACAGCTCTTAAGACAAGTCAGCAAACTGGTAACCTCACAAAAATTCCAGCAGATTCCCAAAAATCTTGTGCTATAATCTTAGTAATGTGGGATTTAGTACTCTAGTTCTTGAATGTTCATTGGCAGTTTAACTTGAACATAAAGACTGCATGAAGCGTCCCCATGCAAATCAATTAGAACTCTAAATTTGAACAAGATCAAGACTTCTGTGTAATACTTTTCCATAGCTTTAGGTGAAGGAGGAGAAAGAACACTTACTGTTTTACTGCTGAAGAGAAGGAAAGGAACCTAAACTGAACTGTTTGATTTTGTTTTGATTTGGGTTGGGCTTTGTTATTTTTGTTTGTTTCTCCTGCACTGAATTCCTTCATAAAACATTATCTTACCATCTCTTTTCTTTCTGTTTGATGTGATTTTAGTGGATTCACTATTGCTTTATACTGGAAGTCACATAAACCCCTCTGTATTACCATTACTTATGAAAGTACATCCCTCTGTGTGACCAGTTGTCCTATCTGTGCCTGTTCATCACATGGTAAGGGCTTACCAGATGGCGTGTGTCCAGTCACAAAGCGTTCAAACCATCTGTGTGCTTATCCTGACACAAGGTGTACCCTTCTCACATGAGTGGAACCTCCATTTTGATTATGTTATGTTGCTGATTAAGATATGTATGAAACATATCTTATGAAGCCTATGAGACCTGGGTCGTTGATGAGACAGTTCGCTTGACACCAATCACTGCTGCAGTGGTTCTGTGATTCTACAATTCTCCTTTCTTCATTTCTTTTCCACCCATGCTTTTTTCCTGCATTTCTCTATAGCTGTAACAGCTGAAAAAGGTGTAGGTAGAGCCTTCAGTATTGAGAACCTAAAGTAGAAAATAAATCATCTATATTTGCTTTTGGAGAAGGTAATATATTACCACTTATTTAGGCAAATGATGTCTCCAAGAGAAAATGGGAGAGGTCTATTTGAAACACTTCGTGTCTGTGAATGCAGCAGCTTTGAGGTGGAAGTGTTACACAGATCTCCTCCAGAGCAGAATACTTGGTCATGGACAGCGGAGGCCAGAGATACATTCTGGGCATGCAGCGCTCATGTTTACTTAGCCTGAAGATTTGCAAGAAACAGGAGGCATAAATAACTGCACAAGGCAGGTGAAAACACTTAAAATTAGCAAAAGCAAGCTAAAATTTAATTTGCATCAGAATTTTTCTCCCAAATCTATTTTTGCTTTTCATACTAGAAATAAAAGGAATGGATACTTTCAGGTCTTGTCTTTTCATGACAAGTCCTGTAGATCATGTATGCCATATTCTCTTCAAGAAGACTGTGGAGGCCACAGAGGGAGCCATACCCATAAGGAAGCTTGATGGTAGATCACTGACATAAAAAGTGATACCGATTAAAGTACATCTTACACATGTGCAGATGAGGTAGAAACCAAGGCCAGTTTCTTCCTTATTACATTTTGGATCCTACCCACATTTTTCTTACTTTTGCTTAAAGCCTGTTGAACTGTTTCTATAGCCAGTTGCTTCTTCTTTTGACTCATCCCCTTTCAATACACAAAACAAATGTTGCCTGCTCATAGTGAAAAGGGCTACTGTAGTACACTTTTGTGTGTGTGTGTGCGTGTTCTTACTATTAGTAAATGTGGTTTACATGGCCTAGGGGAAAAAAAAAAAAAAAAAAAAAAAAAAAAAACCTGATTTTTATTGTAAAAGTTTCTAACTCTTAATTTTCTACTTTTACTGACACCAAAAAAAAATTCTCAAAATTTTGGTTTACAAATACATGGGAATTTGCCTGTATAATAGAATTGCTCTGATGTTTTCAATATTTATTGGAGTTTTTCAGTCATTTTCAGTTTTATTTCTTATTTGTTTATAAAGCCATCATTCTAAAGATTTCTGAAATGAAAACAGCTTTAAGCCCTTTTTTTGTAGAAAATACTTTCCATTTTTAACCAGCCCCAGTGTGCATTAATAGATAGAACAGCATGTGAAGAAAGTAAGTTATGGAACGAGGGTGAGGTTAACTCATATTGTGTCACATTAATTTTTTATTTTTTTTTTCATACAACTTTAGTACTTTACTTGGATGCTTGCAGAGTCTTAAAATACACCCTCCTACTGCAGCTGAAGACAGTTAGGGATAGATTACAACTTGGAGAGTGTCCATCACTGGAAGGTCTTAAAAAAAGGGATTTAATGAACCTCTGACAGGAGTGGTTTTGGTTTTCCTAACCCAGTTTTAGGGTAGTGGGATAGGATAGATAATAGCTTAGTACCCTGACAGCTCTATTTTCAAATCGTTCGTAAAAAAGTCAGTAGGCTCCAATAATTCAGGAGCTACAGAACTCCTATGGCTCAGTGGACACTGCAAAACAGACACAGCATTCTGGTTAAGCATTCTGGAAAACTAACTCCCCCCCCCCCGCCCCGACATCAGGACTGCTCTAATAGATGTAGTTATCAGTTTCCTAGCTGTTTACCTTGAAGAGCTTACTGTTCCCTGGATTACTTGGAAGTATAAAGGCTTCTCTGCAAGAAATTATTCTGCACATAGGGGAGATACAAAGTCAATGTGCAACGGCTTAATACAGAAACAAGCCAGCAGATGAGATCTCAGTGAAGCCATGGTGTCTTTTGTCTTCTGCACTGACAGGGCTGCAGTGCACCAGGTGGTACTGCCTTCCTTCTCTTTGTCCTCTGTGCAAAACTTAGTAACCTCAGTGCACATAAACTTCTTGAACAGGAAAAATGGAACTGGCTGACATCTGAATAACAGCTTCTAGTTTTCATTTCTGTGGCCAGAAGCTTTGCTCTTCTGGGGACATATCTTACCAACAGAAGGATTTGTCCTCACAGTAAGGTGGTAGTACTTCATCTCGTTTTCTGTTTTCTTCATAATACATTTGTTAGTGCTGAGCACATGTTTAGTTAATGTTTTAACAGTGCAGCACTTTACTGGAGAGATAAAATATGGCAATTTGGGAGTTTTTAGACCTCAGAAAGAAGTGTTTTAGATAGATATTCTCATAGGAAAATATTGATAACTTCGACACAGTCTTGAAATTAATCACCCAAAATTCATTCAAATCAAACCTCAGCCAAATACAGACAGCACTTCACTCCTCCAACTAACAAGCTGCTTTTTCTGAATGTAAATATTGAAAATAGAAGCAATAGGTCAGCCTACAACACACTGAAACCTGATATTTGTCTCAATCAATACAATTGAATCCTCTTAGCCCTTAAAAAAAGAAATTTTTAGGCATTTTATCAGTATCTGGTGTTGATGTGCTGATATCTATATAAATGCCTCAATTCTCACTAAATCTTAAACTCAGTATGAAAACCCACTTGCAAACCTGAAGTAAAGAAACTGGTAAGCACAGATTTGTTCACTTGACACTGTCATGAGAAGAAAATTACTGTCTACTTATAAAATTTGGAGGCTTTGGAAGTCCAGATGTACACATATATGACTAAGTAGTATGTAGTAGGAAGGCAGTGCAACAGTAGTACTACTGCTGAAGCTCATCTTATTAGATAGCTCTGTCCAATAAAGAATGAGGTGCTTTAGTATAGCCAACACCGTGAAGTTCGATATCAAGATTTTTTCTATTTTTTTTTTTTTTTTTTGTGAGATGTAATCAGCTTTTGTGTAGAGAACAACTGACATATCAAGTATTTTACTGTGGCAAAACTTAATATTAAAACCATTGACTAGTGCAGAAGACTGCTGTTTACACTGGAAATCACTGAAAAAGAATTTTAAATTGGGAATGAATGAACTTAGTGTTTTAAAAATATAACAAATTCTAATACAGATAATCAATTTCTATGTTCATAGGAAGTATTTCTTTCTAAGGAAATGTGTTGGAAAGGTATAAACACTTCAGGAGGTACAATTTTTGGTTATTCATGGCCTGAGCTGTAATTTAGGAAGACTCAAAGACCAACCATGATTAGTAGTCACCATGTCTAATGTGTTCAGCTCTACAGTTCTGAGCCAAGAATGAGTGGTATGTGCATACCAGAGCAAATGGGGGGAAAACTCTGTGAGTACTCATTGAAATTCTAAAGTCAGTTTTAATTCAACGTTGTTCATGGAATGTTCCCATTCATTTCCTACAATCATATTTTGGGCATTTGTACAAAAATCAACAACTGCACAATTCTGACCAGGGATTTCATTACAAATTAATTTAAAATATTTGATAGCATGATATTCCTTCCTTCAGTCCAAGTCTGCTTGGTTATATGCTCATGACATCCAGTTCCCTCTTACGATTCCCTTTTAGATCTCTCTATGGTCCACTCCCTCCATAGATCTTTTTTACTTTTGACCAAGTGACTGCAGATCAAATTAGAAAGATAGATTGATGAATTCCTGATTTCCTGCAATAGCCAGTGAGGGGTAATTCAGCCTTTGGGCTGGGGCACTGTAGCTATAAGCCATGGATACACTATCTCAGAATAGTTAATAAGCTGATCATCTTGGTGAATAACATAAAATTGGGCAATAGCAACTCAGCATTTAGTACCTTGTGGATTGCAGGTTTGGTGCACACTTTCATATTTCCGTCTAAGATCCAAAAAATCTCAAAATTTTAATCTCTATTTTCTGGAAGATAGTGAGTCTTTCAATTAGAAGAGAACATATGTGTCTTCACATTTGAAGAAATCAGAAGTCAAACCAGTGGATTTGATCCTTCTGTTTTTCTTCACACTGTTTTGATTCAGGAATGATGATCTTGATGACAACGCGTCTACATACAAACAGGAAATTCAGACTGATTGCATTCATGTGCAGTATGATCACAAGGTATGAAGTTCAGATTTTTGTATATTTTAAAAGCTTTTTTTGAACTAATACTTCAGCAGAGCCAGAATTTTGCCTTTACCACTGGTGAAAAGACATGTCTGGAACTGCAGTGGTGGAAGAAAGTGCTTAACCTCAGATGTGTTTCTAGAAGTTGTAAGTTGCAGAAGTGTTTCTCTAGTTAGAAGTACCCATATAGATCTTATATATCTGTCAGGGACAAAAAAAAGGTTGAAAGGAGTTCGGTAGATGATGATATATTTGAAAAATATTCTCTTTTTTTACTCTTTAGGAGTAAAAAAAGATATTATTTCATAAGAAGCTATGAGGAAATTAATTTTTCAAGGTGTTCATTTAAACTTTGAAAGTTTTTGACATGTGAAGGGCTTAGCAGCTCCATAAAATAGCATAATCTTTTGGTTATGCTGTTACCGTCCATGTCGGTCTATTTATATATCTGCCTAGGGTTAAGATCAAGGGCATTTTTCAAAAACTTCTTTTAATTCCTGGATTGCAATTCAAGTGAAAATCAAAGATACGTAAGAACATTTTGTGACTTGAAGAGTTTTTCCTTTTTGATGTTAAAAATTCTGTTGGAGGTTTCTCTTCCTTATCTTATGGTCAGTGCTACCCAGCATGATCTGGATTACTCAATTCTGCCTAAAGATTCTTTGGTAAAGATAATACTTTCTGCCTTTTTTTTTATTACTTCTGATATTTCAGATGCCCTGTTTAATACATTTCTCGTAGATTCTTATGATAAATCTTGAAGGAGAGAGAAGTACAATTTTTCTTAAATATTATTTTAAGTGTGGGGTAATGATACTCATTGAATAGATATTGATAGAAACAAGAAGTTGTGTTTGCTGAGAAGAATGGTACCACTGACAGAGCAAACTGTGAAGAATCGTCTGTTATCAAATGAGACGTTTATCTACTATAGTCTTTGAGGGCATTCTTCAAGAAATGGTCATTTATAATCCTGTGGCGTATGCTAACAGTGAGGACTGAGGTTTCTGAGACTGTATGGCTGTGAGGGCAGGGTCTTTGTGCATGTATAGGAAATATGCATGTGAATGTAAGTGCACAATCCCCTTGTGCTCTGTGCATAATGGTCAACATCTGTCTGCTGAAATGTCACCAGCTGACTGCATTTTTACAAGTATATTAAGGCAAACTGTACAGGACTATTCTCTTTTAGAGCAGTTATTTGCACATCTTCAGGTTAGATATTAAATGCAACACTGAATCACTGTGGCAATCTTTCCACTGAAAAAATCTGAGGGACATCTCAAATGATGATTGCAAAAACTCTTATTGAGAACACTAGGCTATTCTTCTCTCATTCCAGATTCTTCTGAGTTAGGAAACTAACTTCACAGTGCTTTTCATATGGTACACACATGCAAAGCATTCCAGACTCTGCAGAGGTTTGCTGTGATAGAGAAACAGTGGCAAATACAAGAGCAGCTTGAGTGGAAGATCCAAAGTATAGTGATCCAAACTATAGCTTTATATTAATCCATGACAGTAGACTTATGATGTCATCCAAACTGGGCAAGGTTACAGGAGACTAGGTTAGAAAGCCAAGAGCTGTGTTACACTTTTAGGATGCAGATTGCTTAATGCAACCTGATTTCAATGCTCAAAAGCATGTGCAAGCCAAACCATGCCTCACATATCTCCCAGCCAGAACTTCAGTGCATATATCTACTTGTTTGAGAATTATCTGGCATTTGTGCAATAAGAGGCAATCAGCCAGGTTATTTTGACAGTCTTTTGGCCAAATTTTGGTGTCAGTTCAGTCCTGGCAACATATTACCTTCATATTGCTGCATTGGTACAAAGGACTGAAAGATTTGTGTAGCATTTCTAATCGTAATTTTTTAAAAAACCTCAAAAAAGTTGTAGCCAGCTGTAGCTACCTACTATGTTTCACAAAACAGGTGTCAGTCAAGGCACAAATTGGTGGTATGATTTTCTTAGTCTTGCTGATATAGGAGTGAGAAATAAAGATGAAGGAACAAATAGCTCTACCAGGCAGAAATCTTCCTCTGGCCTTTATCTATCTATCTATCTGTTTGTCTATCTACCTACATGTCTACCTATCTATCTATTTATCTACTATGTTTTTAAAAATATTATTTTAATTTTTTTGCCTTAATTAGCAATTGAAGCAGAAATGAAACAGTTAAGCTGTACTTGACAGAAATGAATAATACTCTGTACAAGGATGCTCTAGGAAAATCACAGAATCACAGAACAGCCTGGGTTGGGAAGGACCTCAAAGACCATAATGTTACAGATCCTTGCTGTGGGCAGGGCTACCCACACCAGCTCAGCTGCCCAGGGCCCCATCCAACCTGGCCTTGAGCACTTCCAGGGATGAGGCACCACAGCTTCTCTGGGCAGCTGTGCCAGGGCCTCACCACTCTCTGAGCAGTGGCCAGCAAGATGTTTCCTAGGTGCTCTATGTAGCACCGCACTATGCTAATATACACCACAATTGACAACTTATTATAGCAACATAAAATGTGGTGGTAATAGAAAGCATAAACTCCATGTGCTCATTCTCCAAAAGGCCTTGGGGACAGCTCACAAAAGGAATCTTCCACAAATCATGGTTCAGCATTTCTGATTCTGCCCATCAGAAGTGCACATGCAGATTTCCAGTTCGTGCCAGTTTTCGCTGGTAGCATTTGTTGTATCTTGTGCTGAAGGCCAGAAGAACTCCGTTGAGCTCACTTACTTTTTACGGACATCTCTGCAGATCTTAATTTTTATCTAACATTTGATAACTTCGATGTAGCTAAGTATATATTTTGCAAGAAGTTTCTGTTTTCAGAAATAACATGGCTTTGAAGGCTCTTCATAGGACACAGGCTTTTGTGACCATCTTTCTGCCAAGGGTTGTGCTTTATCTTGGAAGATGCACATTTTCTCTCCCTCCACTAATTCCCATTTCCAACAGTACCTTAGAAAAAAATGCCAGTCAGGAGAGTGGGAGCAACTGCCCCCATCTGTGCACATTTCTATTCACATAATTCATAGTAGTTTTTTAATTCTAACAGGTATCACAATGGGAATGGACATAATCAGTGATTGTTCTGAGATCTGTGCTGTTGCTGTAAAGGCCTAGGAAAGTGATGGAATCCAAGTGAAGAAGGAATTTTGCTGGGAGATGTTCCTTGTTTTTAAGATGTATCTTCTAATTTTTTCAGACTTCTGATTCCTTTTGTTGCTTAATTAGGTCCAAATGCTCCTTATTTTTCACTTTCTGCTCCTCAGGCCTTGAAATATAATGCCATCAACTGGCAATGTGTATTTTCTGTGACCTTTGCACTTCCTAACTGCTGCTGGCTGCTGTTGACTATCTTTAAGTCACAAACAATTTCAACTGTCACATACACTTACATTTGACTTTGTCACTCTCTTCACATGTCTGGTGATCTGCTTGCCACGTTGCCTGCAGGCCTAACCAGGTGGAAACTTGCTCACACCAAGGAGAGGAAAGCAGATGTTGGCCTTGAGGTTGCAGCCAGCCTTCCCATGTTGAGATTGGTTGCTCCTTGCTTTGACTGCTGCTGGGTAATCAGATTACGTAGAGGTGAGGAAATGTGTTGCACTTGCCAGTGCAATTTACCATGGCATGGGACAGGAATAAGAGAAACCTTTGCCTTTTCATTGGAAATTGAAGCTTTGGCTCTCTCTACCTTTGATGCTGAGAGCTGGTTTGGGCAGAGAAATACGCAAAAATGTAGCTCATGATGAGTTGGCTTTCAGTGTCTGGGATCAGGCTTTGTTATTATTTTAAAACAATCCATGTTGCACTGTTGGTTTATTAAATGGCAGTTGCAGTAGAAAGAGGAAGATGGAAGATTAATGCAGGTGTGAGTTTCCTTTATGAAAGTTTGTTTGGAAACTATAAGCAGGGCAACTTCTTGAATATTTTGTGCTTATGTCACTACAAACCCTGAGCAGATTCTGTGCCAATGATTTGGAGTTTCCTGGGGAAAAACTGTTTTGTCAACAGAAAATGTTGGATCAGCTCTAAAACCTAGTCAGTATAACATGACTGCAGTGGGGCCACTAGCAATCCATCACAGAGCTATGCACTTCACTGTGCCATTTCAGTCTTTGAACTGGAGATCTTTTAGCAACCAAAGGAAGATGGTTAGAACGTTTGCCCATATATTTCAAGTCATAAATCTGACAGAAAATAATTCCCCTTCTGCAATTAGTCGTTCTCATGGGAGAGACCATCTGTAATGTTCCTGTGAACATTTCTGACTCCTATACAGAGAAATGGGTTAGAAACCTGCTAAGAAGTACTTTACAGAACATTAAACCGAGGTAGTTCTGATTGTCATTCCACAGAAAGAGACCTTGTGAGTAAGGTTTTCTGAGCAGCTCCAAGGACAAATGTACGTACTCTAGTTCTCATTCGTATAGGTTTTGTCTACCAACCACGCATATTTAAGCCAGAATAGCAAGCTGCTTTAGTTCTTTTAATGTGGCAAACAAAGTTTGTAACTGTGCATAATAACATGATAATTACAGCACAGCTATTTTCTACTCATAAACCACTTCCCTATGGCATTGTACTAATATGACCATGTTGATATTCTTGCAAACATTGAAAGACAAGTGAAAGTTTTTTTCTATATTTTTATTTCATTTTCATATATAATTTGTTCTTTTATATATTTATATTTGTGCATACTGATTTCTTCTCAGGCTTTAAGGTGGCCTTGACAAAAAAGATTTTTCTCCTTCCATTATGCTATCAGGACTGCTTCCTAGGATGATAGAGAGGTTCTGTCTGAGAAATTCTCTATTTGTACATATATCTAAAAGAGTGGCAATACCTATTTTCACTTCACATCTCTCCCTGTGCCTACCTGTAGGTTTTGGAGTCTCTGAGCATTCTGATTGCAAGAGGTTGTTCTGTGATTCACAGACTTATGTGAACCTAATGGTCATTTAACTCATGTAAGCACTAGTCCATGGGTTGAACTTCATGAGCTTCATGGTGCCTTCCAATTATGAAAGAAAAACTGAAGACCAGCTTTGCCTTTGCATTTCTTCTGGGTTCAGTGTTCTAAGCCTGTTGCTCAGAACATGCTGCATGGGCAGTTGCTTTTGAATTGCCCACGTCAGACAAGTCTTACATAGAATAGTCCTTGGCAGAAGTATGTGGTTGAACCACAATTTCATTTTCTTATTTGGGACTGACAGGAGACTTTGAGGTCAGAGTGTAACCTATTGCAATTCCAGCTAAACAGAATACTTTCTCCTAATAAGGACTGTTACTTCCTAGTGAGTATGTGAAGAGAATTTTTGCAGAAAACCCTTTCTCAGTTTGGCTTTTTGTTGGAAATAAGGTTTCTTAGTCACAACAGCTATTGTTAACAAGCTCCATCCAGGTGCTCTAGCCCTTTTTTTTGGTCTTGCCTTATGACCTGATGTTAGTCAACATCTGCAGATCTCAAATGCATACAGATGTCCCAGATTCACTTCAACTGTTCTGTTGCTTGGATTATCTGACACAGTAAAAATAATTATTGTCAGCTTAAGCTTATGAACAGTTATCACTCCAGTAAGTAAATACATACTCTGTTTCAAATGTCCGCTGTAATGGGGAAGATCTCATTTTTTGTCATAAGCTCACATGTCCTATCTTGGTGAGTTTCAACACTTGTACTCTACTTACATTGTCTCTGTTAAAAGACAACACAAATTTTATTTATTCATTTCACAGTGAAGAAACACAGTTTCTAGAGTATCAGTTCTGGAAATGGCTGAGCTGTTTCGCATTCAATACAAGGTGGAAATGAAATAAATTAACTTGAGGGAGATAATCATCATAGAAAATTATGGAATAAGTGGTTTTGGTTTGGCAAAGCTATATGCAACAAGATTTAATAATATGAGTTTAATAGCATGGGGTTCTACTAACCCTGTCTATTGTCTGTCCATACACATGCTACTGCATGAAAATACAGAATGGTACATACCATGCTATATAAAAACATGCTACTTACACATGTTAAAAGATATAGTAATTTCAAGTATTTGCTTCATCAGCATTTTTCAGTTATAAAGCGTCAGTTGTAGTAGTCTAGTCTTCTCAGGGACCATCTTTCTGGAAGTAATCTGGTAATCTGGTACAAATAACATTATATTCTTATGCCAAAACATCCCCTGTGCACAAGGATATTTGCATTTTGCAGAGCAGTAATGGGAACTCAATTCTGATTTTCCTTCTTCAGAACTCTTATTGCTCTCTCTCCTGCTGCTGTGACTGCTTTGGACTGACTCCAAACCACTGACTCTTCTTTCAAATGTACTGTTAATATGCTATTATGTTAAACAGGCTGATAGAGTAAAATGGAAATGAACATGTGCAAAAGTCATTTAGGTCAAATGAAGTAACATGCTTTTAAAATATTAGCCAAAATTTTAGCATAAAACTTTGATGAGGCTGAGAAATCCTCTATTGAACGGGAGTATGGAATTAGCCCTTGTACAGACCATGTTTAGAACGTTATGATACTGTTTAATTCTATGGTTCCCCAAGGGCTACTTATAACTGAATTAAAGGGCGTCTTGTGCATGTTCTGGACACTGATTACAGGACCACAGACTGAAGCTGAAGACAGCTCTACAGCCGCTAAGTATGCAAGTAGAGACACCCCCTAATTCAATTATGTGTACCCCTGGGATTTTGGCAATTATAATAAGAAGCCATTTTGCAATTTATCCAAGACCGGAGTTAGAGCTTGGGTTTGTTTTTGTGTGTAACTGTGAAGAAGGTACTTAGCCTCAGAAGATTCAACAGCTCACCTGTGTCTGCTTTTCCTTGAGATATTCATGGATTGTGGTCACACTCCAGAAACGCCTTGAAATGCCTGTGGTTGCTGGAGCGATATACTGAGACTATTCATGAGCTCAGGACTTTGTCCTATCTGATCTAAGAGAATACATTTCTGGAATTGCAGCCTTCTTCGCAGACCTATCATTTAAAGGCAGAGTTGCTGTAGGTTGTCAGCAAGGCTCTGAAACTGGAGATCTTGGCATGCATTAACTGAAATGGCATTTTAGTAGACTGAATATCCCCAATGGTTTGTCATACAATAAACACCACAGTGTGTAGGTGATATAGAGGAAGGAGGCTTCTGTCCATATTTATCTACAACAGACTATGTGCTTTGTGAATTTGTGCTTTAGATTGGTGTGACTCCTCTGACTTCGACAGAATTCTGCATACACCATCTGAAGATTTGACTCAGTCAGTAAATCAGCCTTTTGAAACAAACGTGCATTTTAGTGAAGTCCCTGAGCTTGGTGATTTTCTTTTACCAGAGCTGAAATAGCAGATGTTCCTTTGGATGATAATCACTGTCCCTAGGACCAAGACACTGTCATGTAGTGTTTATATCTGATAGCCTGTTCTACAAACCAGTATTTGCACTCTCTTAGCATTATTAGTCAAAGGTATGCATTGGTATAACACCATGTTCAGCTGAGACTAAGTGCAAGTAATTCACTTTGTACACTGTAATATTCATATAGATTTCACTGGTTTCAAACCAAGTTTAGCCATTTTTTGTTTCAGTGTTACTGCAGCTGCCTTGTTTCCAAATGAACTAAGAATAGAAGCTTCCTTGGTAAGCTGAAAATTGTTTTCCTTTCTCTGTTACTTAGTGGACTCTAACAGAAGTGTAACTTCCTATCTCTCTACTACTTCGAATCATTTTATGCCAACCAAGGTTCTGTTTTCATCCAGAAAGGGACTTACTGGGTTTGTTCTTAAACTGCTCTCAGACAGTAGGACTGGTACCAGCAAAACATGTGTATTCTTATGCTACCTCAGTTTACGAGGGGCACAAATTTCTCAGCCAGTGGATGATGTACAGAGTAGAGAAATCTGGTCAAATAATTATCTGCGCGTTGTGAAAAGATCTCACTGAGTGACATCACAAACTACATCTCAGGCACTTGTTGATGGGAGAAAGTCATGGAGAGGAGAGGAGAGGAGAGGAGAGGAGAGGAGAGGAGAGGAGAGGAGAGGAGAGGAGAGGAGAGGAGAGGAGAGGAGAGGAGAGGAGAGGAGAGGAGAGGAGAGGAGAGGAGAGGAGAGGAGAGGAGAGGAGAGGAGAGGAGAGGAGAGGAGAGGAGAGGAGAGGAGAGGAAATGCCCATTGCTTTGTTCAACAGATTTTGAAGAGTAATCAAGGTTTGAAATAATGTTGGGGAACATTTTTTTTCTCCAATAGCACAGTAAGACTGTCTTCCCTCTTGATTAGAGGTCATCTATTTCAGCTTTCTTTTCAGTAGAAACCCATAATACTGATAATGTTATGTCCTCACTCTTACAATGTAATGCTAATAGTATGTTAATCCTTATAATTATTGTTAGAAGCAATGCAGGCTGGATTATAATTATCTGTATGTCATGTAATCGTCTAAAATTCGTGACATTTTGATTCTACTGATTGATGGGTCATTTTGGCATTGGCTATTGATACTGTAATAATGTCTCTTCATGGCTATCTAGAAGGCTTCAGATGAGGTACATCCACCTTGAATATGAGGCCAAATTTTCAGTTGACAAATGTCAATAGAGGTTCATGTAGGTTAGTGCAACTGCCAAGTCATAGGTGGATGCCTGCTGATAGCATGTGTTTTTTGCTACTTCTTCCCCAGACACAGAAAGCATTACAAAGTATAGGGAAGGATAATCAAAAGCAGATAAACTGGGGAAAATGTGAGAGTGCTGCATTTTCTCTGTACATATTTGATGGTTTTTGACATGAGAATATTCTGTGTGCCCAGTCTTAGCAGGGGGCTGGGCACGTGTGTATATGTGTCTCCCTTTGCTTCTGGAAGTTGGTATCACATGAGTCTTAGCAATATTCTAGTCAAAAGACAACACCTTGAATAAACTTGCATTTCCTAAACACGTTTGAGTGAGAAACATCTGGGATAATCTGTTATTTTTCTCTATACAGATTAATGGCAATCTTTCATTGGCAGTTATTGAGGATAATGCAATTAAAAGAGGTTTCTGAAAATAGTTTACCCTCAGAAAGGAAGCAAGGGATTCCTGATGAAATTGAGATGCAACAAATGCAAACCAAATTAGCAAACATGAATGATCTCAACAAATGTTAAGATCTACAGAGGCTGAGGGCCAGGGTGACAGGACATGAAAGTAAGTGGATTTAGGCTATCTCTGTGTATCACACTGGGTATTGCTTGTACTTACGTCACAGGAATAGATCAGAAATTTGCAGGTTTTCCCCTTGCCTCTCTTTATCCCATTTATGTCAAAACAGTTCCCATCCCTTTCAAAGGTATAATTAATCCTTAAAACCCATTGGAGCAGGAAATTACGTAAATTAATTTCAAGTTGGAAAAAGGATTAAGAATTGAGAGGAGAAGAGGTAAAGAGCTAAAATCTTGGTCTTGCACACTATATTTCTTACTTTGGTTCAGACATAAAGGCATACAGGCATTCAAGCAAGTGACACTGATCTGTGAAGATAGTGCTTCCATATGGGATTTGTTTAGATTAATCTAGGTTTCCTAAACAGTAACAGCAGATATTCTCTGGTCCTTTTTCTTGAACTACTCTTTCATGCCATGGAATTCTGGTATTTCCCTAAATAACTAAACATAACTAAATAACATCTAAATATATGAGATAATTTGAATCTTGTTTTAAAATGGCTGTTGCATTTGTGAGGTGAAGATGCTTCTACTTCCTCAGTACATACCCTGGAAGTAGTGTCTCCACTGACAATTTCCACTCTGCTGCCAAGGTTAAAATCACAGCAGTATTAGAAATTGCATGGCTAGTCATTGGGAAGTCCAGAGGGCAATTTATTCATGGGAAAGATCTCTTACTATGAATGTAAATTATGTAAACAGCAGATGATTACGTTACACTTTTCCTTCTTTCTTTCTTTCTATGATTTTTTCTTTTTTAAATACCTACTGGTGGTACAGTCTATAGACTGAAAGTTATATAATCTTTTCCTTTCTCCTTTTTCCTTCTTCCTGGCCTCGCAATTTCTATGTTTATGCTTATCTTTGGTTTTTAGGAACAAAAAACTTTCCTGTTTTGTTTGTGGCTTCCAAGCCTGTTCACAGATTGCTATATTCCCTTGCCTTGCAGTTGTCATGCCATGTATGCACTGTTTTCTTAAAATCTTCTTACATCACTGAACCCCACCTCTCACTTTCATGTGTTAACAAGGTTTCCTATAACAAGCAACGGATTGCAGTGGAAGACACATATATTACTTCCTTTCACTGTCCTCCTCCTCCTAACTGCTCAAATCAGGTAGAACACTCGTCCTGGCTACTTGTATCCTTCTAAATTTTCTTCTAACAAATTAGAGTACTTCATCTGTAGAGCCAAAGTAGAATTTGCTCTGATGGATTGGAATGAGATTCATCTGCCTTCAACACATGTGGCTATGTATCACCTTACTGCTCCCAATGTCCCTTTTTACCCTTTCAAATCCCCAAATATGGTCATTTGCTTTCGAGTAATGGAAAGAAGAAAGGGAAAAAAGGAAAAAAATAAGAATGGTTGAACACCATCTTACTGAGCAGGAAACTCCTTTTCACATCAGTTTTGAAGTAACAAATATTTAAACATTCACATGCTGTTCTTCAGAGAAACTTGAGAGGCAGTCATCATTTGGCTCTCCGTTCAGATCTCTAATCTCCTTTCAATGGGATGTCATTTTCTAGAAGAAGCAGCCTTTTTCCTGAATGTATCAGGCCAAGCCACTCAGAAAGTTTGCTGTAAACTGTTCAGTGCTGTCAGGAGCTGTCTACAGTGGTGTATTTACAATCTGGGTTCCTTTATCAGGAAATTACTTGAGTATAACTTCTATATTTCCTGAAATATAAAGCTGAAATCTCCAGTGTCATTATCCATTTTGGTTGATACGACAAGCATCAAAAATTCATGGTTTTAGAAATCTGAGGAAGTCACAACCAGTCAAAATGGTTTATCTGTTCAGGAGATGGCTCATAAATATTTTTTTTTCTTACTGTTCATAATTTTGAATATTTTAATCTATTTGTTTTCAGCTACTGGTGTTCTAGTTGGTCAGGGAGTCACAGCTTGTATAGAGCAAAATGACTAAGGGCAGGTTTAAATAAGTCAGTCTGGACTTTCTCTGTCACACATGAAACAATGACTGCCTCTGCAGCTTATACTTGTGATTCAGGTCAAATGTAATTTGAATTTAGATCTAACTTACATTATGATTATATAAGATGATGCTCTCCTCCCAACTTATGTTTTTCCCCATCTTCAGTCTGTTTCTGGTTATATGATGTTCACTTGAATCAGGAAAATTACTCCTGGAAGCTTTCTTTGCATGTGCATTTGTGAAATAGCAAGGAAATAATCTTAGGAATCAGGAGGGAAATATGAGCAAGACTCATTATAGTTGGGTTTACCCCTGAAAGGATGATAGCCATTTGAAGAACATAAAATGAAGATTCCTGGTAACATTCTTTTGAATAATAATTTTCTGTTTTCTAGCTTCTGCACTTTTAGTTCTCACCCTATTTCATCTTCTTTGCCACATAGTCTAAAACTCTCCAGTTGTTTCTGTTCCACACCACATCACCACTGATTGAGTTTTCTATTATTTCTATTCCATTTTCCTTACTCCACTTTTGTCTTCTTCGATTGCCTTTGGCGTTTTTAGCTGCCAGTCTAGTTTTCATTGTGTGCTCAAGCACACAACCACAGGCTTACAAACACACACATGCGTGCCCTCACACTCCTTAACTTTCTCCCCCATCATCTGCAAGGCCACCAATTCCTCTCTCAGTTCCCTTCTGATTACATAAGTGATTCATGCAAAGTCCAGGATCTTAATTCGACATCGCTCTTTCATTTTGCCCTATTTAGCTCTAATTGTGTCCTCTGAGGGCTTTTGGTTCTGATCTCACTTTTCTCAGCCGAAGCTGATTTTTCTCCATTTTCCTCTCAGATTTTCTATTTGTTATTTCATCAAATTGCTTAAAATGAGACATTTTAATAGGCCATTGAAGAATGTAGATGGTGTAGGAGGGGTGTAAAGGAACATTGTTGCTCTGAAATTGCAGGTCAGCACCCATTATGTAATACCTGCTACAGCTGAGGGTGAGCGGATGAGAGATGCAGAAAAAGGCGTGTGGCTGGTCCCTCGCTCGCTCTCTTTCTCTCAAATGCCATAGCTCACTATTATGTCTACATCACTGGAAAGAGGAGGGGGATCCTAGTGTCTGTAAATTGCAAGAAGTGTGATTACTTCTAAATAACCACGACCGTGTCATACCTGATTGCTCATATAATCCTGGTGCTTGAGTTTCCTCATTGCTTTACAACTGTGGATGCTATCTTGAATTAAGCCTCGAAGGAATGTAGGTCTGTTCCACAGTCTAGACAGGCTAAACTCTTCATAAAAAGAGTAGGATTGGATTGGGTTTTTATACGTATATATATATACACATACACACAGAGGCACATTACATATGTATACATATACGTATGCACTAAACCTTTTGGCAACCAGTGCAGTTCAGCAGATTACGAAGTACTTGGCTGGAAGGCTCTCCCAAAAGCCCAGAATTGCAATGCTATTATTTCTCCAAGCTACATACTTACTGAGTGTTCTCCTCTTTCCACAAAAGATTAGAAAACCTCCTCTGCTTAACACAGTTCTCCCCCACTGCCCCCCTTCCAAAAGCAACTGTGTGCATTATTGTGCTTTCTGGCTGGGTGACTTCAGTAATAGAAGATGTCCTTAGGAAATGGTTTAGATAGTATACTTGTGTGAAATTCTTATGCAAAAATGTGTAGGGCTGTAGGGCTGGCTGACCTGGTTCACTAGGCTGGTTCTGCTACTGTACTAAAGGCAGAATGGAAGGCCATATGTTTTCATGCTACTTCAGTAAAGTATATTTTATTGCTCAGTGTTATCTTCTTATTACGCATTTATAAAGCTCTTTGTGTGACTAAGTTGTTTGCATAACACGTTATATTTTTGGCAATTATTCTTTCTGCAGAAGGGATGTGTATGAAAACGTGCTTGCTGCTGCCAATAGGTTATAGCATATGTGTATTCTTCACAAACAGAATGAGTTGGCCAGGTGAACATTTTCATGATTTTTTTCTCTCTCGGCCATTGTTCTTCACATGGGTGAGCTGCTAGGAGACTGTGCAGCATCTCTGCACCCCCAGAGCAGGTTGTGTGGTGCTGGAGGATGCAAGAATTTGGCGACTGTATCCAAGGGCTTTAGCAAACAGCATTGAAAACAGCATAAATTCCTCATTAAATGAAGCAAAATCCCAACTCCTCCCTGAAGCATTGCGCCTGCTAGATCAGGAATCTTGTTAGGTTTGTAGCTTTTGGATTAGCGAGGCCCTTTATTAACTGAGGCCAAAAAACTTCTCTGAATGACTAAATCCTGAATTGCTGAGCCTTATTCTCCTGGTCTCCAGGAAAGGTCACTGGTGTAGGCCTCCTTGCATCTTTGGTGTAAAAATGTGTCACTGTGGGTGGTCACTCTCTCAGCCAGTATGCACAGGCTTTGTGGAAGTCATGGCCTATTGACACTGAGAATGTCTCTACCTTCCCTTTGTAGACGTCAGAACATAAGCAGTGTGGTATTTGAATAGACACTGTTTAACTGGTTATTAACACTGTAGGGTGAATTAAGTTTAAAATCAGGGAATTTGTAGGGAATGCTCTAAAATACATTAACACGAGAGAGAACTGTGGAGGCTTCGTGTCCCTAATTTCTCTGTATTTATATATTTGTTAAATAAGCACATGGAAGATGACAAATGTAAACCTGGAAATTCTCATCACAATAACAGTATTTCCTCATATAAGTAGACTGATATGGGATGTGACTACATTACATCACTTCACAGCTTTTTTTAGGCTTACGTAAATGAAAGTATTTAATTCCACCTTTGTATATATATATATAATTAACCTTGTAAGACAAATTGTAAACAGGCAGCAATTTGTGTTTCAGAAGTGGACACAAATTACACGTTCTCTTTATACTTCAACAAGGAAAGAAGCATCAACAAGAAGCCATTCAGAGTCATAGAACTTCACTTTCAGTCTCAGATCACCTGAAATTAGGTTTTGCCCTACAAAATTTTACTCTGCTTGAATTACCCATACAGTAGATATTTTTTTATTCATTCTAGAATAAAACCACGTTTTGTAGAAAGGCTAGTGAATGCAAAACTGGGATTTAAAAAACGCCCATGTTTGCATTTTTCTCTCTTTATGTACCATTGGCAAGAGCAGACAATTCAGGGTATGTGGAATATAGTAAACTTGGGGTGAACACAAGGGATTTGGATCAGCATTCTTCCTGCTGCTATGCATGCAAGCCGTGTACTAAATGCTGCTACTTTAAGGCACAAGGCACAGAGGAGTCCTGTGTGATGCGTAACTTCATCCAGGAGTCACTGGCTGGATCTAATGTGGTACATTGAAAAGAGCATTAATAAACTAGAGGATTTGTCTTCATGACCTTGATTTGGCAATGGCAGAAGAACCACAACATCTCATTGACATGCACTTCACTTCTCTGTCATCAGAGCTTGAAATGCTTTCTTTTTATTGTTGTCTGCATCCAGTTTATGCACATGACTGTGTTGTGAAGCAAACTTCTGCTAGCTGTGCTCTCCCTGGTGATGCATACATCTTTTTTGAAACTTAAATTGATGACGAACTACTGAAGGTGTGTACAGAGTCCCCTGAGGTGTGCAGGTTTTGCAAGGAATCAGCAGAACATAAGGAGGTGGAAAATTGCAGTGTGACAGCGTGCATGCATTCTGGCACACATATTAACGTGCAGACCATAACAGCCCTCCTGACACTGCAAATAGTCGGAGACACTGTTAAACTCAGGAGTTCAGTGAGAGGGTTGCTTTGGGGAATCAGGGGCTGAAGCGATATGTTACAGATCACCGCAGTCACTTGTCTCGATGGAGACAAAGGTCTGCAAGGTGCATGAATGGACCATGGGGACATGATGTGCTAACAGGAGGACGTGTTGCTTGTATCTGCTATGACAGTGGTTACCTGTTTCTTCCAAATATCAGTCTCCTTCTTGTTTTCATCTCTGATCCCTTCTGATATTCTTCTTTCTTCTCCATGCTGCTCCTTTTTGCCTTTTGTGGCACTATGTTTCTTCCCCTCCTACCCTTGCTCTTTGTTCGCTGGATTTTCTATTATTCTGTAAATGCATGCAAACATCCAGGGACTCTGAGAAGATTCAGGCTGCTATCTCTAGCCCCAGAACCAAGCCGAGTTTTGTGTATTCTCTTCCACTTTATTCTGGTTTATTGTATCTCTTCCTTCTTCATTGCTTTAAATTGTGCACTGAGGAATTCCAAGTCTTTATTTAATAATTTAGCAGAGACACTCTCTGAACTCACAATAAATTTCACTGAGCAACTGTTTGTGAGTTTGAATTTTGTCTCACTCTGAATTCTTTCACTTGCAGTACATGGTTTTATAGCACTCTTAGATTCATTTAATCTTGTGTAACACATGAATGATCCCACTCATTCTAAAGACCACATGCTTGATTTGGTAATTACTATGGGTCTGCCTCTGACTAGTTTGTTTTTGTCTCTGTTCCTTGTCTGTTGCTTAATAATTTCATGAGATCTTGCTGTACCTTGTCCCTCATCTCCAGTTCATACTTTTTTTTTTTAACTGCTCTCTTCCTTTAAACCAGAAGTTTGAAATTAAGTTCTGCTTTAAAAGTTAATTTCTACTAATGTCCAACTGACACTTAGTTTATCAGTTTTGATCCTTAAGAGGGCATAAAATACATTATCACATACATAATGTCCTCATTCTTTTGAGATCATCTTTAGGATCTAGTAGCCAGGTGATTTTGTTAAGCTAAGTGCCAAGGCAATGACCAAACAACCATTAGACAAGCTAGTTAGCAAGCTTAGAGAAAGTATTGATTTTGCTAGCTCCAGTTCTTCATGAATCTTCTCTACGAGTTTCCTCTTCTTTATAAAAATATAGACATCACCCTCATTCTGTGATTGCCTTCAACATCTCTTAAACTGTTTTATTGTGGATGTGTGAATGTATGTGTGCATTTGTATGTTCAAATAAGTTAGGGTAGCCCCTCTGCAGCAATTTAGCACGTAGGCCTGAAATACTGGGCCATCTCCATGTGTCCTGAATTCTCTTCTGTGTTTCAGCCCCTGGCAACAGAAAAAGCTAAACATTTCTGAACAGTGATTCAAAAGATCTAAGAGGGGCTGCTTTGAGACCTGCATATATGTGGAATTTTAGCAGGAATAAAGTGCTTTTTCTTTCTTATTTTCTTTCTTTTTCTTATTCTTTCATCCCTCCCTTCCTCCCTTCCTCCCTTCCTCCCTTCCTCCCTTCCTCCCTTCCTCCCTTCCTCCCTTCCTCCCTTCCTCCCTTCCTTCCTTCCTTCCTTCCTTCCTTCCTTCCTTCCTTCCTTCCTTCCTTCCTTCCTTCCTTCCTTCCTTCCTTCCTTCCTTCCTTCCTTCCTTCCTTCCTTCCTTCCTTCCTTCCTTCCTTCCTTCCTTCCTTCCTTCCTTCCTTCCTTCCTTCCTTCCTTCCTTCCTTCCTTCCTCCCATTTCCTCCTTCTTTCCTTCCTTTCCTTCCTCACATTCTTCCTTTCCCAGTGATATCTGAGATCTGCAGGTGCTCTTCTTATGTCAGGAATGCTAGCTTTCAGAAGAGTTGTCTGTAGGTCCAGAGTGGTGATAATTTTTTTTGAGATGACAACAATGTATTGGTGGAAATGCAGAACAGATTTTTTAGTTAACAAATTTGCACAGCTCATCAGCTAATTAATTAATTTGCAGACGCACTGCAATATTCCTAAAGAGCTCATTCTGAGCCAAAGTCCCTTTCAGAGATTCTTTTCCGAATTCTGGGCTACTCTACCTTATATCTCTGCTGTGCATGTCAAGGTATGTGATATTCAGGGCAGTGAAACAGACTATCATTTCTAAGAGATGAAATGTCTTCTGTGGCAGAACAAATGTTGCAGTCCTGAGCATGTAATTTTGTCTTGAGCAAAATGATCTTTAAAATGTACGAGCATAGCACAAGCTTATATGACAAGTAGGACAAAAAAGCCTTATTTTGGAAATGAAAACACTTTTCATCCAGGGGTCATGAGAGAGTTTTAAGTCTGTGATACAACTATTCAGGTGCAACTGAGTAACTGATCCATCTTCTAACAAAGATCTTAATTTGAGATATGTAAAATTGCCAAAATTAAGATCAGAAGACAAATAGCAGAAAATCTTGATTGTCAAGTGTTTTTAACAAACTGACAGCCTCTCATTTTTCTGAGAATAGTTTGTGTAATTTTCTGATACATTTAATGAAATGATTTGAAGTAAAAAATATTTCTTGATTCAGAAATAATTAGTTTTTGTGGATTCTTTCTTATTTCATCCATTCCCTGTCCTCCTTTCTTGGCTGAGGAGATAAACAGTAAGACTGAATTATATTTATTTTAATTTCTTCTGATTTGAAAGGAAGTGAATATTGTTTCCAACTCATGAGAGTTTTTAGCATGAATCATTTAATTGAAAAAAAAATCAGTACATTAAAATATGAATATATTTGCGTATTTTCATATGCAGATTTTACCACTGAATATCTTTCAGCAGCCCCACTCATATTCTAACTTCTTGAGTGTTTTCAGAAATATAGGAGAGTTTTGGGTTTTATCTGTAACAATGACTGGCTCCATTATCACACATTCTGAAGAGGTTAAGGTCTTTGTCTAACTTTCAAATCTGTATAAAATAAGTTTCCCAAACTGGATCTAAAAAGGTTCTTCAACTGCCAGGTGATGAAGTACTTGCTCAGATCACAGCAAATCAATGAACTGCTGAGATATGGAAGCAGCTTGCCCCAGAAAAACAGCAAGATCTCCCTCCACTCGTTCTCTTACTGCACTGTCTTCTGCCTGCTTTTGCAAACTTATACAAGCTGGCCAATCCCTTAATCTCTTGAGACCTATCTGAAAATTAAACTTGTGATGATGGCTTGGCTGCTTGGTGGGTTGAGACATATATGATAAAGCGTGACAGTGAGTATGTGCTGAGACAAACACTTTTAGTAGGCAAACTCCTTGCCAAGGCTGCATTCAGGGATGCTAGCAGTGGTTTTAACAAATTATCCTAACCAGTACACTTGCACATAAAAATAGAAGAGGAAGACAGATCCTTTATGGAACTAGCTATCTTGAATGGAGCTTTTCTTGCTTATGATGATCTCGTTCTTCAGAGTAATAATCCAAGGGGTAAGAGGATCTTAGCCAAGCAACTGGCAGGACTCATTGAAAGGTCTTTAAACTAGGTACGAAGGGGAAGGGGACAAAATGAAGGCCTCTGGGATTGAGCGGGTCATTTGAGGGCTTGTACCAAATTTGATAGTACAAAGACAGTGGAGTACAAAGGGATGGACTAGGCATGGAAATGCTGGGGATGCTGCTGTTCTAGGGGATCTTAGATCCTCTATAAAGGCAGTGAGATGGAAAGTCTAGCTGAAGTACCTTTATACCAGTGCACACAGCCTGGGAAATAAGCAGGATGAGCTGGAAACTGTGATGCACTTGGAAAGTTATGACCTTGTTGCTATCATGGAAACATGGTGGGATGACTCCCATAACTGGAATAGCACCACTGAGGGATATTGGCTCTTTAGAAGGGATAGGCGAGGTAGGAAGGGTGGGGGAGTTGCCCTCCAGGTCAAAGAGTAGATAGACTGTGAGGAGCTCCCTCTGAGAAACAGTCAGGAACAGGTTGAGAGCCTGTGGGTTAGAATTAGGGATGGGACTAACAAAGGCCAGCTGGTAATAGGCATATACTACAGGCCATTTGATCAAGGGGAAACTGTTGACGAGGCTTTCTTGCTTCAGATACGGGAGGCATTGTGCTCACAGGCTCTTGTCCTGATGGGGGACTTCAACCATCCAGGTATCTCTTGGAAAGACCACATGGCAAGCTGCAAGAGGTCCAGGAGACCTCTGGAATCCATTGATGATAACCTTCCAGTCCAGGTATTGGTCAAACTGAACAGAGGTGAAGCATTGCTGGACCTGCTGCTCAACAGTGCTGAGGAAATCATTAAAGGTGTTAAGGTTGGAGGCAGCAGGGGTTCAGTTACCTTGCCCTGGTTGAGTTTGTGATCTCAATGGATGGGGGCCAGGCAAAGAGTGGCATCAGGACCCTGAACTTTGGAAGAGTGAATTTGGTGAGGGATGTGAAAAACAATAGGAAAAACAACAGGCACATTTGCCAGAAGAGACAGGCCGAAGTGAATGCACCTCCTTTGGTAAAAGTGAAAGGAGAACTGGCTTCAACAGAGGAAGAGAAGGCTGAGGTACTGAATGAGTTCTTTGCCTTGGTCTTCACTGGTGGCCAGGATTCTAGCATTTCTCATGTCCCTGAGCCCTGCATCCCTAAACCTCTAGGTGGGGACCAGGACAGTAAATCCCCCCCCACTGTAAGGGCAGAGCAAGTCCGGGACCGCTTCATGAGACTGAATGTGTACAAGTCTATGAGGCGGATGGCACGCATCCCAGGGTTCTGAAGGAGCTGGCTGAGGTGGTTGCTGAGCCACTCTCCATCATGTTTGAAAAGTCGTGGGTGTTAGGTGAGGTTCCGGATGACTGGAGGAAGGGTCACGTCACTCCCATTTACAAGAAAGGGAGTAAGGAGGACCTGGGGAACTACTGGCTTGTGACTCTCACCTCTGCCTGGGAAGATCATGGAACAGATGACATGCTTGATCTCATGAGAATGAATGTTTGATCTGAGACAGCCAACATGGCTTCACCAGGGTAAGGTCATGCTTAACCAATCTGGTGGCCTTCTATGATGGAGTGACGGCATTGGTGGACGAAGGGAAGGCAACCGGTGTCATTTACCTGGACTTGAGCAAGGCCTTTGACATGGTCCTCCACCGCATCCTTATCTCCAAATTGGTGACATGTGGATTTGATGAGTGGACCACCTGATGGATAAGAAATTGATTGAAAGGCCGCAGAGAGGGTGGTCATCAATGGTTGTATGTCCACGTGGAGGCTAGTAATAAACAGCTTGGCATCCCCCAGGGGTCTGTCTTGGGACCAGTGCTCTTTAGCATCTTTGTCAATGACACTGATGATAGAATCAAGTGCACCCTCAGCAAGTTTGCTGATAACACCAAGCTGAGTGGTGCAGTTGACACGGTGGAAGGAAGGGATGCCATTCAGAGGGACCTCAACAGTCTTGAAAAGTGGGCCTGGGTGAATCTAATGAGGTTCAACACAGCAAAGTACAAGGTTTTGCACCTGTGCCACAAGAATCCCAGGCATCCATACAGACTGGAAGGAGCGGTCCTTGAGAGCAGCCCTGCAGAGAAGGGCCTGGTGGTCCTGATGGATGAAAAGCTTAACATGAGCCAGCAATGTGCTCTTGCAGCTTGGAAAGCAAATGGTATCCTGGGCTCCATCGAAAGAGAGGTGGCCAGGAGGGATAGGGAGGTGATTGTCCCCCTCTACTCTGACCTTGTGAGGCCCCATCTGGAGTACAGTGTCGAGGTCTGGAGCCCCCAGGACAAGGAAGGCAGAGAGCTGTTGGAGAGGGTCCAGAGGAGGGCCACCAAGATGATCGGGGGACTGGAGCACCACCCCTACGAAGACAGGCTGAGGGAGCTGGGCTTGTTCAGCATGAAGAAAAGAAGACTGCAGGGTGACCTCATTGCAGCCTTTCAGTAGGGAGCCTACAAACAGGAGGGGAATGAACTCTTGAAAGGATAGATAACAGCAGGACAAGGGGAAATAGTTTTAAGTTGAGGGAGGGAAGATTTAGGTTGATGTCAGGGGGAAGTTCTTTACAGAGAGTGGTGAGGTGCTGGAACAGCTGCCCAGAGATGTTGTGGATGCCCTGTCCCTGGAGGTGTTCAAGGCCAGATTGGATGAGGCTCTGGGCAGCCTGGTCTAATATTAAATGGGGAGGTTGGTGGCCCTGCCTGTGGCAGGGGGGTTGGAGATTCATGATCCTTGAGGTCCCTTCCAACCCTGGCCATTCTGTGATTCTGTGATTCTGTAATATTGAAGGGCTTCAGTTAGTCCTGTGGTCTGCATCAGAATTTGGGAAGTTTCAAGGTTCTGCCAGATCAAGTTATGGTTGGTCTGAGTGTTTTTGTTCTTCCGCCCAAAGCGATGTACTACTCAAATACTAAAATAGCTTTCTATTCTCTCTTAAGTATTCAGCTCCAGAAATAGTAACGAAGAAAGACTCCCTAGGGTAGGTAGGAAAGAAAATATGTAGGGATTGTATTTAGGATTTATCTTCTTTCTGTATTTGCTTCAGTACTTTTGTTGCCCTTTGCATGTAGCAAAATGCTTATATCTAGAAGAAAATCCCTATATTCTCTTTGCTGTTATCTGTGCATGGAAATTCCTCTAAGTGTATTTTCCCAAAGAGGCTGTCAGGCAACATGTGAGAAGAGAACAAGCCCAGCTCCCCCATTCTGTACTCTTACCTCACTTCAGATCACGTGAGACGCTTCCCTCTAGCAGTACATCATGCACTTGGAGAATACAAGTCCTCAGCTTCTCAAGGTCACTGTTATTGTTTTGTGTCTTGCATAGGCAGCTTGTTCTTGCAGTCAGACTTCCTTGATGTCCTTCTCTCAGTGAGGGAATCACAAAACTCCATTTGTGAGAGGCTGACAAACCCTGGCATACTTGGAGAGACTGAACAAAGGTTAGTGTGGGTGGATATCATGAGTCATTTCTATGACTAAGAGACTGGTATAAACTACCCCTTCCTGGTAATGTAAATGTATTAAGGTCATAGGCCACCTAATTAGTCAGTGAGTCTAAATGAATCCAAGCATGAGGCCAATGATGTTAAACACACCAGGAAAAAAAAAAAAAAAATCAGGTGAAAGTAAAGATTTAGCAGTCTATGATCTAATTAAAGATGGGGCCTTTATTCCTGCATGTGCTATCAAAATGTGGTTAGCTGGTACTGCTGACTTGGTGCTTCTGTTTCCTGCTATTTCCTGTTATTGATGCTGGACTTCAACAGTCAGCATTCATTAGAAGCCACTAAAAGGCCTTGTAAGTTCTTGAAAAGACTCTTCTGGCCAAAGGCGTAGTGGAGGAGATTCCTTCATTTTCTTAGTTCAAAAGAGCTTGAACTCACTAACCCCTGAACTACTCTTGAGCTATTTCTCTCCTTCCTAGTAGCATTTTAAATAACAGCAGGGAATCTAGAAAGTGGTTTAACTTCAAAGGCCATGCATTAGTTGTGAGCAATGAAAGTTGTAAATGAATGCAAAATAAAGCTTCACACTCAAAATATCATCTGGTGCCAAGCACTCGTGCTGTGGACACAGCTTGTACTTATGAGACTGCAGATCCTGAATCTTTAGTTTAAGACAGATGCTGTCCTTAAGAGTTGATGGCTTTGTTGGTAACTGATGGAGCAAGGAGTGGAGCACCTATGAAGTATGTCCGACCAGAGCCTCCTCTATATTGCTGCCTAGGTCACAGCTCAGTCCTGACTTCCACAGCCTCCCTAAAATGTTAGCTGTAACATAGTCTCACCTCTGAAATGTTAAACTCACTGCTTGGCAGTATCCAGGATTCAAGAACATTTTTCTCCTTCTTGCCTAGATGTTTTTTTTTCTTGGCAATCAGGTGATGTAATATACTTCAACCATGAATATTCACTAAATGAAGTCAACTGCTCATTTAGGGAAAAGAACTGCTGCCTCTTCAAGCATTCATGTGAGAAGCAGCAGAGCCTGCAGCAGCGCCCCATATCCATTCAGTCATCAGGTGGGAGTGGTGGGGCTAGCCTTTTGGGGGTCACACGAGAGCCCTTTGGTAGAAGATGAAAAACATCTTGTTCTGAGTGTCTGGCATCCAAAAGAGGAAATGAACTTGGGTTTATGACACTAGTAGCAAAACAATGGGAGGTCGGCTTGGACATGGCTTTTAAGTGATGTTTGTTCTCTTGTAACTTTCAAAGTAGCAGATAAATCTTTCTCTAGAAGGAAAGAACTGAGTAACTTAGTGGAGAGCACAGATAACAGCAAAGAGAATATAGGGATTTTCTTCTAGATATGAGCATTCAGCTACATGCAAAGGGCAACAAAAGTACTGAAGCAGATACAGAAAAAAGCTATAACAATAGTTTCTCACCTACCTCCCACTAGTAGTGAGGAATAAGTTTTGGGCAACAGGCGACATACTTGACCTTTTAACAAAGTGAAGTATAGACTGTTTTCCAAAAGCCAGCTTCAGACTCTCAGAAGAGATAATATTTTCAGATACATGAGAAAGATGTTTGGGTTTTTTTGGTACAAAGAGGTTCATGTAAAAAATTTGCAAGCATGCAATAAAAAACCACATAAACAATAACATACTATATAACAACCTTATCTCTTGTGTTTATGACAATCACTTTTTTGTATGTGCGTGGTAGCCTTATATTCGTTGTGATAATCAGGCTGGGCTCATTTTTATCAAGGTCTGCTTTGGTTAATATCATTGTTGCTAGTTTACAGAATGCAACTCTGAATAGCTTAAATATCCATTCTACCTGGTACAATTTTACATACTGTATACATTCTTGGGCAGAACATTTATTTCTGTTGGCTTGCCTACAATGGCAAGAGCTCTTCTTCCCAGGGTCACCACCAATGCTTTTACATTCTGATTGCTTCAGTGGAGTGCCTTGCTGCTGGCACAGCTCATTGTGACTTCATGTTTGAGGATGTATGCCCTATTAGGCATGATGAAAAGATGTTTCATTATTGCTATGGAAGAGAGTACTCTCAGGTTATCTCTGATTGAAACAAAAAGGTAGTTTTGAAATTACTTATTCCTTTTTTTTCCCATCAGCAGATCTCCCTTTCTGTGTGTTTAAGAGTGTGTGTAAGTTTGTGTACACATTTATCTAATACTCATCAAATTCCAAGGCATTGTACAATGCTGCTTTCAATGTATAAACATCAAATTGCTCTGGAAAACTGGTGGCTGTAGTGATTTTCTTGGAGGTGAGAATTTGAAAGATTAGAAGTAAGATTTTCTCCATTTTGAGGCACTTTTCCTAGCATGTCCTAAAACAGGCACAACACACAATGGCAGTAACAACAACAGAAGTGGAAATTGAATCTAGGTACCTTGTTTGGCAGTACCTTTGCTGTTGAAACATTTGTGACGTGTACTTACATATGTGCATGTGCCATACAGCAAGACTGGGATAGTGCTAATTCTAAGTGGAGGTCTGGTCTGAACTGGTTTACCCCCAGTTTCTGACTGCGTTTTATTCTCAGGTCCTGAAAACTTTCCTAACTTAGCTGCTAATCATAAGTTTGCAGTATGTCTATCCTGACACGGAAGGGTCACTCTTGACATTCTCACTGAGTGGGTTTGGGTGCCAGTTTGCTATGCAAATGTTCAAAAGGACTTGCAGTCTGAGATTGGGTGGTGACTATATGTCATGTTTGGTGATTTAAAGAGTTCTTGTCTAGGGTATTTGCATTTGATGGCTGGATCACTCTTAAACTTGTGATATATACATGGGGAGGAGAGATACATTTGAAGTAAAAGGACAGAATTTGTGCCAACTCATATTTTCATTCAAAAATCTTTATCTGTAGTCACTGAAGCAATTTTACTAACCTCAGTCAGACCAGGAAATGCAAAGCCAGCAAAGTGGATGAAAAGAAGCTCCAAAGTAGCTCTGTAGCCATTGTGCTTTCACCTGATAATATGGAGTCAGGCAGTCCAAGCCAAATATCCTCAGCAGTGAGTTGATGACTGCTTGGTGATCATCTGACTTCATAGATAAGAGAGTGTAGTGATAGAATTACCAAGCAATTTTTTAAAACAAACATCAATCAATAAACACATATTTACAACAACTCTGAAATCATCTAGCCAGCAAACTGGCTGCAAGGAATCCTGACAGCAGATAGGGCAGAAATGAAAATACTGTTGGGCAACACCAAAATGTTGACCACAAGGGTCCCTCCAGTGCAAAATGTTCTGGGATACCAATAAAAATAAATATATCCTTCCAGGGAGCCAACTTAAATATCCCTTGACATAAAGAATTTAGATTAACTATTTTTAAACACTAAAGAAAAAAATTATCACTTGTGCAATGTTGTTACAAGATTTCTCCCACAGCCCTTAGCTCAGGCATATTTTATACCCTGCATTAATACCTAAGCAATCACACAGAGTGGTTTATATTTAATAAGAAAACATGAATAGAAAATTATAATATGTGCAGAATGAGGGAGGATTGAACTTTTTGGGAGCCATCAGACATTAAAGTTTTCTGCGTCCACAGTGGCTTGCCAGAATTCCTCCTAGCTCCAATGGCAGACAATGAATTAGATTGTGACTCCATGGAGCTGAATTCCTCCAAAGCAAATAGCTGGGATGGATAGCATGCCATGCCCCAACCCCTTGAGTAGCAGTACTTGCTACTCAGAATTTCCTAGCAGTGGTAGACTGATAGGGTTGACTCACACATACTGTATTTTATGGCATAAAGGCATTCAGAGGTTTTAGATAAATCCACGCTCTAGATAAGTGCATTTTGTGTCAGGAAAGGCATGAAGAAAGACAGACATCAATGCAGTACAGTGCAGTGAAATAGAAGTGTATAGAAATCATGAACGGCAAACAGATATTTCATAGCTGCATACGCTGTATGCCAGTGAGAATTGATGCTTGGAAGAAACTGCTCTCTGCTATGGAGAAGGACAAGACTGATAGAGTGTCAGTGACAGAGAGAAATTCATCTACTGTTATGTGCATCATCTTAGTCAGAAGCTCCATAAGGTGCAACAGTGTCTCCTAATGCCCTGCAGGTGAGTGGCAAAAGCTTGAGGGAAGGCTGCCACCACTGAAGCAGTCTCTGCAGAGAATGGAGGTCTTCTCAGAGTTTGATGAAAACTTTGTTTGTCTAGTGAAAGCACTTGTAAGAGATGATGGAATTCAACTGCCTTGCTGGCAAGGGTGCAATCTACTGACTGTCATCTGAATGTCTCTTGTGCTGCAGAAATAGAATTGGGCTGCAACAGGAAGCACTGAGGCATTGAAATCTTGATCTCAGAGCATCGGCAAGGTCACACATAGCATGCTACCACCCATGAGACCAGCTCTCCTCTTTCTGCTCTGTATACAACATGCCTGAATGTCAGATGTCATGCATATCCTCCTTTTTTTCTGGGAACTCAGAAGAGTTTGTCAGCAACATAGAGGACAGACGCAGGTCTTCCACTGAAGAAGTTCATTGTCTTCTTCAAAAAAATATTCAAAACAATTTCATTTTCTTTAGTGTCATTGTTTTCCGTGTAGCTGTAGTGTTTGACAGTAATTCTCGGGGAGTGGAATGCTGATTACTTGCAATGAGGAACCAGTGAGAAAAGCAATAAACAATCAGGGATTAAATTTCTCTTTATGGCTAGTGACTGACTACACTAATTTGGGAACATTTTTTTGCATGTCCAAAGATTAACCAGATACCAGTCAGACTCTGACATCAATGTCAGGAACAGCTGCTCCTTCGTATTTTAGCTGTGCAAGTCATGCCACAAAGAAGTGACAAAGATGTTGCCTTGTGCTGCTGGTATCTGCTAAAGACATGCAGTCTGCTGTCAGCCGGGCATGCATTCATGCTCTCCATCGATCTTTTTTGATATCTAGACTGGATCAATAAGCTGAAGTTCAAGTAGAAGTTTCTGGTCCTCCAAGATTTTTTGGTGGCCAAGCACTGAAGGTTGGTTGTCTCCAAAAGCAGCATGAGGTAAGAAAGCAAATCTGAGATGACTGGATACCAAGAAAGGCATCTATATAAATTTTCTGTCATAGTAGGAGTGTCAGCTCACTGCCTTAAGGCTGATCCAACCCTCCTGGAATGAATGCAAAGGTGCCCATGCATTTAGTGAGGGTTATATGGGGAAGTCTGAGACAAAGGAAGCACTAATTAGGACGCGGATATGAGATAAATGCTGGAGGCTTCAGGGTGAATGGAAGGGAACAATGACTTCTATAAAGTGCTAGTGAAGTAAACACAGGGGATAACAGATGGGCTGGATTTTGTTCTCCAAGCCTGTGCAGCTCCATCCAACTCCCACATACACACAGGAGGTGGGGGGTGGGGGAAGTACAGATCCTGAGGATGACAAGGATATACATGTATACATGAAGAGCACACACATTGCATGGGCCTGTCATGATCAGCAGATAAAGGCTGCTGGGAGGAGTGGGAAAGAGTGGTCTGCTGCTGCATGGTTCCTTGCTACCCTCAGCAGATGTGCACAGGTCCTACCACATGCCCAAGCAGTCTGGGTCAGTTCTCTGTACACAACTGTTGGGAACTCCTCACTATTTTCCATTTGCCAAGTTCCAGAACAAGCCACTGGGGCAGGGTGCTTTGGACACTGCTTTTGTATTTATTGACATCTCTTATTCTAAGACTTGGTCTGGCACCTGTTTGTGTGCCATCCCTGGACCCAGCAAGTAGACAGGCAGTGAGAAATAAAGCAGCGCCCAAAATAGACATGCTGTGGTGCACCTCGAGTACTGTGTCCAGTTTTGGGCCCCTCACTGCAAGAAAGACATTGAGGCCCTGGAGTGGGTTCAAAGAAGGGCAGCAAAGCTGGTGAGGGGTCTGGAGCACAGGGCTTATGAGGAGCAACTGAAGGAGCTGGGGTTGTTCAGTCTGGAGGAGAGGAAGCTCAGGGGAGACCTTATTGCACTCTATAACTACCTGAAGGGAGGTTGTAGTGAGCTGGGGGTCGGCCTCTTCTCTTGTGTAACTGGTGATAGGACTGGAGGGAATGGCTTCAAGCTGCGCCATGGGAGATTTAGATTAGGAAATACTGCTTTTCTGAAAAAGTGGTCAGGCGTTGGAATGGGCTGCACAGGGAGGTGGTGGAATCACCGACCCTGAAGGTGTTCAAGGAACATTTGGATTTTGTGTTGAGGGATATGGTTTAGTGAGAACTATTGGTGATAGGCAGATGGTTGGACTGGATGATCTTTTAGGTCTTTTCCAACCTTGGTGATTCTATGATTCTGTGATTCTGTTTTGGTTTGGTTTTGTGTGTGTGTGTCTTAATATCATTCTAACATAGTCCCAATTTTTACTTACACATTTTGCAACAAGTCTGCTGAAATAACAGAATTTCATTCATTACTGTATCTCTGGGAAGATGTTTAAAGGTTGGATATTCAGTTGATTTTGCCTTACCATTCACCTAGGGTGCGGCTGATTTTCAATAGCTGTAAGCACAGTTCAGACCTCTGCTATGCTAACCCAAACACTTGCGAAGCCTGGACTATTTGTGCAAAAAATCTCACTCAGGGCAGTCTGAATGGAGGGAATCACATAGCTCCAAATCTTGCACTGCTATAAATTTGAAAATGTGGTGTCTGTCAGTGCAGCAGCCTCCTATTTGTGAAACATCAAATAACAGAACATGAGAGAGAAACCCGGGTTTAGGCTATATTACATCTAATCAGCATCAGTTTCAGTGAGGAAAACATCAAGAAACATGTGAAATTGAGATAATATAATATAAAGAATGTACTGAAGTCTGCAGTGTAGCTTTGGGCCAAGTTTCCATTGAAGATTCATGCCATAGGTGTTGAAATCTACAGGTGTCGTTCTGGCAACGGATCTCATCTGCCCTGACATGGATCACACTGCATCATAGGATGTTAGAGAGTTTGGCTCAAGCTTATGGTCAGTTTTCAGCCAGTTACCATTTTCATAGCTGGAGTAGGATTTTATACATCTTTGTTGAGAAGGAGAGCTTCGCGCTAGCTGCCAGGCTACCAGAAAAGCTCCTTAATTGCTCTCCACAGAATCTGCTGACTAGAGAGAGCTCTTGTTATCTTTAAGCAGTCGTGTTTGTATTGAAGGATCAAAATCACACCACACAAAAAAAACAAAACCAGCTCCTCTCCCCTTTCCCCCATGATGTTTCCAATTATCCTGGATTGTTGTCTGTCTCATTGATAGTAGGTCATCCAAAAGCTAGGACATATGGAAATAGCCTGTTAGCTTCTTCCCTGGAGTGTCTCAAGGAATTTAGATGCCTCACATAAGGACTGAACAACAGATCATGCCAAGGGCTCACTGCACACAGAGCCGGGAAATGCTACTCTTTTCATTCTTTTGGCCTTCTCCTCTGGCTGTTGGAAACAGGCAACAGACAAGGGGGAGGACAAGGAGTGCCACTCCCAAAGAGAGGAGGCAGACTGGTGATTCTGTGCGTGCTTCACTGGAGAGCACAGTTTCTACTTCAAAGCCAGCAAGGAGGGTGGCATATTGCTTCCGGATGAGGGAGAAGAGCTGTGACTTGCACAGACAGCTCAAGTCTCCCATGTCTCTGGCTTGTAATATGTCAGAAATCAGCTGAAAGTCATGGATATAAAGAATTGCATCCTAGCACATATTGAAGTCTCCGTGGTTGCACCAATCCAAAAAAGCCCTGGGACTTTCCCCAGTAGCACACAGTGTGAGAGTGGTTTATCACAGATTAGAATCAGATCTCTCCTCCTAACCATAAAGCTTCACCACATCCTCTTATTTGCCACTGTTTGACTGTGAATTGACAGGCACTGAAAGGAAATAGTGAAAAGAGATGTGGTTATGCCACACCTGGCAAATGTCTGCAGAGGCAGAGTGAGTGCTGTGTGTACTTATAAATGTATTTGAATGTATCATGATCCTCTTTGCGTTCATGTGCGAAAAGTCACGTGGCTCTTTGCTGCACACATCACTGTGTGTGTTTTAATGATATGCCACTGTAAATAAAACACTACTCCAGTGCTTGTAAAAACCCAGAAGTCTTTCAAAACAAGCAAATTACTCCAACTTGTAATTTTGTCAAAAACACTGTAAAAATAGCTTCATATTCCAAGGAGGAAAAGGTGATGGAGATTTATACTTTCCCTTGAACACACAGATTTATAACAGTGTGTAATGTGCGTTCATTTCATCCATATTTATAACTGCACTGATGCAGAGTCTGGTATCCATTACTTTAATCTATGTAACTTGATCATCAGAAATTTAAACCATAATTTTTAACACATATCACCAAGAATTTCAGTTTGATTCAAAAAAGAAGAGCATATAAAAGTCCCAGCTGCAATTAGTTATTAAAACCGAACTTCTTTGCTTAAATACACGTGTTTGTTCACATAGACTCTTCCATTCTGGCTTGCACTCCACATTTGACTTCAGATTAATCTTACAACAATCCACTACAAAATACCTTGAGGGTCAAAGGGAAAAAATAATACAGTTAAGGATCATATTTGGGAGAATTTCTGTAAATAAATCTTTTACATTTTGGCAAAGTGATATCAGAAATTGAAGAGTCACTGACAGCAGTAGCCTCTAGTCGCTTAGAGAGAAGTGGAAAAAAAAATTCCAGGCCAAGATCAAAGGCTCCAATTGACAGACAGCAGAAATTAAACCCAGATACCGTTTCATAAACATGGAGCGATTGACGTTCTCCACATGGTTATTGTCCAGCACTGGAAAATAAAACATCTGTACTCCTCAAAGTCCTGAATGGATGACCCAGAATTGAAATTATTCAGTTGTCTGATGTTAAGAAAGTGTTCCACTAGTTTTCTTCTTTCATTTTTCTTTCATTCATTCAGTAGCATGAAAAGGTGAAACATATGGATTGTTAGAAAGTAGTCAATTTAAATGAATATCAGTTCATTTTATAATAAAAAGCAATCTTCATTTTTTCTCAGCTTTAGGACTATATTTTGTTACTCATGCTGGAGGTAAAAGTCAGTAATTCTACAAATTTCAATGGATTTAGTTTTATCATAACCAAGGCTGCACTCTCTCTTAAAACTGATCCTCCCTATGAAACTGTCTAAATACATGAATCTCTAAGTATATATGCTTCATGCTTTCTAAGAGATGTAAATGGCATTTATCAGAATAATTTTTCCTTCTGCTTTCTCCTTGGCTCCGCTCCATTCAATCCTATTAACTCACACAAACAAAAACAATGAAAATAAGGAGAGTATGTGGGTAAAATAACGCAGCAAGGTGATTTTTCATTAAAAGCTACAAAAATATGAAATTGATCACTGAAAAAGACAGATCATTTGACATTTCGAAAGTATTTTTGATTGAAAACTTTGATTAGTTCTGTCTTACTGTCGGAAGCCATCATACAATTGAGTTATCACTTGAATAAAGTCTACATGATGTGCCTGCTGAGCCCGCTGTTAAACGATTTTCTGAAGGTACAAAGGAGAAACACCGAAGACTTAGAATGTGTGACATGAGGACTTCCAAAAGAAAGGATAGTACTGTGATTTAAAATAGTAATTTTGTTTGAATAATATCACTGCTTTCATTACAGTAACTTCTATGCTTAATGTGGTGTTAATAAATAGTTTAGCAATTGGAAGTGCAGGGAATTTTTTTATTTTAGAATCTGTTGAATTTTCTTCTTGCTGTAAGAAAAACATCTTGTCCACCGGTGTGTTCAAGAGCCACATTAGTCCTGTGGCATGAGGATTAAACTCAACTGGGATCTTTGCAGGGTATACTGAATATTAGAAGATACAGAAAAATCAGGCTTTCTCTGTTTAATTTCAACGTGTTACCACTCCTGTTCTTTAAATGTATTGACTGGCTGGAATCAGAGCTAGTGGTGCCTCAAATAAGTTCTCTGCTGAAGTCGTGTTCTGTTTCAGATTTGTCTTCAACTGCAATGCAGTTGCTCTACTTAGCTGCAGATGGAATAAAACAGCAGCAGGGAGGATAGAGACTTGCCTGCTCACTAAGAAGTGTGGGAGGTATGCTGGACCTCTAAAGAGTTCCCATTTGGTGTTTGCTTTGGATGAGTTCCAAGAAATTCAGTTACTCGCCAGAAATCTATCTAAATCTTGAACTCAACAGCATTTAGCAGAACATCTCAAAACCACAGCATCACCAATTACTTTCCTCCTTTGTTTCTCCTGGAAAGATTGTGAGAACAGTCTCCATTCCAGAGCTAGGAGAGCTGTTTCAACAACAATAAGAAAAAGGAGCCCACATCGCAGGGCTGTACCACGAATATTAGGATTTTCTTTGCTTCCTGGATCTTCCACTTTCCAGCAGTATAGCTTCTAAAAAGCCCCAAATGCTTTCTATCTTAAGCTACCTCCTGTTGTACCCTACTGCTATAGTATTGTAGCAGCCCACACAGATTAGATTTAGCAGATGAACAAAGAAATCACTTGCACATTTCAGTACCTACAGAGACTTTGCTTTAGATGTTCTAGGAGTGGGCAGAGGTCCACAGATTCATTATGCTCTGAGCCAATTCAGTCCTCCCTAGCCAATACACTTCAAGAGTTGTTACCATAACAGCTCATGTTGTCCATGTTGAACAATTCCTTGCTCTGAAAATATGTAATGTGATAGCATCACACCTCCATTGCACTGCATTTGCTGAAGAAGCCACTCACTGCATTATCCACACCTACATGGTGAAGTTAAGATACAGCTGCTGGGTTTTTAAAGACATCTAAATTTTTCTGCTGGTGAGAGGAACAGCAATTTTCTGTCAGTCATCATGTTTCCCACAGCTGCCATCACACCACTTGAAAACAGACCCCAGGTGACCTGAATCCCAGATCCCCTCAGCCCAGGCAATATGTGAGTTGCCATATGTCGCTATGGGTAATAGCTGACACTGAACAGGTGTATGTCATCACAGTAGACCATCTGGAGGGCAGAAGATATTAAATAAAAAAAAAAAGAAAAAGAAAAAGAAAGAAAGAAAGAAAAGAAAGAAAGGTATATTCCCAGTTTTCAAAGCTTTTGGATGACTTTTTCAAGTAAATCCAAGCACCTAATAGTTGTCTTTTTGTTGTGTTCTTTTTTTTCTTCTTTTTCCTCTTTCATGAAAGTACTTTTCAAGGACATTACCTAAAATGAAACTCAGCATTTCATATGTTTTTACTTAATCTGGCTCTCTTTTTGTTTATTAATAGGTTACCTCAAATTTGATGAAAACTCCCTAATAATGGTACCATAACAATGGTGCTGAAAACTGCAAACAAGATTGGAATAGGGTTTCATTGCTTTAAACTCATTCTATTACCCTTAACAGTGGACTGAATCTGAAACTAATAGATGACTTAGTGACAATCGTGTTGAAGAGAAGTTCTGAAACATCACCCACCACCAATACATAACTTTATTAAGCAAAAATAGTCTGAGAAAATTGTAAAAAATTTCCCAATCATACTACTTCACTGTCTAAGGAGAAGCAAAGCAATTGGTATCTATTCTGTAGTAACAAGAAAATACTGCATTTTGAAAGGCTTTTAAACAAAATTTGAATATGCACTGTCAAAATTGTATCAGGTTGGGTTTTGCTTTTTTTTTTTCTGCTAAAGGCAGCAATCTAACATCAAGGGAGGTGAGAACCTCAATAGAACAAGCCCTTTGTAAGATCTGCAATGTGAAGTAGAACATAAGTCCTCTTTCAGTTCAGTGTACAATATAAAAAGAAAACTGGTGGCGACAAGCCTTGATTTGTCTACAGAATACTAAATCTGAAATGTGAAGAAGTCCCATTTAGAACTCATTGCTACTAGCATCTAAGGATGTCTTCCAAATCTACAATACCTCCAAAGCCTGCATTGTTCAGATTTAGTATTCTGCCTGAGGCTGTACTATAAAATTTGGATATATCCAGAAACTTCTCCAAAAATGCTTTCTAATCCAAGTTTTATTTAGACTCCACACGCAATAGAACTTTGGTTATTAAAAATAAATCAGTTTTACAATTAAAAGCTGGATGTCACTACTGACATATGTTTTTAAACTTCAGGGTCACTGGCACATTTTTACTAATTTGGAGTAATCCACTTGTCAGTGTTTTGTTCCTTTTTTGTCATTTGTTTGTTTTTACAGCTCTTCAGGAAATAAAGCTAACCAAATCAGCTAACTGACTTTAAAACCTATTTCATTCTCATTTGTGTTAGTTGTTTTTTTTTGTTGTTGTTGTTGTTTATTTGGTACAGGCTCCTTTTTTTTTCTTTTCTTTTTTGACAGTTTACAGTGTCAATTTATTTTGCATTCTGATCACTAGACTTCAGTTAATTCTTGATCCAAGGGTTGCAAGATCCAGCAATAGCTATTCTACTGCCCTTACTGCACTTTTTTTGCTCCTTTAGAGATTAATAAATCAATACGATTTTCCAAATTAATATTTAATGTTTGTGAAATGATAATAATTTCTAATATTTAATGTAGCTTTTTGTTTTAAACAAAAGAGAGTGCAATACCTTTGATTGTCAGAATGAAGAAATTTCACTCTTGTTCTTATTACCATGGTTTCCAAACGAATGAGATGAAGTGTGGCTTCAGATCTTATGAGCAAAACAATGAATTCCTGGTGTAACTCCATTGAATTTAACAGAGTTTACATCAGGGAGTAATTTTGCCCAGCAGGATTAGACGACTCATTTACATAAAATTGGTACTGTACATCATGTGTCAAGTTGATGAATTTGCTGAGAGATTGACTTTATAACAGTGGGTTTGCATCACACGTTATAATTATTTGTATCATCCTCAGCTTCTTATTGTGATGTGCTTTACACATCCCAAAGGATTCTGATAAAGGACATGCAATGCAACAACATGACACTAAAACATGCGGCAGCTGGAAAAACAACACATAGACTTTCTCTTTGGAGACTGCAAATATATTTGGAAGTATTATTTTTACAAAAGGGAGGAAATTAGGTGGAGTGAATGGCTTGATTGAAAAACACATTTAATCTCTTTTCTCGTGGTTTTCGTTCACCATTTTTTATTTACTTTAGATTAATTCAACATTTGGCAGTAGCACAGAGCACCTTGAACCCTATGACAAGTAGTACAGAACCTTAAAAACGATTAAGCATTATTATTTTCACAAGAGGCTGTCCTATCTGGTTTTACTGCAGATACAAAGATTGTTCAGAAAGGCAAACAAACAGGAGACATAAGACTAATCTGAATGTGGAAAGCAAAGAAATATAAATACAGTGCTATCTAAAGTGAGAAAATACTTGCAGAGAACACCAGGTATGTTCTCTTGTATCCATAGCAAAATCTCAGAAGACAGTGAATGGTATGTAAAGGAAATCTGGTGAGAATAAATAGATCCATTGCAAACCTGTCCTGTTTGGTCTTCCTGTGTTTCAAGAGAGGTCTTTACACAGCTTTAGTAGGAGCTTTATGAAAAAAAAGTCTGCAGCCCTGTGGACAGGTGGCAAGAGACTGCACAGATAGAAAGAAGGAAGCAAAAAAGAAATCCAACAGATTTGTAGGTGGAGAAAGGAGGGCTATAGCTTGTCTCACAGCAATTTTCAAAGGGGATACAAGGGTTTCAAAGTCTCCACCAATACGAATTCCTAGGTTTCAAGCCCTTTTTTTCCTAGATGATCTCAGAAACAGCATAGTTCGAGCTCTTTCTTTGTCCAGAACATAGTCGTATCATTTCATACACATAGCTCTGCTCAAAAGGGCTCAAGTTTCATTATAAATCTGCAGGGTCATTTGGTCCTGAACTCTCCTGGGAGAACTCAGTATCTGAGCAGCCATCTCAGATACTGCAATAGAGAGCCTTGTTTCTTGTATTACAGTTGTGCAGTGGAAATTGTTCCTCTATTTTTTTAGACACCACTTCAGCCAACAAGGATCCTCCCAGGAATATCTCCTACTGCGGAAATCCCTAAGGCTCTCAGGGAGACCACCATCTTGGTATACAGGTTACACAGACATCCATCAGCTCCCAGGGCTGTCATATTGTCCCATATGCTGGGACAATAGAACATTTAGCTTTCAGATTCCTGCTATCCTGCCTAGAATCTGCAAGTCCTACACAGTGTTTCTAGATCTGGGCAAATCAGGGAGAAAGAAATAATTTGTCTTTTTCTTCTTCTCACGTGGCTATTTATAACACACGGAGCTTCCTGGAAACACTTAAATAGCTTACTTTATGCTAACTTGGGATGTTCTCCTTGCCGTTTTTCTTGTTCCAGACCAAAATAAGTAAATACACGTACGCACACATATATATTAGGACAACAGATTTTCCATCCAGCCTGTTTTCAAGGTAACCTTCAAAATCATCGGGCAAGAGGGTAGTGATCTGAGGAATAATTCCTGTGAGTTCTAAGCATAATCCTCAATATCAGGACTACAATTCTAGCAACACCTCTGCTAAAAAAAAAAAAAAAAAAAAAAAAAAAAAATCCACTATCCTGCAGCTATCTCATGCTTGCTCTACGGTTCTTTGTAGCTATTCAAAACAAGAAGGCTCTGATGCGCCGTATTACAGAATATTTACAAAAATGGACCATAGATACTGCAAAGTGAATGCTTTCTTTTGCAAAATACCTCAAAGCAATCATAGCATGTCAAGAGTCATGCTAAGACAGCTGCAGTTACAATGCCCAAAGGGAAGTGAATTTGGACACGGTGCTGTTAAGACTGCAGCAAGCAGTTCAAGGAGGGTGCCTAGATAATTCATAAGTCCTTATTTTGGGATCTGACTTCTTTGATTGTCTCTAAATCCAGAAGAGAACAAGAGCTGCCTAAAGACAAGTGTATTTTTTTTATCTGTATATGCTACATTGCCTCATATCTAATCAATATATGGAAGGCAACTTCAGATGTACTGCAAAATAAATGTGCTTTAGCTGAAAGAATAATGGTAGATGAGCTCAATAAATCTTCAGCATGGGAATGGCCTTTCATGAAGGCAGAATAAACATGTAAATAGAACCAAAACAAATACAAAAAGGAGCAATCACAGACAGTGTTACCAAAAGTCACAGAGAGGCTTCTGGAAAGAAGTTGCATGTACAGTGTTATATTTTATTTTACATGTTAGATAAAAAGGAAGGTATGCATTCACCATCATGAACACCTCAAGATGCTACTGAGGTTACCAAGTTCCATGTAAACACACTCAATGGCAGAGGGATCAATTTGTCAGAGTAACCAAGAATTAAGCATCCTAATGTCAAAAATACAGCTCCAGATTATTTGAATATTACCCGAATTGCTAATCCTGAAGAAATTAAACTGACAGACTTTAATACAGTGAACAGCCTCATTCATCTGAACTTGTTTGACTCACAGGCCTTAAGAAGTCCCTTTCTATTATCTCAAGTGAGCTTGGGCATGGAGTGCCAGTGCTATCTGCCAGAAGTCTCGTTTGATCTGTGAGGGTCCAAGAAAACCCAAATGCACCAATACCTTTTTCTGGTAACCGAGCTGCAGGGTAGGCAAACACATGGCTCTCCTGAAGACATCTGAAGAGGAGGGTGGTGGATACATTACAACCTGGGATAGCTTTTCAACCTGTGGTGATGACTGCAGATGATGTTTTGAAGTTGGAATGCTATAGAAATGTTGGTGGTCTGCAGTAAGTACCAACTCAAACTGAACTGGAGTTGATTCATTATACTGTGTATTCTACACAGCAAACAACTACTTGTATTCAGCATTCATTATGTTTACAGTAACAAGATCATTGTGTGGTAAAATGCATGAAATGTTATATGTTGAAAGTGTGCTTCTCCCTCCTTTCTCACTTGCCCTATGTTAACCTTGAGTCTTTGAAGACTTTGCCAGTCTGTAATAAGTCTGATTTCCTTTTTGTTTTGTTTAATCAAGCTCTGGAAAGACTGAAATCAATCTTAGGCAACAACTGTGAAACCTTTTAAAATGGCATCTATCCAGCTGGAAAACTGGGTAAGAAGTATATTCTAACTAGCAGTCAGAATCACAGAATCACAGCATGGTGAAGATGAAGACATTTCTGGACTTTGTCTAGCCAATCCACTATTCCAAGCAGTGTCAATAAAGACAGATTTCTCAGAACCTTCTTCAGTCTGGTTTTGAATATCTCCAAGGAAGAGGTCTCCATATGCCTTCTGGTCAATCTGTTCCAGTGTTCTGCTACTCTCTCTGTAATAAAGCATATATATATTCAATTTAAAATTAATGGAATTCCTTGTGTTTCAATTGGTGTGCATTGCCTCTTGTCCTTTCATAATGTGCCACAACAAGAGTCTGGCTCTGTCTTCTTAACAACTCCTAGTTAGTTATATATGCACATTGATGAAATCCCCATGAAGCTTTTCTTCTTTGGGGTGAACGTTACCAGTTCTCCTAGCCTCTTCCCACAGAAGAGGTGCTCCACTCTTGTTATCATCTTCATTACTTTTTGCTGGACTCTCTTCAGTATTTGCATATGTCTGTTGTCCTGTGGAGTACAGCTCTGGATGCAGCACTCCAGATGTCTCTTCCTGGGGCTAAGTAGAGGGGAAGGATCATCTGCTTTTAGAATCTGTCAGTGTCCTCCCAAAGCAACCCAGAATCTCATTGACGTTGTTTGTCACAAAACTACATTACTGACCCACTAGGACCTCCAGATCCTTCTCTGCTGGTTGGCCTGTGGCATATAAGGATGTTATTTTTGTCCAGGTGCAGGACTTCATTCTTCCCTTTGTTGAACATAATGAAATCTCTTTTAGTCCATTTCTCCAGCCTGTAAAGTTTTCTCTGAATGACAGCACAACTTTCTGATGTGTCATCTACTCCTCCCATTTTTATATGATCAGCTGACTTGATGAGAGTGCTCTCTGCTCCATCATTCAAGTCATTAATGAAGATAATATACAGTAATTTTCCCAGGATACACCTATGGGGTGCACAACTTGTGGCTGGCCTCCAGCTGCATTTCATGGCATTGATCACAGACCTCTCAATCTAGCTGCTCAGCCAGTGTTCAATCCACCTTATGGTCTACTTATCTACCTAGCACTTCATCAGTTTCTCTATGATGATGTTAATGGAGGCTACTTCGGAAGCCTTATAAAAATTAAGATTAACAACCTCTGCCACTCTGACCTCATCTGCTGAGCCACTGATATCACCACACAGTGATCAGGCATAATTTCCCCTTCATGTATCTTTGCTACCCACTCCCAATGCTCTTCTTGTCCTTAATATGTTTGGAAACAATTTAGAAGAAGATTTGCTCCATTGCCTTTCCACTGATTGAACTGAGATGGACTAGCCTGCCATTTCCAAGGTCTTCCTTCTTGTTCTTGGAGGCAAGAGTAACATTCAAATTCCTGCAGTCCTCAGGAACCTCTCCTGATCTGCATGTCCCATCCAAGATAATCTTGAGTGGCCTCACGATGACATTGATCAACTCGTTCTTCATCTGTGTGTCCATCAGATTCTACAGACTTGTGCACATTCAATATGTCTAAATATTTTCCAAACTGATCTTTTTCTCTTGTGAATAAGAGTTCATTGCTGCAGAGTTTCTCACCATAAAAGTCAGATAAAATGGTTAATGTGAGCTTTCTTCAGCGAAGACATTGCAGGAGAAAAAATCAAGTAGGTGTATTTGTTTTTCAATATGAATACAAAGACATCCCTCAAGGTCTTGCATTAAGACATTTGCCCAGTAATTTAAGGTTCTCTCTAATTTAAAAGGAACAAAATAGCAAGAAGGCTGCCGTGAGTATATGTTATGGTCACAATTTCAGTATAACTAGGATGAAAAAGCAGCTCTCCAAAACAGTAATGTTTATATAAAGAATTTAACAGGCTTCGATAGATAACAAATAACAGGCAAAACTCCTGAAAATCAGCATAATGGTGGAGCATTCCACCTATGATCCAAGGAACCTAATGCTAAATCCTTTTTATTAGTCACATTTTTCAAGTTTGACACTGTAAATCAACATCAAGCAAATACGGCATGAAGTAACCTGCTAAACAATAAATATCTAAACTATAAATTAAAAAGGAATAAAATAATTAGTAATTTCATGATTATGAAATCTATGTGCTAAGATGCATGACTGAAGCATGAGTTTATGTGCACTATACATATCAGTGATGTAGTTTAGTATTGTTGCATTAACCTTGATAATGCTGATCTAGGCTAATGTTTGGTAAGATTTTTACTTGTGGATTCTTTTGCAAAAGGTTTTCCTGACTTCACTATAATTCTGATTCTGCTTCAGAGAGAAGTATGTCACAATTTCAACAGTTGTTAGCCACTAAAAGAAGAAAGAAGTATACATCCAGCATTTTTTTTCTTTAAAAGCTGTCACAAAGTGTTAATGTGATAAAATCTGGTGTTGTGGACATTATAACGAGAAATAATTTACCAGTTATGATTTGCCGGAGCGCTTCAGCAAGTGCTGAAGCACTTGTGAATTGTTGTGCATACCCCAGAGTGTCCAAAAGAGTTGGACATGGCTAATGCGTTGTAGCAGTAGTATTGTGTTATGCACTCAGTAACTGTGCAGTGAAAGCAACAATTGCTGTGTCATCAGAAACACCCTTGATAGAACGTCCTAGATAGGTTACTTGTTACGCTGATTTATTGATGAAAACTGTTGTTTTTGCAATTATAATGGAGCAGTTGCCAGGCTCAGGAATCTCACTAGGCTTATTGATCCTGAGGTGTAGAGAGCTGTTGGCACAAGCAACTAACTTGAATGTCTGAGCTCCAGAAAAGACTTCAGCAGTTATCTTTGCTCTGTCAAAATCCAAATGAGCCCACAGTCAAGCTTTTGGGGATGAACCAACTTAGGTTTCCAAAGTCACAGCAACAACACTTTAGATGCTGTTAGCATCATGCTTGCTGGACTAAGAAGCTGCTTCCTGTTCAAGCAAGAGAGTAGACCCAGGCCAGGCCAGGTACAGGACAAGAAACCAGGGATCCTGGGTAATATTCATTCCCACTTGTAATGTTCTATGCTGCTTCAGCTGCTTGCGTGGAATTTCTTCAATTATTTTCAACAATAATTTTTGGTTTCTTTCATAATCTTTATCACTGTGAATGTCAGACCTTTTACTAAAGTTCTGCTCAGTTTGAATCCCTCCTGGCACGCTTTCATTTGCAAGACTTCTCAGTGTCTTTGTCTGTCCCAACACCACAACTAGCATTCTGCATGACAGAATAAGCTATGTACCATTATTTTTCTGAAGTTGTTGCTGATGGGTATTCTCTCATAGCAATCCTGATTTTGGATAGAGCCTACTGTGATACAGCTATGTCTTGGAATCTATGTGTTAACAAAATTGGATATTCTTTTCTGTTAGCTCAGTTCTCTGAAGACGTTTCTGAGACAGACACTGATGGGGTAAGCTCATTTGGCGGGCTGAATGCATCTGCTGAAGCAAGAATGCCAAGCAAGAAGAAAAGAGTTCAGCTGTTCAGGATGAGGAGAAAATGTTGGAGCAGATAAATGATGAGATGGCATCTGTATGGAAGCAGCTGAAGATGGGAGAACCCAAGAGGATAATTAATGTGCTGAAACAGGAGCCAGATGTCAATAGAGTCAGCTTCCCTGGTCATTTGAATGCTGATTCTGTAGTCTGTGTTGATGGGGAAGACTTGTCAGGCAGCCTGTTTGTGAAGTTCAGTGTTGCCCATCTTAATCGCTTGTTAGGGGTACTTGACACTTTCCACCGCAGGTACTGTCAGCTGAAGAAAAAATAAAATTTGAGAATGGGTTGGAATGGAATGAGCCAAAGTTCCTTTCTTTTTTTTTTTTTTTTTTTTTTTTTTTCATGGAGAGTCCTATTGCTGAACAGTATCCTACCTGAAGTGAAATGATCTGCCAAAAGTATCTAGATCCCCTGCCTTGAAGTGAATGTGCACAGCTGGAGCTTTGCATGGGTGTCAGGGGCTCTGCTCCACCCCAGCAGCCCACGGAGCAAGGCAGGCTGTTATCAGGGCTTATGCTGGGCCTGCTCAGTGCCATGTGAAGCAAGTGGACTCAATTCTGGTGAACGGAACAAGAGTGCATGTGATTATTTACTCACACATGTTCTGGGCCAGGCAAAATCAGAGATCACCTGAAAACATCTGAGCCCACCTTCTATGTTCTCCAATTGCAAATCAACCCCCAGATCACCAGAAAGCTGGTCTGAAGAAAGACAAGGTGTTTGCTCTTTGTGCCACTCATGACCTGCGTCCTGTTCATACAGGGTGGCAGCAACTCCTACTCTGCTGCCTCCTGCCCTACTGCTGCCTGCACAACCCCATGGGATACAAGTCCTCTGCCATTTTCCACACACCTTTTCTGTACTCCTGCCAGGGTGAAGAGAAACTGGTTCAGCCTCTGTCAGAAACCAACAGAATAGCAAGCAGATCTGAAGCTCCCATTTCCATGAAGTCATGATCAAAATAAGTAACTCCCTGCTAAGCTCTAGACATCAAAGTGAAGGAAGCTTTGACAGGCAAGATGCTACACATACTGTTTCTATTTTAGAAAGCTCTTAAGGACACTGAGAAAGCTGCTTGTTTGCCATTCCTGTACCATCCTTGTTTTTAGCTAACATCGTCTGCAATTATTAAGTATCATACCATCAATAAATAAGGTGCCACCCAACACCCCTGGTAAGACAGAACAGATATAAGGGACTGCAGCTCCAGTCTCTGTGCCTCACTCCACCACTTGTAAGACAAGCACAAAAGGCAAAGTTGTAACTTTTGCACCTATAGGGCGTTGATTAGGTTTGCAATAATAAGTAGTTATGCATGCATTAAAGGAGGAGGGACTAATGGTTCAGGACAGGTGTTTTTTTAAAGGCTTAAAATCAAACAGGAAGTGCTATTGTTAGCTTCTGTCCTACGCAGTGTGTTTCTTTACATGCCTTTACCCCTCTTCCCTTTGTAGGGCATGCCTCTTCCATGCATTTTGCCGCTGGCTCTGAAAATTGAATCTCCAAGAGCCAAAATGCTTAATCATTTAAATGGGACTTACCACTTCCTTCAGAAGGACTGGGGAACAAGCACTTATTTCAAAACCACTGTTATGAATTTAGACCAGAAAAGATCCTAGTTTAATATGAATTTGCTGGTAGTAGTAACATCAGAAATGTCTAACAAGATAGTTTTTATGACTCACAGTCTCAGTGGATGTAAATCAAAATAGCTCCATAGAAGTTGATAAAGCTTTTTTACATCTGCTGAAGTTCTGACCACACAAGTTAGCAGCTATTTGCCAGTTTGCACTGATGTTCACTTTAGCTTTGTTTTGTATCAAGAATATACATACTTGCTGCTTCTTGCCACTACTATTTGAGTAATATTTATTTACTTCAAATGTTCAATTTTATTACAATGCTTTCTGTGCACCATTGCTGTACGTGTAAAAAATGCCCCACTTGATCATCCTCAAGGACCAAAACAATCCTTTTCCTCTTGCAATGTGGCAGTGTGAAAAAGACTTAGAGCTGCCCACACTGATCCTTCATTTGGACAATCACATTCCCAAGCTGCTCAGTTTGCTCTGAGGAGAGCTGGAACAGTACATGTAGCATGATAGTTTTTGAAGGTGATGTCCATATGAGAGAAGACAGTCAGCTAACGGAAAGAAAAGTTATCCTGACTGAGCTTCAGGATGGTATCTGTGAAAATTGTTCTAACACAATCTGAGTGCCACAACGGGCAGCAGGACCTGTATGGTACATGGTGCTTCTGGTCCTTTCAATGTGTCATGGAAGTGTGCCCACCATGCTTGTGCAAAGACCAAGAAGATGACAGTTTTCTGGTGTCCTACCTTCCATAACAGCCTAGACTGTAGCAGTACAGCTCATATAACAGAGCTTGCTGGAAAATAGGCAAGAATCTCAGTCAGCCTTAAGTGGCAATGCTTTGACTTTTGGAAAGCTGAGGAGGATTTATATCCTTCAAAAACTGGAGCCATCAGTTAGATGCTTCTGTGGTAGCAGACAGTAACTCCCAGCTGAGGTATGCCTCAAGTACTTCTGCCCAAGTCAGGCAAAGAAGCATGCCTTTTCTGGCTGGCTTGTTCAATGAAAGAGTACTTGGGAAGATGGAGATCTCCCCACTTCACTGTAGAACCAGTTGGGATGCATTAGAACACAGCTGGGATGCATGCAGCCAACCCAAGACAAGTGAGCTGTAGACCTAAATTATCTTTGCAAAGACTTTGAAAGAATCAGAAGAGCCAGTTCTCAGAGATTCCTTAAAAATCTCTCAGAAATATAGAGGAATGACTGGTCCTGTATGAACTTCTGAAGGATAGAGCAGGGACAGTACTAGTGAGGAGGAAATGCAGAACAGTGTTTTTTAATGCACTGAAATTGTGTTCTTTCTCAGAAAAAGGGGCTGTGTCATCAGCTGTGCTAAAAATGAAGTTCTCTGTGTATGTGTCAATATATGAAAGAGTGTTTTCTATTTTTAAACTATCGCCAGTATATTTATTTAAAATACATGTGGTATAATCTGTTGATACATTATTTAACTGTTCCTTGATTAGCAGAATCTTCATGGAATTCACTCATTATCAAGTAGGTTATGGGACTACAAGAGTAGTATCACATCTGAAGTGTGAAGTAGCAAGTTCTGAACCATGGCTGTTTGGTCCATTACCCAAATGCAACATGCATCTTTCTGCAAGAGAGGGATTTGAAGTCACATTTCACAGATTCTCTCAGGCATTTTGTCATCCTTAAGAGGTGCCAATGTTAAAGAATACTCCTCATTGAACCTCTGTCAGTGAATAACACTTGATGCTTCAGAAGAAGTCATGACCCTCCTGTAACAATTCATGCCTGCAATTTATAAGGACTTCCAAGAAAGTGCCGAAGTTGTGCAATTAACAAGAAATTACTCCTGTGGGAATTCTGTACCTCATCTTAGCTGGTGTTCAACTTGTCTATGAAAATACACACACTTTATTATTTTTATCTTAATTTGGTATGAGAATAAATTGTAATCATTCCTGAGACTGAAGAGGTGTATATATCTATGTCAAGCCTCCATACAAGGAGAAGACAGACATGTGGTGTGCTATCGTCAAGACAGTTCAACTCTCTGTGTTTCCTTTCCCTCTAGTCTTCCTTTCCCTTTAGTCCTTTCCCTTTAGTGCGAGTGCTCAAAGTCCCACTGTATGTGCGCCGCTGTAGAACAATGGGATTTCAATGTCGGCTGGGTCCTACAGGCCCTATTAGAATACAAATTGCTAATCATTAGTGAGAAGATTAATGTGCTAAGAGTGTTTTTGAGCCACAGTGTGTATAGTTAGGGTCCAGTTGCCAATCCCTGAGGTAATATTAATTTTAAAAAATCTTAATGTGCAGCATTGTTGGCACTAGCGATTTTATCATGAGTCTCCTGGTATTTGGTGTTTCTTGTCAAGATCCACTTCCTGGAAACCCGAGCATCTTGGCTTGCATTTTGAAGCAGGCAACATTTTAGCTCCTACTGTAACAGTGAGACTGGAAAACATTTCCCAAGTATGCTCTGGAGACTCAGAAAGGCAAAGAAAAAGACCTTAAAACATGTTAATTAAAAAGAAAAACAAGAATTCTACAAGAAATCTCTTTTACAAAATTTTTCTGTGATTTGTATGGCTTGCATTGTGTTAATGGTGCAAAAATATGCATCTTGGAGTGTGATAAGAAACCTCCAGTGGTTCTGAGGGAAAAAAAAGATAAAACTGAACTGATTTTAATACCATAGCTACAGTGAGGTTGCTACTGTCCCCCTAACTGTAGCCATTTTGTACACTTTTTCTTCATGGTTTATTTTTAACACTCTGAAATTTCGTATTTTTTCTCCTTGTAGTTCTCTTCCGTAGTATCCTTGGGGTTTACTTTTTCCTTCACTTTGTTCCTGCCCTCACTTGCTTTATTTTTTTCTTCAGTCTTGATGATGTCCTCAGACTTGATCCAGGTTGATTTACATCAAGGAAAAGCATGAAAGGCATAAAACAGACGTAAATGGTACAGAAAGCAGTTTTCTTTTACTGTTATCTGCTGTGATCTAAAAAAGAGCCTGGAATAGTTAAGAAAATGTCCTGGACTTATCTACACTGCACTGCAAGTGTCACTTGTTGAAGATTTCCTGTTTGCTGAAGGGAGATATTCCACAGGCCACCGTGCTGTTTTAGTAACTGATCTATTTCAATACTTCTTAGATAGACAGGCCAAATGTCCAAACAATTGGAAAGCTTGGCAAATGATGTTGAAAGCAGAGTACTGGACTTACACAGAACAATCTGCAGCAGTCCAGCATGTTCTTGCAGGTCTGGTTTCCGATAATCAGGTCAACTGGCTGCTGCAGCAAGGTTTGTCAAGACAAGGTAGCTGCTTGTCTGGGAGAAAGGAGGAGCCTGGATGGGGTCTGGAAGCAGGGAAGGCTCTCCAGGAAGCTTGTTCATCACAACCTGTGAATGTTATATGTTCTCTTTCATCAAAAGACTTTGAAGTGATTTACAGAAGTGAATATAAGCTGCAATTTACAGAGAGAAAACTGAGGTCAAGAAATGCATCTTACTCTGCCCAGGGTCACTGCAGTCCCACTCTGCTGCTCTTCCCTACTTGGCAACAAAGCCTGCTGTTGGATGGAGAGGTGGGGACCAGGTAGTGTGGGCTGAGAATATGGTATGCCACCAGGGATGTGGCAAATAAGAGAGGCTAGTAAAGGAAAAGGGAAGGAAGGTAAGTCAGCAGTCACCAAAGACATCCAGGAGATGGGGAGGTACACTGCATGTGTGGGAGATGGGGCTGAGCTAGCTTTATAGGCCAGATGGGCCGGGTGAGGCAGGAGGAAGAGCATGTTTGGTTTAATGCGGAGTGCTCCTCTGTTCTCAGCCATTCGTGCACATTCCACTGGTGCTTGGGGTATTTTTGCAAGCACTGGTGGGAATACTCTGATGCACTGACTTGGAGCACCATTTCTTTATTCTCAAAGCCATGTCTTTGAAGAAAGAAAATTTCTGTGTTTGGTAGGATACAATTTATTTCCCCCTAACTTTGCTAGCATTTTTCTGGCTTCATTGTTTCTTGTCTTTTTTTTTTTTTTCTTAAGCATGTTCTCTTTCTAATGCCAAACCTTTCAAAAGGAAAGCATGCTCTGCATTTAGTATCTTGTTCCTCTGCTCTAGATAACTTATCATTTCAGCCTGCCTGGAAATCTGGAAATCCTTATGCTTGGAACTTTATCATAGACATTTCCACTACAGGAAGAGTGATCAGAACAACAACAGCATCTTGAAATCAAGGCAGAGGAAATAGATGACTGCACAGCTTGCTTTTGCTGTTTAGATATTCTGCACTTAATGCTTGATTCTCATCTATCTGTCAGATTCTTGGACAAGAACCACAAACTATACTGAGAACTTCTCTTTATGTGTTATGCTATCTGATCTGTCTGATGCCCGCTCGTTTATAGCCCTGTGGAAAAGGTACAGCTCATGATCTCTTCCAGTAAAAAAGAGGTAGAGTTTTTGTTTGGATTTTCTTTTTTTTTTTTTTTTAAACACTGTCAGTCCTTGTGTGGGACATAACAGTCATAGGCACCAGAGCAATTTGCCTTCTGCTTTGCAAGCTACCTGAGCTTCTAGTGACCAAACCACTGCTTTGCAAATACATGGTCACCAGCAGTCACGGATGCACAGTGGTGACTGAGTATAGGAGATGTTTGCTAGTGTTATGAAATGTGGTGGAGTGAGAGTGCACACTGGGGATTTGTTCATTTTAGCAAACCTGGCAGAACCTTCCTGTGACCTAAATAGAATACCTTGCTCTACATAAAGCATGCATCAGGATATTTCCTGATTTATTCATGAAAGGTTTGCCTTACAAAGGCATTTGGAACTGTGTAATCTCAGAATACATGATACATATAGCTGGCTGCTCAGCTGGCATTTGCACAAATTGCTTTGATATATGGCTGTAACATATGAAAGCACAGTGAGGCCAATTTAAATACTTGATACTGGAGTAAACTGGTTAAAAGAGTAAATTAGATCTAACCTAGAGATTTTCCTGCTACTGCATAGAGAAGGCTGCTTTCCAGAATGAATAATTGATAAAGGGATGGGAGACTACACTCTAGTAAGCAATAAAATCCTCCAATATTAAATGGGCAGGGTTAAGGGCAGATCCATCAGTGGTGTTCACTGGTGTTGTGTCTTTCACTTTAAGGGCCCTTGGCCATTTTACATCAAGTCAGGATCCTACATATCATGTTACCCAGATCGCTTAACTGAAGAACTCTGCTGCCTTCTACGTGGGACAATTTGTGCTTCTGCTTGCTCACTCCCAATTGCAGAAAATACAGTCTGAGCTAATTCTTCATCAGGTCTATGCATTTATTAAGGAATGTTCAGTAAACACCTTTACAATTTGTCTGTAAATTATTTGTACATGTTTCCTGCTGTAATATATTCAGCAGCAAAGTAGATAATCCGAGTTGTTTGCTTGCAAGCAAGCCTTATTTTGGAGCTTTGGAAGAAATTGGGGTTAATTTACAATAGAACGAAAGTGACATTTGTAAAGATGGTAAGAGGAGAATGCCAGAATCCATTACACTGATGATCCTAGGAATGCACTGGCATTCTCCATTGGTGAGTTAATATTCAAATCCTATCAGCATTACTTGCTGAACTTATTGCAACTTAATGGCAAATTTCCAGATTTTTGTCATGCCAAGCATCTTACAATAGTCAGAACTGCACAGATTTTGGGGGAAAATTTTTCTGAGTTAAGCTCGCTGCTATAACACTGTAGAAATTTAACTCATTTTGTATAAAAGTGATTGTACCTTGAGCAAATATGTCTTCCTTAATGGATTTTTTTCTTAATGAGACTGAGGAAAAGCCTATGGTGACTACACTTAGGTAGTCAACAAGATGCTTTCTGCTCTTTTTTTTTTTTGTGTGTGTGTGTGTGTGTGCTAAGCAGCACATTATGGTATATCTTCAGTGTATTGTGGTATTAGTTTAAAAAAAAAAAAAAAAAAAAAAAAAAAAAAAAAAAAAAGGTATATCCTTACCAAAAGAAGGTACAGAAATGCTCATTTCTGATGATGCCTTGTTAAGAATTCTGAGAACTCTCAATATATGCTACAAGCACGAGGACAAAAACCACAATGCAGAATCCTGCAAGTTTTATTGCATTCTCCAGAATTTACAGATGTGCTAGATGATCACATGGATAATAGGGGCACATCACATAAATGTTAAGTAATCTGTCTGGAACATCAAAGGAGAAAATACAGTTAATGTTAGTAAGTCTCCCATGAAATGAACTTTCCCAGTTCTCAGCTTTGTAGGCTTCCAGACTTTGTGGACTTAGTCTTTCATGGCTTTGGAAGTAAGCTGGACTTGTTTGTTTCCTCTTCTTATAAAAACAAAGCACAGCAACAACGACAACCAGAAAAAAATACATTTCCTAAGATGGTACCTGACTAAGCAGCCATTTAAAATTAATATAAGCCAATTGTATTTTTCAGTGTTCACCTGGCAAACTCAAGGGGCAGTAGAAGCCTTTGTTCTCCATCCTTTAGGTAATGAAAAAACAACTTCTAAAGCCTTGCTACTGACACCATTGGCTGCCCAGAACAATAGGGAACTGTCATATTGATTCTGTATTTCATGTCTTTTCATATGGCATGCTATATAATATTGAGTGACATTTCATCTGTAAGCGCAGAAGACATCAAATGAAGTACAATTCCTTCCATATTTTTACTTTTAATTTTCTTTATCATTTCCAAGACATAATCAATTCAAGGTCTCTCTTCTCTCTTTTCCACTCCTCCCCTCTCCTTCTTTTCCACATTCTTGACTGAAGGGATCTGTTTCTCCAGTAGCTTTGGAAATCTGGGCATTTTAGAGTTAATCAGGACCTGAAAAGAGCAGGATGACATGAGGTTTGCATTAAAGAGTGGTATGTGGACAAGTGGCAAAGGCATGGATTATGTGGTAATAAAAACACACTGGGTGATATTTTTGTCAGAGGGCCTCACTTCACTGCCTCCAAAATGCTAAAGCATCAGGAACTCAGACTGCTGTCTCTGAGCCATGATTGCAGAAGCAGATTAACGTGCACCTTACTCCCAACTCACTGAATAGTGTTTAGTTTTCTTCTATCATTATCAACAACTGCCCAGGTGCAATGCTGAGTATGAAAAAAACAGAATTCAGTGTTGCTTCCACATTCACAGAGACCTCCTAATGTGAAGCCAAGATTTTCATTAAGGAAAGTGGTTTGGCTTAATGGTGGTTTGGCTTGCCAAAACAGAGAGAAAATGCTGGTACTCAGTCAGTCTGGTTTCATGGAAAGATTTGTTTTCTCTGCGCTTATTGTTACTGCTTTCTATTCTGTTTACTCAAATTCGGTAAAACCTCATAAAACCCTCCAAGGTGGGGCACCAGCTGACAAGAAACAATGTGTGCCCATTGAGGTTAACGTTCTCGGGCAGCGGGGTGAAGATCCAATCGTTCAGGCCACCAGTTTTTGAAGTCAGGAGATCTTGCTGCAATCCTCATAGCTGATCTCCAATGTAACACAGGACCCATGCACAGCACTGCCTGTTCATAGCAGCAGTAGAGAACTGCTTGACTCCCCTTATACTCCCTTGCTCTGTCCCCAGCCCTCCGCAGTGGGAAAAGAGTGTCTCTTTGACCCATCCATCCAATTAATGCCAGTTGTTGACAGTAGCCTTTCTTTTCTTTTTTTTGGAGACAATGTGATTTTATCATGCTGACACTGAACTCTGCTTCCCTTGTCTGAAGCTGGAACTGGATGCAGAAGAGTCAAAGAGCAAGAGATGAGTAGAAGAGAGACAGTGTAATGACAGAATGTTTCACATGCCTTTGAATTTCTAAGGGGATTAGGCGCTCCCCTGGTGCTTTGACATGGAGCCTATGGCAGCTGCTTTGGCAAAGCCTGCCAGCAGTTACACAAATATGTTATTTTCCCCTCATTTTCCCAAGGTGCAGAGGACACAACAATCTCTGTTATGGAGCAGCAACAAAGAGAGTTCGGAGCTGTCAGAATCTGTACAGTTGTGCTCCACGGTCCCTCAGCTCCTGCTTGCACGCAGGAGCACCTCTGAGAACTTGTGTATCCATTTACATTGCATTCAGACACCTACCGCTTCCCTTGTTGAAGCATTAATTCTGCAGCGCTCGCTGAAATAAGTGCTAGAATCACACAAGTCAGTCCTCACTCTGTCTCTACATCTCCTCAAAGAGCTTCTCTGGATCAACCCTTTTCCCAAGTATCAGCTGAAACAAAATCCTCTAAGTTGTGGTAACCCTATCTGCCCCACGTACTCTGGAGACTTCTTTGCACAGCAGAAGTCCTTTTCCTGAAAGCAGGACAGGGACAGCAGGTGTTCTGCTGGTGTCCCTTCAGTGGAACCTGATCACCAGTTTAGTTGCTTTTCTCTGTCTATTTGATACGGTTATTTAGTAAGCCATGGCTGATGGTACGTTTTTAAGTCAAGGACTGACAGAAATCAGGTGTCTTCACTTTATAAAGGAAACATTAACTCCCTGGTTGAAATCTGCCTGCAGCATCATTGGCAAAGATGAAACTCAAGCTTCTCACAAGATGACTGGAGTTCTTTTCTCATATTTTAACATTTTATGAATGCTTTAGATAGAAGCAGGAAATATTTAATAATTATGCTAGTGGAGGTGTAGCAAAAAAAGGATTCCCTGAGAAGGAAAGAATAGGAGATACAGGAGAAGAGAAGGTGGTTCCTTGCGGTTGCAGAAATGGGCAAGGAAAATTATCACAAGTGAGAAGCATCAGTATTCATAGCTGCAGTGAAAGTTGAAATGATGGTCAGGGCCTGTCATTCCCAATCCCACATCCCTGAGTCACATATGCTGTTTCAGACATTAATTTGGACCTCAGATGTGCACGTCTGACTCCCAGTGAGCTCTCCTGGAGGGCAGAGTGTGGCCTGCTGGGTACAGTGGGTGAGGGTATAAAGCCCCAGAAAGCGTGTGCTCGATACAGCTGTAAGTGCAAAATTTGTCTCATTGGCATCTGAAGGAGGTGACAGCATTTGTAGCTTTGGACAGTACTTGGCTTACTGATGTCAGCGCGCGCACACACACACACACACACATAAGCACAGGCAGGTTCAGACTATCACCATAACACTGTTAAAATGAGCACCCTCATGGCCACACTGACTCTGGGCTTTTTTTCCTTTTTTATTTTTTTTTCTTCCTTCTTCTCTTTTCCCCTCACTTTCTGAAACAACCAGCCAATTTAAAAGCACAGTTCGGAGGGAGGGGTTTCTTGTTATGCTCATGAATCTCAAAGATTTCCTAAAGGAAGAACAAAGAGAGAGGCAGAAAGACAGAGAGCTGGAAAACCAGGAGCAGGCAGCAGACTTGGAAAGAAATGTCCTCCTTCTCCCCAGCCTAGGAATGCAAACAGGAAGCCGCGAGCAGAATGTTTGGAGTGTGTGCAGCTGCAGTTGGGTCTGAAGACACTGAAAGCTGTGCTGAAAGTATTCAGCTTGCCTCTTACAATGGAGGGGAAACACTTGCTTTGACACTGCATTTGATAACCATTTTGTGGCAGGAGTGCAGACCCTTTCATTTGCAGGGAAAGGAAAGACAGCTGTGGCTGTCTTCAGCGAAACTTGCTATTCTATATGTGAGAGAGTGTGCTTGTTAGAGGAGGACAAAAGGGTGCTTACTGAAGTTCTGCAGGTGGCTTTTGGTTATTAACCAGAGGAGCTCAGCTAGTCCAGAATGTGTTGGGCTGCCTAATTCCCCTCTAAAGGAATCTCAGTTGCTGCTTGGGATAAACAGTGCCTTTTGGGAGACTGTGCTGCATATCGCCTGAAACACTGAGCTACTCCCTTGGAAACAGAAGTTTCATATCTGCTAGATCATTCTTCCATAGCACATGTTTTCCATGTGTGAGTTCCAATTTGGGGAGTTTTGGGGAGAAAATTGCGTGTAACAGTATCTTCTAATTCATATGTAGATCAACCTCTTCAAGGTACCAGGGTAAAAACACTTGCATTATGTAAATTGGGATAATTTCTTATAAATTACTGTTTAAACAGGTTGGATCTGTGTCTTAATTCAAACAGCTTTAAAATTATCTCACCTAGTTTTCCTCCATTGTTCTTGATCAGCAATTGACCTTGAGCTGACTTCATTCTCAAAATAGATCAAATAAATGTATCACTCTTTTTCATTATAATATGGGTTCTGTTTTAAAAAAAGGCTTGCCAAAATGAGTCTTGCAGGTTCTTCAGTTGCTAGCATTTTATTAATACATTTTGAAGCTGCCTGAGATGGTGCATGTGGCAGAAAATCCATATTCCTAACTAACCGATTGTTTTAACATGAATTTCTGAAAGAGCTGTGTATTGGTACCTGGATGTTGGTTACATGCATTAATTTGTCTTTTTATGGAGCTAATGATCTGGATTATCTCTTCATACTCTTATCTTCTGATGGGACAGACTCTGAAGTTTGGACCTGCAACACCTCCAGGAAGTTCGCTGAAGGAAAGATGGTGGTTAAAAGAAGCTTTTGTAAATGAACACTGGAGGACAGTGTTAATTGCATTATGTGTTTCTTTCTGTCCAACATACCTGAGTTTTAATAAATGAGAAATTATTGCTTTTGGTTAAGCAAGTAGGTAGAGGAGCTAAATATAGAGGAAGTCAAACTGGGGGAGGAGAGGAGGGAAGCAGGAAGCTCCAGTTTCAATGACTGGAGATGAGGAACACTCAACCACAGCTCTGCAGAAAGCACAACTCAGTTATTCTTCCTCACCTGCCACCTCCACCTCCACCACAGTCCTGCTGGAGCCCTGCAACTCATCCCACCAGCTGCCCAGATCCAGGAGTTGCTCTCCTGCTCATGATGCCCTGGAATTTGTCCATTCAGCAGGAGGCCCCACTCCTGCCCACGGCCAGGGCTCAGCAGAGGCTTCCACATCTGGGACTGAGCTTCTGGGGCTTGACCCATGAGATCATCTTTCCTCCCAGAGAGGAAGCAGTTAGGGGGGGATGGCTGATTCTTTGAATGTGCAGGAAGGGCATGGCCTCAGAGTTCACCTCAGCCCTTCCTCTCCTCCAGAAAACCATTTGTTCCTTGCTGCATGGTGAGTATCATAGTGGAGAATGGAGGCTTGTCACCGCAGTGTTTATGGAGAGAACCAGGTACAGGTTTAATGCCTGTAAGGTTCATTGCAATTTCCTTCCAAGCACTCATACGTGTTTCAAAAGCAAGAATGAGCTAATACCTATTATTCCTTTGTGTAATAGGTTAGCAACCTCAGATTAAGTCAGGGGTCTGCCAGTGAGGCTAAGTCATCCCTCTGGTATCACGTCAGAAGCTGTGGCTGGAAACCAGCTCCTGTGATGCCCAGTCTGGAGCTAGGAGCGTCAGGTCACTCTTTTCACCAAGAACGGTATCAAATTCAGGGGCAGACTTGCAGTGCAAACAGCTTCTTAAAAATCCTGGAGTTCTGCATGTGGGGAGAAGGATGGAAGTTGGAAAAGGAGGAGACAGTGGAGAATCTGAAAGAGATTGCATTTTTAATCAGCCTTTAGGGGAGGTTAGTAGGGAAGGCTACTGGACACAAGAATGAGACAAGACTACTAAACACCTTGATAAGAGAAGAAAGCCCTGTGTCAGCACAGTTGCCCACAAGGCAAGAGCTGTCAAATCACTGTTTTCTGACACCTTCTGTCTCTTCAACACCTTTTGTGCTGTTTTTCCCTTCTCATCAGAGTTTGGCTGACAGGGTGGAAAAAAAAAAAAAAGGTTTTCAGAGCAAATCACAGCCTGAGGAACTTCCCCAGTTGCAGATTGTTACCCAAGGGAACTCCAGACCTAGATCTCAACCCATTCCTCAGTAAACAGTAAGGGTCTCGTGAGATAGAGATTGCCATTGCCACATCTTATGCAACAGCACAGATGTTGATTCATAGCTCCTATCTGTGCTTCAGTGCAAAGCTCACCCGTCAGCAGCTAGATGTTTGGAGAAGGGAATTTGTCTGGGGCTCTCAGCAACCACAGCCATGAGTATCACCACTGCAATCACAGATTAAGGAAGAAGCGCTTACAGTTAGTGCAAGGAAAATGGCAAACTTGACCAGCTTGGGCAGTGAGTTGGGAAAGGTGATTAAGGAGTTTTAACACTTTAATTTTTGAGACCTTTTGAAGGTTTTGGAAACAACCTTTACCTTGCTCTGTAAAACTAATGAAATCTGCCTTGTTCTTTGTCTCATCTGTGTGATCAACTTGCAGTTTTTCCTTATAGGGGCACACATCTGGGTCTGTCTTTTACCTTGTGACCTATTTTTTTTAAACGTGAGAGAATGTAATATCTGTGAAACCTTTACCCCTCCCCCTGACAATGTGATTGAAATCGATTGACTGATTCAAAAGCAATTAGGTGGAGCTGACAGACAGACAACACACAAGTGTTCTTCTGTAGAAAACTAGGCAAAAATCTCCATGGCCCTTCAAGATATCCTAAGGCCAGTATCAATAAAATTGTGTCTCAGATGTGAGGAAGGGCTTGCTTGTCTGATACCTTGCCTTTTTATCCCTCAAATCCATCAGGTGGTCTAGTAAACGATATTGCCTCTTCCTACAAACCTTTCCTCTCTCTATAAAATAGGGCATACAAAACCACTTGTCCCCTGGGAGAATTTAGGGCATGTATCCCTATGTTCTGCAAGGGAAGTTTTACAGTCCTCTCATTTAGCGCAGTGCCTTGCTGCCCCTGAGCACTGGAACCACCAGTGCTATACCAAACCAGCCATGTGCTTTTTGTTATTCTCAGCCTCATCAACAGCACTGTATTCCCCACAAGGTAGTGGGCAATGCTGGATTTTCTCTGGGGGGATCATTTGCTTTGTTTCTTTTCCTTATAGACAAATATAATCTAAGAGCCTGACTTGCTGCCTTGGAAGTTTTCCAGAATAAGGTGATATGCACAGTTTTTTTACGGGATAAGCATGTTTCACTGGTCAACAGCAATTGCAACAGCAGAATCAGAAACAGAGGGCCAGAATAATTCCCTTCATGGCAGGAGTCACTGGGTGATATTCTCTGACCTGTGTTATGCAGTAAGTCAGACTGGATGATCAGAGCAGTCCCTTCTGGCCTTGAAATCTATGTTCTGATTACACATCTGAGAATGAGCAACCAAAGTTGAAAGTGGTGATTTATTGAATGCTAGCTACAGGCAGCTTCTTGTTTCTGAATAAGTAACTGCTTTTAAAAGGGTCCCTGTAGCTCAGTGGGGTACAGACAGCTGTCAGCTCTTTTGGGGAAAGTACTTGCCAGTCTATTTCTGCGAAGAGCATTTTAAATTTACAGTTCTGTGTAAGTGATGTTTTATAATGTGGATTGACCCTTTCTAGAGATGGCTGATTTATAGATAAACCCCCAGTAAAACTACTTTGGGAAGAGGCCAGGGTGGGTAAGATCCATCTTCTCTCCTGGCTTGTGGAGAAACTCACATATGAAAGCATCTTGGTTTGGCGGAGTGAGCTTTGCTGCTGCATCCTGCTGTGTAGTATTTGAACCTTAGTGAAACAGACGATGTGTCAACAGCTCTTACCAGGCTTGTCTTTGGACTGTTGTTTCATTTGCTTCCAAAGACGTCACATGCAGAGCAGAAGAGGCCTGCAGCTGCTGTGAATCACCAGCTCCAGCATCTCAGAGTGAGTCCTAGTAATGCCCTCATACTACTGGAAGGAGTGTGATGTGTCTCAGATGCTTTCTGGGCGAATGCTGGGCCAATACTGGTACAAAAGGCAGGGAGACTGGGAACAGTGGCCCTGTGGACAGTCATTCGAATGCTCTGATGATTTAAAACAGCATCTGTTCTTCATGTAATTGACTTCAAAGTGGTGGAAGAAGTATAGCTAGATTTGGAGCAACAAACACCATTAAAAGCCTTTGTGAAACCAATAATGAAGTGAGGAAGTATTAGTAGTACATTTATCTATCAAGTAGGGAGTATATGATAATACACTGTTTTTAATGGCAGAAACCAAGGACTGAATAGACATCATCTCTAAAATAAGTAAATTTGCAGTTGGAAAACATCACTGTCCAAAGAAATCTGCATATTCAAGAGTGTAGGCCTCAGTTTTGGAAAGTTCACTTAAATCAATTATAGCATTACTTCTCTTGATTAAAATGATTAAATCTACGCTAACAATGAAACTGTCACCTTGAATTAGAAGAGCAACTCATTAAATTCTAAAACATGTAAATATTAAGGCAAGCATATCTCTAGGTATATACATTATCTTTATTTACAGTACTCCCTTAATTGAGTAGCTTGACTGGGAAGAAATAGCACTCTAAACTATTCCACAATTATTAAAATGCGTGTTTACATTTGCCTAAATTGTACAAAAGTAATTTAGAAGATGAATTCAAGAAATATTCAGGAAATATGCATACAAAGAACATAATTATTATTGATATTTGAATACTTTCCCTTTCCACTTTCATGCACTATTACAAACCACACAGAACATGACTGAAGAAATGATTGGGGAGGCTGTGTAAGTAAAAATATGGATTCATCAATAAATGTTCAGACTTCAGGTGGGGAAGAAAAAAAAAAACAAAACACAATGTTGTGGCTGTGGAGAAGAAATATTATGTTTTATTTAGATAGTTATTTGGAATGAGATCTGCACAAATAAATCCATACTCAGAAGATAGCGGTCTCTTGTGACAAAGATGAATGTTGTTGAAAAGAACAAGTGAAATACAGACAAAACTTTAAGTGCCAATTTAAGCCAGTATGAGGGGGAGCAGATTCACTGGGTAGAAGTACTTCAGGTAGGAGGGGGAGGAAATGACCAACAATGAGATAATCTTTCCCTCCAGCTCTGATCAAGGTGCTTGCATATCAGTCTTAAGCACAACAGAAGTAGACTGCCAGTTCAATAGCAAAAAAATACAGAGGGATTTTCTTGCTTGCTTGAAAACAGGAGGCCCCTTTTGTTACCTACCAGCCTACACAAATCCTACCATGTGTGCCAAATAACTGCTCTCCATTACAGTTAAAAACAGACTCCAGTTTCTATCCAAGGTCAGGTGCAACATGGAATCTTGTGCATTTCTGAAGGAAAAAAAAGGGGAAGATCATGAGCTAGGAGTGGTATGAACCAAAACTAAGATGAAAAATAATGACAATCCAGTTGAATACTCATGCCATGTTTGAGCTTCCAGTGAGTGATTAGTGGTTGAACTGCCCTTCACTCTTGTAAATCAGGGCCATTTAAAAGATTCTTTGAGAGGCCATCCAAATTCAGCAGATGCTTTTGAGAACCTTGGCCAGTGTACTCGTACCAGAGCTTCAAGAGCTGAGAATTCCCCAAGACCTTGCAGTGAAGTTGATATGGGCCCATGAACAAGGAAAGATCACATGTGTATCTGTTTATATTTTTGTGCTGTATCTAGCAAGACAAGCAATAGAGGAGTCTTGTCAAGATTATCTGTCACAAGATAGGAGAAACCCATGTATCACTCATCCTGAAGGCTGTGTACCAAGGAGCAAAAGAACCTCATGCTCCCCTGACAATGAAAATAATGAAGTCAGATTATCCAAGGAAACTTGAGTTGCCTTACCCACAAACCTCAGCCCCAGGGATTGAAGAAGAATTACCAGAAAGGTCATTCTGAGCAGTCAGAGTCAAGGACAGAGCTAAACAGCTACAGAAACCCGTAAGGAGCAAACACAGAGCTCAACAAGGAAAGAGAAAGCAATGAAAGTTCAAGGGAAATAAATAACAACATGAAAAATTGTAACACTACCAAGGAAACGTGGAGACGTTTCTCTCCATGTTTTGAAGACCTACAATGGCATGCTGATAGGATCCCCAGAGAGAGCACATCATCTATAACTATGCAGTGCTGCACATGCTGGTACTACTAATAAAAGAGAACAGTTCAGATCACAGAAATTAATTAGTTTAGAACTGCAACCACCAGGAAGAGAGTATGCACACAGCAGCATCCCAAAGTGTGCTCATATTAACGATTCTCTGTCTGGTGTGCTGTTGACAGAATCCTGTCTGTCTCAACAAAACTCTGGAAGCAGCTTTAAACTTCAGGCCCCCATCAAACAGCAAGCGGTCTGCCGGCAGCGTGCCTGCATGGAAGCTAGTAAATCCAGCAAATAAGGACTCGACAGCATCTCCTGCTGTCATGAAGAAAACTGTAGCTGCTGTACTGGAAATGTCCCTTCTCCTCAGGGGGCCATCTCATTGCATGCACTTACCACGCCTGGAAAGCAGAGCTGTGCTGCTAGTTCTCCAGGCGCCAGGGAGTCCTGCTCCTAACCAAATCCGCCTGTGAGGGGAAAGGGGCAGAGCTCGAGGGAGCCTTCTTTAGCACCCTGCAGGATGGAGCCAAGCTCGTGGCAGGCTTTCTGACAGTGAGAGAGTTTTTGTGTGTGTGTGTGTGCCAGTAGGCTGGTGTGCACGAAGGCTTGTGTGCATTTTTCCCACTTAGCCCTTACGCAAGAGAGGGCTCACCACTCTGGAGTCCGGAGCTCATTTAGAGGCACCTTGGCAGTTCAGAGTTCCCATGTCCGTTACTTCATCAGCCACAATTTACTGCAGTGCGATGTGATATACAACAGGGCCATTTCGTCTCCCAGAACTTTAGAGAGGGGGTCTGTGTTTTAGCATCTACCAGTTTTATCTCTGCCATCTGAATCTCATTTCCAGGATAACCAAAGGTCCTTCTAATTACTGCTCTGTTGAATGTATGTTGCTCCAAGTCCTTGTGATTTGGCTGAAATCTGGGGAAATGGAAACTGATGTCATTAGTTATTTCTTTGGGGGAAACCCACTGAAACCCAGTGAAAAATGATAATAAAGTTGTATCAATCTGACTACCTATCAGGCTATCTTGTAAAAATGCAATGTTTGAACAATATGCCTATATTTTATAGACTTATAAGCACAGCAAGCAGCACTCTAAGAATTAGATGATGGTTGGCAGTACATACTTATTCAGATACCAGAAAGGACAACAGGATTTTTTTATGGCTACCCGTGGCTTGTTTGTATGCCAGCACACACATTACAGGCCTTTGATGCTCCCAGTATTTGCTGCTGTAGTTCAGTGACCACAAAACACCGGAGGTCTGCTCTCAGTCTCACTGGTGATTTGCTGTGAGACTTTGGGCACATTGTGTCCCCTACCTCAGTTTCCACATCTAACACAATATTTTCAAATCAATTATCCATGACAATCAGATGAGAAAGAACACCACATTGATTTTTTTTCCCTCTCCCCATTGGACCTGAGGATTGTGATTTATCTATTACACTGGAGTACATATCTATGCAGCACTCAGTGTCTTGTGAACGCTCATTAATGGTCCTTGGAAAGCCCCCTTGAGGTTGGTAAGCAATATCACTCTCATTTTGCATGTGAATCACGGCAATAAGAAAGACAAAAGGACACATTTTAAAAGCAATCTTTTATCATTGTATCTACTTTTATTTGCATCAACCTGTTCTTTTAAAAGCTGGAAAAACAGAGATTCCACTACCTCCATGGACAATACTCCCCAGTCCTTAAATATTCTTGCCACCAGAAAGTTGGTGTCTGCCTGATCTAAATCTTCCTTGCAGTATTTTAACCATTTTCTTTCTTCTCCACAGAAGCTCAACTTTTTTTTTTTTTTTTTGTAAGGATTACCTTTGCGACTCACCACATTTTTATTTTTTCAGAACAATCCTATCTGATTTGGTATTTTCTCCTTAGTCATGTTTTTCATATTTCCAATCATGTTGCAATCTGGAATTTCTGCAGGTGTCCATGTCTCTTTTCAAGTGTAGTTTCCAAAGCCAGACATTGCATTCTGTACAGAGAAGAATTACTTCGTGTGTCTGCTAGATCACACTCCTATTCATGCATTTGAGAATGATGTCAGTAGTGCAACACTGTTGACTCATCTTCAGCTTGTGACTGACAGTCATCCCCAGAAACTTTTATACACAGTTGCTCCTCCATTGTATATCTGTGCGGTTGGCTATTCCAGCCCAGTCTTTTTGAATTGTATCCTGCCAATTTCTTATCCATTTTATAAGCTGCCAAAATAACTTTTCATCTCATCAGCACACTTGCAGCACTTTCCACCTCAGTGCTCTCTGCAGATGTAATTGTGTTTCCATTTGTCATCTAAGTCATTAATGAATAGTACTGCTCTAGAGACAGAACTCTGCAGAATTCCCCATGAAACACCTATAGATTTTGACAGGGAACCACTAATTATTACTATCCAATCATTATTTACAATCACAATATTTCTGTTTTATTTCAGTTTTATTTAGATATTCTCAGCTCATTTCTGAACATGTCTTCTGAAACAAAGTCAAAAGCCTTACAAAGTGGAGAGAGATGAGACCTACTGCCTCCATCCACACAAGGTCTGTTTCTCTGTCAAAGAAAGAAATTAGGTTACTTTGACATGATTTGCTCTCCACAACCCCATACTGACTGCTGCTCATCTTCTGCTTTCTTATCAGTGCTTACAGATATGTTTACCTGGAACAAGTGGTCCAAATACTAGCACAGCATCTAACAGAAATGGAGGTTAAACTGACTGTCTTACAGCTCCAGCTCCTTCTTATTTTGAGAAGCTACATGTGGTATTTGCTCTTTTCCAGTTTCTAGGACATAACCCTTTCTCCTTGCTTCTGAGAGAAAAACCACTAACAGCTCTGAAATTGCTTCAGTCTGTTCTTTTAAGTACTGCAGGATAAAGTTCATCAGGTGGAGCTGATTTGATAACATAAACTTATCGGAGTGTTCTCTCACACATTCTTTTCCTTTTTGGGCCTGACATTACTTCTTTGTTGCTGGCTCTCATTGGATTAGCCACCTGGTTGCAGTTGACCTCTTTACTAAAGAGTGAAGCAAAAAGACATCAAATACTTCTGTCAGTGTCTTTCTTTCTCCATTGAGCAGCACCCTTTTTTTTTTTTAATGGGATAGTTTGGCTTTTTTTTTTTTCTTCTTTTGTCATGTTGGCATAACTGCTTTGTGTTTTGTGAATTTTGGTCTTGTGTGTTTCTGCTACTTTGTGTTTGTCTTTGCAGCCGGACCTACTTTTCACCTTCAGCATTCTTTTCTTTCGTATTCTTCAGAAGAATACAGTCGTTGTGATACAGACAGATTTGTCTTTCATGCATTTTGTCTCCCTCTTAAGTTTTAGGATAAGTGTTCTTGCGTTTCTAGCATTGTTCTCCCTTTTCCTGCAGGTTTGTCACCCATGGGCCCTCTGAGTTTATTGATGTTTGTCTTCTTGAATTCCTGCAGGGTTTGTTTGGTGTTCTCTGCGCCCTTTCTCAGGGTTACAATTTATTTCACTTGAATTCTTCCCTGTTAGTGGAGAATTAAGCGTATTGTTTTCAACGGTGTGACTATGTCATTGTTGAACAAACTGACTCTTGATCAGAATTTTCCACTGTTCTGAAGGCAGTGTTTTAATGGAGTGATGTAGACCAAATGCAGAAAATACTGTGTAGTGCTCCGTTGCCTTCAAAACTCTGTATTTCTGAAAAGTTTGCACAGGAAATTACCAGGTGTTCCATAGGAAACCTACAGCAGAACCAGCAGTAGAATGCACATCCCTAGGGCCTGTTGCAGTGTCAAAAGCATGGATTCATCCATCACTGCTCTTTAAATGACATTTCTAACACTTAAGAGAATTTAGGCTTCCTTGACTTGGAGGAAGTTGCTGATTCCCAAAACAATCACTGGAAAGCCCAAGTAGTCCACAGACTGAATGAGCACTTTGAATGTCTGGTATGTAGAGTTTCTCCTTTGCAAGCTGATGCAGGCAAAATCCATCAAAGGTAATTCTGAAGTCGCTTTAACATTTGCAGGTAAAGCATGACTTCTGAAGTGAGATTAATTTCTGAGGATCATTTAAAATGTTTATGAAGAACATAGATGATGGTTTGCTGAATCTGTACTGTATGTTTGTTATATCTATTCTTTTGTTCGAGTAGAGAAAAGCCATGTGCTTCACTATATGGAGCAGTATGGATCCATGTCTTTGTTTTAAGTCTTCAAACCTTATTAAAATCAAAACAGAAGACACTAATGCCCCAAATAAATGATAATTTATTTCTTTATGTTAAAATATGAGGGTTCCATATTTGCTCTTATACTAATCAATTCAACAATTTTAATTAAAAGTAGAATGGCTTAAACACAAGTCATGATTAAATAGATGCCTGCTATAGCTACCACATTGGTATGCTCCCTTTTGCTGCTTTGAGTACACATTTCCTCTACTGAAGTCAGTTTCTACCCATACAAATTGATTTCTACACCTCTTCCTACATTCTGTGAGTGTCTGCAGAATCTGGGCCTTTTTCCCCTTTCTGATCTCATGCTGATGTAATTCTGCTGATTTTCAATGGAATTACATCGGTGTTAAATCGCCGGCTTTATTTGGGTTGTTCACTGAGATCCATGTAGAATGGGTCATTTAAAAGGTCATGCATTCTTCTTGTATGAAAACAGCGAGTGCTCTTGGGCAAAGAATGTCTTTTTTCTTCCCCATTTTATTGGTCTAACACCTAGTTTGTAGGTACTAACAGAATATAAATATTATTACTGCTGAGAACAGCTACTAGATATACTAAATTCCTTCTGTGCATTCTTGAAACACTGTTACTAGGACTTGCTCCCAATTAGAGGAGAGGATGTGAGATAATTGAAGAAGAGAGAACTTTCCAAAGTGCTCGTCTCTAACCTTGATCTTCTTTTCTTGAAGATGAAATTCTCATGGTTACAGTGGAACCTGATAGGCTGTGCTTCCATTTCTAATTATGGAGACTGAAGGACCATGCATTCGTGTTACAATTGATTATATACATCAGCTTGTTCATTTGTAGACTTCTCTTGATGAGAGCCACATGGACCATTCTATTGATACTGTGCTGCTGAAGCCATTCTGCAATGGTATTGGTAGCTAGTGCCTAATTAGCTTAGTGCTGATTTTTCCTAAAGGGAGCTGCACTATGTTAAACATGTTTTATATCTGTGGTGCTGTATTTTTCTATGAAGTACTGCTGATGTAATTGTATCAGTGCCATAGTCCGAAGTAGATATAGCTTTGCTGTATCTCACCTCTCTGAAAACGATGCCATGATAAAATCTGAAAGGCACAATTCTGAACTGAAAGTACTGTTAAGAGTTAATGCTCACTCTCCCATGTTATCGTAAAACAACGGCATTTTGTCAGTTCTTCTAAGCCCGGGAACAGCAGAGCAGAATGCTCTGCCTTCTAACTCCTCCTTACTGAAGCACATCTCAGAACCAAACCCTATTTTCTATATGTGTATTGCTACTGTTGTTGATTTACTCTATTCTTAAAACAGAGCTTCATTTCTTTCCTGTACTTTCCCTTCTTACTTTCCCAGCTTTGGTCCAAATTTGTCAGAATGGAAAGACTAAGTCTATACAAGTCCAAACCAACAATAAAAATCACAGCAAAATCCAACCCAAGAAGGTCCACAGAGGAACATATGTTATCTGATCACCTTCGTAGCAAGGACTTGTACATAGCAAAGGTTATTTTGTATTATGTATTGCAGTACACTAAGACAGCACAACATTTGCTTCCTCTTTTTACTATATTCTGCCCATACTGCAGATGGCCAGAATAAGGACAATCTGCTTGGTTCAGGAAACTTCACCTCTCCAATGTAGATAGGTTTCCTTTTGGTTGTAATTACAAGCTACTGTCACTGGAACTAGGGGATTCTGCTATACTGCATCAGGGACAGATGTAAACAGTGAGTAGCTCAGACTGGAGCAAGCAGAAAGAGAACAATTGGTTTCAGTGCAGTTAAAGTGAGTTTGTTTAGTTGCTGGTGGACACAGTTAACTGAAATATATCCTGCAAGTGTCAGCAGATCATTTGTCCCTTCCTATTTATACTTATAGATTTGTTGTTTGTTGGTTGGTCGGTCTTACTGCTGATGATCTCACATCAAAAGTGGATGGGCAGGACAGAGTAAAAGACTATCACTTTATTATGGAAACAAACCCAAAGGAGAATAAAGCCTTGTCATATTTGGGCAAAAATTGTTTGACACTCTACCTCACAAAAGGACTTCTCTTGGAAATGTGTACGGCACCTAGAAGCATGGCTTGGTTCCTTCTGGATGGGCATTTGTCTGACATAGCTTGCAAGTTTGTGGAACAATGTCAGCTGCTGAACATCTGAAAGTGAGAAGAAGCTCTGACTCTCAGAGCAGAATGTCTGGCTGATAAGACACAAAGGTTAGCTCAAAGCTGAGGTAGCAACTCTGCGTCCTTGCTAGTGGCCCAGTCAGATCAAGAAGTTCTGAAATGCAGCCATGCCCTTCTTCTAAAGAAGCCAAGCTTCTTTAGCAAGCTTGTTGGTGTTTCATGCATGTTTCAAAAAGATCATCTGCTTCTCAGTTTTACTGTTTGGTGAATGATTGCTTCCTGATGTAGAGGGCATTCAAACTCTTTGTGATGATGAAAGGATCAAAGGCTAATTTAGACTGAAGTGGATTTTAGGAGGTCATCTAGCCTAATCTACTGCTCTGAAGTCCCAGAAGGCTGATCTGAGAGAATAATACCATGTTTCTAAGTCCAAGAAGACAATTTAGTCCTCTGCAGGTAAATTTAAGGTTCATAGAATTAGTTAATTTAAAGTACCTATTGTCATTATACTTGCTATAAAACTTAAACTATCTTGAAGGGCTTTAGTCATTTTTTTAGTTCAAAGTGCCCCCTGAAAAGAAATTTTGCTGTTAAAATTCTTTGCTGTGAAAAATCAAATTTACTTATTCTGGAGCTGTCTGCAACTCCCTGCCATACTTAAGTGCTTTCAGAAGCTGCTGTGTTGCGGTGTCTCTGTATTAATGAGCTGATTGTAGTCTTACTCTTTCTGAACTAAATAAAAGTATGTAGGTGTGTTCTTTGTTTTGCTTCAGCTGTTCCTCTGAAATGTTTAGATAGCTTCAAGGTAAGTAAGTAAGAGTCATTTTACATACGAATGCTTCACGCAAGAAGACCACGATGAAACTTTTTTGGTTAAGACAGCAAGGAATTTCTCTGGCATATGTACATGATTTGGATTTTACTCTTGGATGGTTTTTTTGGTTCCGCTGAACTTGAAAGTTCATTAGAGCAAAGACTGTCTTTTTCAACTATATTAGCAGTGAAGCCATGCTTTATGAATGGAAATAGACATGTGGTCTTACGTGGCACACCCCAGAAAGCTACTTGTCAGTACATCTGATTGCATGGAGGTTGCTCGTTGGATTGATGATGTGATCATGAAGACGTGAAGGATTGTGATATTGATCTCTGTGAGGACTTAAGAAATTTATTATTTCATCTTGAGTACCTCTGAGCTACTCAGAGAAGTTTAGAATTAGGTAACAATGTTGACTTTAATCAGTTCCCTCTCTGCCTCTCTGAAGATGTGCCACTAAAATTCACTCTGTTTTAGAGAAATTCTGTCTTCAGTAGTTTTGTTCCATGATCTTGACTGTTCTGATTCTTTTATAGGAAAGAATGTGATACAATTGCTCAATTGCTTCTCTTCTTCTTCATGTTTTTTTTGTTTTTTTGTTTTGTTTTGTCTTGAATTTCATTTTCTCTCTTGATTAAACTTGATGTTTTGTGCTTATGCTCATTTTGTGACCTCTCCTAGCTTCAGATCATGTCCCTGCTGAGTGTATGCCTCTATTATCATACTGTCTGCAATGCTGTGGACACCTGCTAAGTCTGAAAAAAGTACCATTTTCAGCTGAAACAATTCTCTAGCAGACTGTGATTCCAAGAGTTAAGCCGTGGAATTTGAATTTTTCCCACTGGGTGTTTAAAGTGCTCAGCACAAGTAACTTGCTGTCTAAGCTAACCTGTCAATACTGAGGCATATCAGCTGACATTTGAGCAATTTTATCTCCAACTGGTTTGTTAGGTTTAAAATAATGCTGTCTTTCTTCAGAGTTGTAGGATACAAGCAGACCCACATTTGATCATACTCCTTGTTAACTTTTGAAAATGTGAACTTGGTATCTCTCTCACTAGAGTCTGGATAGATATTTGATGTAAATGATTTAGATGTGGTTAAAATATGAGTGTTTGGATATACGTCTGCAACTCAACTGAAATTTCAACTTGGAATGGAAAAGTAGAAACATGATCGTGCTTCATGCTTTGTAGTCTATAACCTGAGACAACAAACAAACAAACAAACAAACAAACAAAAATAAACAAACAACAAACGAGAATGAAACAGATTCTGCATCTGGAATTTTGTCCCTTAGTTTGTCACCTCATATATATTTATCAAGGACATTGTGCAATAAGCATGTCCTGTTGAACTAGTTCATTGGTTCTCCTTGATGGTTCTTTCTCAATGGGACAGCAGAATTTGTGTACATTGCAAATGTGACCAGTGTTTGCACTAGATGTTCTTATGACATTTGCTGTGACAAGTGTAATGAAATGGAAAGGAAAAACAGAGAAATTGAAATAACCGTATTAGCTTACATTCTTGTGTATTTGTTAAAATGGTATATTTTCCAGCCTAAATGTTTTGTCATGTGTTCCAGCTCCTGGAAGAATTTGTATGCAGTGAAATCAAAATAGAATATTTCCAGGATTTAATTTCCCAATAAGTACTGTGATAGCCTATTGATACTGTTGCAGCACAATGACTTCTTCATATTTTGATATCAAAAGATGGATTTACTTCCTAGAAATAAGAAGTGTCTGGAAGGTCAGCTATCCTTTTTTCTATCCCTTAAACAGTTCAGAATTACTATTGACTGCCAGGTTCAATACAATATTATTTTTATTTATTGTTTGGAAGTCAGCTACTTTAACTATCACTACCTTTGGAGAAAGCATTTTATGGAGTTGAATGGCCAACAGATTTGAATTGAAACGAGAAAAATCACCAATTAAATGATATGATACGGAGCAAAATTCTACCTAAATATTGCATCCTTATCTCAGAGGCAGGGAACGTTGAACTACTTTGTTCCTCTGTTTATGTGACTTTATTCCCACTTGTATTTTCTCTTAACCCATTGAAACATGATTAGCTGCTGACTTGTAAATAGTGATGGCTTACAATGGTTAAAATTTGGTAAAATTTTACCCTATTCCCATGTGGAAATTAAACGGTAAACTCTGAGCTGCTTACTGAAGACAGAGTATCCTATTTTAATATTGTTATCATTGAATAATTATGGAAATACTCATTGGTGTCTATGCAGAATTCTTAGAAAGATGTTTACAGATGTCTTCTGGAGAGGGGACATGACAGACTGACTTTAAATAACCTGTTGCAAAAACCCAGTAGTTGAAATATATAGAAGCAGGTGTCACCCAGACAAAAATATGATATTACTTCTTTCTGCTTTAAAAGATATGATATACATCCAGACAAAAAATATGATATTACTTCTTTCTGCTTTAAAAGCTGTTTACCCAAACAATACCATTTTCTGATGTTAAATTTTCGTACAATTTCTCCATCACTTAGAATTTTGAATTACATCATTTTTTAATTGGACAATATTATCACTTATTTGAAATCATAATTCAACAGTGTGCTTTTAGATCAAACCTAAAACATTTGGAGTCCATATGGGAGAGTTGTCTTACTGCACAGTGCTGTATAAAAGCCAACACAAGCCTTCAAAAGCAGAATAACTGATGTCTGGGGAAGTAACACCATTTTCATCCCTTGGAGCTAGTTGTCATACAACAAAGGCACTGTCCTACTCCTACCCATGTTAGCCTGTCCTCCTTTGCTGAGCTGATGTGTCATCTCTGCCTTTGTTAACTATTACTAGCCACAAAAGATGTATTAGTTAAGGATGGTAACTATACATTGACTGAATAAGGCTGAATGTTCTGCATATTGTCTTGTTCTCTAGACCCACTTTTCTTGCGTGGTATAACATTATTTGGTATCTTTCTTCACAAATACAGGCGTCTGACAAAATAAAGCTGACATAAATATTTGGTCATGACAACTACATTAAAAAAAAAAACCCTGTAGTTTATATATATATGTATGTATGTATGTATTTATATATATATGTGTGTGTATGTATGTATAAATATATATATATATATACACACATTTGTATTCTTCTTCAAAAAGAAAAAAAAAAAAAAGGGAAGCATATTTATTAATCCATAACTTTGGGATGAAAATTCAAATGATATTTAATGCAATTTTGCATAATATTTTTGGGGGGATCTTATATTTGGCTTTAGATAGCCAACTGTACTTCTCTTACAAGACAAGATATTGACCTCCTCTCCACAATTAATTTCAACTTGCCACGTTGCTAGTCAATAGAATCAAAAACAAAGAAGTCATCTGCACAGCTGTAATATGACATAAAGAAAGTTGGTAAGTAAAATTTGTTGGCTTTGGCTCCACATCCTGTATGACCTTTCTACAAAGTAAGAAGAAAAGTCTGTCATTCTGATGCAGAATCATAGAATAACCAAGGTTGGAAATGACCTCCAAGATCATCTAGTCCAACTGTTCCCATATTGCCAATATTTTCCCACTAAACCATGTTTCTTAGAACAACATCCACCTGACTCTTGAACAGCTCCAGGGTTGGTGACTCAGCTACCTCTCTAGGCAGCCCCTTCCAGATCCTGATCACTCTTTTGAAGAAGAAATCCTAATATCCAACCTGAACCTTGGCAAAACTTGAATCCATTCCCCCTGGTTCTACTGCTACTTACACGGGAGATGAGACCAACCCCCACCTTGCCACAACCTCATATTATCATTTTTACAATCACTTTGCACTAGTGTTGGTAACAGTGGGTGCACAGCAACTGGGAATGATGACTGGGTGATCTCTTTATGTAAAAATGCCTTGCTGAACTATCAGAGTGGATGGATATATTGAAATAAAACATATGTGTTTAGATTAGACCTGCTTATATCATGAACCCCAATCTGCAGTTGCTGCTTTCCAGAAAAATGTTGCTTTAGCAGTCTCTCATAAAATGTAAATCATTATTTTATATCTCCTCATCGCTGGCTATATTTTCACTTTCCATATTTCCCTTGTTCCTCAGACAACTTGTGGGCCCAATACACATGATAACATTTCAACTAAACAGCCTGATCTGATAGTCCATGGAGCATTACTTGATAATATGACTGGATATTATTCCCAACCTCCTGCATTCTCTATTTGGAGATGAGAAAGAATATTTCATACAACTTACTGGAATTTCACCAGGGACATATTTGCCCAAGCAAACTGTGGGCATAATGACAGCCAAACCCTCTGATCTGTAGAAAGCTTCCCTCTGGATGAATCTTGTTCTCTGGATTGGCAATTTTCCTTTTTTGGAAGGAAGAGCCAGCACACTGGATTCACTATCATGCTGATAATTCAGTAAACAGTGAAATTAAATCTTCTGACAGTCTCCTACAGGAATTTCATTAACTGCAGGCCCAATTATGGAACTTCATTGCAACTACAGCACAGGGATCCTATTTAGCTGCTTTACAGAAAATACATTCTTCATCTCCTTTGCTAGGTGGATAGTCTGTACTGCATAGTTTTGACATGTACTTTGCTTCTCTTGGAGGATGTTTGTTTTTTTCTCCCGGGCCTTGAACTCATAAGTTCTTTTGAACAGATAGCAAAATTTGCGTGTTTATCCTTCACACGTAGGATAGAAGGATACAGTTCACCATCATCATACACTAAAGTGTATGCAGGAAGTCCAGATATATTTGACTGTATGATATTAAAGTCATGTTTGGCAAGGACTACTAGTACTATAGAAGTGTAAGGGTTGTAGAAGTAGATATACCAAGAAGAAAAGTCCAGCTACAGGGGATCACTTGAAGGTATAATCAATGAAGGAAAAAAAAAAAAAAAAATAGAAAACAGGACAAGTCAGGAATGAGTTTCACAGTGCGACCAAAACACTTTAGAATTTTGCACAGCCTGCATAGACAGTCATAAATTTGATAGGCCCTGTACTCTGAGTCCACCTGTACTGAGTGTCACTGGCCTACAGAAAAATCAGTGTCTGGGAGAGAGATGTGTTCTATCTTTGTCATCCTTGGGCTGCAAGATCTATACAACAACTGTAAGTCACAGCTGTGTCAAAGTCCAGTAGAAGAAGAGTACGGAAAACGCCATTGCTCTTTGTATGGGATTGTCTTGTCATCAGCACTTTTCAAGAATACTATATAGGGGCAAGTGGTTAAATCTTTACACAGGTCGATCCATCGTTTTCGTCTAGTGGGAAAATAGCTTTGAAAAAATACTAAAATGGGTGGGTTTGTAAGACAACAAAATAACCAAAAGATGGATAATTCTTATGTCCTGGAAATGCAGGAGATTGTCAATGGTGGTTTTGGAGAAGTTAGATTTCACATGACAACAAAATATTCAGGAAATGTTCTAAGTCATGTTCTGACACTGGAGAGAAGAGAGCAATCAGTGTGGTTAAGCTGGGAATAATGCACATGGAGTCTGTAGTTTAAAATGTGGAAATTGCCAAGAATAAGTATATAGGATCTGAAATCCATGGCAGTGAAGAAAGTGTCCTCACCTCTGAGAGACTGCATAATATGGGGTGCATCTTTAAGAAGATGAGAAAAGGCAGGAGTCATCATTTATTATATCACTAATTATTGCACTAGAGAATTCGAGAAAACAGTAAATGAGATTCTTACTAGACTGAGGGATAAGAAGAATAAAACAGACATATCAGGAAAGATTCACTTAGAGGTGAAGACATATCTAGGAAAATGAAAATTGAGAGAAGGCACTTTGCACTTTGGAGAAAAAGAAAGTAATATCAAATAATATAAAAAGGTGATAATTTCCTACTTTAAACACATTTGCAGAAACCAGGAGTGATTGCAACACATTACCTTCAAGCCTGTAGATTAATGCCTTTTCGGTATCCTTTTGTTGTGGTTCTTCAGCTTGATATTGCTTTGATCACTCTGGCTGCTTAGTTGTGTTTTTTCTTCTTACAGTCACTGCTTTCAAAGACCAGCAAGGTCTAAGAGACAAGAGCTGAGCAGAGACAAGCTGCTCTGTGCAGCAGCCTTTCCACCTCATCTCTCCCATGGAATGAATGAATGAGACGTCTGATCATTCCCTATTATGGAATCTTACCAAGCAGAACTTTGGTGAAGCACTAGAGGGCTTTCAATTTCATCTTATCAAGAGGCTATGGCACATTATGATAGTTTGCAAGTCAGCTTGATGTCTTTCAAAGTGAGAGGCCTTCAGTTACCCCCTCACTTCTAGATGGCAATGATGACAAGAAAAACATTACATGTGAAAGATGAAAAAGTAATTGTGTACATAAGCAATGAGAGGGGTTGCCACTTGTTTAAGGCATTTTCGTACAGGTCCAGAAGTATGAAGCTAAGGCTTACTATAGACTTATGCTGGGGACTTCTCTGAACTGACTCAGCTGCAAATAAATACAAGCTTATTCCAACTGTAAAGTCAAAGGCAGATAAAAATGATTCTGATCGTATCAGTTTCTTCTGGGCCCTGAGACTGGAAAACCTTTAACCATGTTGGTTGAGTGGGCCAAGGATGTTCTTGAGAGCTTTTGATACCTTTGCTTCCCACAATCTCCTCCAAGTGCAATGTCATCAAGGAATAGGTAGGTAAAACATTTTGTTTGTGGCACAGTTTGTTTTCATGACTACACCCTGGAGCTATTGCTCCATGCTGGACTTGTTTCTGTTCCAGTGCTGTTTGTTGACCTGGATTCACCAAGTACTTTGAAACTGAGACTTCTAGACTATGCCAGAGGAACAAAGTAACAGGCATTTTGTCTCTGACATAGTGGGAGCAGTCTGTACAGACAATCAGAGAGACTGACCGATTTCTTTCTCATTTGTCTCTACCAAATCGGCATTGTGCCCTCCCAGCCTTCTTGGAAGCCAGGTCTCCTGGAGGAAGTGACCTGAAATTCATAGTTAAAGAAGGTTTGTATTTCAAAGTCCAAATCACATCAGATGTACTAAAAAACAAAAAGCAAAACACCAACCAGCCAACCAAACGAGCAAAACCCCAAAATGAACAAAGAACAACAAAAAATCATTATAAATATATTTTAAAAACCCTCAGACTTCTGAGAGGTTTGCACAAGTTCAAATGATACAACTGGAACTAGATTCTGGTGTTTGTACCAATCTGTTTACTTGAAATTTATTATTCAGTTATTAACTTTCTCTGTGGGCTTTGCTTTTTTGAAATTTGAAATTTGAAGCTGTGTGTGGTCCCTGGTACACATGGGAGACAGAGCTGGAACTCAAACTGTGTTTGTAGCTTCATTTACTGTCTTTAGTGGACATCTGCATTGCACTATCAGAGGCCTTTTCCCAGTCCTGCTACACCTAGCTGTATGTATACCTCACTGTATGAAAAAAAAATTGTGTCTAGTCAGCTGCAGAAGTATTCATAAAAACTGACAGAGCTCAACTTGTTGATTTCTCTTTCTCCTTCCTAGCCTTCTGTATCAAGTTAATCAGTAGCAGAATAACTTCTGGCTCATAAATGGAGACTGGGTTTGAATCAGATGGCACACAGTATCATAGAAGATTTAAGGTTACCTTTCATAAATATCTATTACTTAGATTTTGCCTAGATGGTGCTTGCTGCTGCTTTCCAAAGCTCCTAGATGGTCATTTTACAAACCTCGGATTGTCAATAATGCCTGAAACATTTCCAGTTGTCTTCATGATCTGCTTTTTTACAGACTTCTCAAGTGAATTGGAAGCATCTACCCAGACAGTTCTTAATTATTTCTTGGTCTTTTCTGTCATTTTCTTCAGGGAAGTTATAAAACTCCTGATTCTTGGAATAGCAAGGGCACAGATACAACAACTACTTCCTTTTCTTTTTTTTTTTTTCCTTGTAATATTCCAATGCTTTCCTAGTATTTAGAATCAGGGATCAGCATATATTAAATATCATACTTCCAGGAAAAGTGTCCTTGCCAAAGTAGTTTCTCTTCCTATACACATCTACTCTCTCAATTGCTGTTAAATTCCATTCCAGAGGTTCCATAAACTTTGAGGATGATTATACCATGTTTCTTGGTGACCTACTGAAACAGGGGAAGTTTGCATGCCCTGGCAAGCTTCGTATCATGCAGGATATTGCTGCAATCTCTCTTATTGCTGCCACAAGTATGATGATAAATTAGTAATAAATTATTATGGTACACTAGTTGCTGCAGTGTGATAAGCTACAGCTTCACAGGTTCCTGAAGTGTTGAAGGGTCAACTCTAGACACTTATGGAGCAAATTATGCCTATTGGGGAAAAAAAAAAAAAAAGAAAAAAAAAAAAAAAGGCAGGAATTTCTGGGATGCCTAAGCTTTTTGTTTGTTAGACTTCTTCAAAAGTGACTAACTTTCACCTTTCTATTTCAGAATCCTGTTGTCATAAAATCTTGCCTTACACATGCTTGATAACGATTCAGTGAGGAGCCAGTGCAAAGGAGATGACCAAAAAGGAAGAAAAAGGAAAAAAAATCTGCTTTTACAATTGATGTTCCTCCATTCTGAAATGTTTTGATGGTAGATAGCTTAAGAAGAAGGCAAGAAGCCAACTGTTGACTTACAGTACTTAGCAACAAGTTAGTGTTTGGAGGGAATGTGTCCTGCCTTTGGAGCAGCTGACTTAGTTGGGAGTTTTTGAAAAGTGTGTCTGCATTATAGCTAGACCTTGGGTACTTGGCAGTGACAGTATGATGAAATTGTTGGCATCCTTTGTGACTTACGTATATTCTATGACTTGACTTTTTAAACTTCACTCCATGAGTGGGCTGTAGGGATAAAAGCGGGCAGTGAATAGGTACATGTATGGAAGGGAACCTGTCAGGGCACTAAGATGCTTGCTGTGGAAGGAGTGGGAAAATTGCTGCTCTCTGCAGGAAGATCATTAGCCTCTGGAAATGTGCTTTTAGTCTCTCTCACTGCTCCTGGTTTCAGGCAAAGGTTTAGGTTTCTCTACAGCTGGTGACTAAGAAAGCATTGCAGAAGTAACTGCTTGGCAAGGTGTAAAGGCCTGCTTCCTTTCTGGCTCTCCAAGAATTTGCCTGTTCTAGAGTTAGGATATCAGATTGTCTGTGATGGTGAGTATATGCTTCTACTACTTAAATCTTGGAGATATAGAAGTTCTTCCTTATTGTTATTTTACTGTTTACTTTTATCTTTAATTTTATCTTCTCAGCCGTGACTGTGGCAGACAACCCAACAATTTCTACATAGAAAAAATATAAAAGCCTATTGTAAGCAGGGCAGTTACTTATGAAAGTGGAATACTCGGTGTGTTTTTGGTTGATTACTCCCTTCCAGCCTATTTAAGATATACTTTTTATTCTGAATTTATCCAGGTTGTCAAAAGGTTACACAAACACAGACATGTCTGCCAAAATATAGAATGACCCTTTCGACATGGCCACACAGCCGTGTCTGGAACTTAGCATATGCTACAATCTGCAGCACTGAAACTGTTAGAAAATCATGAAAATAGAGATTGGCAGCTGCAGATATATACAGAAGAATCCTGTGTCCACATTCAAAGGCTTTATTGAGGATGTATTGAAATATAATATGTCAAGTTGGTATTTACAGAACACTAGGTGTTCTTATAGGATCCTCTGCCAGGGACTCAAAAACAGTGTCTAGTGTTAATATATGCCCACTCAAACATCAATCTGGCAAGCTATTCTGTACTTTTCACAAGCCACGGAGGCTTTTGTGCCGATGTGATTGATGTCAAAGTGTCTTTCAAAAACCTTGTCAGGAAAGTGTCCTATTAGACATGAGACATCAGGCCACTCTCTACTTTGGAAAAGAGGTACCAGAAGAGCTGCCAGCACCTGGATCAACTGCCAGCACCTGGCAGCTGATGGAACAGGGTGGCAGGCAGAGGCAGAGGGAAGCATGCTGTGATGGCAAGAGGCCTGCTGCTGCAAAACAACACATGCAATGGTCAGCAGTCTTCTGCACAGCCTCTGGGATATTTCTGCAGTTTTCTTGGCTTGCAGAGAAGCTTCTCTGAGTCTAGAAAGTCTCTTGAGTCCCAGCCTTTGTTACTTTTCCTCCTTTTCCAAGCATCTTCAGCCAGACTTGTTTGTCCCTGTGATGCCTTAAATCTCTATACATTTCAGTGAAACAGCCTCAAAATTAGTTCCGTTCAGATATCATTAGATATGGATAAAATTTAAGCTGATTCCTTTGTCCAATTGTGCTTTGAAACTGTTAGCAAATTCATGGCTCCCGCCTCCTGTCTTTCTCAAAGCAAGACAATAAATGAAGAACTGAGAAAAGTCTGAGTATTTTGGTTCAACATTTTAATAATGAAACACTTTTGGTAGTGTTCTACTTCAGCATGTACCCAAGTTTCAGTTTCTGAAGCAGGAACTTCACCTTACCCCTAACTTCATATACATGATCCTGAATGATATTTTGCAGACAACCAGACCTCTTGGAGGAGTGGAAAACAGAGGAGGAGGAAGGTTTTTGAAGTAAACAAAAGATGTAAGCATGACTACTACAAGGGAAAGAAAGAGAAAATAATGCTGGATGTTACTGATCTCTAGATGTAACTCTGCCTGTTGATGGCTGCTGGGTTTTGTGCAGCTTTTTTTAGGATCCTTTGAGTATAGCTTTTGACTTTTCCACGCTTATCTACATTTGGAAAAGAGCTGGCATTACCTCCCTTCAATCTGCTGCTGGAAAACGGTACAGCAAAGCCCTGTATCACACCATAAGACAGCTGCAGACAGATATGGAACCATGTCACTGAGGCATCATTTTTCTCTTTGACCACTGGCCACATGTCATCCGTGGGCAACACTGACTTTGAAAGCATTTAGCTGCACAGCTCTTGTGACATCCCCTTGAGGCAATGTATTCAAGTCCCTCACAGCGTGCCCGTATCTTTGTTAACCTGTTGAGCTATCATATTCACTGGTCCTTCAGAGTCTTACAGGAGAAGCTTGTTGAAGTCTCAAATACATGTAAGACCTTTACTGTGAAAGCTTTGCTGCAGTGTCTGCAATATGGAGAGTTATCCTATTTGGCGCTACTAGGGCTCTCACTGTGATATACTTTAGATTAATGAGACATCGATTCTCAGTCAAGAGGCTATTTAAAAACACTCCTAATTCGATGGGTTGTGCAGATGAATTAGTTCATTCAATGTAACTTTTGCCAATTACGCTGGTGGTGGGACGGGTGATGTGTCTGCCGTCTTTGAGATTCTCCCCTTTTTTGTGCACATGCTTTTAACCTTGCCTAGAAATAGCTGGCATGATGGTCTTCTTTTTTTTTCTTTCTTTCTTTTTTTTTTTTTTTTAAATCAGCTGAGCTCCAGAATTGAGAATCAAGAAGCATGGATGCTCACAGAAGAGGGCTGAAGCAGTGTTAGGAAAACAAGTGATTAAATAAGCATAAAATGTTGTTTGTTCCAGAAATATCAGGTGCCTTTGCCTCCACCTGGAATAACAGAGAGTTAAGTCTTCTCATGTTCAGGTGGTGCAAGTAGATGATAGCTTTATCACTGACCTTCATGCTCTAGGGTTTATCACTGACCCTAATGCCCTAGGGTTTTTTTCTGTATGGAAGGTTTCCCTGCACTACCACTCTACCTGGCTCTGCAGGGAAAAATGGTCTGGCCATTGCTTTTGCAGAAGAAGACAGAGGTACTACCTGGACCCTGGCTGATGCCCTGGATAACCCATTGCATCAGAGGATCTGTACACACCAAATCCTGAATTGTTCCAGGAACAGAAATGTAACTGCCTGGGAGACAGGAGGCATTTTTGTTTCTATATGAAACAGTGCAGTTGTCTGTGTAAAATATAAATGTGATGGCCATCATCCAGGTCTGGATCAAAAAGCGTCCACATCAGAGCCCCACTCGTCAGCAGCTGATAGCTTCCCAAGAGATACCAGTAACTGAATGGGTAAGGAGAGAGAGACCATGTCTGGAACTGCAGGAGGACTCTGATGAGAAGTGGTCACAGTTACAGCCAAGTCGTATCTGCTCTGCCTCAAAGACGGCTTTCATCTCTGCAGTTAGTGGTCAGAAAAGAAAGAGCTTTATTGCTATTAAAGCCAACAGGATCACCTGCTGTGGTCCCCTGTGTGAAACAGGTGGTAGATATAAGACGGCTTTTATTGTTTACTTTGACAAACTAAATTCCTTTAACTGGGTTACTTTGCTATGTTTTAATTTTGTAAGCAGTTTTCCAACTCAGTGTCGTATGTGCATTAGTAGCCATTGATGAATGAATAAAAGTATCTCAATTATGTGCATGGCAAATTAAATTCAAGTGTTTTACAGAATTTTCCCATATGCAAGGATTGTGTGATGGTATTCAAATGATGAGGATTTTAAGCCGTACTGGAGACTTAAAAAGCCTGGGAATTCAGTTAGGTGTTGAGAAAGTGTGTGAAATAGGACAAATTATTGAGTTAAAAGGGATGAGAATTTGAGAAGGAAGAGAAATGCATTTAAATGTGTGCATTTAGACGAACCATTCTATTTTGCAGTGAGAACTGAAGGTGTGCAAGCAAGACCCCTTGGGAAGTGCACAAATACTCCAAACATACAAAGGTCATGAAGTTGGGTTCAGAAGAGATTAGGAATTCAAATTACAGAGTGATGGAAATGTCTGTTCTTCCATTTGCTTTTCTGGGAATTCCTTGGAGGGGGTTGATTACAAGACAGCCGCTAAAGAATCCCTAGGGGTCAAGACCAGAAAAGATGAGAGCTTCTGAAGAAGCCTATGTCTGCTATTGAGTCAGCAAGTGTGGCAGCAGAGCATTTTGTAGGCAACGTGTTCCACTGGAGAAGAGGGATTAACTACTGCCTAGCTTAGTGATTCTCCAGAAAGACATATGGAGTGACAAAGTAATTTCTGGAACAAAAAAATCGTGGTTCTGTGTCCAGACTGGTAGATGTTCAGACATGCAGAGATGTCCTGTTTTTGTCATTCAGTTCAGGGCTCTGCTCTTGATTTTGGTCATGCATGGTCATCTTAAGCAACTTGAGCTTACAAAGTCAAACATCACCGTTGGTTTTATGGTCCTTCATTTCCGAGTCCTTGTAGTTGGACATAGTGAAAAAACTGGAAAAATCCATCCATGGACTGAAAAACATCTGAAAACTCAGATTCTAGTATATTACTATGGAGCTGTGAATTTGGAAGCATCATCCTGGTTATCAAACCAACTCTGAAATTGTGGCTTTGGTGTGGGAGGGCCTCATTTTTTTCTGCTTGGAGTGGTCAAAATGACATCTGTGAACTTCTGTGAGACTCTGAGTTCTGCACAGGAAAATGGAGATGCAGAACAAAGACTGTTCTGCTGCAAATTCATATTATGCTTTCGTTCCACCTAAGCCCCTGGGAACACTAGGGAGTTCACACTGTTCTGTCATGAGCCTACGACTCAGTGAACAACAACAGCTGGACATGTTGAGGCTGATGTCAGTTTCTGGATCCTCTCCGATGACACTCTGAGTCATTGCTCTTGATTTGATCCCGTGCAACATGTGGGTGGAGTACAGGACACTCAGGACTGCAAGGTAAAATTACTCATAGATGATCGGGATTCTATGTCAGAAAAGATCTTGCTGCTATGTCAAGATCCTCCTCCTGTCTGATAGGTGTTAACCATCTCAACCATCAGATTTATGTTTACAGCTTATCAATATGCCACATTCCATCACTTTGTTAGCTCCATAGATAACACCAATCATTACAGATTCCAGTTCACCTTCACATTTGGCTCCTTGCCAACCATAGGAAGGGGGGGGGGGAAAAAAAAAGTCAGGTATAGTGTGAATTAAGTGATTTACTTGAGACCCAGCAGGACACTTTTGGCTGGGCTGGGGCCAAGACTGGAGTCTTGGAATCTGGCATGCAAGTAGATGAACTGCTTTTGTATTCCAGATGAAGGTGGACCACACTAAAAGTACCCACTGTACAAGTGCTAGGCACTTCTTCCTGATGAGAAAGGTGCTAGGCTATTGTTGATATTTCTGCGTGCCATAACCTTGCAATCTGTAATGTATGCCATGTATGGAATTGCAAGCTGCTCTGTTCAGTTTATACTCAACATTAAAGAAGAGCTTCATCTAAACTGTCTAGTGAACATAGTTGCTACTTGGTTTTAGTTGTGAGACTCCAAAAGGTCCCCAAAGCTACTCACAAAAGAGGAATGAACTTAGAAGAAATCTGGATGAGCACTGTGGCTCAGCAGAGGTTCAAAAGGCTTTGTGTAGTCGCATCATGTGCAGGTCTGAAGCAGGCTCTGCTCTCCCATCGGAAGTGCAACGGGCCAACGGCTGTAGCAGGCAGTGCCAGCTGGTATGTGCACAGGCTGTAAAAACATCTTTAAAGCATCTCACTCTTTGCCATTAAAAAAATAGTATGAAATGAAATGAAATGAAATGAAATGAAATAAAATAAAATAAAATAAAACAAAAGAAAACAAAACAAAACAAAAAAGCTTTTTGATAGACAGGAACTTCTGGAAAATTATATGAACCCTGAAAATACAGGGCTGAAGAAAACTCAAAGGAATACATGGCAAAAAGGTGCATTAAAATACAGTTCAGCGGTGAGATAAGGGAGATATTGCACGCTTGAAAAGAAGGACCGTGGTCAGTAAAGAACAAGCAGAACAAGATGTGACATCTTTATCACTGGGGGAAAGTTGTTTTCTCCTGTCCTTTCACTGAAAAGCTTTCTTCTATTATGAATAAATAAATAAATAAACAGATAAATAAATAAATAAAAAGAAACAAACAAAATCCACAAAGCACTTGGGTTTCTGCAGGCTGCTTTGCCTCCACAAGTCTGAGCACCTGAGATTCAAAAAGCCCTGCATTTTGAGAAGGACCCTCAGCTAGTATTTATGTACCATGTAAAATTGGTAAAAGGCTTTCTCCGCCTCCCCTCAACCCCCCTTCTTTTTTCCCCCCTGTAGCATACATTGAGTGTCAATTGGTTTTTCTTCTTACCTTTTCCTTTTCCCTCATATTTTATTGGGGGGGGTGGAGGGGGGAGATGCGGGGGGAGGGAGGAGAGGAGAGGGGGGTTGCTGTGATGAAGAAGTGGGAATTGTTGCTTTTGTTGTAAAGAAGATTCTGGAATCTCTGAACACAAGTAATAGTATTTTAAATAATGAGAAAAGATTCCACATGGAAAGCTCATCTGGCTGTGGCAGTTTGTGACTGAATGAGAGAAAAGTGCCCTAGAAGCTATTCATTAGGAATTCACTGGAAGCTCTCAAACAAGCCTGGCAGAAGCTGAAATTGAAGTGGTCTCTGACCTAATTTTCTTCTGCATGAAACATCTGCATCAAGGCACTCTTTGATGTATTCCACTTGGCTCTGTCTACAGTATTGTATCACATGGCTTCAGCGTTGCTTCAGTTTTAAAAGACATTTCCAGCCTGTAGAAGGTAATGTGATGTTACTTTTACCCAAACTAATCACTCAATGTGCTCCCGAAATAGAAACAATAGAGGTTCAGACAACGATGTCTGCTTCGCAGTCGTTGTTGCTGCCTAAGCTCACGGTTTAAAAAACCCAGATCTGTGATATTCATCTCATGTAATTCATCAACACCAGGAAGGGGAGGGAGAAGGGGGAACTGTGAGCCTTCTGTGTAATAGTATGTCAGAGGACACAATGCTTTACATGTGTGAGCTTTGCATTCTTTGCTGCTCCAGACATATAGTTTAGTGCATTGAAAACAAAAATAGGGAAATGTTGAAGGACATTATCATAAAACCTCAACAGAAGGAGCTCCTGGTTTTCATTTTGCTGTTTGTTCTCTGCTGATTGACACCCAAAGCTCACGGTGAAAGAAATGCGAGCATGTTTGTGTAGATGCGAGGACGGAGTGTGATGTATTTTGAATTTATATTTATATATTTCCCTCCTTCTTTTCTTTCCTACATCACAATGCACATTTCAGATCCTCTCTCAAGCTCTTCTCAAAGTGGGGTGGAAAACCTAGCTATACAACAATCTCTCTTTGAATGTACATGCACTCACATACGCACACAGATAAATGCATAAATAAGAAATGATTATGGTCACTTCTTTATTCTGAATGAATAGATCTTAGCCTTCTCCAGAAAGGCTTTCTGCTCAGTCTTACCTAATGGCATGCTGCTGTTTCCCCAACCTTGCTTGTATTATCTGAATAACTGTGGCGTCTTTTGTATTCCACCCCCTGAAGAAGAATCCTTTGAAATTCTAAATGACTGTGCTGCGGATTTTAATGCCTGTCTTTTAGAAATAGCCAAGCAATACCCACTCATGGAGCAAGATGCAGCAAGCCTTTTGAAAGTTATTCAGCCTGCTTCCTCAGCCTCATGAGTGTGTGCATGTGTGTCTACATGTGCAGTTTAATTCTCTGAATGTATGGCAGGAATATATTATTTCCCTGTGAATCACTTTATCTCTCCTCCTGTCCATCTACTCCACCCCCCAAATCTCTCCTACTCTTGTTGGCACAGGAAAAATAAAGCTGACTGGCTGGGGAGCTCGTGTAGGTCTTGTGGATAAAGCATGAGATGAGTTGGAGGCTTCTCAGTACGGTTCCTCACAGAGATCACAAAGAAAAGGCATCAACCCTTCTGCTGCTAATTACATGCCCCTGGGATAATCACAGCAGAAAACACATGGCACGGGAGTCTCAAAATAACCTGCTCCCTGGAGTCATTTTCCCAGTTTAAGCTGAAAAACATTGGGTAGGCAGAATGGAGGAAAGCAGACTAACTCCTGTCCGATTGCAGGTACCTGTGTCTTCTTTTGTGCCTAACCTCCTTTCGCTTGTGCTTCTCCTTTGTGCTTATGTGTCTTTCCCTCAGAGATTAGTGTAGGACTTACATCTGATGGAGATGGTACAGTTAATTCCTTATGCAAGCAGTTGCTGTATCCCCTGTTGAGGTTGCTCATATTGCTGTGCTAGGAGTTGAGTGCATTTTGAGAGAACTTCCTCCAAAGTGCATGGTCTTGTGAAATCTGGGGTATGAAGGGCGAGGTGAAGGTACACAGCCAAGGTCATGCAGCCAGAAGCCAGGAAGCAAACTTCATCTCATCTTCTGATGACCAAAACGCAGCACTTTGCAGTGGGAACACCCTGTCTCATCTTCTGCAGACAAGCACTAGGCCTGCCCTCGGTGCCTGTCGCCAGCAATAAATCTCCTTGAACTAATTTTGTAAAGGACAAAGCCAATGCTGTACAAAAACAAAAAAGTCCCATAGCTTCTTGGCACCTCTGTTGTTTCTGGAAGGGCAGTGAGGAGCAGGGAACCCCTCTCTCACTGCATTCACAGATAACAGCCCCAAAGAGTTATTTCAGAGAGCATATTTAAATAAGAAAAGGCAAGGTCTCCCAGTGAGCACTGAGGCTGATTTACACTTCTGCGTGGACGTGGTTGGCTGCGGACGGTGCCTGGCAGAAGCTTATCATGCCCACTCTAAAAATAACCATCTCCAATGGGCAAGATCTGCTCACTCAGCCCCAGCCTTGGTTTGCAAGCAGTGACATGACATTCAAAAGTGGCAGAAGGACTCTTTGGCAGGTCTGCAGTGCTTAAAAATCCAGACAGGTCACAGAGCAGGGCTTAAAACAAGTGGTTTCTGCTTAGGCAGAATCCAGTCTGCTCCCCAAGAGTGGGAGGTGCTGAGGGCTGAAGTGTACGTTCCCCGGTTTTGTTTTTTGTTTTTCCCGCAGGTCGCACTGTTCCTCCCTTCTCCCTGCCCCTGCTTCTCTCTGGGTTTTACGGTTGTGGTGCAGATCTGCCCCGAATAGGGGAGGTCATGGCACCCAAATGTTCCCCACTTAGCTCCAAGCGCTTGTGTAAATTAAAGCTGTTTTGTTTCTTACTGGTTGTCCCAAGCTCTGGAGACCCCTGTTCTGCTGTGCAGCATGCTCTAGCCTCTTCACCATTGTGATGTTTCCTCCTTATCCACCCCCTTACATCTGAACCCTGGAAGACAAGCTGGGTTTTGTCTATTCATTTGGCAGATGGTTAGGTTCAGATCATACAGGAACATAATGTTAGAAATGGAGCACGTGTGTTTGTGTTGTGTGTAGTGGGAAAGGGATCCCTGATCATTTTCTTCCTCTGTGGTCCTACAACAGCTAGCAGTTTCATGCAAACTCCTGTAGGTAACAGGAGTAATAAAATTTTTTTTTTCCTGCTTTTTTTTTTTTTTTTCCCCAAGTCTGTGCTGTATATACCAGCAGTGTGGTCTAGGCCAACGCTGAACATTTGTGCCTTGGACAATAGCACAGCCTGGACTGACTATTATCAGCTGCTGTTTTCTGGTTAGCTTTCCTTTTATTCAAGTGCACAATGCAAGCCTTTATCACCCTTCAGTCATAGTGACTCTTGAGGAATACATCTGGTTTTCTCTTTCAGCAGCTCTGAAAAGGTCAGTCTGTTCATTTCTTATTCGCAGGACACCACATTTTTTTCTGAGCTGGAAAGACAGGCCTACACCTTTTCATTCCATCTTGTACATAATTAGACATGGTGTCGCTCTAGAAACCTACCCTTGAAATCCTTCCGAGTAACTCTTTCAGAGACAGGGGAGAAGTGGAGAGGGAGAGGGAGCGCGGGGGACCACTTCCATCCGGTCTTAAATCTCATTGTGTGGCCACAAAAGCACTTCCCCCAGCGTTGCCAGTATGCTTTTTTCCCCCTTCTCCTTCTTTTTCCCCCCCCCTTTTCTTTCCTGATGCTAGTGATCGCTTTACTGACACGCCACATGTGATAGAAGCTCTTGCATAAAGAAGTCCACAGATTATTTGTGCAAACGCGATTGTAATCATTTTCACTTCAGCGACGTCCCACATTCTTCACGCAGGCTGTAACATAATAACAAGTGTGCCCATGAGGAAAGAGCTCGCAGCAGCTGGTGTCTGACAAATTATCCCGTTCCAGACAGGCAAATGGTGACTTGAGCTCCAGCAGTCAAATGGACGTGTGTTTGGTGTGCCCCTGTGTGCCGGGCAGGGTGGGCTAAATCCTCTGCTGGAGGAAATCGTCACGGTTCCCCCCACAGCCCAGTGCTTTCACCTCCGATGAAGGTCACTTTTCCTCCCCAGCTGCTGCTGGCCAGGTTCAGCCTAAGACACTGCAAAGAATGGAGGGCTGCGAGCCTGGAGGGTCCGAGGTGCTCCTCACAGATGAGTGCCAGTAGTGTCTGAGAGAAAGAAAGGGGAGGATGTTCCATGAAATTAGCCACTAGCCGGTATGAAGCAAACTAGGAGTGTCAACTTAATTTCTGCCAGGCAGATGAGGTTAGAGCTGTTAAGACTCAGTCAAGGGACAGTTGGATAAAAACTGCTGGTTTATTTCGTTATTCTGCCAAGACCAGTAGGATGTTGGAGTATGATTCTTGAACTCTTGAAAATTATCCAGATTGCAGAGTTTCTATTTGGTGTTCTTCCCCTATTTCAGTTTTACCTTTCTGTGCGTGTCCTTATTTCCATCATGTGGCAGGAAGCCCTGGTGCAGGATAGAAACTGGGAGCAAACTATCTGGTTTTCTTTATGTCCACCACATCTCTCCAGGTGCTCATAGCAGTGTGGTTGTGGTCTGTCAGGGCTTCTTTCCTGGGATGAAATCCATTCCTCTTTTGTTCTTTGAAACGTTACCATAGGATTCGAGTACATGGTGCAGGGCCTTTTCCCATATGGGGGCAGTCCTTACAGCTGAAATCTCATGATGTTAACCCTGAAACTTTAGAGATAAATAGCAATTACCAGGATTATTTTTCCCTGTTAGCAATTTCCAGCTCTAAGCTAAATATGCATGTGCCCACCACTAGCACCTTGCTTTGCTGCTCACATGGAAGCTAACAGAGTAGAAGAAATACATTGTGAGAGAGCAATATCAAAATGGCTGACTCAGGTGTGATCAGAGACCTCCCGTTTCAGCTCCAGCCCCTTCCAGAGAGCTGGTAGGTTTCGTCCTGCACAGTGGAGACCAAAGACATTGGCTTACCCAAGGAGTTTACAGCAGAGTGGGAGGAGAAAAATGAGCTTAAGGAGGCAAATAAATTTTCCATCACGCTATACCACAGTACAAGCTTTCTGTGAGACAAGGAACAGATCCTCCTCCTCCTGCATGTATTTAGTGAGTCACTGGACCATATCTTCTCTAATGGGCAGCCCTTCTTCCTTGCTTTTGATAGCAGACTTGATCCACACACTCCGCTATGGCAGAAGCATTTAAGCAGCCAAGATTCCTATTTAAGTTTTGTATTTTAAAGCAAAGAACTGGCTAAGACAGAAGGAATTTAATTTCTGGAATCAAATTCCTTGATTGGTTTAAAGCTAAATATACTCTCTTTATATATACGTACATATACACACTATATATATATTTAAAATGAAAGACTTCTGAGACATTTTGCGATTTACCATTCTTTAGCAGTGAATAATTGCGTTAGGACACAGAAAGAACGTTTGAAATCTTTGATAAATCACCCACATGATAGCAGCTCCTAGAAATACTGTCAGACATAGGGGCTTATCAGAGCTTCTATCAAGGACCCTGATTTTCACTGGTTTAGAACAATGTGGTCTTAAAATCTGCCCATAGCTAAAACATATTTTTGGTCTTATCATACTGGGCTTACAGTAAATTGGAATAGAAATTAGAAAAGTGTAGAAGAGTTATGTGGATTTTTATTACCTCTTGTAGAAAGACATAAAAGTCCAGAATCTTGGCATGCTGCAAAAGATACTGTTCCTTTCATTCCAGCATCACATATCTGACAATTTATGAGTTTTTTTTTTTCATGGCACTCATGATGCTGAATTATCACCACCTTGTCTCACACAATTTGTCTGCACACAAGATACCACAACATGAAAAGAAAAATCTGGACTAAGGCTGAAAGCCTGATGTATACTCATCCTCCCTATGTTCTTTCATTCTGGATAAGGATGGAAGATAGATCTTCCTTGAAAAGTCACCTCTTGCTAACATCCTATGCCAGTGAGTTTCATAAACTCTCCACAAAATATATTCATTTAATTGCTCATTGTGTGCTGTACTACAAGCACTGGGTTCTGTTGGTTTGTCTTTTCAGAATAAAGCAGGCCATGGTGATATCCTCCATCAAAATACAAACATGCAACAGTTTTATTTTTCATTTTGGACTAGAAGAGACCTCTGTCTCCAGGTGCAATTCTAATAGAAATAACAAGTAATGTAATAAATGACAAGTATGAGACACATCAGTAGATACTGATTTAATTATTGGTTGTTAAAATAAACCTGTCTCACAATAGAGTCTGAATGTGTCAAGTAATAATTGACTCGATTATGTGAAAAAAAAAAATTGATGATTATTTTGCTTTTGTTTCCTATTGAGAAGATGCTACTGTGACAAACCTGAAATACTTAATTAACATTTTTGAGAAAAATCAGCTTTTTTTTGTAGTGGTAAAAGCCGTAAGGCCAGAAATGTTCCTTTGTGGAGGAATAGTTTCACCACAGCTGTGATAGTCTCAGGACATAGGCAAGGAAAAGTTTGTAGTTTCCAATGAGTGTTTCTGTCAGAGGTAGTCTAACAGATATACATCTGATTTGGCTCAGAGAAGTTGTTTTCAGCTTTGAAGTATTTCAAACATTTAGAGAAGTTTTTGAGAGAGGAAATCTGTTCTACTTTTTCCAGCTACATAAGGTTCTGTGTTTAAACATATGACCTCAGCTGGAAAATGTTGTCTTACCTTTCAGCAAGGTCATTTTGATATTTCTGGAATATTTTATTCAAAAAGCTTCATAGGTAATTTCAAGGTTTCATTCCAGTTGGTAGGTGAATGATATTAAATCTGTAAGCATTTCTCAGCAAATGAAAAGTTCTGCTTTTTGAGCAGACCTTCTACAAAGATGAACAAATTTATTCAGAAATAGGCATTGTATGAGGCTGCTTTGAAAATAATGCCTCCTGTTTTATTATATTGGCCTGTGACATCAGAGATGGATGTTGCTGGTATGGCAGTAGAGATTGAGCCTTCCCACCAATATACCATTATATTTTGTTGCTATGTAACAGTTGGCAGCAGAAGGGCAGTCTGAGAGAACAGCATCTGACACAGAAGTGTATATGAAGAAAAAGTGTGGAATTGAATTTCTCCATGTGGAAATAAAAATATGGAATCATAGAATGGTTTGAGTTGGAAGGGATCTCAAGGATCCAGCTACTAAGTCAGTTTGCCTAAGTTAAGATCCAACCTAGCCTGGAATAATTCCAGGGATGGGGCACCTGCAGCTTCTCTGGGCAGCTGTGCCAAAGCCTCAATGCTCCCTCAGTGAGAATTTTTCCCTTCCATCTAATCCAGATCTCCCCTCTTTTAGTTTAAAGCCATTTCTCCTTGTCCCATTACTATCTACCCCTCCAAAAAAATTATTTCCCTCTTCTTCATAAGCTTTCTGTAATTATTAGAAGCCACAACGAGGCTTTCATGGAGCCCTCTCTTCTCCAGGCTGAACAAGCCCATCTTCCTCAGCCTTTCTTAATAGGAGAAGTGCTCCAACCCTCTGAGCATTTCTGTGGCCCTCCTCCAGACCTGCTGCACATCTTTCCCAAACCTGGACACAGTATTGCACATGGGGCCTCACAAAGCAGAGTAGAGGGGGACAATCCCCATCCTAACCTGCTGGCCACCACTCTTGAGTTACATCCCAGGATACAGTAGGCCTTCTGGGCTGCAAGTTCCTTCTGCTGGCTCATGTTAAGTTTTTCATCTACCAGAGCCCCCAACTCCTTGCCAAAGGACTCTCTCAATGAGCTCTTCTCCCACTCTGTACACATACATACAATTGCCCCAATACAGGTGCAACATCTTGTGCTTGGACTTGTTGAACCTCATTAGATTTACATGGGCCCACCTTCTGAGCTTGTTCAGGTTGCTCTGGTTGCCATCTGTTCTGTCTCTGTCATATAAGTATCACTCAGCTCACTGATAAAGTGCAAGGTGCTGCACTTGCACCAGAGCAATCCCAGGCATTTGTACAAAACTGGAACTCCTTGACTGCAGCCCTGCAGGGAAGAACTTGGGGATCCTGGTGGATGAGAAGCTGGACATGAGCCAGCAGTGCAGTCTTGCAGCCTGTAAGGCCAACTGTGTTCTGGGCTGCATTAAAAGAGAGGTTGGCCAGCAGGGAGAGGGAGGTGATTTTCTCCTTCGACTTGGCTCTTGTGAGGCCCCATCTGCATTCAGGCCTGCAGCCCCCAGTACAGGAAGGATGTGGAGATCTTGGAGCGGGTCCACTAAGATGATCAGAGGGCTGGAGCACCTCTCCTATGAGGAAAGGTTGAGGGAACTGGGATTGTTTAGCTTGGAGAAGAGAAGACTGCCGGGAGACCTCATTGTGGCCTTCCAGTACTTGAAGAGAGCTTATAAACAGGAGGGGGTACTACTCCTGGGGTAGTTGGTAGTGACAGGACAAGATAAGACAAGAGATAGGGGAGGTTTAGGTTAGATACTAGGATATTTTCACCCAGAGGGTGGTGACACACTGGAACAGGTTGCCCAAGGAGGTTGTGGATGTCCCATCCCTGCAGGCATTCTAGGCCAGGCTGGATGTGGCTCTGGGCAGCCTGCTCTTGTGGTTGGCGACCCTGCATATAGCAGGGGGGTTGAAACTAGATGATCATTGTGGTCCTTTTCAACCCAGGCCATTCTATGTTTCACTGATTCTATGATGAAGATGTTGAAAATCACTGAATCCAAAACAGACCCCTGTGGAGCACCATTCATCACTGGTCTCCACCTGGTCTTATAGCCGTTGACTACAACCCTCTGGCTGCAACCTTCCAACCAATTCATTATCCACTGAACACTTTACCCTTTGAACCCATATCTTTCCAATTTGTAGAAAAGGATGTGTTGTGGTACCATATCAAAGGCTTTACAGAAGTCCAGGCAGACAACATTAGTTGCTCTTCCTTTATCTACCGATGCCACCACTCCATCAAGGAAGGCCACCAGTTTGGTCAGGCACAACCTTCCCTTGGTGAAGCCGGGCATGTTTTCCTGGAGGATCTACTCCATGATCTTCCCAGATACAGAGGTGAGGCTCTCCAGTCTATAGTTCCCCATGTCTTCCTTTCTCCCTGTCTTATAAATGGGAATTTCCCTTTTCCAGTCACCAAGGACTTCACCTGACAGCCACAATTTTTGAGAGTGTGACAGAGTGTAGCTTGGCAACTATATCAGCCAGCTTCTTCAGGACTCTGGAATGCGTGTCATCTGGCTTTAGTGCACATCCATTGACATGCATTGATGCTTGCTGAATGTTTGTGGAGGTCAATCTGTGGATGTGAGCACAGCGAAGCAGTGGGTGGTGTGTTTCAGCAGTGCTGAGAGTGACACGAAAGACAAGTTACGTTCCAGATAGCCATGCACAGTTGTCATCATGGAATGAAGAGCATCTTGATCAGCTCATCCATGCAAATTGGTGAATTATAACCAGAGAACTGTGTACAGAGCTGAATATCATCTTCAGTGTGTTGGAAACAACAATGGCAATGTTGGAATATCACAAAGAATTCCCATAGCACCAAATTCAAGATGCAGTCTTCAGAGTGTAAAGTGATGTGCACTGTCTTTTGGGATATGAAAGGGAGAATTCTCTTGTATTTCCTGGAACTTGAAAAAGCCATCAACTCTGATCAAGCTAAAGGCTTGAAATTCCAGAGTCACGCCAGAGAAGAAGACAACCTTTCTCTTGCAACAAAATAATGCCAGACCCCATGCCAGTTTGAAGGCCATTGCCAATTTTGGCTGCACTGTCCTACCACATCCACCATATAGTCTGAATTTGGTGACTTCTGACTTCCATGAGGAAGTCAGGTTGATGGAAGATGGACAGTGTAGGCAACATTTTCCTAGCAGTAACACCATCATAGCATCTGTGAGACAGTGGGTCACCTCTGCTGGTGCTTGTTTTTATGAGTGCAGTATGCAGGCTCTGGTTCATCACTGGTGAAGATGCATAGTTAATGACGGTGGCAAAGTTGAAAAATATATTTTGCAGCTGAGAATTTATTAAATAGTGCTACAGAGCTCTTTTGCATCTGTTATAGTTTCAATGAAAATAAGTGGGAGGCATTACTTTCAGAGTGGCCTCCATACTTCATCTGAAAATCTTAAAAAGTTGCAAGCCCTTTTGGCTTTGGAAGTGCTTAAGAAATTTCATCACTGATAAGTAGCCACAGTTACAAGCCATTGATGCACACTTGCCTGCAGGACCCTCCAAATTTCAGAGCATACTTTTTACAAACTGCCTCAGAAAAATCTTTGCTTTTAGTTTTTGAGGGGTTAAAAAAGTCAGTTATCAAATGAGACGTCATTGCCTGTGTCTCGCTGTGTGCATGTTTATGCTAGAAGAATGCACATGAAAGTTAAGCGTCTTCATTTACGTGTGTGTAATATATGTGCACTGTGTCTGCAGTATGTAAATAAGACAGCCACTGTCTAGTGAGGCACCCTTTTTCCTCTGTAGGCTGACTTCAAGCCATAGTGGGGAAATACTTTTTTTGCCAGAAACCAAACTGATCTTTTATTTCCACAATTGGTGAGCTATCCACTTTCACATTTCTCACTGAATTCCAGAGTTAGACCTTCCACTTCCAATGTGTCTTTCCCTTCACGTTAATGAGTGCATGGACATGTGAAATGAGGTTACAGGACACATACAGTCTACCACCTGTAAATTTCAACACCTCCTATAGCATGAAAGCGTCATAAAACTTTTCAGTTGATGTAATATTTTTTAATGATTCTGAAATATTTTATTTTCCCTTCCCTTCCAGAGTTATTTATGTATGTTACCATTGTAACTGCTCATGTAGCCACTCAGGTAACAGAGTTAAAATGATTGACACTGATATCAATTTTTTTAGTTGTTTTAGACAAGTGAAGGAAAAATGCATTACTTCATCATTTTTAAGCATGTTTCAAATCATGTTTATTTATTGGTAATTTGGTTCATAGGAAATGGGGGGGAAAAAAAGATCCCACAACGTTATCTGTAGAGTGGCTATCAATAATTCATCATTCCATAAATATGCAAAGACATCAACTATGTTTAGGAATATAATTTTTATCGGAAATCATGCGTATGTTTAAATGTTTGCCCCCTTGGCTAAGCCTTTCTACATATGTTTGCTGTTCCACTTAGATGACCAGGTGAAGTTCAAGGTACATCTATGCATGACATTTTAGAAAAAGAACTGTTTCCTCTGTCTGCCAATGGCTGTGAATTTCAGTGTGCCACAAAACCATAATACAACCTGATTATTCTTTGTGAGTGCACAATGTCAGGCTCATTCTGAGGTGAACCAAAATGTCTTGTTCTGCCCAATTAAATGGGTCAGCAGATATTATGCTTTGGTGTAACATCAACAGAACCATTCTGTATTTCAGGGCCAAACCTCATGGACCCCTGTATGTTTCATAATATCATTGAATCATAGAATCATAGAAAGATTTGAGTGGGAAGGGAGCTTAAAGCCCACCCTGTTCCAACCACCCTGCATGGGCAGGATTGCCCCCAGCAACTCAGCTGCCCAGGGCCCCATCCAGCCTGGCCTTGAGCGCCTCCAGGGATGGGGCACCACAGCTTCTCTGGACAGCTGTGCCAGTAAATAATTTCCTCTTAAAATCTGATCTAAATCTTCTTTCTTATAGTTTAAAATCAGTACTCTTTGCATTATCACTGGTAAAGAGTCTCTCCCCATATTTCTTTCCAAAGCCTTCTATAAGCATTGCTAGGCTGCAAAGAGATCTCCCAGAGCCTTCTCTTCTCCAGGCTGAAAGAATCTAAATCCCTCAGCCTATCTTCACAGCAGAGGTGCTCCAGCCCTCTGATCATCTTCATGGTCCTTCCTGGGCCCACTCTAACAAGCTCATAACTTTCTTTTGCTGGGGCCCCAGAACTGTATGCAGTACTCTAGGTAAGTTCTCACAAAAGTGGTATTGAAAGTGAGAATCACCACCTTCAGCCTGCTGACACTATTTATTTTTATGGAGCCCAGGATATCATTGGATTTCCTAGCTGCAAGTACACATTGATAGATTCTGTTACTCACAGGTCACTGCAATAGGACATGAAGGGCAATCTCAGATCTAGATATGGACTCAGATCAATATTCATGACTCAGTGAAGTTACTGGACATTGAAAATCCAAGCTCAACTATAGATAGGACATCTCTGATACCTGAAAAGTCCCAGGATGATACTGAAACTTCTGTTATCTTGACAGCATTTCTATAAGGTGCAAGTAACAATTCTGAAGTCTATGAAAATCTCAGCAAGCAGTATTTCCATACTCTTTTAGTATAAATTAAGCACTTACTGTTCCATCTTTGCAGTTTCTTTCGTGTTAATCTGGCCATACACTATCTGTCTATGAGGAGGCTACTCACTTTCTTAGCACTCAGCATCATTTGTTTTCCTTATTCCTTGTTGCTGTCAGACGGCAAACACTATTGCTGTCACTTAGAAAAATAGGATTTTGCCTGCTGTGCTTGAGAAATCTTCAGCACCAGGCTGATTGTATAGGTTCCAGGAACTCTTGTTGTGAGGCTGGGATTCAGATGACTGATCTATAGCTGCAAAGGTTCACTGCTTTACTGCACCAGCATAAAATGGAAATGTTGTAACATTCCCATCTGTGAAAGACTTGCCAAAACAGTTTAGTGTTTCAAAAGCCATGTACTGAACGAAGACAAGATCTCACTACAAGCAGTGGGAGCTGGGAGAGTTTATGAAGCAGAAAGTATGGGCTAAGGGAGAGATCAGACCAGTGATAGTTTACTGGCCTTGCAATTCTTTTAAGAGGCACTAATGGTAGTGGACTGCTACAGTGGAAGTAGACCCAGACTCATTTAAGGCGGTAGCATGAAATTGGTTGCAATAAAATTATGCATTAAATGTGCATTATGTTTAATAAGACTGTATTGCACTCCCAATGTTTACTCTGTGCCCACTGAGGCTGATCCAATTTTCTAAAGTTCTCCAATTGGTTTGCTATCAGGTTTTCAGCCAGAAGGTCAAATTTCACTTGCTGTTAGTACATGTCTCCATTACTTTGCTGAGGCATTTACACTCCATATTCATTACCTCTTCTTCTTTTTTATCTATCTCCTGTAACTTGGCTTCTCCAAAACACTCCCTGTAGGTGGCATGTTTGACATAAATGAGTTCAGTCTTTAATAGATGTCAACTCAAGAACATATACATGTGCAAACACACACTCCTCAACACGCAAAGAGGGGCTAAGGCTATTTTCAGACCCACATTGGAGGTAATTTTATGTTGCTGCTCTGAAGGTGTGTAAGTGACCTTTGTGAAATCATGGGTTTCGGATATGAAACTGGGAACATAAGTAGAGAGGCTGGAATATATGTTTAGAACAGTATGTGATCATGACTATACCAAACTGGGAGCTGGATTGTTTTAATCAGAGGCAATGATAGTTTTAGTGTTCCAAAAACACATTATTTCCTAACATCTCTACAAACTCTGTCAGCGCTGAGCCCAGTGTGGGTAACACAGGCAAGGAACCAGCAGGCATACTTTCTTAGGGCTTTCTGTTTCTTCATGAAAGCACTAGCAGGAAAATACCAGCCTGCTTGTATTCTGTTCTCTTCTATTAGGAGATCATGTTGAGAGAATTCAGTGTGTCTAAAAAGTTTCAGCCAATAACATAGCATTCATCACTTCAAAATGGACTGTCCTTGTTAGCAAAACTGGCTGGGTTACCCAGAAGAAGCCATTGTCCAGGACACTTGGTACTCTGCCTTGGCAGTAAGGTCTGTGCTGAGCCTTCAGCTTGATTAGTTAGAGAAAATGCAGTGGAGGCCCTAAAAAGTCTTGCCAGTGCCTTATAATGAAGTATTTGAATTAGCTAGCTGCAAGGTATGTCTACCCCGCTGTCACTTCTCTGTCTCCAGGCTGAGGTAGATGTACTCATGTTTGCTTTAAAGCTATATCCTGGCAGGCTGTTGACTATATGCACCTAAAACCTGCCCAAAGCACAGAAGCCAGCCTGACTTCTTAGGAACTGCCCTTGGCTCATCCTTGCCAACCTGCCAAAGGCATAGCTGCCTGCCTGCAGCAGGTCTTCATGTTCAGTGATGGCCAGCCTCAGGAGCTTCCTGGGGCCTCCCAGCACTGATTAGATCTTCTCTAGTGGATATGAATCTTCTAAGCGCTTGGCAGTCATCCCAGTAAGATGCAAGGCAAAATGCTTGGGCTGCAAGAGCAAGAAGGTGGCAGGTCCATCCAAGGACCAAGCTGGAGGTTCTATGAAACTATGTTATCCACAGCAGATTGTGTCCCTGGCCTCACCTGGGGTGGTTGCTACTTCTGCTCTAGGTGGGTTATGCTGCTCTCACATCCCATCAGGCAGTATCATCCTGCTTGTATATATGACATAATGTCACGGCACCAGTTTCATTTTAATGCCCAGCTTCTGGTGTATGACAATTCTTCTCCTCCAACTTTCCAGTTGTTGGTCTTTGCCAGATTTCAAGTGATATACTCAGCTTTTAGCAGTGCCTTATTGGCGTTGTTGCATTGCTGCAGTGTAAGCTACAGTGTCTATTTTTATTTTTATGTATGTATATATGTATTTATTGATTGATTGATTGATTGATTGATTGATAACTAGAGCAAGCCATTCCTACCTCTTTAAACCAGCTGGAGACCTTTTTTCTCTAATGTTCACAGCCTGAACAAAGGAACATGGGTCTTTTTCTGGTAGTTCTTGAGGAAGGAACAGGCTTAACTGAACCTTAAGCTGTCATTTAAATATTTTAGCCTGAGAATAATTTGTGCTGCTTCATATGGGGGCTGGAACTGGGCAGTGAAAGTGGAGCTCTGCTGAAGGAAGTGCTGAATCATCTCAAAACACAGAGAGGTTGTGGCAAAGCTCACAGCATTTCTCATTCATTACACAGCCAGCCTTGTCTGCCTCTTTTGTCTCCTCATGTACAGACTGTGCTATATTTTTTGCTGCTTGTGTATGGAGAGAGCCATGTGTTGGTGCTGTTTTTCTACCACTTCTACCTCTTTTGTTCCTGAATGTAAAGGCAGTGAATTAATTTGTGCTACTTGTGCACTGATAGACACAAATTTTGATGTTACTCTTCTGTACTTTGTGTCATTATTGTGTGGAAGTAGCAGTCTGTGGATTCAGAAACATGACTTAACTGTTGAGAAAGCACTGATACTCATTTCTGAACTTACAGTGTGTCATTTTCATAAGATGTTAAGCATCTGACCTATTTTATAGAAGCGCTTTGGGTGTTGTGAGCTGGATTACAAAACCTGTGGTCCCCCAAAGTCATTACTTCAAAAATCCTCAGAGAAATTTTGTTACCGACCCTTAACAGTGAATAATATATTTCTTGAAAACCATCTTTTTCTAGGTACATGCAACAAACCATTCACTTTTTTACAAAAATTTATATGCATGGATTTGTGTGTTCACCACCCACGATGTTCTTCACCTGGATCTCTGGGTCCTATGTATAGACAGAGAAGACCAAGAGGTTGAGCAGGGAGTGTACCTGTCCCTGAACTGCCTCACCTCCATGGAGTCCTTATGGGACAAGACCAGGTCCCCATCTCCCTTAAAAGGCCCAAAATATCCTTTGGCACGATACTGAGGCAAACAGCTGAGGCAACTGCTGCCTTAACTAACCCAGCTAAATCTATCCACAGCCATGAGTCAGAGTCCTAAATCTATGTGTAACCAGTCCCCACCTGCTTTGCACTTGTCCTTTCACTTTTCCTCATAGAGTGAGTAGAGAACCTAGGTTTTTCTGAGTGTCTGTCCAGACCCTCCTTCAGTACTTGTCTTGACTGGCATGTTATATTGCTGCAGAAGATAGCATTGCTGTTAACTGACCTCTGATTATGTCCCAAAGGTCCCAAAGGGAGGAACAAGATCAGAATAAAGACAGGGTAGAAAAGGAACAGCTGTCCCTTTTGCGACATGGAGAATCTTGGTTGAGGAACATTAAGGCTGCACCTCATAAGAGCCTTCCCCTAAACAGGTGGTCAGCTTGGGTAGGACGTTTAGACTTCACCTAGAATTCTTCAACTGGCACTATGATTTAGACTTTTGTAGTCATCACTCAGAAAGCTGTTTTTATATTCATATGTAATTATTTTGCTTGTTTGTTTGTTTGTTTTCTTCTTGGGTTGTGGCTTTCTACTTCATCCCAGCTGTTTGCATTTGCTACTGCTAACTTGAAGATGAGAGCTTGAGAAGGGACTAAATTTCATTGCTGCCTGCTAGTGAAAGACATACAAAAAAGGGGCAGAGTTTTAATTTGAGTAAATTAAATTAAATTGCTGAGAACAACAAAAGAAAACAGCCTTGGCTATCTGGTTTCCATGCATAGGAAAGAAGGACCTAATTCATTTCCCACTGAAGGCAGCAGAAGGAATTTCACTGAGTTCACTCCACATTGTATCAGACCACAAGTAAGTACTTTTTAATTATTTTTGGAAGCTTTTTTTTTTCCCCCCCTCATTTGCTTTGGCTTCATTGTGTTCTACTAGAAAAGAGAGTGGTGGAACACGTTAGTATGATGATACATGGCTTGTGCTGTTATATTCCATGATGTCTTGTGCTGCTATATAAGTGCGTAATTCACATGTAATTGGTAGAAGGCCAGCTCAGTCATGAAAGCACAGATAAATACTTTTGCTTAAAACTCACTTCCAAACTCACACACAAAAAAAAGTAAAAAATGCTGTTCGGTTTTTCATCAAATAAGAACTTCTAAAAAGTATGGTTTTTTTGTGTTTTCTTTTTTTTTTTTTTTTTTTAATAAGTAATAATAAAAAATAGTAATGCAGAGGAGTGTCCATCCTAGTCAACTTGATCTTTTCTTCTGTGTAGATGAAAGTGAATGTTAACTACATTGCAGAGCATGGAAAAAATCATCTTGACTTGCAAGAAGTCAGACTTCTTCTAGGAACCCAAAATGTCCTTCAGTGGAACTATTAAAGCAAAGAGAAGACTCTAGACTTCAGTCTGAATGACAGTAAAGACCCTGTTTCTGCACAACACAAGCACAATCATTTCGACCTGCCTTAGATGTAAGGCTGTAATCCAGGAAGGTGCTTATACACATGCCTGCCTGTAAACAAATGCTTAATCCCATTGGAATCAATTGGGCCTCAACTCACCTCGAGTTTTCTTTGCTGTGATGAATTTAAACATCTGCATTGAAGAGAAAATTGCTCACAGCACCCTAATCTTTAACAAGCATGATGGAAAAAGTTTGCAGTGAAATCAGCAGGACTTCAGGCAATGTGAAGGCCTTTCTGAATCCAACCTTGTCCAGGCCCCCAAATCTTCCAAGAGCAAAGGGTGCTGGATGAAGCCATAGATGCAACTAGATGTTTTCACACTTCTGCAACCCCCTCCCCCCACCCCAAAAAAGCAGAAAAGATTGGAGAAGGAAAGAAAAGGAAAACAAGGGTGTGTTTTATTGTTTTGCCACCTTTCAGAAAAGCAGCTGGTGAATGAAATGAGTGAGGTTGTGAGAAAGAAGTAGCTGGTTCCAAATAGCTACTGATTTGATTTCCTTCTTTCAAATGACCTGCAGGCTGCTAGTTTTGGTTTCCGCACTCCCAGGAATAACTGAGATCAGCAGTGCATGGATCACATGAAGAACAGAGATTATCCAGGAATAAGCTGTTCTCTCATTCCTTCCAGCCCTGCTCTTTTGTATGTTCCCTGTCAGCATTCAAGGTTCCATCTCTTTGTGTTTCAAAGGTTTATCTGAATAAAACTTAATGGAAGCTGGAAGACTAGATGTTGTCTATGCCTCATGCCCATATTTCCTATAAACTGCTGGCAAGCATGTGAAAAGTTCTCCAAATTGACAGTGCACACAACGTCCAAATCTAATTTGAACTGCATGGTGCAGCTTCAGCTTTCAATCACACAGCACTTCCCCTAAAACAGTGACTGTAGCTACATTTCCAAATTGGGACATTTGAGAAATTGCTCATCACGCAGCTCCCTCAATAGACCAACATATGTTTCAGCAGAATCAACAGGCTGACAAACTCCAGGCCACTGAAAATTTTATGTATTGGAGAGCGTGTGTCGTACATGAATCAAATGTGTGTCATGCTTCAGAACTTGGTATGTGAATATCTGCAAACATTTTCCAGTATGGTTATTAATTATAGGGATGCTGTAAACAAGTCAACCTTCCTCACACATCTCATTTCAGTTCTATGCAGCAGCAGAGAGCCTTGGCCAAGTGACATTGCCAACCCACAAAGCCTCACCCACCTACTCTGTTCTAAGCACTGTGAATGATCTTGCTGTGCCTGAATGAATATGATTGTTAATCTTAAGCACATGCTTTAGTTTTATAGAACTGACACGTAAAGTGCTTGGAGAAGATTGGAGGAAGCATGAGGAAGATTTGTTTTGTGCATGGGGTAATGAAAAGAAGTTCCAAAGGTCTGGAGATCTGAGGTCTGATGTTTGGCCTTGTGAACTTTTCTTAGTCTCTCAGAAATGAGAACAATACAGGTGATGGACATCCGTGGGTTGTTGTGAGAGTAAAGTCATCCATGGCTGGGAAGTGTTCAGAGGCAACTGTGATGAATGCTATAAAAAAAAACTATAAATAATAAAAATAATAAAATATAAAAACTTTCCTTACGCTGATAAATATGTGCTGTCCTTCATCTTTTACTGGGTCAGAACACTCAACTTGGCTTCTTCAAAGAAATTCTGGACTAAAAAATTTTACCCAGTGCAGGTTTAGGGAAAAGTATGTTGTGAACAAAGAGCTGATGAAAAGTAGATCTTTGTGATGGAGACCATTTCTGAGATGGAAACGTACAGTTTCTACTACATCACTGATGTGACAGAAACATTTTTTACTAAGCAGGTTGGTTTTCTTCAGAACAGTTTATTTGTTGGTTTCTCCTCACATACACACATCTTTTTTTCTTTCTTTTCTTTCTGTCAACAGCACCTCCCTGATCAAGTGGCAAGTAGTAAGCATAGTGATTTTGCATTTTGTATTCTCTCACAGGAACCACAATAAAAGACTTGCAGATGTCCAGAACAGTAACAGTTCTGGGCCATCAAAAGCCAAATCCTGGAGAACTTCATCTCTGTCATAGACTTTCTGTGTGATATCTGGCATTAAGCTCAATGTTTTATTGTCCCACACACTAAAGGAAAATAAGTTTATTGATAAAAGAGGGTGTATTGGAAGAGTGAATTAAAAGAGCTAATTGTGCTTTGATGGGCTGTATCAGTGTCCGCACAGATGTACACTAGCTTTGACTGACAAGTGACTTTTATTCTTTGTGTGGTGCAAGCAATGATTGAGTTTGGTTTTTTTTGCTGCTCAAATTTCAAGAAGTTTGTAAAATTCAGAGACCTGAATTTATGTCATTAAATGAAATTTCTGTCGTTACAATTTAACTTTGCTATTGATTAGTGGATATTCCTTTTGTTATTTTAATGGTATAGTTGTTCATGCAAGCTGGGAAATACAGAACAGAGAAGGCATAAACTAGGAATCTCAAGTATTTCTCCGGATTCTGTGATGTCTTCCCAGACAAGCCACAGCTACATCGTGAAACTATTCCTTTCAGCAGAGCTATGGGACTTTGTAATCTGAGTGTGAACATCAGTGGCCAAGTATGTGGCCATGTGTATGTAAAGGTAGTTTGCCTGGGGGGAGAAAAAACTTCACTGAAAGTTTTTACAGCTTTCTTTTGCCATTTATGTAATGCCATGCTCCTTAGGAAACGTATGTTATCTTTCAGTGACTCAATTTCCCTGTTTGTAAAATGGTACTGCTTACATTTTTTTCCCACAGTGGACAGACTAAAGTAGTGTCCATGGAAATGCTGCTTTAGAGTAGCTATTACACATATATGTGTATGTATGTATGTATGTATGTATGTGTGTATATACTACACATATAACATATAAACAGAAAATTAGAGTGACACACTCAAAAATGTTGCTTAATCTATTGGCATGTGCATATTGATGTGCCAAGATTGATATTTCTCAAGTATTTGCTGATCTCACTTTTATTTCCAAAAATTATCTTTCTGTTGCTCACCTCTGCTATTCCAGGGCTAGAGCTCATCAGATGAGATGTTTACTCAACGTCTTTGTTCCACCATCTTTTTGGTTAGAAATATTTTTAAGGCCTCTCTTTGGGTAGGCTTTTCAAATTTGTGTTATTTGGCATATTATTTCAGGTCAGCTGCAGCAGTGTTATTGGCATGATGAAGGTAGGTGTAAAGAAGTGTTTCTAACACTAGAAAACTAAATGTCTATGAAGACAAACAGTTGTTGGTTTCCTTTTTCTTCGTAGAGGAACCTGACATTGTCTTGAACTGTGAAGTGATTTTGAGTCTTAGAATTTTGGTTTGAGGAACCTAGCTGGGGTTTGGCTTCCCCAGTGTTCCAGTTGGCAGAATCATGCAACTGCGTAGGGGAATTTCTACCCAGCACGCAGTCCTACACATAATGGATATAAATATGATTCTTGGAATTTACCAAACAATAGACAAGAACAGTATTCCCAACAGGCTGGAGGAGAGCAGTTAAGTATGAAGGAAACACCTGCAGAAGTGGGTATCCATTGTTTCCTTTTGATGTTTATCACTGTGCCTAAATCTGGAAAGAATAGGATCTTCTGGCCTTCAAAAATGATTTCCTTCCTAGCCTTTATTGCTTGGAGGAATCTGTCCAAGGATTCTTGTTTTGAAGACAGTGAAAATTATCTCCGTGCCTGGGTGAAATTTCATCTCTGGCTCCTCTAAAGACTGAGCAGGTAACTTTTGCTGATCAAGTCATTTAAAATGAAGGATTTTAGCGAGCCACATTTGTGATGTGCTTCTCACAGTGGCGTATTCTGATATACTGGGAAAACTTCACAGTGCTGGTCCTAAAAGAGAGAGGTGCAAAGGTGGATGCAGTCTGGGACCTGATTGAAGCTGCTATGTGAAGATTTCCAGACCAGGGGCTGACAGGTACCATTCTGTCCTCCAACATTTCTCCAGCACTCTGATAGATGAAAACTGCTAGAAAATGAAGAGACAGCCCAATCCTAATGCATTTTTGATCAGTGGAAGAGCCTGACCCTGGTGCATTGAGGGGTCGTGAGCAGGCCCTCCCTTTGCCTTGTCACCCTTGGAGACAGAAAGCACGTCTCTAAAGCCAGACACTTCTGCAAGCCTCTAAATGCTCTCACATAGCTTTAGGGATCTAGATCTGAATACTGTCCCTTCTGGCTGATCCTGTTGCTGTTCCGACTGCCTGAGATTTGTCTTCTCTTTACAGAACCTTTTATTATTCTTCTGACAAGCCCTGAAGAGTGACAATGAGGAGGCAGGGGCAGGCGTCCAGTGCTCCCAGTGGTGCTGTTTAATTGTATGGTTTTTTTTCTCAAGCTGCCAGCTGGCCCTGACATTCTGCTTGTTTTCTCCCCCCTCAGGAGGCATTCTTTTGGTGGAAGTTACCTCACTGACATTTGACTAGAGCAGCAAGTGATGCTGAGCTGCTTCTTCTCCACTTCAAGAGGAGCTGTGTGGCCAGCTTTCTCTTTAACTGCTCCCCACAGCATCTCACCCAGTTTCCCTGCATTCACAGCAATTCAGAGGCTTTCAGCTTTCCTCCTCTTTCCTTCATTCTCCAAAATCTTTCTTCTTTCTGCTGAGTCTTTTCCTCAGACTTCACAATGTCTAGAAGGAAAATACTTGATTTTCTTCTCCTTTGTGCTGACACAAACCAAGAATAATGCAACAAAGAGCTGTGAATTATACAGGATATCTCAGTGAGGCTTTGCATGTGGCTATAGTCCTCCCAGTTTTGCACTTCTATCCCCTTAGACTGCCTGAGACCACAGAAGATGGCAATCATATGCACAGTGAATGGCTGGCCACACTCAGCTCAGTGTTCTGAATTAGCAGTGTGAGAGCCCACCCCATTATAACATGTGGCAATTTTTGCCAGGCACTGTGACCCCAACAAGGCTTATTATTGTGAGCATGGTACTGTGTTCATGCATTCCTATGGCTCATTGTCTTCACAAAGGATTTATATTGCAAGCTTATGCCTACCTGCAATGTACTTTGTGGATATGCCTGAAATTATGTCTTCATCCAGGCAAGGATTATTAGGGTCCATATGTTTGGTAGCCATCCAGCTCCCACTGACAAACACTGCACTCAGTTGTGTTAACTGAGTGCAATGGGAGCCAGAAATCCTCCCATGTTATAATTTAACATGGTGGAAACCTCTACATTGTTTAGATGCTTGGGAAGGCACCTACAGATCAAGAATGACAGTCTGAGAAGAGGAGATGGAGGTGAGGATGGGGATGGGGTTGGGGAGGAGATGGGATGGGGATAGAAATCATGGGCAGGGAATCATGTCAGCAATGTATCAGTTGGGTGGTAAATACCAAGTTATTGTTACTGCATTTTCTTCTAGCCCTCTCTGCTGGTCCCCCACCTTAGTGTTAAAGATTCCTCCAGTATCTGTAATTATGTTTGTTGGATAAATTCAAACCAGAAGAATGAAAAAAGCTTTCAGACTCGTTCAAGATCATTAGTTACAATGAATATGTATAGTATTCACATACTATAATGAATTATGCATAACATTATGTTAAATATATTTTTTATTATGTATTGGAATATATTTTATATGTAATATGTTTTTGTTGTTGTTGTTTTTTCCTTCATGTTCTGGCCCCCATTTCCTCTGAGTAAATGCAGTATGATGACATTGGCTATACTGGTGTCACCTTTGTTTAGCATAGGTTAACAGACATCAGAAAGCACCAGACAGACCAGGCCAAAATGTGCCTCACTCCTCCCGTTTTATTTGCAGTATCAGTGCAAACAATCCATACAAGACAGCATGAGACTGCCATCTCATTCAGACTGTTGCAACCACCTGAAAACTAAATCCAACTTCCCACTGCTGTAGCAAATCAGTTTGAGAAACCTTTGAGTCTCTCCCTCTTCATCAGGACATCAAGAATGTATTCATGCAGCTACATTGAGTTTGCAGTGCACACAAGGCAACCAGGAAAATGCAATGGACTGTCACACCTGGAAGAACAAGTTGGACAACAACACACCTCTGTAAGTGTTCTGGATTGATTCTAAATTGTATGCAACTTTGTCATCTTTACAACATATGACTTGAGGAATAAATAACAGTATGGAGCTGTGGCAGTTGTACATATTTAAACACCAGAGTTGGGGTCCATGATAATTTCAACCTCTAGACTTTTAATTACATACTCACAATTGCCTAAATATCCTGTGGTATGCTATGCCTTGTTCTTGTATCTCTTCATCATTATTTATGTCACAAAAGCATGAGAAGACCTCAGCCACCATTTATTCCCACTGAATTCAGCCATAGGTCTTACTGTAAGAGATAATTCAGCTAAGACATTTGGGGAGACAGCAGGGGAAGTTACTAAGGTGCTCCTTTACCCTTGGTTCTTCATTTAAAGTTTACCAAGAAGCACTGAGTTACCCCAGAACACTGAAATGACAGCTTTTCATCTCTAAATATTTTCCTTGGAGTTTTAGCTTGTAGATGTTTTGCCACACTTGGACAGATGTCTTTCCTTTTAGATGTCGCTCTGACACTTCTGAAATGAACATTAGGTCACCATTCACTGCAGCTATGGCCGTGCTTTGCAGTTGTGTAGATCAGAAGGACTTAACCAGAGAACAATACTTCCAGTTCTGAAGCTGTGTAAAGTAATGCAGGCACCGTCTGAGCATGGCCTTCTACATTTATAGCGCTGAATTAAAACGCTTGGGATACAATAACCTGAAAGGGAAGGTGACACATTTCAGCAGTTATTTTAGAAGCTATTTTTGTGGTCATTCTTTAGCCAGATCTAGAGAGCTTGACTTGGTTCTCATTACACTTTACTCTCCAGTAGCCTCATTATTTCTAGAGGATAAAATCCTCTTGGCCATATAGCTGATTTGGTTAAGATCCATACTCTACTTAAAGATACTACCTGTGAAAAGAGCAAGGGACATACGAATTGCTTCGGACTGTCTTGACATACAGAGAGAATTTAACCATGGTCAAATTGATGCAAACTGCATAAAATAACTCAACAGTTCTTATTTAGCATATTTCATCTGAAACTTATTACCTAACTTGGCTCATTCTCTTTCACCACTACTGCATATGCACCTCATCTCCTCTGCAGTATTTCAACAGATAAATTCTCACTCTTTCATTCCTACCATTATTCCAGAACACCTCCAAAACAGATAGAGCCATGCTGACAGTGAACAGCATTTGTTGGCTTAGCCCACATGCTTTGAAGAAGTAGTGTAACAACACTAACGGGAAAACTCTTCCTGTTGCTGTCTGTGTTAGGATGTGACTACAGCATGGGGTCTGTAGCACTGAAAAATTCTTACTGCTGCATATCCCAGTGAGCACAAGTGAGGTAGTGCTTAAACCAACCACGTGGAGAAAGTCACACTGTATCAGGTGAGCACCATTTTTAAACTACAGATGCAAAATTCATCAGACACTGTTATTTTTATGCTGTTTATAGGTTAAGTTTCTGTTTGTTTCTAATCATTGTCTCACCATTCTACTGAGAGGAGGTTAGATGTTCTTAGGACTTATCCTTTCCAATTTTTGATCATCACAACATTTTTAGGGAATTCAATCTTAATTTTTTAATGTTTGCTGACCCTTTTACCTCGCTACCCCTTTGTTCACTCTTGTTGAAGAAAATTAGACTTTTCATTCAATCCATTTTTCATGGCTGGAGAAACAGCAATGGTTTTTTTTTCACAATAGATGTTAATGAATGTGTAAAAACCTCTTTATTAGTCTAGATTAATCCATCAGTTAGGCAGTTCAAAGCAAGCCTCAGCTAGCCACATAATGATTAAAGTGAAACAGAGTATCTCGCAAATGACTTTAAGAGTTGCAGGTAGAGTTCTTGAGAGGTACGAAGTGATAATCCTCTGTTGGCACCTTGGGTAGTTTACCAGATTTATTGTGCTTTATGATCATACAAGCAAGATGTAATTATGCTTTTCAAGAATAAATTATAGGAATTAAAATTCAAAATGTTTTAGATGCTGGAAATAACTTTTTATTTTGTTTTATTTTATATTTTAAATATATTTTAATTATATATATTAAATACATTATAATTAAATAATATTTTAATAATTCAATATTTTAATATTTTAATATTTTATTTTAATAAAATATTGTTTAATATTTTAATAAAATATTATTTAATAAAATAATTTAATATTTTAATAATTTTATTATAATATAATTAAATAATATTTTATTTTGTTTTATTAATGTTCTGGCTCAGCTTACAGCAAGAACTTTGGTTTTACTTCTACCTCTCAAGCAGTGCAGAGTTTAGAAATCTGCATGGCTCTTACATGTCTCTGTCTCCCTCTTTACAAAAAATGATATTTGGCCATATCCCAGCAATTTAGCAATTTTGTGTAGAATATGTCAAGCTAAGGGAAATTTTGGTTGGGTCTGAAAGCTGTATAGGAAGGGAGATGACAGTTGTCGAGCCTCTTTTAAATTGTAAAGCACAATACACATACGCATATATACAACACTGCAGAAAATCAGATTCTCAACCAGATGTATATATAGAGTGCTTTAGCTTTGGCTTAGCAAAGGATATTAGGACTTGTTAATTGTCTCTAGCCAGAAAAACAGCACTGAAAAAACTGAGAACCAGGGTGGACCTGTTGGCAGCAAGCTCCGTGGCTTGGCTCATTGTTAAGTTCAGAGAAGGTTACAAATCCTCAGAGTGTCCCAAGCAAGAAATTAGCAGTGGATGAGGTTCAAGTCCTGCAGATCCGTCTGCATGAGCAGCCTGGAACAGGCAGTCTTGGCTCTCCCTCACAGTGACAAAGCTGTGTTGACTCTTGGAACACTATGACTGAGCCTACTAGCACAGAATGGCATGACCACATGGCACAAAGGATGATCCTGGCAGCACTTGGAGGTAGGGCCAGACTCACTGATGCTTGCTAGCAAGCTCCAGAAGTGTGCCATGCTGTTCATTATACACCCCATACTTCTGGGATTCATTCAGAGGAAAAGGAGGATTTACATAGGATGCTGCTCTTTCTCAGCATCTCTGAACTGCATCTAAGATTGTAGTAGGTGGCTTGTTGCCAAATGACAAAAGAGCCAGTGTCACAAGGTGTTCTACACAGTGTTGAGTGGAGATTTCTAGAACAAGGTTGGCTTGGAAGAACCATCCTACCTGCTGTGTGAACCATCCACAGCTATTTTGGAATTTCTTAAACCTTTAGAATTCCATAGCGAAACAATTTTTCTGCGTTTTACTCACTTATCACAGTCACTTTTGCAGGTTATGACAAAATAGGAACACATATTAATGGAAACAAAGAACTTTCACTTTTTTTTTCTTTTTTTTTTTCTTTTTAATATAGATTTTCTTTTCCCCCAGGCTGCAGTTTCTACTTGATTACAGTATACACCAGTTTTTCAGTATTTCATTAATAAAAAAAAACCTTTTTCAAAAATTGTTTTAACTGAGCTGTTTAAACTTTACTGCTCAATGAAACTGAGTTTACAAGGTATGTGACTGGGAGTCATTTTTTAAATCCCAATTAAAATATACATATAGCTTGGTATTTTTTAATTACCTAAATTTAAAACAAAATGGAGAGTTTATAAGTTTCAGATGGTTTCTTGAGGCTTTATGACTTTGATCTGGAGAAGAAATTGCCCTCCTTACAATTTTTTAAAAACAAAAAATATCCAACCAAAAACAAGGGAAATGTTGTGATTTAAAAACTGATTACAACAGGTATGCAATAAATTATGTCCACACTTTTTATAAGGATTTTTATTGGCATGAATCCTAGTCATGGCACCACATCAAAATCCATAATCAGTCCACAGGTGCCAATCCATTCTCCTGCTCACACCATACTCTGAAGACTTCTGGTAGTTTGTGGCTTCTGGGGCTGGGCTCTTCTGTCATGCCCTGTGGTGCAAATCCACAGACAGTTTAATTAAAACTTACAGCTAATTTCTGCTGCCAAGAAACAAAAGCAGGCAAAACCACTCTCATTGCTTTTCCTCACGTGCATGTTTTATTTCCAAGGTGAAACAAGCTCTGGTGACACAGCAGGACACAAGGAGCTCCATGTTCTTTATCTCTTCCCTGGAAAATGATAGAAAATAGTAATTGAAAGCAGAGGTTCACCTTCCACTAAATACCAGAGGTAAAGCTGCATTCACAACTGAGCATCAAATGCATGCAAAGCAGTGATGACTTTGGGACTAAGCCAGAGCTATGTGACTGAGAGAGGAGGAAAAGGAAAAGCTGTATGCTGATCCAAGCTTAGGCTTCCCAGCAGACAAGCAGTGACCATCAGAAGGAAGCTTAGCTTGCTGTAGAGTTTTTAATAGCCAGTTCCCAAACTGGCAGTAATTTTAGCAGCCAGTTTAACTAGACTGGACTGAGGTTTTTCCAACTTAGTCCTGCTCAAAGAGAGTTTAAGAAAACCCCTGGCTGCTGCTGAAGACCAGATGAGAAGCACATCTCTTAAAGAAGCTTTTTCAACAATGCAAATGAGACCCAATACTATAATTACTGTCACAAGCTCACTAGGTAGCCTCCTGTTCATAGCATGCATTTTCCCAACCTCCTTATTTTCTGTATCTGAGATATGTTCTTACATAGCACATGCAGCAGTTGTAAGTTTCTACCTGATAGCATGTCTTTCAGGAGAGAATGTTGGGGAATTAAGTGAAAAGTTCAGTCAAGGCTTGACTATCACAAGCAAACACTTTCCCGTTTTGGAGGAGGCACAGCTTTGCACTATATAAACCCATTTGGCCTGGAAAGTAGACCAATTTCTCCAAGCCTTTCTGGGACTAAACCAGAATCTTTTGAGCACTGTTTAGAATTTTGGCTACAAACAAATGTCTAAGAACAGCCCCTTGAGGGCTAGACTTCTCACTCTGTATTCATAGAATCGTAGGGTCATAGAATCATAGAATATCCTGAATTGGAAGGGACTCATCAAGTCCAACCACTGGCTCCACGTAGAACCACTCAAAATCCAAACCCTGTGTCTGAGAGCAGTGTCCCAACACTCCTTGAACTCCAGCACTGGGGCCGTGCCCACCGCCCTGTGGTGCAGCCCCTTTCCCTGACCCCCAGCTGCCCTCCCCTGACGCAGCTCCATGCCGTTCCCTCGGCCCTGTCGCTGGCACACACAGCAGAGCTCAGCGCTGCCCTCCGCTCCCTGGGAGGAGCTGCAGCCGCCATGAGAGCTCCCCTCAGCTCCTCTGCCCTGCACTGAGCACACCTATGAACCACAGCTGCTCCTCATGTGTCTTGCCCTCAGGACCCTTCATCATCTTCTTTGCCCTTTTTTGGACACTCTCTAATAGAGCACCCTACATTGTGGCACCCAACCTGCACGCAGTGCTGTAGGTGAGGCCACGCAGTGCAGAGCAGAGGGGGCAGCCCCTACCCTCACCCAGTGGCATCGCTGGGCCTGCTGTACCCCACGATATGGTTGGCCCTTTGGGCTCCAGTACACACTGCTGCGTCGTGTCCTGCTTGCTGTCAGACAGAACCCCATGATCCCTTTTAGCATGGCAGCTCTCCAGCGTCAGTGTACAGATATCCAGAATTGCTCAATCCCAGGTGCAAAATATGTCACTTGCTTTGGTTGAACTTTATGAAATTCATGATTACTCAGCCATCAAATTTGTCAAAATCTCTTTGCAAGGCATCTCTACTCCTGAGGGAGTCATTCATATGAGTTTGTATATTCATTTAAGTCAAGGAAACTTACAGGTAAGCAGGTGATTTGCATTTTGGTTTCATCTTTACTGTAGACCCATAGCAGCTTTGTAGAGGTTACTGTCTACAGTTGGTTTAATACAAGGATTCTGTATGTCTCTTCTGCATTTGAGCCTAGGATGTAGACAGTTGGCACTGAGGTCACATCTTCTGGTAGTCCTCATCTTTGTGATGAATCTCATGATCTCAGAAGTTAGATTTCAGTTCTTTAGAATATGACTTGGCAACTTAGCAGGTCTGAACCTAGAGCCATACTCTACATCTAAATCTCCATGCCAAATCTCTTTGGCCTATGTCTAAAATAAACACTTCCAACTGCATGTTTAAATAATGTCAGGGTCTTAGTACAGACTGATAAGAGCCAGAGAATTCAGCCCAAAGGTGAACGACCCTGTTCTCTGTAATGTGTTATCCTCCTCCTCCTCTTTTTCTCACAACAGCCAAGTGTTAGCACATTACATCATCAAGCCTTTGAATTTCCCTGCTCTTGTGATGTTTAAACTCGATTGTCTAACACTCGCCTCTTACATGTTGCCTCTAAGCTCTTTGCAGTCAGTAAACCTACTGCTGACAGATGGTGGGGAAAAGTGGGCTGAGCTGGATTTCTTCCAAAAACTATGTCTAGCCACATGATATGTAAAACACAACTCTCATTTAAAATCTGGTCCATTTTTGTTTTTGTTTATCCTTTAGAACTATTTTTATTTCAGGGAGGGTTATTTTCTGTTGAGGATCTTTGTTTGTTTGTTTGGGCCAATGGCAGCAGTGTTCTTCTGGCTTCTACGCCCTGCTTTTGGCAGTTTCCGAACTACCAGACAGGAAATTCTCCAAAGTATTGCAGCTGAGAATTGGCCCATTTTCTTGGAACAGAGTTAAAATGGAATAGTTTTGTCAGGTTCTTATCTTTATATGTAGTAAGTCATACTAATGCATATGTAAAAGTCTTCAACCCAGAAATCCTCAGTAAGGGCTATCGACTGATGAAATCTCTGTCAGCAGATGATTTGACCATTGTGAAGGCAGGCATCTAGATTTGTAGCTTTCTAGCCTCTAATTTTTCTAAATATTTTCCTTTGAATAGTGCAATGCATCAAGCAGTTTTCTGTGAAACCTCTGAAAAGGGACTATTACTTCAGCAGAAGGATGTGATAGTCTATCAAACCTAGAAAAACATTTAAGAGATTTTTTTTTTGTATTTATTTACTTATTTTTTAGGAAACAGTTTTTTCTTTTCCAAGGTAAAATTGATATATATATAATGAAATGTCACATCTCATTTTCTTGGAAGACCTAAGGCTAGGGAGGAATGTTAGCATAGTAAACATTATGTTTGCTACATTTTCATATTTTTAAAAGATCTTCTATACACTCAAGATGAACACATAAAACAACAAAAAAGGATACACTGTTAGCACAGGATGCTGGAGATAATGTATAATCCTTCAACATCTTCTCAGCTAACTTTGTTTTCCATTTGGAGCAAGATGTAAAGAAGAGAATCCCACTTTGTTTCTTTATATGTATCTAATTAGTCTGTTTGATTGCCTGAGTATGGATGAAGACTACAGGTGAATGCATGTGTTGAAAACCAACACAAAGAATAGATTTGTTCCTGAACTAAACAGTAATGGACAAGGCAGATGATTTCACATTTGTTATCTCAGTAATCATTTTGCTACATAAAATATCTAACTTATTAAAAAAATGCACACCTCGTATTGGATTTTGTGCTGCTGTATACTTAAAGATATCAGGACATAAAACATATTGCTATGACTGGTAGTAATCAAACCTAACAGATAACACTAGTTTTATGGCTCCTTCTAAAACAGCTGTTTGTCGGGTGATGAAAACAGTATGTGAGAGTTGGTGCACTGAAGGAATCACAGCTAGAGATGGTAGAAAAATAGAAAAATAGAATTGTAAGATATCCAAGTTGAGAGGGACCCACAAAAATCATTGAGTTCAAATCCTGATTCCACACAGGACTGCTCAAAAACAGACCATATGTGTCAGAATGTTGTCCAGACACTTCTTAAACTCTGTTAGCATGAAGCCATGACCACTGCCCTGGGAAGGCTGTTCCATGCCCATCATCCTCGGATAAAAAATCTTTTCCTGACCTCCACCTGAACTGCTCCTGGTACAGCTCCCATTCCAGAGGGAACGACATGTTGTTCTTGGATTGCGATATCCAAAACTGTACACAGTACTCAAGCTGAGGCCACACCAGTGCACTGTAGAGTGGGACGGTTACTTCCTTTGACAGGCAAGCAACACTTTGCTTCATGCATCCAAGGGCCTTCTGGCTGCCATGGCATTCTGCTGATTCATGTTTAGTTTGCTGTCAACCAAAACCCTCAAATTTCTTTCAGTGTCGCTGCTCTCCAGCATCTCATCCCCCAGTCTGTAAATATAGCCAGGAAACAAATTGGGCAAAACTCTCCCAAATGTCTGTCTGTCTGGGGAATGCCTCTGCTCATATTACGTACAAGAAAGACCAGTTGTGGAAGACATGAATGTGGGAAAGCAGATGGGAGTAGCACTAAACTCTGATGGTCTCCCTGGCTAGGGCTGTGTCTTCAGATGAGGTTGTTTGCCACTGAGCAAGTGTGCCTCTCTATCTACAGGATTTAAATTGTATTTGCTGGTCTTCAGTGCTGATATTCATGAACAAGATGGTCTTTGAGTCAGAGCAGAGACCACAGCACTGGCGCTTTGGTGGTTGGTTAGCCCACTAGTAATATAGGTATTGCTTTCTGGAAATGTTATCTTTGTATGGGATAGGCCATGGATGTACAACAGTACGTGCATCTGGCAAATGTAAAGACCATTACCATGGGTAATGGGCAGCTACATTCATGGGGAAGTTCAGCATCTGTGATGGCAAGTCTGATCTCCGAGTCTGTTCCTGAGACACATGAAAAATAACTAGTATTGTGCTGTGTTTGTTTGATCTTTATTTTAGTAGACAATATAGGCCTGATTCTACTGCATGATGCATTGTACACCAAGAACACGGTCCTGGGAACTTCTGTGTGGTACAAAAGTAAGAGTGTAATTATGAAGTAAGCTGATCAGATAAAAGCAAAAGCTAATAAGGAGATAATAAAAATACTAGCAAAAATTTGTTTCTTTATTTCTTTTTATGCATATATATATATACATACACACACATATATATATATTTCATTTGAATGGTTGGAATGGAGTCATTCTGCTACTTAAAAAAATATTGTTCAGTGAATAAAGAGTTTATTAAAAACTCTTTAAAAAACAACTCAAGTTTAAAAAAACTCCCTAAAAACAACTCGAAACACCAAGTGTTTTAGAGTTTTTAAAACCTGTGATGGAAAAAAACAATCAATTTAACAATTAGTATATTTTCCAAAACTTTTTCTACCATCTTTTGAAAAAAAAAATGAAAATCTTAAGAAGTTTGGAAATGCATTCTAGAAATGTTTTCAGTATTCTCTAAGCCTGCTTAGGTGCCCAAAATTGCATAATTGAACTACTGAATACATTCAGTATTCATTACATATTTCATTACATTCTCCAGTTTCTACTATCATATATGCAAAAGCATGTTATAAAAAAAATACTCTATTTTTCTGTTTAAATACTTGTAGAAGTGTGCTGTGTATATTCTCATTGTTGAGGCTTTATTTGTTCTGGGCTGGATCCTGAGAAAAAAATGAAATTGAGAGAGAGCTACTTACAGTGGAATTTCCAAATATAAAGGAAAAAATTAGGAAAGAAACAACACTTTGAACCTGCTTCTAAGTTGATACTCTTTATATACAGACATAGTACAGGTGAAGTTACACAGCTGAATATGTATCCTCTATTTGTGGCAATAAGGTCCATGTGTTTATTTACGGAGCTGTACAATAGTAGAATGTATTCAGGACTGTCATATGCAAATTGGCACAGACAATTAAAAATGTTTTAAAATCTCGGGGTTGTTTTTTTGTTTTTTTGTTTTTTTTAATATATATTTTTGGTTTATTTTTCCATCTTGGCTTCAAAAAAATGTGTATATACATATATATATACACATACACACATATACTTTGTGTGTATATATATATATACACACATAAAAATTCTTCAAAGCCCCAGACTGTTCCTCTTGCATAACTCCTTAACTCCTCTCACACAGCTGGGTCAATTTAAATGAAGATGCAATATGTAGGAAGTGGAACTGTGACCTCCATTGCAAAGAACCATATACACAGGTAAGTGAAAATGGAAGAAGAAAATCACTTTCTGGTTTGTCTCATTAGATGGCTTACCACACAGCTTCCAATGCCTAATTTATCAGAACTCAAGGTGGTTTCTCATTCCCAGATTGTTCTTCTGCAAGGTAAACAGAAGAGAAGGGACTGGTTGCATCGTGCTATGATACAGGAATGCCTTGCTGTGAATTAGATACGTGGCTTGTGTAAATCAAGGAAGGTGCATAAAGAATCAACCTATCTGACTGCAGTATAGAATCTTTGCCTTTTTTTGTTTCCACCTTCAGTTCTTTTTGGAGTTAATGTGATACCATGGTATAGCAGGACATGTCTTCTGCAAACAATTGATTAGGAACATCTTTGTCTATTCAGCTGTATTGTTCAATATTAGCAACCACAGAACGCCATGAAGAGCTTGCTCCTGTAGCTGCAGAAATCAGTGTGATGGTTGGATTTAACCCTAAGGATGACTGCTTTAGCAGTGCTTTTGGTGTTGGAATAGCATCTCTCCTGATGACATTTTCATTTCATAACAACAAGCTGCCATACAGGGTTCTACTATAGAATTAAGAGAAAAGAGCAAGAGAAGAAAGATTGATCTGGAACAAAAGATGGAAGATCTTTATTTATTCTTTTCCTCCTTTCTTCCGTTATGTCTTAGATCCCTCAGAAGCCATCCAGACCTTCATAGTGGCCATTAGCACTCTGAAGCAGATCAGCAGCAACGTTTGACAGTCACATGTGCTGCTGAGTGAAATCAACTATTTTCTTTGTGCCCAACTTAAACATCATGGGATTCTTGCTGAACTGTGACCTTGCTATGCGTGAGCTGTGCTTTGCAAAGGCTATGAAATACAGAGGAGGGAGAAAAGGTAACAGAGCAGTTGGTGAGTAACCAGAGCAAGAAATCCTATAAGAATGCAGAACAGAAAATACAAGGATAAGGATGAGGATGAGAATCAGGCAAAGAAATGTCACAGGGAGCATGTATATGTGTGTATTCCTCCTTTTTTTCACAGGCATCTGCCATAGGATATCATATCCTAGAGTCCTAGAATCCTAATATCCTAGAATAGTTTTGCTTGGAAGGGACCTTTAGTTTTGGTTGGAAGTGACATCTAGTTTCAACTCCCCTGCCATAGGTATCTCAAAACCCTATCTAGCCTGGCCTTGAACACCTCTGGGGGAGAGCATTGGCAGCCTCTCTGGGAAACCTATTCCAGTGCCATATCACACTCTCACAGTAAAGAACGTCTTCCTAATATCTAGTTTAAATCTACCCTCTTCCAATTTAGAGCGATTTCACCCTGTCCTGTCACTATATGCCCTTATAAAAAGTCCCTCCTCTGCTTTCCTGTAGGACGCCAGGTACTGGAAGGCTGCTATAAGGTCCCCTCAAATCTTCTCCAGGCTGAACAGCCCCAACTCTCTAAGTTTGTTCCTTTAGGGGAGGTGCTTCAGCCCTCTGATCATCTTTGTGATCCTTCTCTGGACTCTCTTCAACAGTTCCATGTCCTTCTTGTTTTGGGGGCCCCAGAACTGGACACAGTATTCCAGGAGAGGTCTCACAAGAGCAGAGTAAAAGGGCAGAATCACCTCCCTCAACCTGCTGGCCATGTTTCTCTTGATGCAACTGATATACAGTTGGTCTTCTGGGCTGCAAGTGCACATTGCCGACTCATGTTGGTTCTTTCATCAAGAAACAGCCCCAAATCCTTCTCCTCAGGGCTACTCTCAAAGCATTCTCTGCCCAGCTTCTATTTGTGTTTGGGATTGCCTTGATACTGATGCAGGACCTTGCACTTGGCCTTATTGAGCTTCAAGAGGTTGCCATGAACTTACCTCTCAAGCCTGTCCTGGTCCTTTGATCCCACTATCCAAGTTGCCTACAGAAATGCACCAGTCCTAACACAAAACCCTGAAAAACACCACTTGTCACTGGTCTCCACTTGGATATTCCTCTGTTGAGCACTACTCTCCGAGTGCAGCCATCCAGCCAATTCCTTATCCAGTGAGGGGTCCAACAATGAAATCTATTTTTCTCCAATTTGGCAATCAGGATGTCATGTGGGACGTTGCCAAACACTTTGCACAAGTCCAGTTAAATGACACCAATCATTTTCCTGTATTCACTGACACTGTACCTCCATAATAAAAAGCCACAAAGTTTGTCAGGCACAATTTGCCCTTGGTGAAGCCATGTTGCTTACCACCAATTACCTCATCTTTATTTTCCATTTGCCTTAGTAGGGCCTTCAGGAGGACCTGTTCCATGGTCTTGCCAGGCTCAGAGATGAGACTGACTGGCCTGTAGTTCCCTGCATCTACTTTTTTTTTCCTTTCTTGAAAATGGTGGTTACGTTTCCCATTTTCTAGTCCTCTCACAAGTCATTTTGAGTATCTATGACTCTTTGCACCTCCTATATCTTAGCTGTGAAAACTGCAAATGTTTTCAAGCATGGGAAACTGCTTACTCAGAGTCTGCTCAGATAACATAACCCCGATGTGAATCTGTTCCCTAAATGCACTTGGCCACATGGCTGGATATCCTGTCCCATGGTGATGAAACACTGGGCTGTGGAAGCCCACACATGTATGAAGAAAGATATGGGGATACTTTCCACAATTTTCACAGGCTTCTGTGCCTTGGTCCTATCACCTGTAAGGGTTCAGTGGCAGAGGAGCTGGACCAAGAAGACAAGCCTATGTTACTCAAAGCAACCCTTAAATTGGAACAAATCTTTCCACCCATCCAAAGTTGTTTCTGCTCAACTAAGCAGCAGCAAAGACCCACCCTGATTATTAACAAAGGCTGCAAGGCCTGCTCTCATTTATGGTTATGCTAGGAATTAAGACCTGAAGATCCAAGAGCAATGTGACTCAAGGCAGAAAAAAAATCAGCAAAGAAAAGGCATCTGAGACCTAATAAATAAATAAGGGGTCTGAGAATGAGGGCTAGCTAAGGGAAAATAGGCCCTGATCCAACAACACTCTTAAGTCTGTAAGAGCATATGAGGAGGCAAGTACTCAGGAGATAAGTGTTTTGCTGGAGCAGGGTCTTCTTGCACAAAAGGACAACTATGTCTTCAATCTAGTGTATTATGTGTTTCTAGTGTGGACAGAGTTTAGCCCTGAAGCTTTCCATCCTATTATTTCCTCATCTGTCTGGTTTTGGGGCTCTGTTTGGGCTGTGCTGGGAGTGGTGCTTGAAGGAATACTCTCAAGCAGAAGGCAGGGGGAGTTCCAGCAGGATCAGAGGTCAGTGGCAGGAGAACAGCAGGCGAGAAGACTCACCAGCTCACAGCAGTCAGGCTGCAGCTTTCAGCGATGCCAGCAGAAGCCCTGCCAGCCCTCATTCTCTGCGGAAGGACAGATCCAGATTGCTGCACAACTGACATGGTGTCCCATTACACAGGGACAGAAAACGCAAATTCTTCAAACAGCCTTGCAATTCCTGCAGTAGGCTTTCTGGTTTTACAGTGGATGGTTCCAACTCTTTGGCGGCACATTCAGATCAATAATATTTCATGGGAAGCAAGCAGAAACAAATAACACTCTTGTCTAGCCACTGACTGCCAGTGAAACAGCATCTCCCACTGCTTGCCAGCCATGTCCCTGGTGTGCCTGTGGGCGGCTATATTGCTTGAGGAAACAGACAAAGAGGAGGGCAGGGAGGAGGATTCTCCTTGGTATAGTTTACAGTGATGCATGGTTATGAAACTTATCCTCCAGTGCCAGAAAATCAGCTTCAAGCTGGCCCTGTTGGTTACTGAAATGTTGGCAGGGCAGCCCTGCTCCCATTGAGACTGAAAAGAGTTTTGCCATAGGCGTGGGGAGGAAGAGAATAGACCCTTCATACAAAAAGACATAGCCATAACTTAGATATGTTTTTTGGAAAACTCCTCTAGATGCAGCGCTGTTCTCTTTTTCCCCCAGGCTAGTGTTTACATAGGAATTGGCTCCTGTAAATGAGAGTAGCAGCCATCCTCTGCATCCTTGAGTGTACAGACATTAGAATATGGGAAATCTTCAGCTCACAGCAAGATGCCTAAAATCTCTGGGGAACCACACTTGCTATGAAAGCTGGTCAAATAATGGGTGAAAAATTGGAGGGGGAAAAGTTTGGTTGAAATCCAGCAGCTTTTTCTGAAAGCTTGTTTTTATTCTGCTAGACAGCAAATGGAGAAGCAAACTTCAAACTGCTTCAACCCAGAATGCTTGACTTGCCTTGAAAAGAAGGGGTTTTGCTTAACTTTTTGGATCACACAAAACCTCCGTCCTTTTTAATTTAGGTCAATGTTTCAGGTGATGTTCATGTCTTAAAAACAAAAGATCAGCCAGCTTCTTCTTTATGGACTGTCAAAACAAAATATATCAGCCTTACTGAAGAAAAAGAAAGAAAGAAAAAAAATGAAAAAAAAAAGAAAGAAAAAAAACTCCACATACAAGTTGCTGGAACATAGCATCACAATACAAGACACTCAAAAGAAATCAACCAAATCCTCCCTCACCCCCTTTTCCTGCCAAAAATATTTATCTGAATATATGTTTTTTCATCTATAATGTTAATATTTACAGTCACCTGAAAACTCCCAGTCCAGAGGGTAAAACTGCTGTTGGCTTAGAGTTCTGTCTCTGCAACACTCTTGCTTTTATCATTTGTCCTACATGCATTTTACAGGGACAGTGGACACTGACTCTCAGGAGGAGGTGCTGTGTGGTAGCATTTGGGACGGTGCTTGTACTGCTGTGCCATGGCTTCTGCCCTGTGGTCAGACCTGAAAGGCTTGGGCAGAGCACTGCCCACCTTGTTCCCACCCTGGGACCAGCCACCTCTCCAGACTGGCAGCAGTGATGGGAAATGAGCTGTGTAGAGTGAGAAGTTGCCAGCACCATTAAAAGGCAGAAAGAATTGGCTGATAACTGAGGAGAGGCAGGCTTGGGCAGCAGTTGAAAGAGGTCTTCGTCTCCTTCTCTGCTTATACCTGGGGAGATTAGGGAGAAAGCAGAGAGAAGGGAAAAAGTGTTTTCTTAGGTTGTGAGAATAGTAAGCGAGGGCATCAAAGCAACAAGGGACTGAGAGCCAAATTTTCTTGGCAATCATCCGTCAGCTTTAAATTTGCTGAGAATTCTCATCCTCAGCATTCGTCAGATTATTAATAGTTGTGCTATAGTAGGATTTAAATCTACATCCTAGGTTGTCAAGTCTGAATTAAAGAACCAAGTGGAAGAGGAGGAATGGCTCACAATGGGCCCTGAGCCAGAGAGGAGGGGTGCTGGTGGGAGGCTTCACTGCCTCTAACATGAGCTGGATCTGAGCATCTGCCGAGAGTCAAATGGATTGGGCTTGGGATGCCTCTGTCTAAAAATAGCTGTCAATGAGCAGTTCATATCAGGGAAATTGATCTTTGCTGAATTCTGTGTATGTCTGAATTTCCTTCTTGTTTTATTTATTCATCAACAATATCTGGTCACATTTCAACATGCTGCTGGCACAGAGAGAATAGGCAACGAATCATCTTGGATATTTTTATATGTAATAGCAGATATTTTTTCTTACATACCATCACTGCTCTTACCTATGTATCATCATTCAAATCAAATACCCTGTGCTGTGAAACGAAGTGCCTCCTTACGATTACTTTCTATTTCACGGTAGAAAGACATACAGGAACATGTTTCTTAACCATCCAAGAAGTTGTCCATTGCCTGAATCTGGCACTTTCAAACTGCCCTATCCAATCCAGACTGTGGCATTTGCAGCTGACGTGATAGCAACAGAACTCTTTGTCTCTTGAATCTTCTGGGCAAGGAGAGGGCTAATGAGCTGGACTTAACCCTGCCAGCAGTGTCAGGAGAGGCATGCAAAGAGTTCACACTGAAAGATAGACAGTTCACTGTTTCCACTCACAAGCTGGCTCTGGGTTAAAAACTACACTTTATCTCTAACTCATGGGTTGCGCCAAAACCTTCCTCAGAGGTGTTTGCAAAAGCCTTGGAAAGCTTGTAACGTAGCGCTCTTCAGACTGTGCCTTCTGGTTGTGGTTAGGGGGAGAAAAAAAAGAGAGGTCGCTTAATTGCTAAGGCTCATTTCTTTGGTTGATAGATAAACAGAAAACAAACTCACTTGTGAGCTAAACACCTTTACAAGAAAGAGAGTCACGCAACATAATCAAATGCTTTTTTCTACATCTAGAGAAAAGTCAAAATTTCCTTTCTGTCTGGCTGTGTTCAGGGTAAAATTACAAAGCACTGATCCTAATAAAGGGATGATCCTGCTATGGAAACCAATGGAAGGAATGCCCGTTGACTCAAGTGAATAACTAATAGAACTACATTACTTTCTAATCACAGTACAGTTTCTTTGGAAGCCAAAAATTTTTACTATGTTTGTGTGATAGCACTGCAGGTTTGGTTATTCCAGATGCATTTTGGTTAATTCAAAGCCACAGACCACCAGGATTCTACTTCAGCTTTTTGTGAGACTTCTCTAACACAGGTGAGTGTCAGATCTGACCTGAGTGATGTTCATTGAGCCAATAATTTTCACTCTGTGCCTGCATGGAATGACAGGACCTGGAGGAGTTCAGGGCAGGCAGGCTTGCTGAGCGTAGAGTAGCATATCTGTTTGATAACATAGCTGCTTTTCAGTAACTCAAGAGAAAAAAAAAAAACTTTCCTCCAGGTTGAATGAAACATTTCATTCAATCCAAAATATTTTACTGGAATTCTGGAGTTTCTGTCACATTTTCCAAGCAAGGAAGTCATTGTTGAATTATTTTCATTTTAAGTCTTTGTTTTTTTCTTAGACTCAGGAGACCAAATGGAGGAGCCTTGACTCTGTCCTGAAAATCTCTGGGAGAACAGTGTATCCACAGAGCTATTGGGTGTTTCAGGTGGATCTCTCTCACATGACAGTTTGATGGATGACCTTTTATTTCAACAGAAATCCTGGCTTAACTCACCCACCTTTCTGGCTCTGCTCTCCCTCCTACCTGCTTTCCCAGTCATCCTATTACAATTGTTTTTGGGGTTAGGGATTAAAAAAAAAATTTTTTTTTTTTTTTTTTTTTTTTTAAACTGAGATAATCTTCCTCATTCTGTTCAACTGCAACAAACTTGAGCTGGTATGACCAAGTGGGCAGAAGTGAGAGGTAAAGGACAAACTATGAACAAGTTGTCCTTTTTGATAGAAATGAGCGCTCATCAAATTACAGCCTTGTGTTTTTTGGTTTGGTTTTTTTTTTTTCTTCTGTTGAAGCTGTTCAGCTTTCTGCAAAGAGCTTGAAACATATGGAGACAAAAAGAGGGAAAAGCTTTGCAAGCTGGTGAACAGGAAAAAGAAAAGAGGTACATTTAAGCCCTTTACTTGGCAAACCAGGAAAGCAGCCGCTTGAATTCAGTAGTGTATTTCTGAGAGTGAGAGGAATAATCTGGGATTCCTTGCCCTCTTCACTGTACCCAAGGAAGAGAGAAATTTACCATGAGTAGAAAAATAAATGTATTGATAAAGCTAAGGATATAGTAGCACAGAAGGAAGGCAGCATCATGATAGGTTTCAGCCATGCACACAAAGCAGGTAGGCAAGCCTGCAAGTCTGACACTATCCACCATTTTCTGACCATTTATTTTACATGATAGTGAAGGCAGACAGCAATGCGAGTGTGTGGGACATGACACTTGACAACATTAAGGGAAGAGCACTAGCTGATTGACAGTTCTGGGAAGTCATTGTTTTCTTCTTTCCAAAACAAAAAAAAAGCAGGCCTACAGTTCAATCTACCCATTTAATGGAGAAATTACACAGGGTAGATTCCTTGGATCACCTTATAGAAAAAAGAAAAAAAGAATAAAAGAAAAAAGAAAAAAAACAAAACCAGATGACTGTACTTCTCTTTAGGTGCTACAACATTCATAAAAACCTGCACAAACAAAACAGAAACTGTTGGTAACAAAAGATTACAATAAAAATATTTCAGTTTTGTCAATGCTTTCACCTAAAGCTCTGATTACGTATGTTTTCTGATTATACTTGATAGCAGCAGTGCAAACTCCCAGTCAAGTTTATGTCCATGGTACTGGGACCTGCTTTGTTCCCGTACGCACTGCAGATCCTCCCTCTCTGTTGCACTGAAGAAAGCCTTATTGCCAAACCTCCAGAAAGGAAGTTTGTTTTTCCTATGTGTTTGACTGGCTAGGGAGACCAAAGAGAACAAGAAAATGTGTCAGAGGGCACTCATGAAAGGTGTGTTACTCAGTGTGTCCGGAGGATAATTACTGGATAGATCTACTTAACAGACTTTGTAGGGAAACAGAATGAAAAAACCTTCAAACATGATTACTAAGACTAGAAAACAGAACTAGACAAGGCCAGCGTGGGTGAGTTATATTTTAAAACATATGACATTTTATTTAAGCTTGGTGATAGGGCTGATGTGTAATGTCCTATTTTAGTGGACCTTGCTCAGAATGCTACATTGCAAGGAAAATGTTTTAAGCATCTACACAGTATCAAATGCAAAAACAAAGAAAAGAAGCTGCCTTTGTGCGTCACCAGGGATTCATTTATGAAGAACTGCATTTCCCCCCCACAAAAAATACATTGACAAATGTACAATTCACTCTCATCTTAGAATTTGTTTGCTTGTCCTCAGATGGCATAGATAGATGAAGTGAGAGCCCTAGTTTCAGTTTTGAATTACTTGAAGCATATTTTTATATTCTCTTTGCCATTTCTGGTGAATAATATAAATGTGAAGCATAACATTAAAGTGTATGTATACTGTTGGCACAGTAACAGGAAACCTAACAGTGGAAAATGTAAAATGGCTGTTAAAATGGTATGTGATTATAACTAATTATTAGTTACATGATCACATCAGTAAGGTTCTGTGACTCACCGACTATGGTAACTGATGGAATTAGTTTAAGATGTCCACAGTGTATGAAGAGCAGGCAGAAGTATCTGCAGATAAATGGAGAGACCAACTGCGAAGCCTACCCATGTGGGATATTTAGTTTCTTGTGCCTCCATAACTGAAATAGTTGCATGTTAGACAAAAATCCTTTCACATAATGACAGATTTTTTCGGGAAGCTGATGCATAAGCTGTGGGAGAAAGCATCCTGCCTGTGAAGCCTCTGTGCCTAGCAATGTCTTCTATCTGCAGTATAGGTCCTTCCCACCTGAAGGAGAAAACTTACGTAATTGTCAAGGTCCATATGTCTGATGACTGAAGAGTCAGACTGGGAATTTTGATTGATTTTTTTAGTGCTCTGAAACAGCACAACTTCAGTGTTATTGAGCTGTGGACAAGAGGTCTCACTAAAAGGAGAGAAGCTCAGTGAGAGTGAATTACTCCCCATTCAGATAGCATAGTTCAGGGATTTGTGTCCCACATTTCATGGAACTAGGTGAAAAAAAAGTGGTGGCTTCTTCGTATTCACTGTTAGAAATGGTTTCAATGTGGATTAAAGCAACTATAAAAGCGAGTGCTTATTTGAAGAAAAGAGTCTTTGCAAGTAGTTGACTTGGAATGGTTGCATGAACAAAAGCTTCTAATCATCTGAGAAGAGCAGGGAGAACAGCCACTGATAGATCAACTTATTCAATCAGAAGACTCTTCTTCTTGCACCAAAATCAAAGAAGAACTGGGGCATCATGACTTCCTGTCTACTTCCTACCCATTTACCTACATCACTTTGGGAAAGAATGAACCTCAAATTTTTATTTGCAAGTACTTTTCACAGAAAAACAGTGTGTTGTTGTCTTCCTATGTGAGACTAAATTACTCCAGAGATGGAGTCCTGCTTCAAATTGTGATGTATACACCTAAAAATCAACAGCTGACTGTGGCCAGAATTATTTCCTGTCCCCAGTGGCAACAACACTAACAAATCCATCAGCCATTTCTTGCACACATCAGTAACATCACAGTGAAGATGAAGAACACTTCAGAGCATTCTCCCATAAAAACCATTGCAGGCTGTACATACAGCATGACTTATTTGCTATGTACAAGGATAGAAGGTAGCTGTTGTTGGTGGTATAATTCTTATATTTACTCTCAGCAAATCTGAACTGAAAATAATTGGAAAAAAATATAAATAGTTCCATGCTCAGGACAAGGGATTGTCAGCTTTGAGATTTTCTTTGATGATAAACAGCCTAGTCAAGTCAAATGGCTTGTTTCTGTAAACTTTCATGGGCTTTGCTTTGGACACCTCTGAACAAATACATCATTGCTAAGGGAACCTGTATCCGTATAATATATAATGCCATCCTTCTAATATGTGATATTAACCTACTCTGCTGTAAATAATACCAACAAACTGGAAATCTCTGCTGCTGGGAATTGTTAATGAAACAGTGCCTGCAGACTGATTAACTCTATGAACAAACCCAAATCGTGCATAATCAAAGAATTTGCCTGCTGAAAACAACACCAAGAGATACAATTTGAGCATGAGGAGCATAACTCTGAAGGCACCCCTGGAGTCCACTTGAAACAAACGATCTCTTGAGGCACTGTTGGGTTCTTTCCCCTGGTCTCTGGTAAGTAGTTTTGAGGTAAAGAGAAGGGAGTTCATCTAATGCAAAAATTGATCTAACTGTTTAAAATGTTGAGTTATCAAAACAATGTACTCCTTTCATCTTGTATATTAAAAAATCTCTAGGAATCCAAGCCCATGTGGAGTTAATCAAACCAAATGAAAGAAATCCAATATATATTGCATGATTCAGCCCACAAAGATCACCAATCTTAACAGTAGGGAGTAGGGAGGAGGACGCTTTTATTTTAATTTTTGGGAGAGGGCTTTGATTTGAAGATGAAGGAAGCGTAAATAAACCTCAGTATAAATGATTTATTGACTGGAGCCAGAGTGGAAACCCTTAGGGCTTTTCTTTTGGAGAATTTCAAACTTTGTGTGTGAAGTCACTTGAGCTTCATTTCCCCAAAGTCATATTATACCTGTGTGATCTTACAGGTGAATATTCTTGTGCATAGAGCATTAGAGGGGGCTGACACACCAGACTGTGAATGAAAAGGGTTGTGAGTTCCTGTTCCTGCTGCAAACACCAGAGGACCAAAGCAGGTCTGTTGATATGGTGGAAGACCTCAGCACAGGGTGGAGGCTCTGCCATTGCTGGATGTATCTTTCCAATACTTTGCTGCAGCATGAGAAGGCAGCTCTGTGCAGCCTGATGGCAAGTGGAGAGAAGAGTCAACAACTCCTTGCCTGTGTGCTCAAGGGACAGAAAGCAGGGGAAGCACCAACAATGTTGCCTTTATTTGATTTATAGAGACAGCCACGAAGAACAGTATTTGTTCTTCTGAGTGAATTCTTATACCTATGTTTCATGACTTTGTGATTTGCCTTAGTTTCTTGTCCCGTCTCGCTGTCTAGAGGTGGAAGTAAATCATCCTAGAGATTCCAAATGCCCTTTTAAGCTGAGCAACCAGCCCCATCCTCTCCTGCTTCAAGATATGTCATTCTTCATTCATTCTAACTTCATTCATATGATTTTGTTTCACAACAGTGCAAACACAACTCTTCCATAGTTCTGCATTATTTCATCTAAGGCTGGGTATCACCACACAGGAATCACCTTGACCCTCTGACACTGTAGAACGACTGGCTCGTTATAGGAGGCATCCATTGTAAGATAAGATTTGCAAAGAAGCCTAAGGAAATTTGGCGCCCCATCCCTATTGAATTACAATGGAACCTGGGCATTGAATTTCCTCAGTTAGTTCTTCTAAACTTTCCCTTCTTTTTTAAAGAACTAAAGGTGGGGTTTTAATGAGGACTTTGTGTTGGCTTAACTTTGCTTCCTTTGAAGTTGCTTTAGGATGTTTTACCACTGATTTCAATGAGAACATCATTTGGCCAGCGCTATGCAATTTTGAAAAATTCACCATGGTGATTCTGAATTACTTCCTCCAAAGTTTATGGCGTCAGATTTTATCCAAAAGATTAATTTAGGAAAAATAAGAGGAGAAGAAGATGTTGATGATGAAGAAGAAGAAGTAAAAGAAGAAGAGGAACTGAGCACAGAAGAGTGAACTTAATGAAATTTAATAAGTAAATTCTAAGGTGTTCTCCAAATGCAGCTTGATTATCTCAGTCTCTAAAAGACTTGAAAGCTCTAACAATTATTTAACTATGGGAGATATGAAGGGGTTTCCAAGAAAGTTTCCAGTCATGCTGTGCCAGTTTACTGAAGAAAATCAGCTTTGAAGACTGTCAGCCAATTAACTTTCTTCAAGATGCTTTATCAGCTTTATCTAAGTATTTGTTAAAATTCTCTTACACTACATGTATAGATTATTAGCTATTAACTTAATTATGTGGCCTATGGTCAATTCAGAAAGCTTTCTCTGAAATGAAATGTGAACCAGAGACTACTGGCACAGTTGCACATTTGGAAATAGGTTGAACTTCTTTTTAATGCTTCTTGAGATTATAGGACTTTGTTTGGCAGACTGGTAGCCTGGCTTTGAAAGTAGGCAGTTATCCCTCCTGGCCATGTTTTTACCACCATTTTGAGCTGCAATTGCACAGGAGGGTGACACATGGTTAACAATGGGAGATCATTAACTCAAGCGTCTTCCATTAATGTGAAAGCATCAGTAATGGAATGGGATGACTGAGGCCGTGAGTCCATGCTGAAGGCAGGCTCCTGGCAGTGGAATTTTCCTGGAGCCAGAACAAAGAATCAAGATATCAGTAAAACTCTCCATAAAGTAGAAGAGATGAGAAGCTGGAGAAGAGGCTCCAACACAAGGACCGCTAAGCGTGACATAGAAGGTGTATTTTTTTTACTTGTAGAATCAGCCAAGAGAGAAGGAAGGTGGCTGAACTGCAGAGAATCTGCTCTACAATTCAGAGGAGGATTTTTGTGGAGGGAGGAACATCCTGAACTTCTTAATGGATGCCTACAGCTAAAAAGGAAGAACGGTGAAGCAACCAAGCAGAACAGTGTTTGATTTGGCCTGAAGCTGTATTTTCCTTATATGAGTTAAAGTGCTGGAACTGTGGCTGGTAGCTTTCAGAAAGCAGGTGTATATCTTTGCCCTCAGCTATCTCCGGTTCTAAACAGTGTAAAGTGCTGAGAAGTCAGGATGCCCAGCATTGCTCCAGGGCTCCTGGCTGGCTGGATTGTATCTCCCATTCTTATGGAGAGGTGACACATGGAGAGCTTCAGCATTATGCCACAGGGGCTGGAGGAGGATGTTGAGGCTTAGACCACTGGAATTTTATGAGACCAAAGTCTACCCATGCTGTGAGCCCCAAGCAAGCAGCTTAATAAAGCATCCAGTCTTAAATGTGTCGTGTAATCTTCCTTTTTTTTTTTTTTTTCTTTCTTTTCTTTCATAATGATCAGAAAGTGATCTTGATATCTAATATTTAAATCAACTCTACCATGTCTGTTTGTTATTATATCTGCGTCAGCAGTGATTAACATCAGAATTAACAAAGGCTCACAAAGTGTCCTCCATTCTGTGTTCCTTCACATGTTGTATCCAAAAGTTACAGCAACTAACAGATTTTCCCATCACACAGTGTACTGTGGTCCTAGAACGATAAGCAGATTGGGTTTTAGTACAACTAGTGTTTGGAAACAGGACCAAAGCAGGAAATAATATACTTCCAGTATATGTGGCAACTCTTCTTTGCAGGGAGAAACTAACAAAATGTACAGGGGAAATGCTGTGTAGCAAGAAAACAAAACATCAAGGTAACCACAATCTGTAGAAATATTCTCCAGAAAAAAACTAAGCCAAATGGATAAGCCTTGATGAGTTGACGGAGAAAAAACTTCTGCAATGGGAGTAAGAGAAAGCAGTAGAATGAGTTCTAATTTTATACTTTCCCTTTCATTAATTCCATGAAGAAGACAAATATGAGAAATAAAAAATCCTTCTATAATTCCTTACAACTTAAGCTCAGCAATTCTCTTCAAGGCAATTCCTATTAGCATTTCCTATTGCAAAAAGGTAGTTATGTGTGAATGTTTCCAAAGGAAAAGGACTTCTCACTTTCTGGCTGCCCTTAATGAAAGACTTTTGTTTGTTAGCCTTAGAAGCATGTATTTTATCTCCTGTTTGAAGTCAGTTCCAAAAAAGAGTTTGAACACACACAGAAAATGCAATTCAAGTGCGTAACTCTCATTTGGAGCTAATGAACTCAGTTTCCTCTGTAACTAGCAGTGAGGCGCATATCTACAGAAACGTACAATGCTGAAGGTTAACAGTATCTATTCTTTACTGTGCTGTCTGGAGATGTTGCTAAAATTATGGCAAACTGCTAAAGCAAATAGAACCCAAGTTCTGACACAGGTTCTCCCCTCACTTGCTTAGTTCAAGATGTTCTCCTCTGTATTTCATGCAGATTTAATAGTTTGCTGCATCTGATTGCGGACACAACACACGAATTTTCCTAGAGACTTCCTAATGTGAGAGGTGAAAGTAAAAACAACTGCAAGCTTAAATAATTCCAGCTGCACTGACAGCTTATTATAAAAGTTCTTGCTGTGGACTACTGAATTCAAATAAAAGTCTCCCCACATTCACTTCTCTGAGAGTAGAAGATGGCAGAGACAGGCACTTTAGCCAACACATATCAGTAAGGTACTATACAAGCAATTCAAGCAATACCTTTTCCATATGGATAGGAAGGTTGGTTAATTTCTGGATGTATTCAGAAGCCCTCTATCTTTTCCATCAGTAGAATTTTTGTAAGTCCTGGCAACCTGATTCAGTATTTCAGGATGAAAACAAGAGTGCTTTGTGAGATCATGAAGAGAGGGCTCTGGAGTGACCTTACAACATTTAAAGAGAGCATGCAGAAAAGATGGGAGTGCCGCTTCATCAAGGAGTGTAGCAAAAGGACAAGGGTAATGGTTTTAAACTAAATGAGGGTAGATTTGATTCAGACATTAGAAAGAAATTATTTACAACAAAGATGTGGAAGAACTGGAACAGATCTAGTTGGAGGTCTCCCTCCCCATAGCAGAGGGATAGGAACTAGATTCTCTTTAATGTCTCTTCCAGCACAAACCATTCCAGTATTCTATGATAATTTACCAGTATTTTGCTTCTTTCAGTGAATTCACAATATGCTAATAGGGTCATATCTTCACTTTATTTGTCTTATTTTCCCTCCCATCTCTTTATTGTCAGTCCATTGCTGCAAAATATTTGTGTGCAGGCAGGTGTAGTTCCTCCTCCTCCGTGCCTACTGACATGCCTAGACACTCTGTTCTTAATTGGTATTTCTAGGCTCCTTTCCTATGCAAATAATGCTGAGTAGAAGTCATAACAAGTATCTTTTGCATATGCTTTTCCTTTCAGAACTCTTCCATGAGTTACCTTACTCAGTCTTACTTTTGTGTCATCTCTGGGAGAGAAAATTAAGGAAGGGCATTATTGTAGTTTTTTAGCCCTTAGGAGAGGGTATAGAGAGGACAGAGCCAGTCTCGTTTGAGTTGCACAGCAATCAGGTGGAAGGCAATGGATGCAAACGCAAGAAGTGAGGTTCTTATTAGAAGGAAAAAAAGTCCCAGTAAGAGTAATCAAACACTGAAATGGATTTCCAGAATTGATGTGGGTCTTCTACTCTTGATCTCAATAATTCAGCTGGAGCTGAATTCAAAATGTGGAGCAAACTGATGTAACTGGACATGGTCTGAGTAGGTCACTGAATGGTGGTTCAGAGATCTCTTTCAACACAAATTACTGTATAATTCTATGTCTACTTATTTTCTTACATATTTAGGTTGCTAGGGTTTTGTAGAACATAATGATATTAAAAATTTGACAGCAGACTGTACAAATGAATAAATAAACAGCCTTTTCTGCTGTTTTGGCACTAATGAAATTTCTTCTAAAGTTGAACGACACTAATTCCATTTTATAAAAAATGCAGGCTGGTAAGAGTAAGTGTGACTTTTCTACCAGCTGTACTCAGGAAAGGTCTTCTGCAGTTTTATTTTTTTCCAAATAGAAACACAGAGGTGTAAGCTCTTTTTATCTGGACTGTGCCACATATGAAATAAGTCCCACCAGTCAAAGGGAGCCCTTTTTCTTGTCATCTGTGAGTCGTAAATCAAAATTTTTGGCTGTTGTTCCTCAATGATTATTGGACATCTTTGGTGTTTCTTTTTTGCCTGGCTTTTAAAAAATGCACACAGAATGGAAATGGCCACAGTAAATTAATGCTTTTGCCATAATTTTCCATATATCTTTATTTCAATTGGAAAGGAAAGTGTAAAAGGAAGATTACTCCTGAAATGATGAGAAGGGGCAGGATTTTTAAGACCTAGAACATGTGTTTCCTATCTTAACTTCCCTTTTATGTCTGTACTGATTTTGCTTTCTCTGGTTAATTTTCCTATAACCTGTACTTCAAAGATATGAAATATGCTAATTAATTAACTTTATGCTTTAATTCTTGAAATAGACACTCAGCCATCATTGCCTCTGAAAATGATTTTCCCTGCATTTACAATGACTAAATAAATACTGAATGATTTTTTTTTATTTTATTTTCATGGTGAAACTGAATTTTTGCAGGATGACGTTAGGTAATTTTACAGAACTTTTTTTTCTTTTTTCAAATTGTGGCATAGTAAACCCTCGACTTGCGTATACTGGAATTGTTTGGATGTTAAGAGATTTTCTGATTATTATTTTATTGTCTTTAATGGAAAGGAATGAGAATATTGTAGCTGCTGGATATCATGTTAAAGCCCTAGAAATCAGAGGAGGGATGCTGGTTTCGGGGCTCCTTGAGAAATAACAACAGTATTATCTTTGAATTTATCTTTGAGTTTCATTTTCTTTTAATCCACAAATTCCTAAAAGTTCATATGAACAAACTGTTCAAATATTCCTTCAGTCTTAAAAGATTTTTTTTTTTACATCTCTCTTTGAATATAATTGTAAAAACTTTATGGAAAAAAAAAAAAAAGCATCAGAAGAACAGGGAGGTTAACTTTCATAAAATGCATAAAGCTGACCGCCCGGTTCCCAAAGACATCTTCCTTCATAATTTGATAAAAACAGTGCAAAATTAAACTAGATTCCCTCAACAATTCTGTGAGAAGCCACTATTCTGGCTTTGGAGAGTTCACAGAAGAATAAGCAGCCTACAGACCCAGTCAGACCAAATTCACAGACAAATCCCTGGAGAACAGCTTTTGCATTCAGGCAAGCTAGAGGCAGAAGTATTTAAATGAAAGCCTATTTACTTTGCTGGTATCTGTTTTGTTTATTAATACCACCAAAGACACAAGTGCTTCATTTCTCACTGCTCAGGTTTCTTTTCAGCCTGACCTTCTGTCACATGACTCAAATAGTATAATATTGCAATGTGTTACCATGGAAATGATAGTGATGATGGCATGTGTTCAGCATAGTCAAATTTGAACCTAATGAGAGCAGATGTGACTTTGAGCTTTCATCCCTAAAGAACAGATCTGGTTATAGCTTCATGTCTTTTCCGAGGAATCGTGGAGAAAGCTCTTAAACACAACTCTGTGACTGTATTAGATGTGAACACCAATATGGGTGTGTGCAAATAATAATTTCTACTAGCTGTGAACATCTTTCTGTGAAGTCAAACAGACACACATCAAGAAAGCTATGAAAGAGGACAAGCTATGAGGAAAACAAGAACTCTTAACCATCTGCAGTTCCCATTGCTGATGTGCATTATCTTCTCCAAACATAAGCAGATTTCTGTGCGTCACCGTGTGTTATCAGTTTTGGTCTCTGCACTTTCCTAGGAAAATAACTACTTCCAGTTGCTGCAGGCCAGTATGACATACTATGCAAAGCTGCATAGCACCATGAATAAATTATGGCTGTCACCAACTTCTCTGTCAGAAAAAGACTTATAAAAATAAATTAGCACTACCCTTGAGCACTACTATGAGTGAACATCTCATGCGTGACTTTGCTAACTAAAGAATCAGACCTCAATTTCAACACGGTGAAGCCTACACAAGCAAAGCATTCTACATGCGAGAGAACAGCCATTGTGCTAAACAACTACAAAGAGAGAAAAGGTCCCAACACAAGAAAGAAGCATTCAAACCAAGTATTTTAGAGCCAGTTCCAGCCCTGTTGACTTGGAGCAGGATCAAGAACTCAGCTGGATCAAGATCAGCAGAAAAGTCTAGGGCTCCTTCGTAATTACACAAGATAATGCCTTCTCTGTAGCCTGCTGGGGAGAGACCAAACCTCTGTGACTCCCTGCCACCCTCAGTGTGTTGTCTGATGGGGAAGCCTGAAATTAAATAGCTGTGAATGTCATCCATCACTGTGAGTGAACTGTGTTATATTGCAAGTGACTCTATATCTGGCTGTATAAAAATGAAGACCAACTTTGGCTTTAGAAACAGTACTTGAAAAAAATTATCTATAGACACTGACTGCAAATTGAGATGGAATATATCAATCATCCAACCATTGTGCATGGAATCTTCCTGTCTGTACCTCTATTTTTCTTTCTTGTTGAGGTTTCCAAAATTTCAGGTTCTAAGCCCAAAATTCAGATGAAAATACATACTTCTGTGAGAATTCTCTAGAGAAATTTCCCAATGGACTTTCAAGCTATGGAAAGCCACCATTCAGAGACTATTTATGACACTTGTTTAATCCTCTTGGTATCACAAAAGTGGACCCAAACTAATTAGGGCAAAACTAGAATTTGCTCATAAAAACGGGCAAAACTAGAATTTGCTCATAAAAACTAAAGCAGAAACCCTCACTCCATCTTTATAATTAGGGGAAAGAGACAGGCTTAAAGCAAGAAGAAGGAGTACCATATAATTGTCTGTTCCTTGTTGTCCCCATGTGACTGAAGATTTGCCTTCTAAAATGTTATGGCTGACTCAAAAGGCAACCAAAGTCCATCTTGCCCTTCCAAGTGCTTGGTACTGCTTCTCCTAGTGTCCTTGCTGCTCCTATCCCCTTCTCCCTTCTGAAGGAATCCATTATAAGCTTAAACCAGCTCCTGTTTCCAGACTCCAGCACCCAGGAAGAGCAGGGAAGCTGCCCTTTCCTTTTGAAGCTTTGCCCCTCACTCTGATTTCACCATTCTCACAGCTCTGTTCCTCCTGGGGAGAAGCCATCTGACACTGCTAGGAGTCCTTGAGGAGAGCAAACCTCCCAGTGTTTCCCTGTGCATCCAGAAGGGAAGAGCAGCACTGGCTCTGGCTAGCACCCAGACCTTGTGTGGGAGGAGCGGGGCATGCTTCCGCAGGTCATGGACATGGGCAACAACAGTGAGGATAAAAGGCAAGACCTCTGGGAGGTGCTTGTACGTCAACATGCTGGGAAGCTCACCATCACCCTTCCATGGACAGCACCATCACAATTAGATCTTCCCCGTGCACTCAGTTTTACATACCACAAAGTTCAGGGTGACTGTGCTCTTTGCCTGGTTTTGGCATCCCAGTGCCATGGTGGGAACTGAACAGTGATGGATGATGAATGAAGCTAGCAGCTATGGGACTGCAGCAGGCTGTGTATCACCAGCTGAAACATTAGGTTGGAAGGAGTCTGTTTAACAGGTGTGCTAGGAGTGTGGCACAGAGACTTGGGCTGGGGCCAGTACCGCTCAATGTCTGCTGTGTTGATTCACTGGCTGGCAAGAGTTACCACAGGGTGCAAGAAACTAGTGCAAATGTCTCTTCATCTACAGAAGCCTGCTAGAAAATTCCCTCAGTATTCCTGAGTTATCTACTGTCCAGGAGCTGCGACACTTTTTCTCTTTGTTTTCTTTTTCCTCCAAGGACTCATGCAGTGTTCTCTGCCAGGGATAGTTTGCCTACAGACCCAGTTTAAAAGCAGAAAACAGAGCAGTGGGAAGCAACCATTGTGAGGACTGACTAGTTCAGTGCAGCAACAAAATCTTTTAGACATGTCTGTGACTAGTAACAACTGGCAGTGATGTCTGTTTGTTGCTGAGATAACTAATGCTGCAGACCTGACTCTGCTCTGCAGTTACTCTCAAAATTGCCAGAACTACCTTAGTCCTAGCTAGGAAATTACTCCAATTTTTAGATTGTCATTTCAAACTGCCAAGTCAACCTTCTCACCACGCTATTAAGAGATAATGATTGGATGAGATCTGAACATGTTGGACTTGATGGATTGGGACAGTTTTAGATAGCAAGCTGAGTAAGAGCTTTCTGAGCCAAAGCAGAGTCCTCTGCATCCTTGTGACCTCAGCCACATGTCAGCCAGTCCTAATGTGTGAATGTCTGACCACAAGTCAGAAGGCTTCCTGGTGACTTCACTGGGGGCTCTGAGTGCATGGGACCAGGTGGAAATGCTTCGTTTGATTTGTTGCTTTCAAATATTCCATTATAAAAGCTTGACTTTGTATGCCTGAAATCAAGAGGATATTGATTAGGTGGGTTTTTTTTGGTATAACATTTAACATTCTGTGCTCCATCCACCAATTATAATCACAGAAGAAACTTTTTACTGAGTGCTAATGCTACATAGGACAAATAAAAAGAGAAAGTAGAAAAAAATGAGTGGTTGCATCCAGAAAGCAGCAGGACAGCAAGTACATCAGTCTGAATAAATTTACTTGAATGTGATTCCTACAGAATGAAAGACTCTATCCACTGAAAATCTCTGCAGGACCAGAGCCATGATTTGTCTGTTCAACACTAAGTGCTCTTACTCTCATTATTATTATCCTAGTGGTGACTGATTGGTCATTAAGAGTATCAGAATTTGTCCAAGAATTATTCAAATTGAATAGAAATTTTCAGCACCTGAAAACAAGGAAAAACTGAAAGACCATGTTACATAGGTTATACAGGTAAATGGTCCTAAATGAGCTTCATTCTTTCATTCTTTGAAACAGCAAGCATACAATCAGGTCAGGGAGAATTGCTAACCTGAAACAATAATTATGATTTGCCTTTTGTGATTTAGCAATTAATTAGCATATGAATAGTGAACGTTAGGCTTACGTAAGATTGCAAATCTGTAGTCCCAACCCCAGCTGGAGGCTCTGTTAGACTGCACTACTGACATAAGTCTTAATAAATGGATTGGTAATCTCTGTTATGGGCTTCTCTCCTGTTCAGAGGGTAAGAAACATCCCATTTCTCTAGGTCTGAAGCAGGATTAATTGATTGGTCTCATATGAACCTGAAAGCCATTAAGAGCACGAAGGATGAAAAGCAACTCAAACTGCTTTATTACCATTTTCTAGTAAAGTACCAGTTTAGACTCTGGACCTACTGTGAAGCAGCAGGTTTCCAGATATTGACTGTGCTGGCATGTGCTTCTGGAAAAGAGGAAACAACTGATTCCTAAAAGCAGAAACATCTGCTCAAGTCATGAACACGCTTTCTGGCTGAGGCCAGACAGTAGGATTGCTAAAGAAGTCCATGTGCTGCCAGCTGCACTGGCTGGAATCACAGCTAAATGGGTGGTGAACAATGAACCACACTGGCTCCTCCACTCTCAACCCACCATGAGATAAAAAACGGTGCTACAGAGCTGTCATTGTCCTTTCCATGACAGCTTTTGCAAGGAAGGTAAACAGGATCATGTTGTCCCCCTGGTATGGATGAATTTCAGAGAAGGAAAATTGACCTCCTAGATGCCAGTCTAGGTGCTGTACTAAAGGAGTCTGCATCTTTGCTTAAGTGTTCTCCTCCTACATATTGCATTTTCATCTTCTTTGCTGTTTGATCCCATTGATCAGTGTCAGTATACTCTAACAAAGTTTTATTGGCGGGGGCAGTATTACAAATAGAAGGGAATCAGGCCCAGTGAATAGAATTTTGACACCATGACTCCACTAAAAATACTTTGTTTTTCTTTCCATAGTAAACTTTAGTTGTCAGAATGATGAAAACAAATAGTAGGAAATGGACAAGTCCTATTCTAGAATACAGCTTTGCTTGAATCAGCGTAACTGCAAACATATCCTGATATAATTGTCAATATATTTTTAATGGTTTACACTGACAACAAGAAAATACAATTGAGAAATCTAAATAAAACGGAGGTGTCAGTCTGGAGGTCTTAGCAAGAAAACACTCCTCCTTAAATTATGAGGGCAGATTTTCTATTGTATTGGAAGGAAAATTTAAGTAAAATCAAAAGAATGAAAAAAATTGTTAAGGAAAGAAAGCAGATAGTAAAATTCAAACCTGTATCTATGATCAGTGTGTGTAGGTGTATATTCTGCAAAAGCTGAATATGGGTTGAACTTTGACCTGTGGTCATCTCTCCATGTGAAAGTCCTTAGTTACCGACTGTAAGCATTTGCTGAAGTCTTTGCAGAATGAGGAACACAGGGTTGAATACAGCTCACACCGGAGAAAGGTGCACTGTCAATCTGTGGGACATATTTTGTAGTTCTTAGTGTGCCTTCCCTTACAAATTATTTTTTCTTGTTCTCTGCTTCACAGCATTATGTGGACATTTCCTGCTTCAGAACTAATACAGTCTTTGATCTTGCAGTGAGTCCTGAAAGTGAGACCTACAGTCAGGGCTCCTTCTTCTTCCTGCTTCCAGCACTCATGAAACCATTCCTCCATCCACACTTCAGCAGTGCACTCAAGCATGTGCTTAACATTAAGGTCATGCAGGACTTATGTATGTGATTAAAATTAAGCGTGCATTTAAATGCTTTGTGGAAGTGGGACCTCAGTGAGGATAGCTGTTGGATCAACCTGCTATGACCTCTGCTGAGCTGATTATAACTCAGCCTTCGTAGCACTCTGTTTTTCCCCAAAAGTCATAGTTTATTCAATATGTCTTTTAACAGAAATTGAAATGGTCCTTTTTTCCTTTTTTTTTTCTACAATGCTATTGCAAATTAATATTGATTTTTCCAACTCTGTAAGCATTTGCCATCATCTCACAATGGCAAATATTTCCTGCACTGCCCCACCACCAAACAAATTCTGTAGTACCTTTTGTACATTAAGAAAGCATGTGAAGTATAAAAATACTTCAAATATTTCTAATGTTTGCATAAAAGCAACAACAACAACAACAACATCAATTTCTGTAAGAATGTCAAGTTTGCACAAATCAAGTTTAAGAGAAAAAAGAGGGAAGCTAGATTTCTGTCTGGACCAGAACAAAGAAGGGTGGCTAATAGAGACACCGTACAGACTCTTGCATTGTCCACTTTTTGGCCACTGAAACATTCAGAGACAGATTTGTTTCATTCTCTCTTCAGAAAGAACATTCTTTCCTTACTAAAAGCTCAGAAAGAACTCTGAATAAGCCTGTGGGATTGAGAAGCAGAAGGAGATTTTTAATTTTTGTTCTGCAGATTCAGATCTATGGATTATGCTTGCCTATTACCCTAAAGAAAAACAAAACTAAACAAAACAAAAAACGAAACGAATGAGATGATCTGCATCACTGCAGTAAACAGATTAGCCCTGTGTCATGTGAAAACTCCTCACCACAGCTGAGATTTAACATATGAGGACTCACCCTTTGGCACGTGGCCCTGCACGTCCATTCATTCTCACATTCCAACTGCAAAATATTTTTAATAGTGCTTCTCCAGTTTACCTACCATCCATATTATGAACAGAGACAGTTGATCTTCCTTCTGATTTTTAATCCTTCCCCTTTCTGTCCAGAAGGACTGCTTAACCTAAAACCTTAATCCTTAAGCTTGAAAAGTCTGTAGTCACTTGCCTTCATAACCATGTTAGCTTTATCACTGCATCATCAGAAGTACTATTTTTTTAACAGAAAAGTCGATGCACTAAGCCTCTCCTGCAGCACTGAAGCCTTCTGATATTTCAGCCTGAGATAATGCCAGTGTCTTCGACCAGATTCATGGCTGGGACTCTTTTAATTTTAGATTATCTTAATTCAACCTCAGATAGCTGGGAAATCTTGGCTAATCGAGAGCCAAAAGACTACTAAACATTTCATGCCCTACCTTTTTGGAAAAGAAGTCCAGAGCTGCTTTCTTTAAAAAGACAGTTAAAAATTGGCACGAGAGTCCAGCACTGTAAAGTCAATGAAATCAGTGTACCACAATCTTGCTCGGGATGTTTTATTTATTTCTAAGGTGTTCCTGGCTTTGGTTGTACTCTTCTTCCATGGGCTTTACTGCAATTTCAACCTCTTTTTCTAACAAGAAGCCATTCAGAGTCAAGTGTGTGTATGATGTTTTCCTTCTCTATCCATAAGAGATGGGAAAAGCATATGAAAGAGATGCTGAAAACTGAAATTCATTATTTCTGCCACTCATAGAGAACTTTTTTCTTCACTAAGGCAAGTACGTTGAAGGCACAAGAGATCTTGAAAGTCATTTTCCTTCTTGTTCAGACTTCTGCTCTTCTATGCTTTTACTATTCCATCCAACTATTTACCTATCTACAGCACTTACAATTCATTTCTTGATCTTTCCATTCTACATCTCACCAACTCAAATCTATTCAGCAATGATTCTTTTCAAGATATGCAGAACTTTTATACAATACATTACATGTCTCTATTTATAGATGATACGCAAATATAAACCACACATTTTTTATACTTTACTATCAGATTAGGTGATAGGAGATAAAATCAAATGGGGAGCATAGGGGTATTCGTATTTAGCTCTCTGGTATTCATGCTAAAGAAAAGCTGAAATATCTTCTTATCTTGAATGTTTACATTCCAAAACTTAAACATGCTTATAGTGCAGCACTTCAAAATTTCATTTCTTTCACTAAGGAAAAATGCAATTACAGACAATATATTCTGCCTGTTTTGTAAAATGCTAACTTTTCATTTTAAAAAACAGAGCTAATAAAGGCAGACAAGTTTAAATTTCAGTGGTTACTTCACGTGAAGAATTTCATTCTGAAAAATTTCACCCTGTGCAATTTCCTTTTTTTTTTTTTTTTAATTAAAAACTCACAGGCGAAAATGATGATACAGTAAATTAATATCTGATAAAACAATTGACAGAAATTGAGGAAGGGGCCTAACAGAGAAGAACAGTTAGACTCTCCGTTTATAACTTCATGCCTAACCAATAGGGAAGGCATGCAAACATAGCATTAATTGCACAGAAATTTATAGGATTACAAGTTGTCATATATGCTGACATAAATGTCTGAATTCCAGCAGTGGACCAGGCACTCCATTACTGACTACATTTAACTCAGTTCTTCTGAAGCCACTGTCACCACACTGATACCTGCTGGTGGCCAAGGATGTGGGAATATTCACTCCATGCAGCACTGCCAGTATGCCCACAACAAATCTAGGTGCCTTGTGGTTCCAACAGAAAAATGCCTCAAATTCCTCCTCTGAAGGATGCCTGCTTTGTTAGCTGGTAAAATAAAAGCATGAGTCTCCTTCCGATAATCAGTATCTAAGCCCTGCCCAAAGGAACAAAATGACAACTTACTCAATTTTAAGAATTTATGAAAGAGGAATTTCATCCAAATATGAGGTGACTTTGATTTTAAAAAAATAACATCAAAAAACTTGCATAACTTCTTAAAAGCTAAGGCCTGCATTGGGTTAGGTTAATGAATTAATGAGATTTGTTAGTCAACTGTATTCCTAAAGCAGAAAGCTATGTTGTATGTTGTAGAGTTGCTGAAGTGCCAAGACTCTGGGATTTATTACGTTCTCCTTCTTTAATAATACCACATTACTATTTATTTTAACAGCATAAGGTAAGATCAAGACTCCATCTTATTTGGTAATTTACCTGAAAACTCAACCAAAAAAAAAAAAAAAAAAGAGGAAAAAGAAAAAACAAAGATGCAAAGGGTATGTAACGTTTGTTAATTTACAGAAACATAGAATCATGGAATATTCTAAGTTGGAAGGGTCCCATAAAGATAACGAAGTCTATTCCCTGGATCCACACAGAACCACTCAAAATCCAAACCCTGTGTCTGAGGGCACTGTCCAAACACTCCTTGAACTCCAGCACTGGGGCCGTGCCCACCGCCCTGTGGTGCAGACCCCTTCCCTGACCCCCAGCTGCCCTCCCCTGACGCAGCTCCATGCCGTTCCCTCGGCCCTGTCGCTGTCACACACAGCAGAGCTCAGCACTGCCCTCTGCTCCCCCTTGAATTAAATTGTGTAGTTATGTCCATGTGCACAATGTCATATATGATTGGTTAGAAGGGGCTTCCAGACAGTTTATTGCAGCACTGCACTTTGAACAACCACTGGCTTGTAGAGTCATAATTCCAACAAAATGTATCTGATCTGCTGTACTGCAGAACAGAGTTATCAAACTGAAGTTTTTGAATATGGTAACAGAATCATAACTTGTCAAGTCATTCACTTCTACTTAAACATAGCTCAAATTTGCAGCTTTGCCCAGGCTCATTATGATGGTCTCAAGTAGACTGAAGAACACTCTACCCCTTCACCCGCCCAAGTAGACTTAACTGGGAAAGAAAAAATTACATATAAGCAACAGAAGCAAAAAACATGTGGGATCAGACTGGTCAATGTGAAGGGAGAGATCTAAATGCAGAGGAATCTGAGGGCCTCTGTGGGAGTTAACGCTGTAAGGATAACAGTTACTCTTAAACTGAAGTGTCACTAATACCCAACCCTGCAAACTATTTGGCCAAAATAGAACAGGCAATCCCTTCATCTCAGTAGAACAATCCACACTATATTGAGCTTGGATTGAGGAGCCTAAGGCTTGCCAAAACTTTGACTTTATCAACTGTTCTTTAATAGCCCAGCCAAAATCAACTTACTTTAACTGGTTGAAGAGCTTTCTGTTCTTTTCTGTTTGGGGTTCGTATAGCAGGCTCATCACTTGGGCCTCTGCATATTTCCAGTAGGCATTAAGCAAACCAGCTGAGGTCTGTTGCACATCCGTTCTCTTACCCAATTACAATGGGTCATCTGGGGTATACTGCTTACACAGTTGCAAGTGTTTGCATGCACATCGCCATTGCATGCATATGCTTGTGGCTATATATTTATACGAGACAAAGAAATGTTAAAGACATACACGTTCCTTTTTAAAGAGTGCTGTAGTTTGCAAGCAACTTAATAATGTCATTTCTTAGCACTGATACAAGCCCTGACAAAGTGCTGTGTTCTGTTCAGCATGTGCAGTGGTGTGAGGAGCCACTTTGCAGCAGGAACAAAGGACACTTCTTACTTTGGAAAGCAGCAGATTAGCTCCCCGTCGGACAATGTTCCCCAGAAGAACAAAGAGGGAACCCTTCTGAACTGAAGGATTGATGTATTCTTCTACAAATGAGCAAAGTACAAGTATTCCTGGTAGGAAATGTGGATGGCTGGAAGGATGGCAAAAGGAAACAAATTATTTTGAAGAAAAAATTGCAAAGAACAACAACAAACAAAACCCCAAAACCACAGCTCCAACAAGTGATTATGACAGGCAGCCCATAGACTTGGCTTAACTTTCTGCCATGTGTTCTGAAGTGTTGGGTGGTTTGCCTGATAGGAGAGATGATAAAAAACATCATGGAAGAGGAGAGAGACACCATGCTTCTGCTCTTCTGTTTGTAAAGTTAAGACCAAAGGCAGACATACTGAAAAACAGCAAAAATACTCTTCCCTCTCCTTCTTCTGAAGCAGACAATGCTTTCAGCCTATGTGGCTGAAAAAGCAAGACAGAGGCTGTGCTGAGGAAGAGATAGCATACAGTGCTGTGATGATGGGACTACAGTCCAAGTAAAGCATCTTGTGGTGTGAGAAAAAGTAGATGCATCAGCCCTCAAGGTTTGAGTCAAACTCCATTGAGGTTGATGGAAAGCTTTCCATTCATGTGAGTGGAATAAATGAATGATTCATGACATACATTGTTCAGATGAGCAGTTCCCCAAGACAAGAATGAATTAGAAGGTGAAGGCTCATAATGTGCATGAAGTGTTTCTTAGATACAGTGAACACAACAGGAAGCCTTTGATCTTCAAAATAACTATTACCTTACCTTCAAAAGTGTAGAGCACATGCACAGTCCATCGGATGTGTACACTGTAAGCCTTCGTCTCTGTTATTATGCTGGTTTCACTTGAGCCACAAAAATGAGACAGACAAAATGGCAGGGTTGAGAAATGCTTGTAGGACAGAAAGCACAGGTCAGGACATTGTTCATGAAACATTGCTCTTCTGGCTTCTGCATTAATCAGATTGGCCTAGCATTCATTTTTTCACCTTTTTTTCCCCTACATTAGGCAATTCAATGCATCCTGTAACCAATCCAACAGATAACCGAAGGACTTCTAGGCATTTGAATGCATGGGATTCATCAGGACTGCTCACATGTCAGAAGTAACACCAACTACTGATGTTTTGAAATTTTATGCAGAAAAGAAAGCAGCTATTAGCAACACAAGGATGGGTTTGTGGCTCTCGTTGCTACATGTAGTAAAAGTAAAGTGCTTACAGCTGCTAGAGGTAGCATGATTAGTGAATATTCCTTTCCTCCTTTGTTGACTAATCCGGCCAAATCCACCAATGTCTCAAATTGGGTACAGACACTGTTTTCCTGATAAGTGCATGTTTCCTCGGGCAATGCTAGTATTGAAAGGTTCCATTCAGATTTTGTGTTCTTGCACTCACATTATGTCTACCTCATGGTGACCATTCAAACTTTTATTTGTTCACTTCCCTGTTTTACTTCTCTAGCTATTTTGAATATACCGTAAGAAACCCAGTTTTCAAAAAGCTTGAGAGACTTTATCTTGAGCATTAGTCTTCAGTGTCAATTGTGCCTACACACTTTTGAAAGATGCTCATGAAGTTATTTATGTAACTGCAATACAAATACTTCTATCAAATTTACCACAACCCATGAGCTACAAATTCCACTTGAATTATTCTGTAAATCTCAATTACTGGGGTTATAATTTTCCTAAATCCATATGCTAGTGGATGAATGTTTGATAAACTGGAATGTTAATATCTTTGAAATTTTTATAATGGAAGTGGTGTGAAAATACCCAGCCCATTTTATAAAACTCCTTATACTCCCATTTCTGTATTCAAGAATTCATATTAAAAAAATGAAGAAATTTTAGTGCTAGCCTTCTTCCACTTAAGCCACTTTTTGGAGAAAACCATTTAAAAATAATAAAATAAAACAAAATAACCTATGTGACAATTAGGAACTTGTTGGGATTCCATTTACATATCACTAATGATTTATTTTTTACATTGGATCTCCTGGAATTAGTTAATAATTTACTTCTAGATACATACAAGATAGATACTGCATAGATGCATGCAAGAATTATTCAGATTACTTCTGAGTTAACAGATTTTGTTGGAAAACGCAGTTTTACCAAAATGCCACAATAGGATTTTGGTTATTTTTAGTCAGAAAATGAATCATTAAAAAGAAATCTGTTGAAATATTCATTAAAAAAAAATTTTAAAAAATGTCAGCCTGTTCTCAATCAGGCAAAAAATGATTTCAGGATATCTAAACTCTCATGAAGTTGAAAGTGGGTTTTCCAGCCAGCTTTAATTAAAATTTATTAAACATATCCAGTTATGAAATGAAACCTAAAATAAGAAAGGTGTCCAGATTCACTGGTGGCCTTCTATCATGTGCTTTTTAGAGCCTTTAGGACAGGTTTAATTCAGTTTCATTGCATGGCTGAAGTGACCCAATATAGCCATTGTTCTCGGGGAGATCAATTGAAAGCCACTGCATCTTGTTCTTCCGAAGGATAGGAGAGAGTAGAGGATGATTTATGTTCACCAGACCACAGAGAAGAGAATCATTCTGCCATTGGCAGAGAAGAGGATTAATAGGACTTCTGGCCCCAGGTGCAGGAGTACTTTTTAATAAACCAAATAAAATAATCAACAGTATTGAAATTTAGAGCTTCTTCTACCTTTCATATTTCTTCTACCTTTTTGAGATAGGAAAATGTTAGATTGACCTCTGGACATACAGTGCCTCATCTTTACAGCATCTGGCCTCAACTCTTTTTCCAGGTCAGTTCTTTGGTTTTCAATGCCATTGCCAGTCCCAATCTCAACTGTGAATACTCACTGGAAAAAAATGAGATTCCACAGTAGCTGGTAGTGCAGAATAAAAGATGTGATCAGAAGCAGGGAGATACCTCTTCCTGGACTACAAAAGGAGAATAAGCAGAACACTCTTAAGACATGATACTACCCAGGTCTATTTAAAACTGATCATTCTGAAGGACAAGTCACTAATTTATGTGGTTTGCAAAGGCTGAATGTAAATGAGATTAGGAAGGCAGAACTGGCAAACCTGAACCAGATGGCAGCCAGTGGTGGATTTTAAGAGACCTTGGATATGCAGTGTAATTCCCTAACAACAGTACGGTTTTGCATCACCTGACAGAAATAAGCCTGAAATTGTAAGGAAACTATCCTGGTCTGTGATCTTTATGTTGTGATGACTTTTTTTTCTCTGGTGAAGGGTTGAGCTGGCAGGCTATAAGAGCTACCACACATACTACCTGAGGGCATTTGAGCAGTGGGTTCCTTTGCACTGGTGAATTTAACATAACAAGAGAAAGAATAACAGTTATACAGTGGAACTCATATGTCTATTGCAGTCTGCTTTCTATAATGCATGACTGCAATGCGAAATTCTCCATTAAGCTTACTGTTGTTCTATCTGGGACTCTAGGAGAAAAGCAAGCAAATAAAAGAATACAGTACAAGGCTAAGTAAAACTGAGGATTACACTAAGGCAATAAAAATTAAAAATCCACCTACCCTGCAGTGTATACTTGCATTTAGGTGTCTTCATAAGACATATCTGCCTGTATCACTGCAAATCTGTTAGGTTTTTTGATGTTTTCTTCATATAATTTAATAACGTGATGTGGAAAATAACCTAATGCAAAAGTAGTGAGAGATAGAAAGCCATGTAATAAAAGAAGAAAGAATGGCATCTTTGCCTGCTCCTTTTACAGTGGCAAGTTGATGAAATCAATGTCTAGTGTTCAAACTATGAAAAGGATTGGAAAAGAATGACAAAGTTTCTTGATTCCTTCAGGTAATATTTAAAGACACTGGAACGTATTGGAGTTTTTATATCTCAAGAACAGGACCTCTACAACCATGTATGTGAAAATTAGCAAGAAGGAAAAAGAATAGAGCTATTCAACTTCAGATGAGCATTCTGGCCTCAAGCTCACCATTACTTGATTTGTTCATGTTTGAACAAGGTTAGATATCCATGGACAGAAGAACAGAGAAAGATTTTAAGCTTGGCAAAAAACAAAAAAACAAAAAAAAACCAAACAACTGGTGTGTGTGACTTGGCTGAACAGTATTGGCTGATTGGCAAAAGATCTGGAATTAGATGGGTTCCAGGGTTGAAATGGCAGGAAGCCTTGAGTGAAATGAAAACGTTTGGCAGTGGAGTCAGAATCAAAAATATGTTCCAAGGTTTCTGCAACTGGATTTTTGCAACTGGAGCCGTGGGTCAGACAAGAAGATTAGCCTAAGATCTTGTCTACATGGGAAATGGACTGGTTGTGCTGAAATTATGATACAACTATGGTTTGGCTGCTCATTTTCCCAAAGTAAACAAATCCTTAGAAAGGCAAAGAAATCATCATGAGAAAGACCCAAGTTTGGCTGGGCTTATCAATCAGACTGGACTATGGTTGTCTTGGAGCTAGTTAGTCTGAAGATGGCTTTCCGTCCTGCTTGTTGGGATAGACCAAGGAAAACAAATTTTGACAGATGGACATGTTAGTGAGGAAGCAAGTCCATCTGGCCTATGAACGCTGAGGCAAAAACTGCACATTTCACAGGAATGGCAGTGGACATCTTCTATGACTCACACTTCCTCTCCCTGTGCTCTTAAGTACTCATGCCCAGGGGACAAAGAACAAACGAAGAATTAACTTAAGGAAAGAGGAGGATGTTTGAATAAACCTGTGGAATACTAAAGCATTGTGAATCAATGTTTGGTCACAGCAATTACATAATTTATGTAAAAAAAACTGCTTAACATCAGCCACATAATCTAGGGAGTGTCAAACCAAGTTGGGAGGGACATTTAGACCGCTATACCTCTTCCACCAGGAAGCCACATTTCAGTAGGTATGTCAAAGGATTTTTGGTACCATGAAATCACATAGAGCTTGATTTTTTCATTGAAGGTACTGAAATTTGTGATGAGCAAGCTAAGGCAATTAATCATTCAGTACATTAATTTCAGGAACAATTAAGTAGGTAGGCAAACTAATTAATTTATTGGAGTCCCTATGTTTTTTCCAGTGTGCTATGAGTTCTTGTACAGGCAGTTCCCACCTGCAGCTTGGAAGTTGTCAAGAGGGAAAATAGATATCATCACAGCTCTGGACTTTCTCACCTGGAGGGCACAAAAAACACTTTGAAATTAGGGAATAAAAACTTCAGAGTGATCCTGCTGAAATGATCAAAAGAGAAACAGTTCAAAATGTGGGGCAAGCTCTAAAGCTGATGATTAAGTTAGAAGGTGAAGAATGACAATTTAAGAACTGATTGAGATGAATGGGAAGGTACAAACCTCTTGGAGCTGTTAGTCTAGTCTCTCTGCAGACACAGAGGAGGTACCTGCATCAGCTGGTGTTTGAGTTACATTTATCAGAATTACCTCTCTGAAGACTGGAAACACATTATGCAACATGCAGACTTGGACCTTGGAGTACAACTGGTCATCAGGGAGAAGCTTCCAGAGAAGACAGCACCTGCAGCAAAAAACACCACCAAAGAAAAGCACAGACAAGCAGCCACAATAATGATAAGCCAGTCTAGAGTCAGGGAGCAAATTTCAATGCAAATTAGACTGAACTGGATCTAACTGCAGCACAGATGGGATTATGACCCTACATACATAATCCACCAACTTTTCTTTCTAAAGTGCTGCAAACTTCATGCTAACTTCCACTTTTTAATCCAAATATGATTACTACTAATAATATGAACACTACTAATAATTACAAATATGATTATTTTCCTCAAAGTTATTAATTTCTCTGTGTCTGTTTTGCAAGCATTTGGCTTGATTACCTTTGCTACAATTTCTGCTTTGCTATATTTCCTGATATCCACAATTTCTACTTCAACCTTTCACATACACTCTTGCTAAACATCAGCCTGCCATTCCAGCCATATCTCAGTGTTTTCCTAAATCTCTTTCTCTGGTTGCCACTTAGGATCATGTCAAATTCAAACTTCTGATTTTTTTTCTTTCTCTCCCCAGCTCTTCTCTTTTGACTTTCCCTCCTTCCTCCTTCCCTCCTGTCCTCTTCCTCCTTCCCCTTTTCTCTTTCCCTTCCTCTCTAAACATCACATTTATTTTCTTAGGCACTTATATTCTTTCTCCCTACCCCTTCTTTATTTTTAAGGACCAGACACTGCTGAACTACTGCTCTTCCTTTCTGCTTGCAGTACATTATGAGGAGGACCAGATAAGTGGAAAATGCCTGTTGAACTAAGCACTATACATCTGTCATAACAACCTCTTCTACTTGCCCATTTAAAAGCATTCTCCTTTTACATATTCTTTTGTTTTCTTTCCCAAGGCTTTCATTATGATACATTTTCCACAAGAAATTTTCTATCTTGTTAAGTATGTTTATGTACATGTGTATGTAAAGATTTCAAGACCCAGGGCAAAAATCATGCTAACGTAATATAACTAACATATCTGTTACATCTCTGCTCAATCATATCACTTCTCATTACATTCCATGTCAAGTTTTGATGCCTGGCATGTTTTACTATTAAAATAGTAAGTACTAGCTTGATTGCAGTACTATCTTTTGTATGTCTACACAGAAAAGAGTACCACCCACTTGCAGTTCTCAGATTTTCAGATAAATTAGTTCATTACTGAAGAAATGATGGATTTTTTCCCTACCATCTCCTTTTGAAATAATTCAAATATTAATGTATTAATTGGACAGGTGGCATTTACACAAAGACTGATATGTATAAATAATTGTTACCTTTCTGAAGACAGAATGGGTTGCCGAAATGTTTTTTGTAATTATACGTGGGAATTTTTTCCAAGTATATTGGTGCTCTTTATGGGTTTCCTTTTATGTTCTTCTTCATTTTTCTTTTCTTTTTTTCTTTTGGTGTGAGTGTCTTACCTTCTCCCAGTTAACATGATCCACCCAGTCACCTTGAAGACTAAAACGTAGACTGGATTTCCATAAAGGTGCTTGAAATTTCTAATACTGAAATGGAGCTGTCTAAATGGAATCAAAATACACCCAGACATTTCCACAAATGAATGGGCGAACTCAGGACAAATTAGAACGGCTATAAGTTATGAAATATGTTTTGAACTCTAGACAATAGCACATCTTCCTACATATGCATTTAAATTTCATGATAAAATGACTGCCCACTACTGACTAGGTCATTACTTAGCATACAACACTGTAAACAAGAATTCACACTACAAATGGAATCTCCTCAATTTGTGAGAACGCTACAGCCAGCTGTAAAGATAAAACTGGAAACAATGTCTGTTTTGTAAATGAACCATATTCATATAGATGCAATAGTATCGAAGAAGAAAGGCTCCCTGGAAGTACAGAGTGTTGAAATAAATGAATGCGGAGAGAAACTCAGTAAAATGCTTAAAACGTAGGAAATCAAGGTGGGCACTAGGGAACTAGATAGCTCTAGAAAGTCGAAAGGAGTAGAAGAAAATAAATGTGAATATCAAAAATAGATTATCGTTCCATGAAACATCAGTGTATCACAGTGAAAGTATAAATGGAGAGAAACATGTAATTTAAATAAATTACACCTGGAGGTAAAGAGAAAGTACCTAAAATAATTGGTAAAGATTATTGATTAAATTAGTTTCAAGAATGAGCCAGGCAGAGGTTTGAATTAACAGTATATCCACTGAAATCAAAGAAGACAACCAAAACTAGTTGAGGATTTGGCTGATCGTGTGGAGTTGTGGCATGGAAAAAAAATGTGCCATAAATACGAAGAATTAGAACAAATTCAGTCTTTGAACAGACAGAAATAGAAAGCAGACAGTTGAGGAAGACCTTCATCTTCTCTAAGACCCAAACTTAAGATCATGATAAAAGTCTTCAACTGTTTTTATTGAAACGTTTCCAAATTAACAATAGCAATAACAAGCTCTTGAATAGGAAGGGTGTGCCGAACACAAATGCTGTGTTTAGTGGAATAAGATAGAGTGTTGGTATGTACTTGAGCAGTGTTCAATTTTCTGCAATGTGCATCCCTATACTCACAGGGAAAATGAATTGCAATTGACCCACACATACAACTGGGACTTCAGCAAAATCTGAGGAAGAAACAACTTCATTAGGAAATAAACTGTAAGCTGGAGTAGTTCAAAAGTAGGAGATAAAATGTATTGTTTCCTTTCTATACCTTGAGAAGCATGCAAGATGGGAAATATTCTATGCCTGAAATGCTTCCATGGGAAATGAAAATACCTACTGGGCTTGCTTCAAAAAATGAAACTTGGGCTAAATTTGTAATGTATCAATAAAAATGTCATCAAACTGCATATCCTAGACAGATTATTCAGCGCTACCAAGCACTTCCCTACAAAGCAAGAGATGGCCTTGCTCAATTTTATAGTGGGTCTACAAAAATTAGATATTGGAAATACTGTCTAGGAAGTGGAACTCTAATCTATTGCAAGCTGTATATTACATGGGTTGAATAGGACATATGGAATAAAAATTATTTGACTGGCACTTGAGAGATGAAGTTTTAAATACATTGAAGTGTTAGAAAGAGAAATCAAGAGATGCAAGAATTGTGTTTAGATCTTAAAATACATATATATAATGAGAAGAAGGAAAAGGAAAATCTGACATTTTTCAAGCATATGCAAGTAGGAATAGCTCTGTACTGAATCGCATACACCTAATACAGGTAGGGAGCGCATTGGAAAATGACCAGTAAACATACCCAGAGACCATTTATACCAAATGGGCAAATTCAAAACTATTGCACAAATCTTTCAGTCTCTATCTCTTCTGAAGACAAAAACTGTTTCTTTCGTGAAGTCTCGTCACCAGACAGCACAATATAATGTTGGGATATAATGTAGCTATAGTAAGCACCAGGCAGTTGTCATCCGGAAGATCAAATGTGGTAAAGTGACTGCAGTTTCAATCTCATTGACTCCCTCTAAAATCATGCAGAAGTTGAATGAAATCCAGCTGTGTCTCTGGAAGGACCAAATTTCATAGAATTTGATCTGCATTTATAGCAAAGAATATTTTGCTTCTAAAGATTCCAAAAGTGCCAAGTGACTTTATTTCACCTTCATGCTCATTTTATTTTTCAGTAAGTAAGAAATAAAACAGGTCAGAATACACCTTCAGTGTCTTAGAAAAGTTTTATCACTGTAATTATGTGAAATTTTTTTTTACCTCAGATCAGTGTGTTGCCTATTGTCTGGTGGTATCCAGAACAAGATTCTGATTGACTGCATTTTATTCTTCTTCTGCTAGATCAAGTTGAACATTTCGAAGAGAATACACACACAAAATTCTAAACATCTGGGGCCATTTGTGATTCATGTTTCAGTTGCTAAGGATGTGCTTTGTTTGGTTCCAAATTTTAATACTTTTTTTTTTTTTTTGCTAACTCCAATGGGAATTTGACTGGGCTCTAAATACAAGGATTTCTGCTGCCTGCACTCTAGGCATGTTCTGAGATTGGAGAAGCAATGTTCTGTAGTACTCAACAGATTCACCTGGATGTTTACTGTAGCCATCCAGCGCCATACGCCCATTTCTCTTGGATCATACCTAATCAAAAGGTTTTCAAGCTAGAGTGGTTCTCTTTGTAAAGCATCTTATTGGCACTTTGTCCTGGTGCAGTTATTAAAAGAAGTTGACAGTAGACACAAAAAATGTCCATAAATTTGCACCTGACAACTGAATATTCTGCCATTGTAGTCTACACATCTGTTAGATAATAAAGTTCCAAAACCCAATGAAACAAGTTCTCACCAGCACACTTCTCTGAACTTTCCTGCCAACAAAAGGTCTATCTTTCTACAGGTCTGCAGTGTGCAGTTTTCTGAGTTGGGCTTGCAGATAACAAAGTGATCTTATAGTGAGCAGCTTGCTCTTGGAGATTTCAGTCTGAAATCTGACAAAAATAAAATGCTTCACATTTTATTAGTAGGCTGAAAGTTTTAGGTTTTAATATAAGAGTCTTCTGATGGGTTCAAGGTAGCTTGGTATTGGATTATTTGCCTATAAACCCTCTCAAATGCACTGTCCTCTAAAAGACTGCTGGCTAAAAGAAAATTCACTGAGTAGATATCTCTTGTCTTTCATAGATTGGAGTAGGATTTCTCTGCTTTCAACCAAGCCATTTCTCCTTGAAGTTCTTCACAATAAGTAAACCTTTAGAGGTTAAAAGAAGTAAGTGAGTTGCCAAGCTAAAGGTCAGAATGGCACATTTCTAATCTTCTTAGATAGGAGAGAAAAATTCCCTCAATAGCTGCAGAACATAATATTCTAGAGAGTGATATTCAGTTCTGCAGTGAGTTGATACAATGCTCACTTCTTACATAAGGACTGCCTTGGTCTGGTAGCGTAAAATAGCCATGAAGAAGTGAAGAATAAATAGGAAGTTCACTCAAACTCGTTGCAGGAAAAGGAAGAAAATCTTCCAAATCTGGGGAGAAAGAAAACAGCCACTTTCAGTTCTGTGAGAGGACACGAACAACAGTGCCTCACTGTTGATTATGTATAAAGAAGTGTCCTTTCAGAGTCTTATTTTCCACATTGCTTTCCCGATGTCTCCTGCTCACTGAGACTGTGTTCACTGTCCATGCTAAATGTACCACCTCCCCACCCTGAGGAACTAATTAGAGCCTATGGATAAATGCGCTTTGCAAAAAAAGATAAAAATTTTAAAAAAATAAATAAATAAAAAGGAAAACAGAAAGGCATCATCTAGAGGTCTGCTTGCCACTGTGCCAGCAGCCTTCCTTCTGCAGGGCAGCCCCCATAGGCTTCTATTGCTGCAGAACTGAGATGAGGGTGTCAGCCAACCTGCACCGTTGGAGGGATCTGGCCTGGGGATGAGGCACTTGGACCCAGGTCGGTCAGATTTCCTGGGTAGGCATGTGAAGTCCGAGAAGCTGGAAACCGCTTCCTCCCGTCCTTTCCCTGACCACACGGTGGAACACCATCTACAACCCCAGGTCGGGGGAGGACAGAGGGACTTCATTGCTTTGTACTACTGTTGTTTCCCAGAACATGTCTTCCTGAGTCCTCAGCCAAAACGGCCTTGGGACATCAAGGCGGGCAGAGGCCAACATCCTCTCTCGCCCCCCCTCCACTCCCCCCCCCCCCCTCCTCCCCACCCCTCCACGAGCTCCGTCCCGGCTTTCCCACCGTTTCCCGCAGCGGGAGCCACCACCGCCTTTGTCCTCACCCCGATGTCCCCGAGCCCCGCACATCGGCACCGGCAGAGAGGCGAACCGTCCGCGCGCCCCCGAGCGGGACTTCTGGCTCGCAAAGGCCATCAGGGCACCGGGGCGAGCCGGGGATCTGCCCCGCAGCACAACCCCCGTCCGGCGAGGGTCCCGCTCCCCCGTACTTGCCCTCCCCACCGCTCCAAGACCCGGCGGTCAGTAGCCCACAAAACCCAAAAGTCCGTGGGCGCGGAGGGCTTTCCCCGCTCTTTCCTTTTTAATTTGGTGGGCTTTCCCAGCCTAAGCGTGTCCACCTCGGGCAGCGCTCGGAGAACGGGGAGGGGGGAGGCTGAAAGTCGGCGGGAGGAAGTTATGGACCAGCAGACCCCTGGGGAGGAGCCCCCCGCCCCCTTCTCCCCGCCGCTGCCCTCCGGCGCCGGGGTTCCTCGGGCCGCCGTGGCCTCCTCCCCAGCTCTCTCCCGCGTGGGTGGCCCCGGGTGGGCGCCCCGGCACCCGTGCTGCCCGCCGGGCACGGAGCTCCCCGCGGGACCGGCGCAGCGGGGGACCGGCCGCCGCCAAAGGACGGGGGGAGAGCTCAGGGTATCGTTTCCAAGCTGCCTCCGCGAAGATACATTTATTTACTCGTTTATTGTTTACTTATTTTTATTCTTTGTTTTATCTCATTTCATTTTACCCTCTTCTGTTTTACAGTTCTTTTTTTTTTTTTTTCTTTTCTTTTTTAAAAATCTTTTATTTATTTATTTATTTATTTATTTATTTATTTATTTATTTTTCTCCCAAGGTTTGATACCCACTGTTCCCAAAGAATCCTCATTTTGGAATGAGATTGTTGTTTCCCTAGAGGGTGGCTGGTCAGAAGTCAGGTGTTTTGGGGTTTGTGGTTGTGGGGTTGTTCTATTTCCTTTTTTTCTTTTTTTTTTCTTTCTTTTTTTTTTCTTTTTTTTTTTTTCTTTTTCTTTTTAATTTAAAACGTAATGCTGAGAGACAAAGGTAAATTATCTGCCTCGGCGTTGATGGTACGTCAAAGATTGCAAAGCCCAGGCGCTTTCTTCCTGCGAAGACGATGATTTATAGAAAATTGCAGGCAGAACACATGCACATTCTGGCAGCCGTAAAGACAGTCCCTCCCTTTTCCTTAATGTTCTTTTATCAGCTTCTTAGGAGGTGTCCGCTTCATTTGTCTGCATGAAATCAGTAGTCTTACTAGGAATCTCCAGTTCTGATGGTTTTTTTTTCCCCTTTTCCTTAAGAAGGATTCTCTAAATCCAACAGTGCTCCTTCTGCCCAGATATTATCCTTCCTCCAATTTCTCACAGCACTTGTTTGGGGCGAGGGGGGAGCGGGGGGAGCGGAAAGAGGAGAGGAGGAGGGAGAAGATCTTTCTCGTGTTTAGTGATTAACTTGCACGGCTCAAAGAAAGAGAAGGTTTAATGGGAGAGATCCTGCTTGTGTGCTTTGTGCTCACGGCGGTCTTGTGGATGGAAAGAACGGAGAGAGCATGAGTTTAATGTTTGACTAGTACCTGGGCGACCGATTTTTGTTATTTTATTTTATTGCTATCGTTAGCTTTTCTGCATTTGGTCTTCAGCTGAGCTGGGAGAGTTCAGACAATGAAGTTCTAACATGCCTGACCTCTCCCAGAGCCAGTAAAATCTGGACTCCTTTAAGAAGATCATCTCGGCTTCACCACTCTCATAAAACTTCCTCGGAGCAGGGGAGGGATCTCCCCCTCCATCTGAACCGGAGCTCTGTGGTTCTAGTCTCTCTTCCACCCATGCAAATTGCAGTGCTTGAGGGCTCGAGAAATCCCAGTGATGTTCCAATACCAGCCATGCCCTTGCGCTCAAATTGATTTTGCCTCACTCCCGTGCATTGATTTTCTGAGTCTGCACATAACTCCTAATCCCCCCCACCCCTCTACCCCCCTCCATGGTAGGCATAACCCTAGAAAGAATCTGACCTGGTGTGGTGGAGCTTGGAGGGCTGGGGGGGGGGGGGGGGGGGGGGAGGGGGGGTCGCGCAAAAGAAGGAGTTAAGCACAATGCTTAATAGAACCAGGCTAAATATAAATGCAGACTACAGCAGCTTTGTCTTTGCTGGCTTGCCTTCATCACCAAGATACCTTCCTTTGTGAGCCTTGATCGTTTCTTTCCTCTGCTTTAAATAATCTGTCACAAAAGAGCAGACGACTAGGTGTTGGAAGGCACAAAACTTATTTTAAGTGGGATTATTTATTTTATTTTGCACGTCTCACCAATGTAGGAAGTGATTTGGTGCTCGGTAGTACAAGCTCTCTTTTCTCCTAGATGCTTGTGAGAAATAAAAAACCTGGAGATGACTGTCTTTATTTCCGGGAGTAGACTTCAAAATACGTGCCAGAAATGGACAATTCGAGTCTCCTTTCTCCACATCAAATGCGAGCTGGAAGGGGGATTAAAAACCAACCACGTGGTAGATCTGGTTTTATACTTTGCAACCTCCAGCTCCATTTATGTTCTTTACCCTGCTCAGGGAAGATTAGTCTCTAGATGGATGTGTCTGAGGGATCACCTCAGGGGCAGATCTGCATGCAGAAACCGGTTTTTGCCATGGCTGGAAGAAAGCTATGACCCAGCAGAGCGCTCCATCCCAGCGGCTCCCCCAGCATCGCAGGAGCTGCTGAGCGCTCCTGGGCAGGAAGCTTTGTGAAGGCAACAGCTTGGAAGGGGAAGCTCTTCAGATCTTTCCCCCTCCTTCTCCTCCTCCCTGGCCCGTGAGTGATTCAGTGTCCCAAACCTTAACTTTTTGTTACCACCTTCCTCCTCTTAATCTCCTTCATCTTCAACACCGCCTCCTCTATCACTACCATCTTCTCCTCCATCTGTCTGCCTCCTGGATCTCTCTTGTTTGCTCGCTCTCCCCCCTCCTCTTCCACCTCCCTCCTTCTCTTTCTTCTTGCCTTTTCCTCCTCTCTTCTCGTTTCTTTCTCCTTTTCCTCCTCTTCCCCTACACGTTGTTGTTGTTGTTAGAAAGGATTCTTGCACCCCCTGGTGCTCTTGCGTTTTGTGTGGTAGGAGAGGAGATTGTCTTCTTTCTCTCTCTCCCTCTGGTTGCTCATTATTCAGAGAGAGACACAGAGGGTGAGTGAGAGAGAGAGAGAGAGACGGATATCTCAGGTCATCTGCAGCTGCAGCAAACCAGTGAAGGAGAGAGAGAGAGGGAGAGAGAGGGGGGGAAAGCAGGGAAAGATGGCGATCCTCCATTGCTGAGACCTGGCAAGGAGCACATGAGACTCACAAAACAACTTCCACAACAATAACAAGAAGAAGAGCTAGGCAGAGAGGAAGAGGAGAGGAGACAGCAGCAAGAGCAGCAGTGCCGGGACGCTCCTGTAAGTTCTCGCAATTAAAACCCATCTCCGGTTTGGCATTGGAGAGATCATCTCTCATGTGTGTATCTATATACCTCTTTTTGTTTGGTCTTCTCTCTCTTTCTTTCTCTCCACCACCTTCCTCTGAAACCCATTCATTCGGCCAACGGAGGAAGGAGGAGGAAAGAAAGGAAGAAAAAAAAAGAGGAGAGGGAGCGAGAGAGCGGGGTGTTTTGTTTGAGAGAAGTCTCTTGCATGGAGGAGGAGAAGAGGAGGAGGTGCTGGTGGTGGTGGTGGTGGTGGTGGTGGGAGGAGGAGGAAGGCGGTTAATTAATTTTTTGTTGTTGCATTAAAGGGGGGGTATGGGGAGATAAGTGAGATATCAACCGAGCTTTCGGGGCGGGGGGTGCCCGTGTGGCTATGTGTGTGTGTGCGAGGTCTGGATGGTGCTGTGCGTGTGGACTTGGATCAGAGACGGGAGAGACACGGAGGAGAGAAAAGCTCCGTGCTGGCACGACCCAGGCAATCGGGTGACCTCTTTCTTCCTTTCTTTCTTTCTCTCCCTCTCTCCCCCTCTCCCTCTCCCCGTCCCCTCGCTGCCCCCGTCTCGCCGCTGGTCCCTCACCGGCGGTGCTGCCCCCGTCGCCGCGCTCCTGGAGTTGGGATGCGGGGGTCCCCGGCGGCGCGGGGCTGGGGGGCTGCTGTGCCCGCAGGAGGCTGCTCGCAGGAGGACAGCGTTCGGCTGGAGAGCAGGAGCCATTACACACGCTTCTGCTCTCCTTTGAGAGAAAGAGAGCGAGAAGGGAAGAAAGGAATGGGAAGGAGCCCACTTCTTCTCGCTCACTTCTCCGACGTCCCTACCTTTTAACCAGGCAAGGGAGAAGGAGCTTTCTCCCCTGTCCCTTTCTCCACCACCCGGAGCAGCTTTCTCCCTATCTCTCCCCCTCTTTCCCTTTCTTTATCTCCCTGTCCTCCATTTGCAAGCTGTCTGCTTTGGTTCCAGTCCAGGCTCCACAACACAAAGCTTCTCCTCGCTCTCGCTCACATGCACACACACAGTCCACAGGGCTCTTTATGTCTTCTGGAGTAACCTTCTTCTTATCCCCCCCCCCTCTCCCCAACCCCCCTCCCGTCCTCCTGGCTTTGTGGTTTCTATTCTCCACACAGAGAGATCCTCCTGGAGCTTCATGTGGTTGTGATCTGATAGGATTCCTCCCCCCCTCACATCCCTCTTTTGGGGGAGAAACGGGAAAAGTTTCATTCGTTTTTCTGGTGTTTGGAAGGAGAAAGACCTTCAAGTTTGAGAGCTTTCTGCAGCTGCTTTTGTGTGTGTGTCTGTGGGGGTCTGTTTGTCTCATGAAGCTGCTTGCATGTCTAAGAGGAAGTGACTAGTTTGGCAGAGAGCTGTGATCTGAGTCAGGTAAGCCATGTCATGTTCTCTAGCTCCACCAGAAAATGGAGGAGAGAGAGAGTAGACAAAGCTGAGATGGGAACTGCTCCTAACATCGTGGATGCCTCTCCATGTTTTGAAGCTTTGCTGGCAGAAGCTGGCTTAATCATGATTTTTTCCCCTAGGGTTTCTTCAGTTTTTTCAATGTACAACATTGTGATGGGTCTTCTCTCTGACTTCATGCTATCAGGAAATGAGGATTGGAGGAAATTGTTCAGATTCTCCTTCACACAGAGAAGCACATCCTTAGGCTTTTTTGCTCTTATGCTTTCATGTGGAGGTCACCTTTCTAGACATTTTTCTTTGGTTAAAGACCACAGAATTTAGGAGGTTGATCGGTTGACCAAAGAAATCGTGTATATGTGCATATATTTATAGATTTCTGAAAGCATTTGGAGGTAAGTGCACACAGCTTGAGGCTGCTCAGGTTCTTCCAGAGAATGTCATGAAATGTCATTTTTTTTTTCTAGGTGATGCTGTTGATGCCTGATTTATGGGATTTTTAACTTCTGATTTTCAAGAGAATTCCTTCTTTTGGGTGTATTTTAAGTTAAGATGGAATATTTCTCCCCACTCACTAGGTTGCATTAAAATGATATTGGCAAGATTTTAGTAGGTTCCTCAGAGCATCATAAAATACATAATTTCTCTTGGAAAATATGAAACAGTTTTCACAGCTGTCTTTTTTGGTGTCTTAAAATCTTTTTTTTTTTTTTTTTTTTTTTTTTTTTTTTTTTTTTTTTTTTTTTTTTTTTTTCCCTGAAAAGTTATGGCAGCATTTTTGTTACGGTTTTAATGTAATTATGGAAACCTAAGATCTTTAAAGAGTGATAGCAATTGAAAATGAATTTGTCTGATTTTCTTAAGCCACCTATTTAACTGAAATCATTTTGGGTAGTCTCAGACCAGGCCTCGCTCTTTTTCCACCAGCCTCGATTTGCACAACAGTTGCATAGTAGATGCAGCTGCACATAAAATTCAAGCTACAATACTGAAATGCATGAAGGGGATACCAGGATGAAGCATGCCCAGTTTGAAGGCACAGCTCCATAGAAAGGTAACATTCATATATAGAGTGTCCTGATGCATTTATGAAGGAATGTGCAACATATAGGAGGTACAAGTGACAGAACAGGAAATTGGTGAATCTGAATCAAAGCACACCCCAACATGGGCACCAAGAACAGAAAGATTTGATAATTGTTATGACTAGAGTTGGAGTTGGGATGCGCCTCCCACAAGGTTAAAATCAATAATTTTTTATTATTCCTCCCCCCCCCCATGGAATAAATGCCTCAGTACATAACTTAATACATCTGGAAAGTATACTGCCTCATCAGCTGTGCGTTATGTTACTTCTGGTAGCTTATAGGTCACCCAACGTACTGAGACATCTTCCTGAAACACTTTCAGAAGTGGCCTGTGAAACACATTCCAGGTCTGCTTCACCTTATACTTCAACAAAGTAAGGAGTTGGGTCAACTACTTAATTTTCTTTTTCTCCTTGAGGTGATGTCCATTGATGCATTTCACAGTTTCTGCGCAGGTCTAATTCAGCAGCAACAGAAGGTAATGAGAAAGTCCTCACTGACCTCTGGTGGTCTGGTCAGATCCTAAGTATCCACCTCCTCTACTAGAGATACAGTCTCCTTATTGTGCTACATAGTTCAAAACGAATTCCCTGTAATTTGAGAGGTCCTCTCATTGTCTGCCTGCAGACACGTTGCTCTTGAATGTGGCGATACAAGAGCAAGCTCGAGTAAGTTAAATTGGGCATCTTCATGGGAAGGCGTCTGGGCTCTCTCCTGCAGTGCAGGCACCCTGCAGGTAGGGAAACGTCACTGCAGCAGTTTATGTTGGAGTGCGGCATTACTCCTGCGGGAGTTTTCTTTAGAATGAGTCTGAATTGTTGTTAGAGTATAATATCTTAATGATGGTCCTTGCTGCAGTCTTCCCAGAGTGAAATCCACCTTGCTTTTAGCTGAGTGACTTCTATTTTTCAAACCCAAATAAATATATAAGTAAGAATTAGCTCTAGAAAAATAATTTCAATTCATGAACTAGTGATGACTAGCATGTATCATGTCATAAGGCACAAATTTTCTTCACTCAGTTAGTGGTGTTCAGTTGCTTTTGATTTATGAGAAACGAGCACCAAGTGCTTGTCTATGGTGCAGGCTCTAACAGAAACTGCATTCTTAGGTTGTTCTTAAGTATGTAGACTTGCTTTTCTTAATTGCTTTTCTTAACCCCATTAGACATAACCTATGGACTACTGCTTTAAAAATATTTAAACAATGAATCAATTTCCTTTTACATTTTTATTAGGTTGATAATGAACTACATTCAGGAGAAACTTAAAATATCGTGTTTCTTTCTTTCTTTCTTTCTTTCTTTCTTTCTTTCTTTCTTTCTTTCTTTCTTTCTTTCTTTCTCTTTCTTTCTTTCTTTCTTTCTTTCTTTCTTTCTTTCTTTCTTTCTTTCTTTCTTTCTTTCTTTCTTTCTTTCTTTCTTTCTTTCTTTCTTTCTTTCTTTCTTTCTTTCTTTCTTTCTTTCTTTCTTTCTTTCTTTCTTTCTTTCGAAATTTTAATTCCAGAAAGTATTCCAAACATTAATGTGTTAAAACACACTTTTGGTTTCCTTGTATATGCTCAGGCAGTGAAGATATGAATACATAGCTGGACAGTGGAAATGGAAAGTAGAGCAACAGCAAGCATAAGCGAGGGGGAAAAAAAGATGGCCAATTCAATCCAGCAAATTTATAACCATTTTTGGAGTGCTGTGATTGACTTTTATGAAGATGTGAATAATTGAAAAGATAGTTGATAAGTATTGAAGGAGAACTATGTTCAACATAGATGTCTGGACATCTGGCAGATGTTACTCTGGGCCCCAAGGAATGGACAAGTTTAATTTTAGTCCTAGAAAGGAAATGGGAAGAACCAAAGCCTTATAATAGTACGAGTTACAGTGTAAGGAAGGTTGCTTCAAAAAAAAGCTCAAAGACGTCTCTTGAAATTTGGAGCTCCCAGAAACAAATGTGAATGATTTTGTTCTGTGAATTTTCTGATAATTCCAAACAACATGTGGAGGGACAGTATAAACTGAGATTGCTCCAGTTTGCTCTAACACTTTCTCTGTGTGTTGTTGTGGATAATTACTTAAATTGAGCAGAAGAACATTGCTTTGTAGTAGGAAATTGCAGAAAAGGAACTTCTATCCATGAAATTAGTGAAAAGATATATAGTATTCATTAATTAACATCGCCCTGTTATGAAGCTATCACTAACCAAACATAGTGACAAAAGTCATAGAAGGATAATTATCCAAAAACACCCAGTGAGATGCTGAACTGAGTGACTGGAAGAAGCATGCTGGTAGAGAAAAGAGATGCTCTTCTGACAGACCAGGAAAGATGGTCCATGGAGACCCATCTTTGACTCTTTTCAGGTATTATACTTCTCTATATTTTGCTGAGTTTTCTGTGCATTGTAGTAGAAAACCATATATATGTATGTGTGTGTGTATACATATATATATACACGTACATATTTGTGGATATTTCTCTATTTTGAATTGAAGTGATGTTTCTTGTGAACTTGTTTCAGTTGAAAAAGGTCATCTTCTACTATGATATCCTTAAAGGATATGATCAAGCATGAATTTCTAATTGGCAAAATGTCTTAACTTCATCAACATAAATGCTTGCTGTCTTTTCAAACAGTTGTTCACTTCTAGAGTAGTAACTAATCGAGCAGTCCATCTGAAAGAGTTTGTTTAAAGGAAATCCTTCAGGTAGGAGTAAAATATAACATGAACCAATAGGATGTAATCAGCAGTCACTGAAATAGGAATTGAGGAGGACTGCCAATCTTACTCTACAAGGAGTGTGAAAATTTGAGGGGAGAGAGGAGAGGACAGTAAGAATTAACGTGGCTTAAATATCTGCTAAACTGTGGATACTTAAGTTCCTCAGAGAGAGCAACTCAAAATTTTTAGTGAAAGAAGTGCTGGAGAAGTTGGTGTTGGTGCAAGTCTTCAGCTGCTGGCAGAGACACAGTTAACATTGTAAACGGTTGAACTTCAGCATGGCACTTCTCCAAATGAGTTGACTGTTGAAAATAAAATGTTCCAGAAGAACTGGGAGAACAGGAAAGAAGTTAAAATAGCATGGCTTGTATGCCAGTGCTGAAAGAAGAAAAGAGGGGAGGAAGGGAGATAGCTCAACTTATGATAATTATCTTGTTGGCTGTAGTGAAAAGGCTGTAGCATAAGATTCCAAATGAGGGGACCAGATTTAATACAATCTGAATTATTGTGCTGAGTTTTGGAAATATTCTTCTACTTTCAAATTGTGTTTGGGAAGTTGAAAATATGGGTAAATAAAAAGTCACATGAGATTGTTTTGAGTTCTGTTCCATTTTTGTTGTTTTTTTTTTGTTGTTGTTGTTTTGTTTTGTTGTTGTTGTTTTTGGTTTTTTGCTTTTTGTTTTTTTTCTTCCCCGCTTTGGGAAGAATACAAAGATGTAAAGTATGCCACTTATCTCTTGAGCTTCATGAAGCTGTGCCATATGTTGCAGTCCAAACGCAACCCCGGATGGGTTTGAAAGAGGGGTTTTGTGATGGGGTAAGAGGAATCTTTATTTCTGGTTTGTCTTATAGTTGAAATACGTGGGCTTATGTACAACATCTACTCTTTGTCCTGAGTTCTCTTCTGCTTTTCAACAGTTGCATGGAGTTGTACAGTTGCTTTGTTCAGCTTGAGTCAGTCTCTGTTACTGCTCTCATCTTAAAATATCCTTGGTTAATCACTGCTTGAAGGAGCTTCCCTTCACCATTGGTTATGCTTGCTTTGTAGTATTTTCTGAGACATACTCGTTATTAGAACATCAGTCCTAGACTGAACAGTGATGCTGTGCCTTTTATTTCTCCTTCATCTTCACTTCTTTGTTTCTGGCTTAGCCTTTTTGATGCCGTTATGGACCTTCATAGCTGCTGTCTATAGTGTTTTTTTGGCTGTGGCTTGAAACAGTTTACTGGGTAGAAGATGGTAAAGATCCCTCAAGAAAAACAATGCTTGTTTGATAATTTAAAGAAGATGGAAATGAGACATCTCAGGATGTGCTGTCATTGTTCTTGAGTGGAGTCAAATACAGTCTCTTTAAGAATACATGTTTAATAATGTCAGCATAGAGCTGTAGGCACAGCGTCAATGTCATGAGTGATTAGGAAGGACTTACTGAGAGCTTATCAGGGCAGCAATCATTGCAAGGCCACTGTGTTGAGGACAAATAATTCTGAGAAAGCCCTGGATTCACTGGACTACTGTTAGTTTTCAGTGGTTAAATTCAAGGATGTAGTTGAAGTGAGTAGCTTGTTTTTTCATGGTGGAAGATAAAACAGTCTAATTGGGAATGTGCAGGAAATTGAGGAGTTATTTTACATCTAGCTTCTTCTCTCCCTAGGATGCCTATGTTTTATGCCTGTGTTTTGCCTTCTTCCAATGCCAGGGAAATGTAATTAACAACTTGCTGTTCAGTTAAATAATGGGTAGTCAGCAGAACTGGACAGTGTATTTGTGGCACCCTCTTTTTTTTTTTTTTACAGGTACAGCCTCTATGCTGACCTGAAGATTAAGAAGTAGGATGTTCAGCACTGGCATTGTTGCTATTAAAAAGATCTGGGAAGGGGCCTGAGAACCCCAGCTGCTGCTGTGGTAGAGGAAGTTAGGCCTTCAAAGGATACAAGGATTAGAGTGTCAGGAAAAGTAAGTGGTAGCATCAGCACAAGTAGAAAATAGGCATAGCTATTCAGCAAACAGAAAAGTAGGCTAAGGCATGCCATAATTATGTGTAGTGGAAATTTGCTGCTAATAGAGAAATTGCGTGGGGTAGAGACGCAGGAGAATGATTTTTCAAGACAAAACAAAGCAGACATTGCAGAGAATGATATAGGAAGACTGAGGATTCAGTGTGCTCGTGATAATGTGAAAGAGAAGACTTTGTTTTGAAAGATGCTAAAAATGGAATCTTCTGATGTACATGTGGTCACTGTTTCCGTGGCCTTATAGGACAATAGGGGCTTCTTTGCACTGCCTGAGTGAGCAAACTCTTCCTTCTCACTTTCAGCTCTTAAGGTTCAAACAGTGCTGCTTCAGGGTGGTACCATTAGTTATGGAAAGAAGGCATCACAGGATATTCCTTTTGGGAAGAAGATGGGTCATACTGGATTGGTTTGTTGTCATGCAAATATTTCAAAATAAGATAGCTACTTATCACAAGAATCAGGCAAACACATACCTCCCACACATTGTCCCTAGATCTCTCATTGCTGGCAAGGAAGAGAGAATACTGGGCAAATGTGACACTCAGAACCTGTGCTCCAACAGCCCATATTTGGAGTTTTCTCCTGCCTTACAAATAAACAGAGTAGATAAAGACTACATGTGCAGGAAAATTAGGATTCAACATGAGTTTGATATGCAGGGCAGTGCATTTACCTTCTTAACAAACTTGACAGTTGGTTGACTTGCTGAAGACTTCAGTGTCTCTCTGGAAAAGTGATCATTACTAAAATATTCCCTGTAGTCCAAAAGCCAGAATTCAGATATCTTATGATCCTAAAAGGTTTTTTTTTTTTTTTTTTTTTTGCTCTCTATTTTCCTTTTCTTGATATTAAAGTGACAGTTCAGATAAGTCCACAATTCCTAGCTCAGGTTGGGAGCAGGATTGGTGGAGGCATCTTGCTTGTATCATTGGTAGTTACCCAACAACCCCCTTTTCCTCCCCCTTTTCCTCCCCCCTTTTCCTCCCCCTTTTCCTCCCCCTTTCGTCCCCTCTTGGATTTAGCAGGGATATTTGAAATTAAGACCTTGGTAATGGATTCTGGTGATATGTTGAAACAAAACCATGTGTAGATAAGAAAATTCTCCTTTTGGGAGCGGTTCTGGTGTGAGACTGGAGCAGATCTGCAAACACATGGAGAAGGCAACTGGAGATACCTTCCATTTTGCTATTGTGTCACTGCTCTCATTCTGACCGATCATTTTTTCTTAGGTATGTTGCTGCTTATGGTGAGTATGGAAGAAGGGATTAATTATATATATAATTACATATATAATATTTATATATTATTATATAGTATCTACTTAGTTAAGTTGCTAATGCACTAAAGTCTGAGAAGGAAATGGACATAAGAAGTCATCACAGTTTCTTCTGTGTTGTGTGACAAACAGTGTTGTCAGAAACATAAATAAATGTAAACATGAACAAATTGGAAATGATTTATCTTTTTATTTGATTGGAAGCTCTGATCATACATTTCAGTTTTTCCCTTTCTTGTATGCATCTGGGTAGCTTTGGCTGCAGGAAACAGGACTTTGCAGCACTGGTAGGCCCTGAAGCTGTGCTTCTATCATGCCCAGCTAAGTAACTTGACAAGTGTAAAAATGTTAACAAATGGCTGATGGAAAACTGGAGCTGCCAGACAGCTCTCAGCCCTGTTAATTAGCTTCCTGACTGCTGAATTGTCTCTGCCCTCTCATATGGCCATAGCTTACAGCCTTACAAGAAAGGGTTTGGGGTCCTGGCCAGGAGCACATCCTTAAAGCTGAATTCATGTAACTTGAAGTCAGTCCAGACTGGTACTTTTTGGTCTAAATGACCTTTTATCTTCAATGGGGGAGGGAAGTAGGGAGAAAGCGTATCAGCTTTCAACTATGTCAGGTCGTATAGAGGTCAAGTTCTCTTGTCTGTGATCGAGCATATGGTGTAAAACTGCCCTGTGCACAAGAGCACCAAGACTTGGGGAGAGGAGGAACTTATCAGGCCTTCAGCAGTAAATACGACTGAAGGCCACTGTGTGAATCAGCATATATGATGGCTCTCTACTTTAGGATTGCAGGATTCACATTTGAAACTTTGGTGGTGCTGGCCAATGGTGCATTTCCACCGTTAGGCTGAGGAGAAGCAATTGTTTCTCAAGAGCATGCAGGTTTCTCCTGCCAGGTTATCCACACCCGTATAAGACTGTATGAAATCCTTGGCTCCAAGGGCATAACTGTGTTACTCACTGGAGCTGCTGAAAAAGTGAGTCAATGTATTTGGGTCTCCCAGCTGTGTGAACGTATGAGTAAACCTGAGTTATATTTAAATGATCAGATTACAAAGATGATAACATACTACAATGAATTTTCCATTCCACATCCACTCTGCAAATACACTGCTCTCTTTTTGTGGTGGAGGAGGATAGAATACAAGAACTTCTGCGTGTTACGCTCGTGAAGAGCCACATTTAAAAAATGCTGAAGTCACACTCAGAAAATGTCTTTGAGATCAAAAGCCTTGAGTCAGAAGTTGGTTGGCAGGGTGACAGGCAGGTTGACCAAAGGTTGAATGTGGTGTTCTCTTGCAAAACGAGCATGAAACGCTTGTTGCCCCCCATGGTTCTTCAGTGCTTCCACAGGTTCACCCATGTTACTTCAGCGGTGCACAGGAACATAATTTGCTTACTGGTGTTATGTCCATATCTCTGAAGATACTTATTTTAAGAATTTATGTCTACATACGTTTGTTAATACTGTACTGTAATATCAGATGGGCTGCTGAGACCTCAAGGGGGTGAGCAATCTATTTTTAGTGTGTTTGAAGGGTAGATGATGTTTCAGGTTGTGGAATGACTTTCTGGGGGGCCTGTTACCATACACTGAAGTTTTGTATGTCATGGCAGTGGAGAGCAGTCATATGACGATGAGGTAGTAACTTAAATGGGATATTAAAGAAATCCTCTCTTTGGGGAAATTTTAAAGATAGATGGAGCTAAAATGCTGCATATACACTTGTTTCCTTGATATACTGAAGACATCTAATCCTCTTTACAGGTGAAATGAGCAGCCTGCTTACGAGCTGAAGGCAGTGCTTGCTGATCTGTTGACATCCAGATTGGAGAGTTATTCATGTCTAAATAAGAATTTCAGTATTAAATGACCAAAATACTGTTTAGTTGCCCAAGTGGTATGAAAGAAGACGGTTTGTCATCTCCTTCCTTCCACATCAGAAGTTAGTGAAATGTAGGAAGTTTGATAGTAGTAGTGCTGCCCTATTTAAATGTATTTGAGATCCCAGCCCTACAGAGACTGGAGCTTTGGGTTGAGAAGACTGCCTCTTGCTCACAGCAACCTGAGCAATGACTCCAGCCTTGCTTTGGAAGAACTGCACTGTAGTGGTAGCCCTGGAGAACCATTTGTAATGATTTATTATGGTTAGATTTTATGTGAATTGGCTTCCTATTTTCTTTGGAAGGCAGTAAAACTGCAGCTTCTACAAGATTCTTCTTACATTCCTGGAATTTTGTTTTGTGTGCAAGCATGTGCATTTTATTTATTTATTTAATAACACCTATCATTATTAGGAATGTTAACAAAAGCTTTATTAATAGGTCAGACTTCATCTAGCATTGCATTCTCTTGTTAATGCACTAAATTTGGCAGATAAGAGAAGATGGGGGCTAAAGCCCTTTTCCTGAAATAGCCTATTCATTAGAATAGTGCCTGTGATCTGATTTTGAATTTCACTGCGGTTACTCCTATGAATAAACATCTGAAGATTGAATCTTCAGCAACATAGACTAATTCTTTAGGAGTTCTGAGGAAAGCACTTGGAAATCGCATCTTGCACAGGAGATGCCCTCAGCTTTCAACAACTACCACCTACTTAGACAAGATGTTCATTTACTGTTGTTCGCGATGGCATGGTTGTAGCTGATTTGCAAGCACTAATGGGAGCTAATTCAGTAGGTAATTATTTAACTTTCATTTATGTGCTCCTTTTCTTTCATTCTCACTTTTTAATATATTGACAAGGAGAAAACTTGCCATAAAAACTTAAGTTTGACTTCAGCTAACGCTGGCATGTCCCTGAAGAATGGTTACATATGAAGTTCAGGGTGCTTTACTGAGAACAGTTGGGTTGCTGTGCTGCCTCTAGATGATTCTCAAGCATTTTGGATCCTCATCACTAACTCCGGTGTTTTTGGAAGCCATGACCTTCCACATATTTTTGCCATTAAGGGAAGTGTTTTAATAAATACTAATATGGTAATTACTTGTTCAAGACAGAGGTGCTTTGGATCAGGGAAAATGTAACCTAGACCCTTTTACTATGATAGGAGTGGGTACATTTGCATATGTGTATATAATGCACGTTGCTATCTACTACGGTACTTTGGTACTTTATCTGGCAGATCATTTAAATATTTACTCCAAAAGGTCTTGTTCTCTGTTGGTTTGAAGCAGTGCTTCCAGTTATTTTTAGGTCATTTTCATCTTAGCAACCCTGCTGGAGATAAACCAGACACAAGTGCAATAAACTGTTCCTGCATTTTGGTAGAAATTAATAAAATAAAGTTTAATGGTTTGGTCCCAAGGGAGGAACAGACCATCTGGTTAGCAGAAGGTTCAGCCAAGTAATACAGTGCTGAGAATGCCACAAACCAATCTAGAATATCTAGTAATGTGTCCAGTTGCTGCATGTATTAAGCATTGAAATGGTGCTTTCAGATCTGCAGAGCCAGCAGTTCTGTTACCACTGCTGTGACGCAGGAGATAATTCTGTTGGGCAAGCATCAGCATGGGGGTGGATCTACAGTACAGGATGTGTAATGTCAACATGAAGCATGGGAGCTGGCAGTAAGAAGGAAAGCAGCCATTTCATGCCAGTGCAGGAAGCCTAAATAGATTTTTTTCCCCGTGCATCTTGTCTCTTTATGCTGTTTTCATACTTGGTGCTAAATGATTATCTTCTACTTTGTCATCTGAAAACTCCAACCCAGTAGGGTTTCATTTCATTCTCTTTTTGAAGCTATTTGTTGTTTGTTTGTTTGTTTTAGACAAGCAAAGTGCTCTCCAAAAGCATGTCTGATGGATTTTAAAAGGGGTTGGGGGGGAGCTGAATGGCTGAGCAGATTTGGAGGAAGAGTTCAGTCGTGTGAAAGTCCCAAGCTTCAGATGAAGTTTCATTGTAGATCCTTTAGGCTCTAGGCAGACAAAGTGTGTTCAAAAGCTGTAAGCATTTCAGAACACTGTACTGCAGCTGAGAAACACACAAAGGTATTAAATACTGCAAGTGACAAAGCATAGTCTTCGAAACTGCAATGACCATGAAATGATTAGAAATCTATTATAATTGTTTCTGCTTTCTTTTTTAGCAGGAATATCTTACTAGAATTTCTTTTTCCCCATTTGGTTAAAACTAGTGATAAATTACTATGACACCATTTTTAAGTGCCGAACAGTTAAATTACTGTCCAGGAAGAGAATTTACACATATGTTTGCCAGGCATTCTATGGACTTTTGAATCTTAAACATCTAGTGATTTGTCTTCGGTCAGCTCAGTCACAGACTGATGGTTTTTCTCCTTGTTTCTTTTTGGTGGTGGTGGTTGTTTTTATTTTTGTGTCCCCCCACCCAAATGTTTGTAGACATCTTCCTGTAAGCTGGCAATATCTAGAAGACCAGAGCTTGTTTCCTGACAGGCATGGGAGAGCTGTACTTTGTAGTCAGAGCTCTCATGATTTCTATTGCGTGTTCAGCAGGGTTTTCAAAGAATAATATTACAGTGTCCCTTGAATGAATCCTTGTCTTAGATGCTGTTCTGTGGTAGCCCTGCAAAGGTATGATTTTCTTCATATGTTCTTAAGAACTGGAGTGGTAGTCTGGGAGTAGTCAGCCCACAGGTATGTTTTCCCAGTTGCAAATTGGTGATGGGAGGAGGGGATGGATATAAAACAAGTCTTGTGTGTGAAGACTGTTCTGTTATACAGTAACTTCACCCTTGAGTGGTATTCCTTGCTCCGTTGGCCCCATTCAGCACATTTTTTGATTGAAGCTATGGAGGTTTAGTGCTTCTCCATAGTGTTCTTGCAAGGAAATGCAACTGAAGAATTATGTGAAAGTTGAACGTCATTTCTTAGGCAGAACTTTTTCTTGATTGCATAGAAAACTCCATGTTGTAGTAGCTCTTTAAGCATCAGAAATATTAAGGATGCAGTTAAAGTAATAAAATTCTTCAAAGACGTAGTTACTCTGTATGTGTAAATTCTCTTACAGGTTTCATTTTATGGAATCTGGAAATTATTTGGCTTCTCCAGCGATGATGAACAATTTCTAGAGCATGTTGGAGAATGCTCATTAGAAGTGTTTTTGCACAGACAAAAGAAAATTCTGCTAAATTTTGTCTACACCTTTTCTCACTACAACTAGAACATCTCTATAGTGTAAAGAAAATACAGTGTCCTTGACTTTTTCATACCCCAAAAGGTGCTACTTGCTGAAGATAGTTTATTATAAATAACTACTAAGATGATAATCTCACCACAGCATGCTTGGCAGTCGTCCACTGAGTTAGCCTGTTTCAGCAAGGAGCTGTCGCCGAAGATACAAAGCAATCTGCAGGGACATATGATCACACACACTGACTGTTTTCTCTGTCATCATGGATGCCTCATCATTTCCTGTGTCTTATAACTAGGAAATGGAATTATTGTCTGATTCTAGCAAGCTCTAGCACCAGAAAGATGGATTTGAGTTCCTCTCTCATAAATATCATGTGACAGAGAAGTTATCAATTTTGGAGACACTGGTAGGATAATATTTGTTGAACTTGGCTGTGGTGCTTTTTTTTTGTTGTTTGTTTGTTTCTGTAGTTTTGTTTTGGTTTGGTTTTTTGGGGTTTTTTTTTTTTTTTTTTTTGGTATCACAAGGATGGACAAAAGCTTCTGGAGAAACTCTAGATTTACGTGTACGTGATGTACGTAAGATGTACATGACACATCTTCCCGTTACAAGAGGTGGAGAAACACTCCTACAACAGCCAATGAAAATGGGTAGAGATGGGGTGGTTTTTTGGGGCTTTGACTAACTGCCTTCAAAATCTGGTGTTTTAATTTTTTTTTTAAACCTCAAGGACTATGGAGAAAGATGTAAGTCAACCATATATATTTATTATTTCTGAGAGTATCAGAAGATTAATATTAATACCTTCAGACAGCAGTCATAAGCTTGATGGTAACTGATTTTGAGTTTAAAGAGTTGATAGTGCGTTGCGGTATGTGGGTGTGGACTTATAGCAAGAGTTGTTCAATGAGTATCACTGACTGTTCTAAGCAAAAATCTTTTCAAGTAGAGTGCTGGCAATTTCTGTGTTTTATTTGGTCTGATCAAATTATTTCTAAACATCTCTTCTGCTTTATCAATATAAAAATAAGAATCAGAACTTCATCTAACCTCCATGTTGAGCTTAGCCTGTTGTTGATACCTCATGCTGTTCAGGGGCATTGCAACTTATATCTCAGACCTATATCTTTTTGATTCTTCAAAGATGTAGAAATTGGTCTTTAAAAAAAACTGGTAAGACTGAGAACAAATGAAGATACAATTATGGTAATTTTTTTCTCCTTGATTTGGCAGATGATGTTAAATACTATGTGTATCTCATCAAGAACAAGGAAAAAACAGAACATGAAGAACTTAGTTAGATGTTGAGTTGCAAGCCTTAGTAATAGTCCTTTTTTGCAAAACTAATATGTGTTTGGATTTAACTCTCATGTGGAAAGTAATTTGCTCTCCTCAGCTGAGAAAACATGGAAGAGATGGACAGATGTTACCATTCTTTATCTTACGATGATATTGTACCCCATAAACCCTACAAAGGCAAATTCCTGCATTCTTACTTGACAATGTGGGAGATGGGTTCTGCTCACTCATAAGACGAAGAAAGCACTGGAACTGATGTCCAGTGATTATGGAGTGTTCTTCATCTCTGAACATCTGACATAGATAGCTGCCTTTATACTTAGAGATGTCTGCTCTGAATAGGCCATGTCTAGGAACTGCCTAACCTGGATGACCTTGTGACTTTAAAGAAAATCCTGTGGAACTGTTAGTTGCAACCTTATTGAAGGACACATTCTGAAGAGCTAGTTCATTAAGCAAGCTTTGAAGGGTGTGCTCTGCAGAGTAGCTTCCTGTTATTTGGATAATGGTTGACCTAGTTCTACTGCCATATGCTTCCTGGAACGCATTCTAATATAAAATATGTGCTAAAGCAAGACTGGGATAATAAAAGGAAAGTCAAAGCCTTTATGAAACAAATAATATAGTGCTGTTGGATTTTGGGTTATTGTACTTACTAAAAATGGCAGTTGCAATGGTACTGATGAATCAGTATTGAATCTGATTGCAAATGCAGTACTGTTAATCAGACCTGTTTAGGTATTTTTTTCAGATTTGTAAAGAAGGCTTATATCAGTAATTCTCTTTGCTTTGTGTGTGAAGCTGAAGTCAGGGAGTGAAGGGAGTGAAGCACTTGGAGTGGTATTATAGTTGTGAGAAAAGATTAGATGAGATTTAGTTAAAGGCAGGAGGACTGCTTCATCCCTCCCCCCTCTTTTAATTGCAAACCATGGAACCATGGAACAACTTTTTTTTTTTTTTTTTTTGCCCTGCTTAAATCCTAGCTAGGACAGAAACAGAGATTCGACCTTTTACCTCACGTATCGTACACCATATAGCATCCATAGTTGCACCTATGCATAAAAACGAGATTTGGAAGTATTAGGCAAAAGTTGAGTCTGCAACCTGACAGACTGACATCCTGAAAAATCCACAGGCAAAACCTACTGATTTTATGCCCTAGGGGAAAAAAAAGAAAAAAAAGTGCGGTAACGATTTCATATGTAGTGTACATAATGGTAAAAGAGGGGGAAGGGAAAATAAAAGCCGTGCTTTGTAACCTTTTGACAGTTCATGACTGTATGAGTAGATGTGGTGATTAATTATTCTTTGTCAATCTGGGAATCTGAACTGCTTACCAGACGTATTGCTCTATTTATTCATACAACTTGACAGTGGCAAACCTGTGTCTCTTCAGTTGCAGATGGCTTGCAAGCAGTTCAGGTGCGAATGTCAGGCAAAGGTATGTCATAGCAGTAGTGGGAATTGCTGTGGCCAGCCTAGAAAGTCAGTGTAGGAAGAATTAAGGCATCGGAACCTGTAAAGGCTGCTGTTGCTTATCAGCATGGGAAACAACAAACCTGCAGAGAAGTGGTGGGATGTCTTGGAATACATAATTGTCTTCTATGTCAATTTTAAGGATATGAATATTTTGGCTTATTTGATTTGTATACATGGAGTGACAATGTTGCATAGTCTCCATTCCTTAGTGTATAAGGCTGAATGGTATTTCTGTAGAACCTACTGCATCTAGACAAAAACAAACCACAACATTTTTAGATGGACACAATGTGATGTGTGAGATGTAATCATACTGGTCATGAAAAAAATATCTGCTCCAGGGACTGACACAAGCGCAGCTTTTTATGCAACCTGACCAGAACAAAGGATAATGCTTCTGAAAGATCAGATGGATCTGATGCTTCAGCAGGCTGAGCAAATGAATGGAGGGAGGTCTTCTCTTATCCATTGTCTCAAAGATGTGGGCTGGTAGCAAAGAAAGGGAGGTTGAATAGAGCTTCTGAAGGGATATGCTGCTTTGTGTTCTGTGGGAAGAGAGCAAGCAGGAGTTCTGGAAGTTCTCTGCATTGGCAGGCTGACAAAGCTTGAAATAGAAAAATGTGGCAATAGACTACCGGTATTTTCTCTTTGGTAGCCTACTTACAACATTTTCATTATTAGGAAGCTGAGGAAATGTATCAGGGTCCAAATATGGGAAGAAATCTAATGTAAAAGAGTTATGTAAAAGACTACTTAAATCCTGGCCTGCTAGTGAAGAATGATAAAAGATATTTTCTGTATATGAAGGAATTCAGAGTTTTCTGTCATTCCTCTTCCCCTTTTTCTCTTTTCCTTTTCTCTCTTTCCATGAACAACTCATCTACATGTTCTGGAATACCTCAGTTGTGTTCCTGATAGGATTTTTATATAGGGAGAGCTTGGCTGATCAAATTAATGGGACAGTCAGAATCATCTTATGCTTGGAAGAATCCTTCTGCTTCTCTTGCTCCAGCTGTCAAGCTGTCATAGCCAAATTAACCCAAGTCGGATTTTAGTACCAAGCTCCCATTTTAAAGGCATAATGAGGCCAAGGAAATGGGAGAAGAGAGGGAACAGAACAGGAATTTTTGATAAGTGAGTAGAATTGAGGGTTACATCATGTTCCAGTGCTATAATATTTGACTTCCAGCATCAAGGGGGGATTTCAGTTGAGAAATGAATCCTTTAAAGGGAGGAGAGTAGGAATTACATCAGTGTTATGGTTAGATCTGTGCATGTTACCTTTCTGTTTGGTCACTGGAACTAGGAATTACTAGTAGTTATGTTTCTGGTTATTTGGAGATTTCATATATAACCAGGTTGTGGGTTTTTGTTTTGTTTTGTTTTGTTTTGTTTTTTAAACCAGGCATTTCTTTAAACAGGGGCCCATAGCACTGTATTTTTTAGCAAGCATGCCATTTTTTCTTTAAGTTCATGGACCTGAGACTTGTATGTGTAGTAACAGTATCTGTCTTGGTGATTCATGATGTCTCTTCCATCCTTTGTTCTTCAACATACTGTCTAGAAGGTTATATGAATTCTGAAGAGGTGTATACAGTTCATCACCACTAAGCACTGGAGGTGAAGATGATGCTTTACAAGCCCACTTAGAAAAGCACATCAGAAAGTCATCTGACTCCTTGAGAGGAAGCCTGTGTTGATATTTTTAAATATGTGGTATCTAGGCCACAATGATCACCTTGTATGGAATCCAAAAGCAATTGTGAAAGTTCTCTTATTCTAAGGAAGGACTTAAATGCAGTCCCAATGGATGAGCCATGATGGATTTGACCCAACATACCATTCAGTATGGGTTTCCAGCTGCTTTAACACAGAGGAATTTCTACTGAAGAGAGGAAGCGATGACACTGGTTGCACAGTGGCTGAGCTTATATGCCTCTGTTATTGAGGCACTGCTACACCACATCTAAATTAAAGTGATATTGGGCACGGTGACCAAGAATGCACATAGCATGTTGGCAAAGAGTTAAATGAAGTTTCAAATAATATCTGGATGTGAGAACAAGACAAAAAAATTCCTGGGTGGACACAACTCTCAACAAATAAATCAAGGAGTATTCTCCCAAATGGGTCTGAAAGTCTGCACTTTCTGAACAGCATCAGCTTGGTGTTTAGCAGGGACAAAAAGCTATCTTATCAGTGAAGGCTGCAAAAGAATTTCTTAATATCTTCTTACCTCTTCCAGATCTCCTTTTTTTTACTGTTTTCTTAACAATAGAATTCCTTAAGATACAAGACAGTTGGGTCATCAACGGTTCCTAGAAAGTAAGGACACTATTCTAGTCATAATAATGATAACGTTTTCACAAAATATAATCTACGTTATGACTTAGATAACAGAGCAGATATGAAGGGTTGGATTGTATAGGACTTTGAACTGTGCAATAGCAAGAACAATGTGTCATCCATCACTTTAAGGAAGGCAAACTTATTACGTTACCATTGCCAATGGTGATTTTTGGAATGTATTTGCTTCCTCAAATATTCACATAGGATCAAGCTGAAGAGGGGAAATTATCAGAACATTTGTTTGAACAATCATTACATTCTCAGTCTAATATCTTTTGTGTCCCTTCAAGTAAGAGGGATAGAGAACTGAGTAACGTCCTCAGGGTTATCTAGACAGAAGAATCTGCTTTTGCATCTCTAGAAGAAGGAGACACCAGGATAAGAAGACCCCATGCAGATAGCATGAAGAAATCATAGGTCTCATTGACCGTTGGCTTTATAGTGTATTTAAAAAAGATTTGGGAGGCTTTTCATGAACAAAGTGAATACCAAACTTGCTTTAATAGGTCAAACAGATAAAACCAGCATCATGCCTTTGCAGAGCTCTTGATCACAGAGAGAAAAGAAAGGGTCTCCTTTTTTTTTTTCTCTTAGAACTATTCCACTGCAAACAAGAGCATCCCATAAGTGAGACAAGAAGAGTATCTGACAGGATTTAAACAGACTTTTAATATTTCCTTCTGTTCTCAACACTGTTAATAGGCTGGATATCAAGAAAGGATTATTCATGGAGAGGGTGGTCAGGCAGCGGAATAGCCTCCCCAGGGAAACTGGCCATGGCACTGAGATTGCCAAGTTCAAGCACTGTCATCTGGACAATGCTCTCAGATACATGATCTGACTTTTGGGTGATCCTGTGTGAAGGCAGGAGTTGGACTTCATGATCATTATGGGTCTCTTCCAACTTGGGATATTCTAGAATTCTAATTTATATTTAACAATAAAACACCTAAAATCTCCTAATTCAGCTTATATCTGTAATATAGTAGTAAACATAGTACGTATATGTTAGTAGTATATTACTACAGTAGTAATATAGAAGTCAGTGTGGGCTTCAAGAGTCTTGTCTTTTTCTTGAATTGTAACACAGCAATCCTGTAAAGTAAGAGGTGCCATTCATAATGGTTAGAACAGTTAACCAAACCATAGCAGCACTCAGATGCACACATAGGATATACTGTTATCCTGCTGCTGCTCTGTGCAAGTACTACTCTTGGAATACTAAATTCACTCCTGAAGTTGGCGTGTGTTTAAAAATAAGGGTGGAAATGCTGAGGATAGCAGTGACCTGAAGTCTGGAAAATTGTTCTTTACAGCAAGAACTTTCAGATAGTCCATTCTCGCCTTTCAGAGGTTTTCAGAAGTGACATTTACAGGGCTAAAAGCAGCTAATTTGCCAGGCTATGCCCGTTATTATAGGAATCTGGACTCTGTACCAAACTGTAACAAGATGCAGAGGATGGAATCTAAGACTAGAAAATGTTTGCTATATAAATAGTTCTTTATTTCTAATTTAATAGTGGAAAAAGATTAGGTGCTATTGGAATAACTAATGGACTCAGTAGAAAGTCCTAAAGTGTCAAGCCTGTAGTCTCTCCAGATGCTGTGCTGAGAGACAAGCTTTGGACTGTTAACCACTGAGTTGGATAGGAACAACTGTCTAGTTGTACAAGGTGAACTCTGAAGATGACTGCCCTTATCCCATGCCAAGGCAGGGGTAAGTTGTCTTAAAGAACAGCTGGTGAGAATTCTGGAACTTTGCTATGTAGTTTATCTCAAAGTGTTTTGAGATATTCTGGAACACACAATGAGAATCTTTCACCCAGCATAGCAGAGAAGCAAATATCCAAGTCAAGTGAACAATAAAGCAGACTGCAGGTCTGTAGTGTGAACTGATGCTTGGTTACCTGTCTCCCAGTTTTTTCCTCCATTTCCCTGCTTTAGGCTTAAAAATACAAGAGTGATTTGTGCTTAGTTCTCAAAGTGGAATCTGTGCACAAGGCTGAGGGAAGCTGCCTTACTCTTATGAATTTTCCTGTTGTCTTGATAGAGGAAAAGAAGAAACAAAACAGGTTTTTGTAGTCCTTGCCAGACTTTGTACATCTGTTGTCCTGCTACAGACTTGCACATTGTGATTTCCAAAGGACAGTAAATCTCCCACACCAGAAGACCTCTAGTTTCCTCTGGACACTACAGCCCAGCACTTTGGTCACCCAGAATTTTAGTCCTCGTTTTACAGACAGGAACTAGATACTTCAGCCTTGCAGTTACCACAGAAGTGGTTGTGGCATAAGAAACAGAATTTGTGAGCATGTCCATTTCCTAGAGCAACCTAACTTTGTGTTAAAAATATATCACAATTATATTATGATTCCACAATAACCAGTTTTTGTATTAATAATAATTTCACAATAACTAATTCACTATAGCTTTCAGTAGTAATCTATCAGACATTTGTTAGACAACTCTCAAAATCATAGACTTCCATTAAAGGTGATACATCTAGAAAACTTAAGAGATTAACTCTTCTGTCTTTGTGCTAGTCGAAAGGTTTTAACAATGAGCACTGTCATTATTTCTTCTGAGTTTCTTGGTAACTGATACACAAACAAGTCAATATTTGGGAAAAAAAAATGGTACATTAGCTTGGCTTTGAAGGTCACATTACACAAAAGGCCTCCCTGTAAAGGCTTTTCCTTCTAACATTTATAAATGATTTACTTTAAGGGGATGAAGGAGTTTTGATTCTCTAATATACAAAATATTTTCAGTCCTTAATTTGTACTTTCAATTTTAGAAGACTGCTTTCAAGATTCATTGTATTGCAGCAATCTAATTGGAAGAGTTAGAAGACAGTGGCAGAACAAAGGAGCTCAGGAATGAAGAAAGGGGAAGAGGTCTGAACAGTTCTTTCTGCATTACTTTGTTCTGGGATGGGTGATTGTTTTGACTTGCCAGTAACAGCTATCTTCCATCATGAAATGCAAGGGAAATTCATATAGAAGGTGACTTCCTCTCTTCTAACTGCTCCCACTCTATTTCTCTCCCATATTCTTTGTCAAGTCTTTATTTCTAGCCTGCAAAGGAGTCTTCTTGTCTTCAAACTGAACATTTCCTTTTTTCTACTAATGAAGTCTACAGATATAGACCCTGTGTGCTCAGCTAAAAAGGAAACCACTTTTTTTTTTTTTTTTAGACAGTGAAGCTTCACTGCCAAAATGATCTTGTACTGCAGGTGGCTAGAGGTATATGATACAAGTTAGACTGTCAGCTTTGGAACATATCTGAAGGGCAAGCTCTTCAGGAAGGGTGAACTGTAGCACCAATCCTGTGATTAGCAAGTCTAGTTCTGCCTCCTTCAGCTTCTGAGATCTTGAAGATCCACTGCATGCTCTGCTTTCAGGTAAAGGAGAAACTTAATCCTATTTTGACCTCTTCTTCATAATAAAAGGAAGCAGTAAGTTCTGATCCACATAAAGATCTGGTTCTCAGCTGGGGAACACTGGCAGAACTCCAGCAAATTTCTAGAAATAAAAAACTGGTGAAATTTCTGAAAGCCCAGTGGGTACTAGGACTGGCATAATATTCTGTAGGTCGTAAGAATATGAGAATGGGAAATTGGAATAATGCCTTAATCTTTCCATGATCTCTCTCTCTCTCTCTTTTTTTTTTTTTTTTTTTTTTTGGTCAGAGGGAAAGAAAATCTTTGGGAAGAACTCTGCTCCTTTTCTATTGGTGGTATTGGCTTGCATGGCTTTGTTTTTCTTTGAAAACTGATATCAGAGGAGTATCCAACCTTCAGGAGTGGAGCCATTATATGTGGCGCTGCGGAACAGGAGCCAAAGTATAAAAATAAAATACCAGGCTGCCTTTCTCAGGATCCAGACATAGCATGCACACACACACATACGCAATATCTTGACTGACCATAGTTGTATTAGTTACTGAGTTCAGAACAACGGACAACGAGAACCAAAAAATGAGTCCTGTTCCTTAAAAAGAAAGAGGAAGAAATGTCAGACTTCTGCAGTCTCAGATACCAGACTGTGGAGTGCATGAGAGGCCCCTTATCACAAACAGGTTTGAGACAGTAAAACCAGATGAGTCTTGGTCACTCCTGGTGTTTGCTGCAGCCCCCTCCCCACTCTCGTTTGTCTATCTCATTTTCTTTGCCTCACAGAGTAATGGTTCAGAGCAAACCAGTCTCCTTTTGAAAACACATTCCTTTCTTAAAATGAGAAAGCAGTGTCTTTTGTTTCATCCTGTGTGCTGAAGGATCTGCACACAGATTTATTCAGAAGAAATCAAAGACCAACTCTTCTAAATTCAGGAGTACCCTGAAGTTGTATGTCACCACCACTAGGCTGTGGAAATAGCAGTGGCAGATACCTTGTTTGCCTTTTGGAAAGACCTGAAGTGGCCTAAAGAGAAGGCAGTAAGTAGGTCAGAAAAAATTATGTGTGAAAAGCAGAAACTCAAGATCTAATGCCCAGATTGCAGATAGGAAGCTGGACCCATTATGTTAAATGGAATGATCTTTAGGAAAAGATGACAGTAATCAGAAAGAAAAGAAAGCTGGCAGGGGTAATTCTTGATCTTGTATGAAGCTAGGCAAAAAAAGATTTAGCTTTTTTTTGTCTGCTTTGTTGAAATGCTGATGTCATCTCTACTTCTGGACTTTTCCTGATGAAAGTGAACTGAATTGATAGAGTTGGGAAGCTGGGGCTCTTCCAGTGCTTGATGAGAAGTGCAGAACCCCTGCTACATCACTGCTGATGATCAGAGGGATGGAACATCTCTCCTATGAGAACAGGCTGAGAGATCTGTGACAGTTCAGCATCAGGAACAGAAGGCTTCAGGGGGACCTTATAGTGGCCTTCCAGTACTTGGAGGGTACAGGAAAGCTGGGGAGGAACTTTTTAAGGATATGTAGTGACAGGACAAGGGGAAATGGCCTTAAACTAGAAGAGGGTAGATTTGGACTAGATATTAGGAAGACACTGGTGAGACACTGGAACAGGTTGCCCAGAGAAGTTGTGAATGCTGCCTCCCTGGAAGCATTCAAGGCCAGACTGGATGGGACTTGGTTTAGTGTGAAGTTTCCCTACCTATGGCAGAGGGCTTGGAACTAGGTGATCTTAAAGGTCCCTTCCAACCCAGACCATTCTATATTTCTATGAACCGACATTACAGAAGAAGTGTACAAAGTTCACATGCCTGTATGCTGCCCAAAGCTTGGGTACCTACTTTTTTGACTGCGTGGATAGGGCAGGTGAAGCTTCTAGAAAAATCCCTGTTTCTGAGATGCCCCCCAGCCAAGAATTACACTGGATTTTTAGTTAGGCTTTTTTCCAGCTGCAGTAAGCATGTTTGTATGTCTTGGTTGACAACTATAGGAGAAAAAAAAACAACAAAGAAGAGGTGTTAACACTATCTATCTCTGCCTGGGCTAAGTAAGTCACAGCTGCCCATGACACAGTTGGCTTTTTGCAGAGCTCAGGCTGTTTGTGCTCTACAGAAGTAGGAGGAGGTATGCTCAGCATGCTTCCTTCAGTAGGAATACCAGCAGTATCTTGGATTACTACAGGGAATGTTCTGCATCTTTAAGCCCCTTTTGCAGAATTTAGGCACTTGCTGAACGGAAACAGGAGTTGTTGGTAGGTTGTAGATGTGTCATATGTAGGCTAATTGCCATTTTTGGAAATACATTATAGCTTAGATATCCAGACTGACAAAGTTAATAAAAGATACTTATTTTATTGAAGTTTTCCAGGAAGAATGTATTAATGGAGTATACAGTGAAGGAGATGCTGTAGACTAAAGATTTGAATAACTTGATAACTTGATTGTCTTATGACCTGAACTTAAAAAAAAAAAAAAATCATAACATATTGTGGGGTTTTTTGGGGGGAGGGGGAGGGGGGTGTAGTAATATCCTAACAGTGAAGGGTAGGTGTAACTGTCAGTATGTGAAAACTAATTGCTTGGGTTGTTCTCATAAATTTTATTAGCCAGAGTGGAGTGGTGGAAGTGTGCACGAGTTTTGTGGCTCCAACTAGCATGTGTCTGATTAAATCATACTTCCTCTTCTTTGGTCATGAATATCTCCTGCTCACAGAAGACGTTGAGGAAGACCTAGAATGTTCCTCTTAGAGTATTTTTATCAAGGTGCTATAAAGAATATCCCCTCTGTTGACTTTTACTAGGTTGGTTTTTGTTGTTGTTGTTGTACTTTCTCTGCTGCATTTGCTAGAACAGAAGAATTATGAATATGTTGTCCTATATTTAGAAGAGTCTGGGAAGAGAGCAGAAGGATTTGGTGGTTTGGGTAAATTCATGTCAAGAGAAATGCCTCACAGATGCTACAAGAATTTGACTTTTTTCAGCTGTCAGACCTTAGGAACCAGTCTCCTTTCCTACCCTCTGTGAAGTTCACTTGTTGAACTGCTCCCTTTTTTCTGTCTCCTTTCTTGAAATAAGTAATTTCAAATCTCAAGTAATATAAGGGCTAGACCATGACCACCATCCCTAATCTCTGCCTTCTGTGGCATTCTATTCCTCATCTCACATGGCATTTTGCTGAGTAGGCCTAAATACTTCAGCAAAAGACTTGGACTCTGTACAGAGAGCTAGAAATGGCAACTCAGTGATAAAAAGTAAATACAAAATGATTAATAAAGGGAGCCAGATATATCCTTGTGTGTGGTGTTTGATTTACCTCTGCTACCAAAATTTTTCATTTCCAATGTTCTGGCAAACTTTCTAGTTATTGTGGAAAGTTAGCACTGGTATTCCAAAGCCAGTGGCACAGAAAGGCAGCATGGTGTAGCAGGCAGGAGCTGGAATCTGGGAACCCACTTTCTTTCAGATCAACTGTGCAATTTGGAGCCAGGCCACTTCACCTTCCTGTGTTTCACCACCCTAAGGTTAAAATGGAAGGCTCTTCATTTTGAAGACTTACTCAGCTTGCTCTTCACAGAGGTAGAACCTACCACAGTGTGGCCTGAAATTGAACGACTCGAATAAATACACAGCAACTGTGTATGGATCACAGTATGGGTACCACTGCTACTTGATAATTTCATTCCACCTTTTTGTCCCTTACATATTACTTACAAACTGTGAATATTCAGCAAGTGTCTACTAATTTGCAACTGCTTGAAAACCAAAGAACTACGTCAGCCTTTAGTATCTTTGAGGGAAAGTCTTACATTTAACATATATTTAAATAATATTATATTGTCTTCTGTCACTTTGGTGTTTCAAAAACAGATGAAGAAAAAATGAAAGTTCTGCAGGGATGACTATACTTCTGGCATGGATTCTTTTGTCAATGAAGTCCTAAATGAATGCAAAACTTTCACTCTGCATACATTCTTGCAAACAAGAGCCCACGCTTGAATGAATGCTTGCTGCAAGAAACAAATAAACACGTACAAGTGGCTTTTATTTAAATGAGTTTTAAAGAAAAAAAAAAGAAGCCTGGAATGGACTTCAAAATACATCACTTTCTTTTCTTTCCTGTAGTATTAAAGGATGTTGGCTAACATAAATTAAGTCCCTCAAAGTATTCATTATATTTTAATGTCACATCATTTGCGTGCATTGGATCATATAGCTCTGTTTATATTTCATTAGTTTGAAAATTCTGTTGGGTACTTATATATCATCTTATGGCCTGGATCTTCTGGGTTCTTTTAGGTATTTCTTTATAATACTTTTGCCATTTTTGTTAACTTAAAATGTATTTTGACTATCTTTTCCATTTTGCATGCAGAATAAATGACACTGTTCATATATACGTGCAGTTATTTTGATGGAATGAATGCAGTTTTGATTAACTCTTAAGTCCAAAAGTGTGTTCTCAAAGGCATGGTTTGTCATAATACATCAATGAGAGAAGTGCTGTGCAGACTGTTTTTCTAGAGCAATGGGTGAATGGCCTTCTAACTGTAGCCAAAAGCAGAGTACCCGTCCTGTACAACCATCATCCCATGTATTTCAGTAGTGTATCTGAAAATTTGCACTGAAGTAAGAAAGATTTTATGAGGACAGAGTTTAGAAGACCTGAGAAGGCCATTTCTTGGCTGACAGACTAGCACTTCTCTCCAGAGTTCTCTATGTTGCTTCTTAGTACTTATTTGCAAAACCTAAATCCTGGTGAAATGTTGGGTTCTCCCACTGTTGAGGTCTTTGCATTCTCTTGAATTTATCTAAATATCTTGTGAGAGCTTTTTTTTTTTTTTTTTTTTTGGTCAGGGTGTGTTTTCCTCTTCAATTATGCATTCATGAGAGCTGTCCAAAAAGTCCTTCTTCCTTAAAATTGAACCAGCATTCTCTTTTTCTCTTAAATCAGGGAAACTGAAGATCCCTTCCATCCCTTATCTCGCCTTAGACATTGTTCTCTAAGGACCTTTGCAAAGTTTTCTACATTCTTCCTTACAAAAAAATAATAATTTGAATTCAGATTACAAGGTACACAGATTTTCAAAGGTTACGGAATCTAAACGATCTCAAGCTTTCTCTGAACTGGATTGTTGTATGTCTCTCTTTTCAGTGATGAAAACATACTATCCTCTGATAGAACGTTTGAATAAAGCATGATGGCAAATTTCAAATTGGTGGAGGCCTGAAGTAGATAAAATCATTAATGATCTATTTGTAAATTATGAGAAGCTATTGCTTTAATTCATGGCATTAAATGGAAAGAGTGAGTGACTGGAAAATATAAGAACAGGGTGTTCATGGTCTAATTTCATTTCAAAGGGATACTTTTTATGTGCATAAACTAGCCTTATCTGAACTCGCAGAGTGGTCCCACTTTTTCCACAAAGAAGGTACTATTATGACAATGGAAGCTAATATTTTTTGTTGTTCTAAAACAAGATTTTGTTACCATACTATTTAAAATGCTTGAGATTTTGCCAGCTTTAAATTCCTCAAGGTAATGTTTACAACAGTAGAAAGAAACAATATGTGTACTGGACTTACAGAAGAGAAAAAAGCCACAGAAGTTCTGTAATGTCTACATACTTGCAAGGATTGTAGCTTTTGAAGGATGCAGTTGGTTATAATCTCAGCTCCCCTTTGCTGTGGGCTATATTACAGAGTCTTAATTAATTCTTTGTGGTCCATTTCCTGTTTGGGTTTTTCTTAGGATAAAGAAAAAATAAACAGATTTTAGTTGTTGAGCATGAAACAACCTATTTAAAGAAAAAGAGAACAGACTAGAATAGAAAAATTTCATTAGAAGATTCAACATCTTATGCTTTCAATGCAACTTAGCTTTAATAATAGTTTTCTTCTTGATTTGAACATGTCCAGAATAGCTAGTACAAAGGACTGCTTATTATTGGAAAGATGAAAAATAGGGCTATCTCTCTTCTTTCTGTGAGAGATTGTTCTTAATTATTACCTGTGTAACAAAGTATGCATCTTTTGCAGACAAGGAATAACAACTTTTTTTCTTCAGTATTTTTTCATACCTGTTTGATCCAAATACCATCAGGCTGGGCAGGTTCCATTAACCTTGGTTAATTCATAGATATTGTGAACCAGAATTCTGGGATTGCTCAGAATAATGCTTTTTCCCCTTGAAATAAATTGTAGATATTCCTACTTTGCTCATTCTAGACACCAATATCCACAGATAACCTATTTAAAATACTTTGTACTTCATATTCTGGCTGTATGTATTACATGACCTGCAAAAATTTGTTTCCTGGAAGGACCAAGTGGGTGGAGGTGGAGGTTGAAGAGGGAGTAAAAGCAAAGTTCTCATTTGGAATTAGGATATTGCATTCCAGTGTGTATATACTGCATCTCAACATGTAATCCAGTGGAATATGTATATGGTTTAGAGGGCAAAGCATTCTGGACAGTATATAAACATTAACTGCATCTTACTCCTTTTTTTCAGTGGTATCACTTTTCAGCAAATTCAGTGATGGGACCAGCATCTTGCTGCTACCATCCTAAGCAGAGGATCTTCACTTGCACAGGTAGAAAAGATTTCCTAAGAAGGATGGCAGGGATAAGGGTGGCAGACTAGTAACCAGTAGTCTTAGATCTATCAAATACTGGAGAAGTGTATATTCTTCTACCTGCGGCAAAGATGCTGGCTGCCATACTGCGAGTGAGTCAGTGGGCAAATAAAACTATGAATTCTGTCTGGCATTATGAATGGGTCACTGATGGATTTGTATTACCTAAGGAAATGAACTGGCTGACAGAGAGGTTTCTGATGGCTGCCCAGCAAATGTCAGATATAGCAGGAAACTTAGGAGGAGGAAATGGATAGCTGGAGACTCAGGCAGTGCTAAAGTAGCTACGATGCTGTTGGAGCTTCTCAAATGAGAACATTTCTGAGGAGTACAGTGGGAATGCAAAGCAATCTTTCAGCTCTGCTAAATAGTGTTTTCTTGTCCTCCAGTAGAATTTCAGCCATGGACACTACTTTATAATTACAGAGTAATTCTTGAGATAGGTTTGGGTCCGCATGAGGTGATGTGCTGTTATTCTCAGCTTTGTTTGCTGGTAAACATCAGGATGTCTGGTGCTTTGGTTTTGTAAAAAACATTCTTCTGACTGCCCTTTTTCATCCTGTCCACACACTGCCTGCACAGGGTTAACCCTTTGAAGGAGGGTTGGTAAGATGCAGTACCTACAGAGCTTGTAATATCTTGGGACAGCTGAAGAGAATGAGCTGCATCATCCCCAAGGTCCTTGCTAAGATGAACCCATTTTAGTGATGAAAGCAGGCACTGGCTTCCTTTCCCTGTCTTAGATCTGATCCATGCAGCTTTTCCTTGGTTCCCAACTGCTCTGTGAAATTTTCTTACTTAGAGAGTCTTGTATTTCTACCAATTTGGGTGCTGGATTTTGGAAATGATCTTTGGAGTTTGAACCAGTGGCAGCAAGGTTACTCTTCCCATCAATCCAATTCGGTCTCTGTCACCACTGCTATCACAGAGGACCAGTTTGCCCTCTAAGCAAAGCAGCTTTTCACATCTGTCTTTTACGATGATGTCTCCTCATTTCAGTTTCTTGAAAGCAGTTTTCTGTAGCAGTCCCAAAACAGAGATATACTCACTTTAGTGGTACTTTCTGAGTGCTTGTGGCTTGGTGTCCACTTCTGCGACTTTGCTGAGAATTCACCACTTGTGTTTTAAACCAACTGTATTGGCTGATCTAATTTCAGAGCTCTAGGATTAAAATTCTGTGACCCCTAAAATAATCTAGCAGTTAATGTTTTCACATGGTTTAGCTCTGTCACCAGCTTTTAAGCTGTATTTAGCCTTCATAAAAACACTGTGCTCCTTGCAAACTAAGATCAGTCCTCCCTAGAGCACGTTTGTAACTCACCACTGTAAGTCATCAGGCCATGCAGTGGAGTATGTATTTTGGGTGAATGGTAAGACTGCTTTTAAAGGCACAAAAGGATAGGAAATCTGAGGGTTCAGTTAAGGGCAAATGGCCATCAGGTAATGATCTTTCTGTATTCAGCCACAGCTATGCTCTTTCCCTCTTCAATTCACTCTGTAGCAGGGTATGTGGTTGAATTTATCACTCACTATTGTCAGGATCCCATTTCTAACAGGTTTGACTTTCCTTGGCAAGAAAGAGAACTTTGCTGGAGTTATGCCAGGCTGAGTAGTCTGCTCCTCCCCTTGCTCCCACCAGGATGAGGATAGTAATGCACCCTTTGTGTAAAGGGCAGCAAGATGTTATTTCCAACGCATTAGAAGGAATTGGATTGTCTTTAGAGTACCCAGGCAGTGCGCTGCTGTGTTCTTCAGCACCACCTACTGACATCTTCCTCTCCCAAGTCCATGCACTCGGGGGAATGCACTTATCTTCAGTCACAGGAACTGGATTTCTTGAGATAATTGACTGTACACTCTTAGCTGACAATTAGTAACCCCAGATCCAGTGCCTTCAGTTGCATTATGCAGTGTGAGGACCAATAAGAAACGGCACAAAAGCAAAGTTGCTTTATTCTGACATCTTGTTTTCCTAGTGGACCAGTCCAGTTTCCTCTTGAACACACATCTGTATAGAAGAGTGTTGAGAGTTTGGGTTGTGTCACTGAGGTGAGTATCTTTACTTATTTCCTGTGATCACTCAGTAAGGAAACCAAGTGGCAGATATAATTTCTACTTTACTCTGCTGTTCATATTCCCTTCTTTATCTTATCAGGTTAACTTCAGAATTTAAATATATAGTCTCTTCAAAGGTTTTAACTGGAAAAAATGGCTTAATGCCTTTTTGTGTATGCGTGTAGTCTTTCATTTTCTTCTTCTATTCCTAAAAAAGGAAAAGTAAAAAAGGAAGCGAAGTTTATCTGTGGAAAAGAAGGATCCTATCCGATCAGAATTACCCACCTTCCCTAGTACAGTTGCTGCATCTTCTTATAACACACAGCCAAAGCAGTGCTCTGTTTATTGAGTCTGGTGGACTAAAGGAAAAGCTGACAAAACTGTGCGTGTATTTGCACCTCCACAACTACTTTCACACAGTAAATGAAGCAGCATACTTAATAAGAAAAAGGTCCTACTCTGACTGTTTAGTTGTTCGATCTCTAAAGAGCCTTGATTTCTATAAAAATTAATTATTTGCCATAAAGATAATTTAGAAAACAAGAAAAAAACACACCCTAGTTTTGTTTACAGCAAAAGCAATTGATATTTGATAACCTTCTCACAGGCCTGAAGTTCTTGCTACAACTCAATTGCTCGTGCTGACTGATAACCTTCACAAAGGGAACATACACAGTCGTAAGATGCTATCTTCATTTGCCTTTCAATGAAGTAGTGCCATCACATTTGAATCTTTTTTTTTTTTTTTAAGTTTGAAAGTATCCTTCAGGAATTTAAATTTTACTTTTTCCAGAACAAATAGGTATTTATAGTCTAGGATACCAAAAACTAACAAACAAAAATCAAAACAAACAAATTCTTTGTGAGAACTGAAAATTAAGCCACAAGTATTTAGGTACCTTGCAACAATAATGCTCCTCCCTACCTCATGGATCTTTGTATTTAAGTTACTTATATAATAGTTTGAATTTATTTTAAGTAACACTCGAGTTTAAGTATTCCATCTTCAACCTTCTTTCTAGGAAAGTTTTCTTTTTTGCAGTGGGATAATCTTCACTTGCTATGTCTTCTTGAGGTTAGGGACTACAGTCTTTTTCCTCTAGATATTGCTTAAAATGATATAGTGTTCCTGTATTTTATTTTATTTTTCTAAAACCATAGGCTCAAGGAATCAGTAAAGCTGGTAGTGATGTTATTTATCATTTAAACCTATTTCTGGTTGTTTTATGTATTTATTAATATCTCAAAGAAAAAATAACCAGAGGTTCTGTAATTTTTTTTTTTTCCCCTGGAACTGAAAAAGCCATCTATGTTTCTGGGCAGCTACCAGCACTTTTTAGCTGCCTTCTACAAGCTGAAAGACTAATGTGTTTATATTTTGTTCAGTGCAGATCATTTTGAAAGCTATGCTGTAGCTTTGCAGTGACCCAACCCCTAGTATGGTATCAGATATGTGAATACATGCACTGAAGTATGGAGATGTAACAAAATGAAATTATGACTGAAATACAGAGGGATGAAGGACGTTGGTCATCAGGGTTTTCTGTGACAGCAAGATTTCTGACAAGTATTATGTATGAAGAAAGTATAGCAGGAAGATTTCTTGTGTGGAATCCAACCTGGAGCTCACTTGAGCTTCAGCATTCTGGGTATATGTATTTTGGGGAAAATAAATAAATAATATTTAGATCAGTTTAGGTAATTGTTTTTATCACTCAGTTGTAATGTATCTCTAAAAGAAGTTTATTTCCTGAAAAATGTCAATATCTTGTATTTTAAAATGCTATGAATGACATTGTAGGTCAACAGAAATGAGAATGCACTGGTAAAATATTTATTGAAAGAAAGGGGCAGCAGCTTAAAAACCACATATCTCAGCTAACATATTACTCTCATAGGCATAACTGTTGATAATAACCATAAATGGTCCTAAACTGGACATAAGAATGGAAATTTTGACAGTAAAACCTATACCCAATGATAATATCTTACTGTACATACTTACATGAAAATAAGAAAATTTACCATATATATGAGTGAAGAGTTGCAACCAACCCATGGGGTCTCATCAGTGTTAAGTTCTGTCAGATTCCTTCCTCCTCTTCCCCGTCTGCCCCAGTAAAAAAAAGGGTGGAAAAGAAACAGTACTAAAGTTCAGCCTATATGAGTTTGAACAAGTGACTCCAAAGTCAACCATCAGAGGACCAGGAATCTTCAAAACTTGACGGGTGTGGAGTCATTGAGTTATTCTTATAAATTAAAGATGAAGCTGTCTTCCTGCTGTTGGAATAGCCTTCAGGTTTCCAATTCCTCAAATTCTGCACTGTTCCTATGATTCTACTTGTTTTGCTTATTTCCTCCATTGCTATCTTGTGTTATGAAAAGAGTCTCACCTTAAATAAATAAATGAGGCAAAAGCAAATTAGTGAGACCATCAGACTAGCAGCCCCTCGATATATGAGTTGAACCAGGCACTGAGAGAAGGGCGGGTGGTACTGCTGGCAGAGGCTCTCACAGCTGTAGTCAGAGGCGCCTCCTGAAACCCATGCCTCTGCAGGAGGGAGGAATGCCTGTTCTGTGGCGTTGCCCGTGGGATTTCTCAAAAGCTTTTGTCTCTGGTGAGCTGCCTGTGAGTCACTTTTCTGTAGTGTTTTGGTAGTTTCTTTCTGGTGGCTTAGTTTCCAACAACGAAAAGAAAAGAAAAGAAAAAAAAAAAAAGAAAAGATAAGACCAGCAGTGAAGTTTCCAGTGAGTTCAGTGTGATCTGTGACTCCAATCTCGATGAGTACACTTTGTTCAGACACTGATAGATGAGGGGCAAATGGGACTCTCCCAAGACACAGCACAGGGCCCAGGCACTGGGGCATCTCCTTGGGGACAGGGCTGTGGGTAGCTGTAGACCAGACCCACAGCCCCAGGACATGACTGAGGACCTAACAGTCAATCCCGTGCCTTGGGCAGGAAGGCTTCAGTGGGGCTGGAATGGGTCTCTAGTACATGGGAGAGCTTGGCAGAGGCACAGATCACTGGGCAGCAAAGCTAGTGAGTGCCTTCAGGGCCCTGACACATGCTGTGTCTCCCTGGGAGCCCTGTCAGGTGAAAGCAGGCTTGGCGGTGTTCCTGCTTCCGTAGCCATGTGAGTAGTGCCAGGATCTCAGCGTTTTTTTTTTTCAGCTCCTCCTCAGCAGTAAGTTAAAAACTGTGCAATGTGCCTGTATGAGGTAGGGATGAAGAGGTGTCTGATCATCTGCCTGTAGGAAGGCTTGGAATTCTGGTGATTATTTTAAATGTAGCGTTACCAATACTGAGCTGGATTCACACAGCGTGTGTGGTCTGAGTGACCTTTTCAGTTGTGGTTGTGCATGTGCATATTCTTAACTTCTAGAAGCACTGCTGACTCCTTCTCAAAATACAACGGGTGGGTAGTCAACCACAGAAGCTCAATTTTGAGGTCAGCGCCTTAGGCGTCACAATTAATTTTGTATTTTGAAGCTTTAAAACCAAACTTAAACATAATGATTTGTACTACTTTGGCTGCTGCCAAATTCTGTAATGACTGTTGTTCAACAAGCACAATTATCTTTTGTTTTGGATTTTCAAAAACCTAGAAATCTAATGCAACTGTCTCTCTGATGTTCTCCTCGCATGTTTAGGAGCCTAGAGAAGGATGTCGAAAACAACTTGACACCTCAACTTTGGGTTTTAAAACTACATGGCTTTCAGAATCTCTAGCACTCAATGTTTTGGGAGCTTTTTGCTCCTGAGGGAAATGACTATACCTCTTCTCCACATTAAACATTAAAGCCATACATTTATCAAGAGGTTCTAAATGCAAATTAAGTCAGACAATGGCATTTTAATAATCTGGTGAGGTTAGCATCACGTTAGTAAGAGTATTTTAGAAATCACATTATCTTTGGGCAATGTGGTTCTCAAGAGATTGGCTGTGAATGTGTTAGAGGGATTGTAGGATTTATGGATTCATTTCATGGTGGTTGCGTTTGTTTGTTGTTGTTTAGTCTGTCTGTTTTCTTTCCAGGCTTCCTCTTCTGCTTTTGAGCTAATGGTTTTGATAACTCCCTTCTCACCTATGCCTTCATTCCCCCTCTTTTTTTTTTTTTTTTAAGTGTTATGTGAAAATTTAAGGGATTATGGAATGTGTTTTTTATTAAGCAAATTAAAAATAGAAGGTGGTGTTGCTTGATGTATGGAAAGTATTGTTTTAGTTGGTAATGACTGAAAAACAGGCAAATCTTGCTTTATCTCCTTTGCTTGGGTTGTACATCTTCCCAGTGTATTAACATCTGCACTGACAATGCTCTTCCCTGGTGGGTAGGTGGATCTTTCTGTTCCGTGTTCCATGCAGACAGTGAAGAAGAAAGACACACATTGTGTTTCAGTTTCTTTTGATATATGAGCTCAGACTGCCAGTTTCTGATTTTCTTCATCTTTGTAAAATGCTCAAATTTTAAAGAAAAAATGTGGGAACGCTAGGGCAGAATTCCTCACCACATTGGTTCATCTTGCTTTCATCACGATACCCAGCAAAAAACATAAAATAGAAATCCATGGAGCTTTGCCTGATGTTTGTTCCTCGTAACAGCATAAGATTAACCTTGTCTATGACTTGGTGCTACCTTTGTGAGATAGCTCCTGCTGACATTACAAGCTAGAACCCATTAGAAAGTCCTCATTAGATTTTAATCAGCAGCAATTAGTGATTTCTCAACTGCTCCTTCTGATTTGTAGCAGAAAGGTAGTGTTATTGCTCTAAGATTGTCCAGACGAAAGCCAGCATCGAGGATGCCTTCTCCAAGCATCAGCGTATGAAAGAATTGTGGCTGCTGCAGGTGGGATGGTGATGTTTTTTTTTATCTCTTGAAGCTCCCAGCATTCTATTTTTCAGAACTTCAGGTTTGCTCTCCTAGTTTTCCATTTTGTAAGCTGTCCTGAAGCTTCTAAAAGAGACATTGAGCTGAAAGCACTTTGTGATGGTGTTTCTAAAGGGTCTGAAGTTTTTCGGGGGCTGGAGACAGGGGGAAGAGAGATTTGTGTGTGTGTGTTGTTTTTCTTCTCTTCCACACAATGGAGCTTTCAGAGAACCTCTCTTAAAAGGCATAGCTACAGCCTTTGTGTTGAAGGGTGTGTCTGCTGGCAGGGTTTGCTGATGCAGACGGGCTGGCTGGTGATTAACAAAGGTCATTAGACTTTGGAATCTGACAGGGGAGCGGGGTGGTGTGTCTTCTGCGCCGGGCTGGAGGGCTCCCTAGGGACTGGAGGCCCCCCGGCCACCTCGCCCCCCCCCCCCCCCCGCCCCGAGCCCTCCTCCTGCTGGGAGGCTCTGCTCTGCCTTGCCTTTGCCTGTAGGACAGCTTGGACCAGAGTCTTGATGCTGTAATGCCGTGTTTTTTTGATTGAACTGTCACATTTGTCATCCATGGGACAGGGAACCAACCGTGGGAGATAGTTGCTGGCGGTCTGCTCAGGGAGAGAAGGTGCTGCTTGGGCAGAGCAGGGGGACGGCAGCGACATGGTTTGGGGTGCAAGGCATGCAGGAGAAGTGCAGCTGTGTCTTGGGGATGCTGATTTTTCAAGCATCACTCAAGGAAGAGGAGGAAAAAAGGGGAAAAAAAGAAGAAAAACAAACGTGGTGTGCTTGAGATGAAGCTGAGATAAGTGAGGCCATGTTGTGCACGGGCGAGAAGCTATGAGCCTCTCAGTGCTGGAGTTGTCTGAGCTAAAATGGCTGCTTCCAAAGCTCAGAGGACTAGGGCAGCTTAGTGAGTCTTAAAGCTTCAGTGACGCAGGGGCTCATATCTCTTGAAAGTGTGATAAACACATTCAGCAGAGCTGTGGCTTGTTTGGCTGAGATGAAAGGACTAAGCTTGGGGGGATGGGTAGTGAAAACTGGATGATCTGCTTTTCTGTGAAGTGCTCTAAATGCAGGAGTCGTCTGCTCCATGGAAAAATTTGTTTTCAGGTCTAATGGACTGTGCTAAAGGAGACGTGGGGTGGGGCTTCACTCACTGCTGTAATTTGATCCAGAGCAGATAGCAACCTCTTCCACACAATTTGGTCTGGTGCTTGCGCATAAAGGCTCGAGTATCTCGATTATTGTAACTTTGTTATCCGAATAGAAGCTGGTACAGCGTTCATTTTCTATATTGGTGGTGGGAGGGAGGGCGGTGGGGAGGGAGGAACACAGTGCAGCCTGCAAAGAACCGTAGGTAAATATGTGGAGAGCCTGTGTGCTCAGACTCTCCAGAATTTGACTTACTAGAAGTTTACTTTAGCAGGCTATCAGAAGAAACATTCTTTCATATAAAATCCTGATGCAATATCCTCTCTTATTTCAGTGCATTAATGTTTTGGAGCCTTCTCACTGTAGAAGTAGATCTGTACTCTGTACATGAAATAGACATGAAATTTTTAGAGTTTTGGGCTACTCTTGTACCTTGGACCTCTGGAATGACCGGATTATCCCCAGCCCAGCAGAGCATGTGGAAACTGAAGAAGTAATTATTTTGTTAACATAGAGTATTTAGACACCCATTGCTTTGGTGCCTAAGTATTTCGTGAAGTAGGAGAGTCTAAGGCTTTTGTGTTGCTTGTGCTTTGTGTTTCCTCACCCTTATGGCAGTGCTTAAATATACAACTCTTGACACAGGATTAACTGTTTTACAAGCTGAACCTCTGTACTTCGTGTTGCCGTGGCTTATGTTACTTGGTACTTCAAGGTACCCATGGCATATGGATAAATCAAGAAAGCCATAGTGTTTCTGGGATAAGTCTTTGTTACATGTTTCCATTGTATTTCAGCAATATCCCTATTCCTATTGCCTTCCCTTATCTTCCTACAGTCCTCACCTTCTCCCAAATATCTCACAAAGGTGATGTCTCCAGAATATGCTCAAATGAAGCAGTATACATTTTACCAAAGAAGAGAGATCACAGAATGGTAGGGATTGGAAAGGACCTCTGGAGATCATCAAGTCAAACCCTTTCCTAAAGCATGTTCCCTACAACAGTAAGTTACACAGGAAAGTGTCCAGATGGATCTTGAATGTCTACAAGGAAGGAGACTCCACAGTTCCTCTGGCAGTTTGTTTCAGTGCTCTGTCACCCACACAGCAGAAGTTTTTGTTCACTTTCAGATTGGGATCTCCCATGATCCAGTTTCTACCCATTGCCTCTTGCCCCATCGCTGAACGCCACTGAAAAGAGCCTGGCTTTGTCCACTTGACTTTCACTCATTAGACATCTATATACATTTATGAAATTCCCTGTCATCTCTCACAAAGCCTTGGTGGAGTTGAGGCAGAACAAACCATTCTACCTTGAGTTCACAGAGTAGCTGTATCTCACCTTGCATTTGTGTCTAGATTTTCCACCAACATCAGTACTATCAGAGTGTTGAGCAGAAACACAGTTTTCTTTCTCTGGAGGCTTTTAATCTTTTGAAAGTAAAGCAGACGGTGCTTTTTCATCTTCCAAGATGTGTTAGAGTGGGACATAGATGCAGAAGCCATTGTTTTCTGAATGTAATTTTGAATGTGTGATTGTTTAGAAGTAATTTGCTTTTTCTGTAGTGTACAAGTTCTGGTCTTTGAACAAAACAGACTTCTGTCTAGTGTAATGGAAAAGCCAAGGGAACAAAGTCCATTGAATCAACAGTTATTTGTCAGAAACTTGACTGTAGTGTTTAGTCAGCAACTTGTGAGCTACTTAGGTAGGACTTCATGTGAATCCTGATTCCTTTTCTCGTAGTAAGTACTGATTGAGTTTTACACTGAAGTAGTTATGGAATCTCTGGAAACTACTGTCTTTACAAACATGACCTTACCTATTCTTAGAATTCCTTTAAATGGCACTATTGTAAAACATTTCTTCTTCACATCTTCTCTCTCCTGTAGAATTTTCTCATGTAAAAGATCATTCTTGAATCATGGAGGTGCTGCAGTGTGATGGCTGTGATTTTCGAGCTCCATCTTATGAAGACCTAAAAGCTCACATCCAGGATGTTCACACTGCTTTTCTGCAGCCAACTGATGTCTCTGAGGAAAGTCCTAGCCAGCCAAGGTCTGGTTCCATGAATGCTAGCAACCAGACTGAAGTTGAATTTTCTTCTGTAAAGGATGAATTTACAATTGCAGATGAAATAGCAGGTAAATCTCAATTCTAACCTCCTATTTCACATGTGGCTTACTTCAATGTATATTTAGCTAATACTTTTAATTTGACTGTAAAAATTACATTATCCTTACTGCTGTGGCAACAAAACAGGTATTTAGCTTCAGGCATGTTGGTTCTGACCACAGCTTTTTCTGCAAGTACAAATATGGAGGATAGTTTTATTTCTTAGCTGTTCTTCATCTGTTGCTTCAAAATGCTTCTGTTCATCAGTTTTTCATTGCTCTTCATCACCATGAAGCTCCTCAGAGTTTTCAATTTTATTAGTATACTAGATTTTTTTTTTTCCCCCATAGAAGATGATTTTGGAAATGGCCTATCCCAGCCTGCGCACAGTATCATATGTGTGTACATGTTCTGCACAGTCATCATTTTTCTGAACATTGCCAGATACATAGATCTCACCATAAATCAGTGAGAGAATCCTGGTGTGATTATTACCTGTACAGGGTGCAGTTGTATTCTTAACCGTACAGGGTGGGTGGAGAAAAAGCCTCTGTTTTTTTTTTATAATTTATTTATATATTCACCTTGATTCTCATTTTAGGGCAAAATGCAACAAGTCAGATGGGAACTGGAAGTTACTATAGCCAGAGCCAGACTTTCTATGGTCAGCATATGGCTCCAAATCCTAAACCAACCAACAAATTTTTCCAGTGCAAGTTCTGTGTGCGTTACTTCCGTTCCAAAAACCTCCTTATAGAGCATACACGCAAGGTTCATGGAGCACAGGCTGGGGGGAGCTCAGTGGGGCCACCCTCCTCTAGTTCCTTAAATTACAACATCATGATGCATGAAGGGTTTGGCAAAGTTTTCAGTTGCCAGTTCTGCACCTACAAGTCACCCAGGCGTGCAAGGATTATTAAGCACCAGAAAATGTATCACAAAAACAACCTGAAAGAGAGTTCAACTCCCCCTGCAGCTTCCACTGCTATATCTGAATCGACATCTGCTTCTGTGCCAGTGCAGGAACCCTGCAAGGAGCTGCCTGCAGAGGTGGTGGAGCGGAGCATTTTGGAGTCCATGGTCAAGCCCCTGACAAAGTCTAGGGGCAACTTTTGCTGTGAATGGTGCAGCTACCAGACACCTCGAAGGGAGCGCTGGTGTGACCACATGATGAAGAAGCACCGCAGCATGGTGAAAATACTGTCAAGCCTGAGGCAGCAACAAGAAGGAACCAGTGCACCTGATGTACAGAATAAGAGTGCCCAGAATGCCTCCCCAAACTCTAATTATATTTCCATGAACACAACGGGACGTGAGATGTCTAATGCTAATGTCTCAAACTTCAGGAGCTCTATGGGCAATTCCCTTATCAGGCCCAACTCTTCTACATCTTCCAAGTTTTCTTCTGTGTCTTACCCTCAAATGAAGCCTAAGTCACCTCACAACTCGAGCATAGTTAATTTGTCTGACAGATCCCGCTATGGAATTGCTGATATGACAAATTCTTCTGCTGACCTGGAAACAAACAGTATGCTAAATGACTCCAGCTCAGATGAAGAGCTAAATGAAATGGACAGCGAGAATGGCTTGAACTCCATGGATCACCAGACCACAGGAATGTCCGCAGAGCAGCTGATGGGATCCGATGGCAACAAACTATTGGAGACAAAGGGAATTCCCTTTAGAAGGTATATGAACAGGTTCCAGTGCCCTTTTTGCCCTTTCCTGACGATGCACCGCAGAAGCATTTCCCGTCACATTGAGAACATCCACCTGTCAGGGAAGACGGCTGTATACAAGTGTGATGAATGCCCTTTTACTTGTAAGAGTTCATTAAAACTTGGTGCCCACAAGCAATGCCATACAGGTGCAACATCAGACTGGGACACTGTGAATTCTCAGGCTGAAAGCATTGCCTCTTCTTTGAACGACAGCACAGTGTCATACGAGAGTGGAAATGTAAATGGTAGGAAGTCTGCTGGGATGATGGAACCAGTGCAGCAGCAGCAACAGCAACAACAGCAATCACCCCAGCCCCACTCACAGCATCCATACAAGTGTACAATGTGCAACTATTCCACCACAACTTTAAAAGGCCTGAGAGTTCATCAGCAGCACAAGCACTCATTCTGTGACAACTTGCCAAAATACGATGGACCACCATCCAACGCACCGCAAGAGAGTGAGGCAGATGCTCATGCATCTGCCAGCACAGTGAAAAAGAGCCAGACCTCAATCCTTGGGCTCTCATCTAAAAATAATTTTGTTGCAAAGGCCCCTCGGAAGGTGTCAAACGATTTCCCTTTAGATCTCTCGCCAGTGAAAAAGAGAACTAGAATTGATGAAATAGCGAGTAATCTGCAGAGCAAAATCAGCCAAAATAAACAGCAAGAAGATGCTGTGATTAATGTAGAGGATGATGAGGAAGAGGAGGAAGACAATGAGGTGGAGATAGAAGTAGAGTTAGACAGAGAAGAAGAGCAAACAGAACCAATGATAGAAGTTTCCAGTTCTTATGCTCCACAGCAAATGTGGGGAAGAGAGGCTAATGATTCCCAGAAGGAGACAAACTTCAGAAGCTTGCAGCATGATTACAATTCTGCTAATGGAGCAGAGATTGAGCTCACTCTATCAGAAGATGAGGAGGATTATTATTCTTCCGTCAGCATGAAGGAACATCAGAGTCCTAATGCCTCTGTTCTGGGGGGCCAGTCAAACATGTATGGTACTGATCAGAACAACGAGAATGCAGAGTTCAATGACTCTGGCAGGCTTTACTATTGTAAACACTGTGATTTCAGCAACAAATCTGCCCGGAGTGTTAGCACCCACTACCAGCGAATGCATCCTTATATTAAATTCAGCTTTAGGTATATTTTGGATCCCAATGATCATAGTGCAGTATACCGATGTCTTGAGTGCTACATTGACTACACAAACTTTGAAGACTTGCAGCAGCATTATGGAGAGCATCACCCTGAAGCTATGAATGTACTGAACTTTGATCATTCTGATTTGATCTATCGCTGTCGCTTCTGCTCTTACACAAGCCCAAATGTTAGAAGCCTGATGCCACATTACCAAAGAATGCATCCCACAGTGAAAATTAACAATGCAATGATATTTTCAAGTTATGTTGTTGAGCAGCAAGAAGGACTAAATACAGAGTCTCAAACACTAAGAGAGATCTTGAATTCTGCTCCAAAAACTATGGCAACTTCTACCCCCGTGGCTCGCGGGGCTGGTGTGCCAGCTGGCTTTAACAAAAGTGCTGCCAAGAGTTTTAGCCCTGAATGTGAAAATCAAAAGGAACCTTCCGTCAATAGTGTGGTTGTTTATGACTGCGATGTGTGTTCATTTGCAAGCCCTAATATGCATTCAGTTTTGGTTCATTACCAGAAGAAGCACCCCGAAGAAAAAGCATCGTATTTCAGAATTCAGAAGACAATGCGTGTAGTCTCTGTTGATAGGGGCTCTGCTCTGGCCCAGATGTCTTTTGAGATGGGAACACCCGTCTCCCCAAAATTGTCCAACTTGGCTTCTCCACCTCCCCCACCACCACCCCCAGACCTTGCTACTGAACTTTACTATTGCAAACACTGTTCATACAGCAACCGCTCAGTTGTGGGAGTGCTTGTCCACTACCAGAAAAGGCACCCAGAGATAAAGGTCACTGCCAAATATATCAGACAGGCACCTCCCACTGCAGCAATGATGAGGGCTGGTGAGCTGCCACCCGGTATACAGAGGCCACCAGTGTCAATGCAACAGTTGAGCCGAGGTGGTTCTGAAACCTCTGTGAATCCTCCTGAGAATGAAATGTTTTTCTGCCAACACTGTGATTATGGAAACCGAACCGTGAAAGGAGTGCTTATTCATTATCAAAAGAAGCATCGTGACTTCAAAGCTAATGCAGATGTGATTAGACAGCATACAGCCACCATTAGAAGCCTTTGTGATCGCAGCCAGAAGAAATCATCTGGCAGCGTGTCTGCTCATACCTCTAGCACTGAACGGGACAAGTCCAAGCTGAGAGCCCTCAAGTGCAGGCAGTGCAGCTATACATCACCTTACTTCTATGCATTGAGGAAGCATATTAAGAAAGATCACCCAAATCTGAAGGCCACGGTTACATCTATTCTGAGATGGGCATTTTTGGATGGCTTGATAGAGGCTGGTTATCACTGTGAGTGGTGCATTTATTCACACACAGAGCCAAGTGGTTTGCTTGTGCATTACCAAAGGAGACATCCTGAGCATTATGTTGACTATACTTACATGGCCACTAAACTCTGGGCAGGTCCCGATCCCTCCCCTCCTGCCCTAGTGTTGCCAGCAGAAGCAAAGACCTATAAATGCAGAGACTGCATTTTTGAAGCATCTTCCATTTGGGATATTACTAATCACTACCAAGCTTTTCACCCTTGGGCTATGAATGGGGATGAATCTGTGCTGCTAGATATCATCAAGGAGAAAGATGCTGCTGAGAAATCTGGCACACAGTCTGATGAAGCTGGGGTCAGGATGGATTCTGAAGACCAGATAACAACCTCACAGATGGACCAGGAAGCAGAGTGTGCAGAGGATCCCAGCCTTTCCCAGGAAAAAACTGTGCAGCTGGCTTCTGCAAACCCCGCCATCTCCTCTACTCCTTATCAGTGTACAGTTTGCCAGTCTGAATACAACAACTTGCACGGACTTCTGACACATTATGGCAAAAAACATCCTGGCATGAAAGTGAAAGCTGCAGACTTTGCTCAGGATATAGACATTAACCCAGGGGCCGTGTACAAGTGTAGACACTGCCCATACATCAACACACGCATTCATGGCGTTCTCACACACTACCAGAAGCGGCACCCATCAATAAAGGTCACTGCTGAAGATTTTGTGCATGATGTGGAGCAGTCAACTGATATTACTCAGAATGATGTGGAAGAGACGAGTAGGATTTTTAAGCAAGGCTATGGTGCTTATCGATGCAAACTGTGCCCTTACACTCATGGAACACTGGAGAAGCTCAAAATTCACTATGAGAAATATCACAATCAGCCTGAATTTGATGTTTTTGCCCAGTCACCACCAAAAGTATCTGCTTCCCTGGAGCCAGACATGGTGACTGAAATCAAGGCCTCTCCAGAAATTGCTGCTGAGGATGTTGGAGAAATCTCTGTTGCAGCGCCTCATTTCTCCAGTTCTCATTTAGTGTCTCACACAGTTTTCCGGTGTCAGCTCTGCAAATATTTTTGCTCTACCCGGAAGGGGATAGCCAGGCACTACCGCATCAAACATAACAATGTCCGGGCACAGCCAGAGGGCAAGAACAACCTCTTCAAATGTGCTTTGTGTTCCTACACCAACCCTATTCGCAAAGGGCTTGCGGCACACTACCAGAAAAGACATGACATTGATGCTTACTACACTCATTGCTTAGCAGCCTCCAGGACAGTAAGCGACAAACCCAATAAAGTGATCATTCCATCTCCTCCCAAAGATGACACTCCTCAGTTAAGTGAGGAACTGAGGAGAGCTGTAGAGAAGAAGAAATGCTCGCTTTGTTCCTTCCAGTCCTTCAGCAAAAAGGGCATTGTGTCCCACTACATGAAGCGTCACCCTGGTGTTTTCCCGAAGAAGCAGCATGCAAGCAAGCTTGGGGGTTACTTCACTGCCGTGTATGCTGATGAGCATGAAAAGCTGACTCCAGCTGAGGAGAGGAATGAGTTTGAGAAGCCTGAAGTGGAGAGTGAGACTCAGGAAATTGAGTGGCTTCCCTTCAGGTGCATAAAATGTTTCAAGCTGTCCTTCAGCACAGCGGAGCTGCTGTGCATGCATTACACTGACCACCACAGCAAGGATTTGAAGAGAGACTTTACCATACTGGGAAGTGGCACCCGCTCTCAGAATGCTGTCTACCAGTGCAAGCACTGCGATATGAAATTGCATAGCACAGCAGAGCTGACTGCACACTTGAATGGTCACAATGAGGAGTTCCAGAAACGTGCCAAACGTCAGGAGAGGAGGAAGCAGCTTCTAAGCAAGCAAAAATACGCAGATGGTGCTTTTGCAGATTTCAAACAAGAGAGGGTAAGGATCTGTGTCTGGTCTCTTTCCCTGTTCTCCCTTCCCTGCTGAGAGAGAAAAACAAAAACACTACCCTTCTGCACCCCAAGAGGCTGCCTGTTACTAATGCCCACTTGCATGTTCTGTTTGACAGCCAAATGACCACAGGCTAATGAATGACTCAGCTTGCCAGTTGAGCTCCATAAGTCAATTACACATTCTGCTTTAATTTCCTCATCCTTTCCTTCGTTTTCCACCCCTCCCTAGGTTCCGTGGGAGGCCCTGAGCTTTCTAACTGCTTCCTTCAATATTCTCCTTATCTTACTTTCCTCCTACCCTTCTGGAAGGCCATCTGGATCTCACAGTTCCTTGTTCTTTTGTTGCAAGGCAGCCATGTATTAGATTTTTTATAAAATGTCCCATTCCCATTTTAAGTGTATCACTGGATAACACTTTAGTTTACTTCGCAATCATGTTTATTATAGTAACTTTCTTTTATAAACCACTAAATGCTAGTATGACAGAAATCTGTCTGATGACTGAAGCTTTGGACAAGTGTCCCATAATCAGAAAAACAAATTGTGCTCTTTTATCCTGCTCACACACTCCATTCTTTCTGCTTTATTGAGGAATACAGTTGCTGCAGAAAATATCTTCACAGCTGCTGGGAAAGTAGAGGTGTCATGAAAGAGCACAATTTCAGGTCAAATTGCATTGTCTTCTGGAGTACTACTGTTATGCTGAAACTGAAAGTTTCAGTTGCGCAGATGTTCAGCCCTGTTATTATGGAGGCATTAATGGACATCAGCAAAAATTGACCTTGCTGTTTCTCAAGACTTGATTTGTACATTAAGCATAATTTCCCTCCAGCTGTAAAATCTAGTCTGTATTCCTAAAAATGAGATAGCAAAGCACTTCAGTGTATGAATTGATCTGTGCTTGTGTACTCATAGGCTTTTGGACACCTGGAAGATGTTTCAAAACTTAAAGAGCGGAAAGTGGTTGGTTACAAGTGTAAATTTTGTGTGGAAGTCCATCCAACACTTCGAGCCATTTGTAATCACCTCCGCAAACATGTCCAGTATGGGAATGTCTCTTCTGTGTCAGCTACGGTAAAGGTGAGAATTTTGAAACTGTGACAGCGACTTTTTGCGTTGTTTAAAATTAAGGACTCATTGAAAAGTTGTGGAGGCCTCTCGTGTAGTTGACTGTTATTCCAATTCATTCCAGTTATTCCAGTTCAGAATGATTTTTTAATCTAATTCTTGCAGTGCATGCTGTTTATTTTAAGATGTTTTAACTTTTTTCCACTCTTGATCTAGGGGCACGAAGACTATTTAATTCTCATTTCTTCTCAGCCGCAAAGGAGTTGATGTCGCTGATGACCGAAAGACTTGGTTTATGAGCAGGAGGCTTTCTCTCAGCTATTGTGGGCTACTTTGCTACTTAGTTAAACCGTAAAAGAGCTGTTTTTGTTTTTTTGTTTTTTTGTTTTTTTGTTTTTTTAAAGAAGAGTAAGTGTGCACATTCAGACGGATGAAGTTGCTTATGGTATGCCTTTCTACAGGAAATTTCCTTGCTAGCTCCAAACAAAACGTTCAGCTGGCCAGCTGACCCAGTGGTACCATTCAGGCTATTAGCTGTAAGAATGTCATTCCTTTCTCCCTGTGAAAAAAAGTTGTCTTCTGGAACATCTCCAAGGATATGCTTTGCATCACAGCCTGATTTCTATATATCAGCAGAGACAGAGCAAGTACAATAAGGCTGTAGGAAGTAGCTGTGTATTCCTTCTCCTTGTGCTGCAGTTTGGTAAAGATTCCTGCTGCAAGTCTCAATGACTTAGGATGCTTTTTTCATGACACCAGCTATGATTTGTAAGGAAGCAGAATCCTTCAAGGCCTAGCTTATGCTTCCTCCAGAGAGCTTTCTTTGCCCTACAGCTGCCCTTCCTTTACTTTACCTGACAGTATTGGCAGACTGGGAGGCTTCCCTCCTTTCAGACAATTTTCTGTCTTCCCTGCTTCTCATATGAATTTGATGTGGGATCAATGACATCTTTTGAATGAAAAGATACTATGCAGCTGGGAACAAAATCTGAAATCCAAGGCTAAAAGAACATGATACATACTCTTACAGGTTTTTTAAAGTTGCTGTAAAAGTATGTGCTTTGTTCAGAGGAATGAAAGGACAGAAGAGTTAAGAAAGTGAATAAGAAAATACTTAGGCTTATTTTTTTAAGAAGATTTCTAGAATCTTAGAGCACTTTCTTGTGAATTTGACTCTAATGGGCAACTACATAGTAAAGCAGAGTAGACGTAGTTTGTAGAGTAGCTATACTGTAAAGCTATGTGAAAATGAGCTGAAGTGAACTTACTCTATATCTTAGCAAGTTTTCACTGATCAGGTCTAGAAGATTCATGTAGAGATTATTGAAAGTTGATTCAGTTTCTTGTCTCTTTGCTTTATTTGACTATCAGGAGACTTTTATTTTCCCTCCAAGAGTAGGACCATATTTCAGGAAGCCATTAATAGGGATATATTTAGAAAAATAGCGTAGTGGGAAAGCTAGGTATTAAAATGAGCACATGGGAAAGCCTGAGGGGCAGAAGGGAGAGAGAATTGATGGCTTTGGGGTGGTATGTGTTTTTTAGCAGGAAGCTGAAGATTCTTCAAACACAACTTTGGAGGGTTTTGAGGGAGCCAAAGACCCTGGCATTCTGGAATTTGCAGAAGCTGAATCTGGAGCATTCTTGGAAGATGAAACCAGACCTGGGGGCTACCACTGCAGCCAGTGTGACCGGGTTTTGATGTCTATGCAGGGTCTGCGATCTCACGAGAGGAGTCACTTGGCTTTGGCCATGTTTACCCGGGAAGACAAGTACAGCTGCCAGTATTGCTCCTTTGTCTCTGCTTTCAGGCACAAGTAAGTTGTGGCTTTTTGTTTTGTTTTCAAAAGAAGCACTGACTAGAACTACTGTTTCATAGGTTGACACTGAAAAGCACCCTCAAGCTGATTTTGAGCAACACTTGTCTCAGCATTTGGGTGTCTTCTGCACTCTTTGTGTGCGTTTGCTTATAAAAGGACACATCTATATAGCCTGATTTTTTTTTTAAGCCCCTTTCTGCTGCATGTAGAAGAAAAGCATGCAAGCAAATAATACAGCTGCTTTCAGCAGGTAAACTGTGAATCCCACCACTTATGAAACCCTGCCAAATGCATGCGACTTGGCAAGTGAATAAGAGTGAAGTATATTTCTTTTTAATCCTTAATATATAGTGAACTTCTGATGTGCACAACTATATTGCTCACAATGACTACAACTTTCTGACAATTGAGTTTTCATTTCTCATGTTAAATAGCTATCATAAACTTTCCTTTAAAAATTGACATTTTTCTTCCTTAAGCATGATGTGCAGTTTTCACTCTACAAACATTTCAGTTTCATACCAGCATGGCATATGTGACTTCATCAGCCTGTTTCCTTGTCTCATTTTGCATAATGAAAGTATGAAGTCATAATAAATAGGCAGGTTCCTTCTGATTTTCTTCCTAGCAATTGACTTTGCCATCAGCTTTATAATTGTATGTAAATATATATAATATATATATTATGTATAATTATAAAGCTCATATATATATATAAAAACTCATACATATATATATATATATATATATATGAGAATTCAAAAAAATATACGTATATGCCAAAAAGGAGGTAAAAGGGTCTTTTCTGAAGACATTTAGAACTGACAGTGTTTCCTCTGTGACACATCATACATGTGACAAACATTCTCTAGATTCTGGGAAGAGAGCTGCTTCCTTACTTTCTTAACAGAAGTACTCCACGTGGTCATTCACTATAGGCATTCATAACACCATCAGATACATTCTAAAACTTGGTGAATACTGCAATTAAATGCATGTGGGAGGGAAAGCACAGTAAAATGCATTTTTATACACCTTACATTAAAAACCGAGATTTCTTTTGGTATGCCATGGCAAGCTGATGACACAGGTTGAAAAGATCCATGGGATTGAGCAGTCAAGAGTGACAAAGGGGATGGGGGGGGAAGGGAGAAAGAGTGGATACTACTGAGCATATTTCACCTTGCTTAGCCCAGGCTGACACTGAGAACGACCTCAGTAGGCCTACTATTTGCCTACTCAGCTGGTTTGCTTTCAAAAATCAGACTTGTTTTTAAAGTTTTTAAGGAATGAATACCTACCTTAGGAATGAATAAACTATTGTCCTATGAGTAGAAGTGTTGGTAAGCCAGGAAATGGTGAATGACTCACAGTTGTCATCTTCATTTGATAATAAGTGTTGCTGCTGTTGTCAAGGTGGTCTTCATCTTTTATTTCTGATGCAATTACTCTCTTGGGAAATAAAGTTTATGAAAGAAACCAAATCAGTATTTGATTCATCTACTGTTCTTCTAAATCTTACCAAATCTTAACCTGCCTTTGGAAGAATGGTGCTGGCAATGTGTGTGATCATGAATACAGTTTTAAGTATTACTATGTAAAACACTTGAAGGTATGTATTACAGAATAGTTTGAATATGTATTGTACACATCTTTGTCAGATTGTTTAACTGTTCAGTAAGATCATTGGCTACTTAAAACATGCTTTTGATTTAAACAATAGCAGGTAATAAAGAAAAACTGGCTTACCCCTTCCAACAACCAGTACCAGCTCAAGAGGAGCGTAGTTTTCATCCAAAGAGATACTGCGAGGCTCCACCCCTTCTGGTCACTCATGTGCACTACTTGCACCTGAGCTCCCTGGATTAGCCACACCTTCCCACCTGTTGCTCAACCATTGGTTCAGTCTGTGACCTGGAAATTCTGCAACTTCAGCTGTTCAAGTGTCTTAGTATCTGGGACATTTATTTCCCCATTTGCCTAGAAAAGCTGTATATTTTGTCTTCCCACAAACTTCATCCTCATTTTTTTTTAAAAACTTATATTTGTATAAACTGGCCCTGAAAGGAGACACAAATTTATTTCTAATTTTTTTTTTTTTTTTTTTACTGCCGTCAAATTTTTGAATATAGAGACTTTAGAGCTCTCGTAAACAGGGATTTTCTGTCTCAAGTGCTACAGTGTGGTACTAAAGATCCAATGACAATCTGTAGTGAGAGTAGGCTGGAACAGCCTACGCTTGACTTGCATGTTGATCCTCCATAAAAACATGATGATCGAAGTAAAGCAGAAGGAAATAAGCCTGAAGCATGTCTAGAATTAAATTGGTAAATGGGGGGATAGTTTTTTCAAATGATCAGTTCTCCAATCTGCACTACCTTTTCATTCCATCACCACACGTAAGGAGACTGAAATTAACCATAATAACAAAACAGTAGTGTTTTCAAGGAAGAGGCTTTACTAGAAAAATTTACAAAACAAGCTGAGGCTACCTGCCTACCACCTTGAGATTGTGAACTGAGGACTATGATCCAAAATGTGGGAGCTGACGAGCTCTGCAGGACTTACAATGAATTTGTTCTTTTTTTACAAACTGTGGAAAGTGCCCTTTTTCCTTTCAAAATTTCTCTAAGCTGTTACAAGAAGCTGTGGAGAGACTAAGTTGCGATCATACCCCCATATTCAGGATGTCAATTTCTGTGAAGAAAGTTGAGGCTGCTCATAGTCACCCCTTCTTCTCTTGTTGAGCTTTGTTCAGGATCTCCCTCACTGTTATTCCTGAAACTCTGTTGCCTTTTAATCCCGGAACTCATCAACTGCAGCCTGCTGGCATCCTCCCCAGAGTAGGATCACTAATCTGCTTTTTCTGTAACCAAAAGAAGGCTTCCTCATTAAAGCTGGTCAAAAATATCTTTTTTTTTTATCTATATACCATCAAGAGGACAAAAAAGAGGCGTATTTTCACAAAAATGTCTGCCAGGAAAATAAATCTCTGTAGTGATAATTCTACTGTTCTTGTACATTTCTTGTTTCTATCAGCTGGTCTCTTAAGTCTGGATCAGGTATAATTTAATTTATACTAATCTTGTCCTAGAAGTTTATTTAAGTGGCTTGCTCTCTGCATAACAGAATTGGTGTTAGCTCTGCTTCTTTTCTTCAGATTAGATTCTGCTTTATTCTGTAGGCAGACCTTTGAGTTTAAAGAGATTGCAGAAGAGCTTCATATTCCTCTTATTTAACTTACTATTGCTAAGTTTTACTTTGCATTTAGAGGAATAGCTTGAATGTTTTACTCTTTTATGTTTCCCTTTTCTGTCTTTCTCTTTTTCAAGTCTGGATCGTCATATGCAGACCCATCATGGACACCATAAACCGTTCCGTTGCAAATTGTGCCCATTCAAGTCCTCTTACAATAGCCGCCTGAAAACCCATATACTCAAGGCTCATGCTGGTAAGTTTTCTCTCTTAGTTTAGCAGTCCAGCAACAGAAATGGCCAGTGTATTCTTGTTGCTCATCAGAGATGCTGGTTTGAATCCCGTGTTTTGTCACCAAATTTGGGTAAGATTTTTATGGCAAATCAGGATTGGCCAACCTATGCACTTACTGGAATTGGTGAAAGTTTGAATGTTTTTGGAAAGACAAGAATTTTAAACAAGACGAATAGTTCATAAATGGCCCATTCTATTTTCATTGTTGTAAATGATAAATGAACTTATTCAGTCTGCTTACACCAGTGTCTTAACTTTGCTCTTTTATATTTGTGTTTGTGCTTTACTTGGGAAAAGGCTTGTGAACTGAATGTTTTTTGGGGAGACTCTCACTTGGCTTTCATAGTAAAGCCAAAGACTGCAGACGTCAGGTCTATATACAGCAGAACATCATCATTCTTTTACCACACATGGTAGTTCTCTGTGTTGTGTTGTAGAATACATGAATGCAAACATGGTGCTGATGAACCAGAATTGGGAAGGGGATGTGTCATGCAGGATAGGTCATCACAGAGTATTGCACCTTTGATTATTAAAAAGCTTGAGACTCAAAATTTCCTGGTAGATGTCTTGTCTCCTGTCCTTGGCCCTACACTCTTGACATCATCATACATCATGTGCTGAAGGCTTATTAGAACATTGGAGTCAAGAACTGCTGTCTGTGTTCCCTATTGTTGCATCTTTATGGTTAAAAAAGATGAAAAAACATTTCCCAAACTGCAGTCCAAACATGCACTTCAATACAAATAATAGGATACTGACTGCTCTAAAAAGAACACGAACTAGACCAGTTGTCTCCGGTTACTCAGACATAGAAACTACTGGAACAGGTGACACATGGGTAGAAGTATGTTCCTTGTCTTATTATTTGTCATTCTATACTCACTAGAGTTGGAGTGGAGGAAGAAGGTGTGAAAAGGGGTAGAAAAGGCAGGAAGAGTTCATAACTGTCTACTGATTATTTTTTTTAAAGAAAACTATCACCCCCTGATTCAAGGCATTTTTTGTTGACAAAATGTAGTGGAGATTGATGATCTTGGTTGCACTCAATTTCTGATGCTGGTTTCAAATGTCGCAGAATTAGTGCCAGGACCCTTTTCTGTACTTCAATGGGTGTTGTTGATTAGCTGGTCTGTTACCAGCCTCATTATGTATGGGACTATGGCGTTCTGTACTTTCTAGGCAGTCCAACGATATGCAGCAGTTCTTGTTTATAAAATCCCACATCCTGTATGAAGATGACACAGATCTTCATCTTCACCAAACAGAATGTTTCCTTTATGCTGTTGTAAAGTTGGACTCTTTGCATTACCTTGTTTGAACCTGCCTGAATTTTAGAGCCAAAGTTTGCGCGCAACTGGTACTTATTTCATACTCCTCTTCATGTATTGTTTTATTTATTATGAATTCATGCTATTGAACTTGACTAGTGGACAGTCCTTGAAGGACCATATTTTGTATCATATGAGAACACAATTTCATGGTTGCTTGGATAGTGTTTTGCACAATGACTTGTGTAATAGGGTTTTCAAAGACTTATGATCTGTTTCTGCCTCAGTCCATTTCTACCAAACAAATATTCGCATCACAGAAAATTACTTGGATGTTTTTCACTCAGTTTTGCTTTGTTGTGTTTTGAGAGTTAGTCCTTCAGAAATACATACTACTGAATAACACACAATGAAGAATATTCTTCAGATTCCCCAGTTTTTCAGTGATGCAGGGGTTTTCAAAACCTCTTTTGTTGCCATTTTTTCTCTTGTCAATCATCTTATTATCAGTTTATTTAGAAATAGAAATTTCTATATTCCTTCATTTATTTGTCTAGAGTCTCCTGGAGATCTTTAAAGTTCAGAAAAATTCTAAAGGCCAGAATATTGTGGCCCTGCTCACATTCTGTGAAATCTGGAACATAATACTCCAAATATATATCAGGTGTTGATACTGTCCTCTCCCCTCAAATTTCTACATGCATTTATTTGTGTGTATATTATTATGATTATTTTTTAAGTGCAAAACTAGCAGTTGAAAATGCACTCTAATGAGCAAAACTATAGTCTTCCCTCTAGAATAAAATACATCCTTTCATGCTGATATTCTGCTGAGCTGTTTTTGATAAGTAGTGGATACATGTATTAATTGTGTCCAGACTTCTTAATATATAATCATCCTGTATTCCTTTTGATGTCTTCTGATGCTTTTAAGCTAATGGTTGGTGCTCACTGTTGTCCCACAGTTTCTTATTCTGACAAACTGTATTTCACTAACCATATATACTTCGGGAATTTCTTGTGGCCTTGTATTATCCTGTTCCATTAAGTAAGTTTTTGTATGTGGTATGCAAAATATGGTGGTTTTTTTTTCTGTTTGTGTAAAACTAATACGTAACTCTGATGTAATATGCAGATGAGGAATACCATTTGAACACACACGAGACAATTTCTCATTTCGTCAGTTTGGACTCTTTCAGATGCATGGAAAGAGGCTTTCTGAGAGTTTGTGTTTTATCCCCAAAATTAGATTAGTTTTTCTGGAAGAGAGATCTGAGTGCTATGTTTTTTGTATAATGGTTGCTGATCTTTTCAGGTGTGCTTACTCCAACTTGCTTCAATAAGCATGTTTACATGTTCCCTTTTGGTTCAGGTATTTGTGGTTGTCGGAAATGATGCTGTTTGAGAGTCATGTTTGCTAAATTTATTGAGAGATGGAAAACATATTCTGCCTCATTCATTACCAGAGCTCTTGTTCTTCTGTTACTGTTCATGAATATTTCACTCCAATATTAGTTTTGGCTCTTTGTGTACAACTCATATGTGGCCAGTGTTACTCTTGTACACGGAAGTGGCACTTCCAAAACAATAGCTTGGCACCTGTATAAAATCACACTGTTTCTGTTGGGACAGTTTCACTTTGTGTTCCAATTGCCTCCATGCTTAATGCAAAACAAATCTTATCTAAGGATTTGTTTCCCTTTGTTTGCTGTCTCTGTAGCTTGGAATGTGTTCAAAATTAAATTCACTACCGTTCATTACTTCTGTTCCTTCACTTCTTTTGGTGCTTTTTCATAACATGCTTTCACATAGCCTTGCAGATATGCACTTTTCTTGGTATTGCCATGTTTGCTTCTTGTTGTGAACCGACCTTGACTTGGTTACCAGTTTTGTGCAGATTATTCCTGCGTAGTGGCAAGTTTTTTGTAAGGAAAATGTGTCCTTTCCCAAATGTAAATGCCTTTTTCTTTTTTCTTTTGCACTTTTTTTTTTTTTTTTTTTTTTTTTTTTGAGGGACCTCTGTTAGCATTTTCTAGTCCATCTTGCTTCTTTAAGCTGCATGCAGAAACAAATGACTTCACCTTCTATAGTTGCTGTGCTCCCCAAAACGTTTGGAAAGGCTGTAGTTCAGTGACTCCATTTTCATCTCAGTCTGTTTTCTTCTCATACCATGCAACGCAGGCATGCTGCTACTTTGGTCTCTATTTTTTGGCATCGACCACTTTACAAGGATCTACAGCTGTCCAAGAAATGGAGCAAACTCCAGATTGTTCCTGCAAGGAAACACACATAGCTTGTTCAGTCAGGGATCAGTCTGATGCTGAAGGAGTCCATGTGAACTTTACTGCCAAGTTCAGTAGAAGTATGGGGGCCCCATTTTGTTTCTTTTGTGAGCTGATGACTTGCCTGTATTTCGCTCACCCAGGTGAACATGCCTACAAATGTTCCTCCTGCTCATTTTCCACCATGACAATCAGCCAGCTGAAAGAGCATTCCTTGAAAGTGCATGGGAAAGCACTGACACTACCAAGACCCCGCATTGTCAACCTTGCAGCCTCACACGCCCACCACACCTCCAAGAACCACACTCCTGCTGAAGAAGTGGAGGACTCTAATGGTAAGAGGTGCCTCAGAGCAAGAATTTAATTTTCTAAGGTGCCACTTAATATATTGATTGAAAACAACAACCAAAAAACTCCCCCCCCCAAAAAAAACAACGTAGAGCAGGCAGCTTGTCCACAAAGCAGCTTCATTTGATTGTTAATAAAAATCAGAAGTTGCATCAAAAACAGAAGTATGCATGGTATTTTAGGATGATTTTTAGATCCTCATTCGTGCATACCCCATTAACTTGTCCTGTCACCAGCTGAGTTTAGAATATCTCAGTGCTGGCTTTACTTCTTAACAAGATTTAAATTGCAGAAAATTTTCAAATGCAGAGCTTGTACTGATAGCCAGTGGGAAAAGGATCATCTAACTCCATCCACACTCCTGAAAAACAGCCCTTTCTCTTGTTAGAGAACTTCAGTGAAATCATAAGATTAAGATTAAAATGTGAACATGTAATGATAATAAAAGTAATTATTCCTCTTGCTCTCAATACAGAGGACAAAAAAAGTACATAGATTAATAGATACTAAGCTGCATCTGCAAGAAGGAGAATTTGAGAACTGTTTTCTTTTGTATATTTTCCTTGAAAGCTGTTAACACTTAGTGCTAGATGAATACCCAGAAGATACTTAGAAAGCAGCAAAGGGTGCTGTTAACAGGCAAAATGCAAACTCATAGAAGAGATTTTGCATGGTACCATATGAAGTGTATAGACTTTTTAAGTGGTAGGTAATGAGGTATGCTTTGGATATCAGCTCCTGCCTAACAAGAAGAGAGCAGGTCTTTAGGCAAAAAAAGTATTGATTCCATACATGGAACTGTCAGACAATTGCAAAGACAATCAGAGAGCTGGAGCACCCTTCCTATGAAGACAGGCTGAGGGAGCTGGACTTGTGCAGCCTGGAGAAGAGAATGCTCCAGTGGGACCTCACTGTAGCCTTCCAGTATTTAAAGGGAGCTTATAAATAGAAGAGGGATTGTGTTTTTACATGGCCTGATAGTGACAGGACAAGGGGGAACTGTTTTAAACTGAAAGAGAGGATATTTAATTTATATATTAGGAGAAAATTCTTTATTCAGAGGGTGGTGAGGCCCTGGCACAGCTGCCCAGAGAAGCTGTGTTGCCCCATCCCTGGAGGTGTTCAAGGCCAGCTTGGATGGGGCCCTGGGCAGCTGAGCTGGTGGGGACAGCCCTGGTGATGGCACGGGTTGGGGCTGGTGGGCTTGGAGATCCCTTTGAACATAAGCCATGCTAGGATTCTGTGATTCATGGATGAGTTGCACACGGGTGGAGAATGTAGATGAAGCTGAAAAAGCTTAGACCTTTCTATTTTTGGGGAATTGCAATGTGTTAGAAATGGGGAAAAAACAATTCTTCCCAGAAGTGTGACAAGTTTTTGGTGGATTTTTTGTTCATTTTGTTTCTTATTAAAAACTATTTTTGTTTGTTTGTTTCTGGAAAAGTGAGGGAGTGTTTTAAATATTATCAATAATTTTTTGTGGCATTTTTGGACTCCCATCTTCCCTTCTTCCCTATTTTGCCCAAAAAATAAGTGTAAAATGAGAAAGAAAGGAAGATAAGAAGTAAATGTTGCATAAAATGGTGGAAAGGAATTTGAAAAAAAAAACTAATCAGCATAGAAATACTTACTTGAAGAGAGAAATGAATAATATTTTTGTGGTTATGCAAGTCATTTCTGGAGTCAGAATCAGAATCTTATCAAAAGATTTTGACCAGCTGTTCTCGGATGCCTTTTGTGAAGAGGTTGTGTGGAACGGTACAGTGAAGACTTACTAACTGAGCTTTTATTTTTGCTAATGATAGCTTAAACTAATCCAACAAGCAGGGTACATCTTGTGATTGTATTCTGCTTTTTATTGCTTAAAAAAAAAAGTTACACTGCTGACTTTCAATAAGTGGAGAATAATTTTTAGTGGCTGTTCTTTCCTGTATGTTAGTGATCTCTGAATAGTAATAGCGGTGTTGAGACATAAAGAAGTACAATATTTGAATTTGGTAACAATAGTACACTTTCTTCTTTTCTTGCTTATCCCAGGAGCTCAAAGGCATGGATAGTGAAGTTAAAAATTCAAGCGCGGATCTCTGTAGAGGATAATTTTATGGTCCTCAATGTAAATTATAGAGAAAAAAATAAATCTTTTAACAAAAACACCTTAGGAGATTGACTCAGTTACCTAGATATGTATTGGAGCCAGAAATGAATGCAGAGTCTGTCCCAGCTAGCTTGGTCGTCCTTAAACAGTTACTGGTTAAGACACTGACAATAATTGAAGCAACCTGTTGTGGAGCTAGTCAGATGAGGTGTTGTAATAGCAGTGTTAGTGTTTTCAACCTTGTTTGAGGAAGGCATAAACTGTTTTAAGTATATATTGTTTTCTTCATGAGGAAGTTGGCTTCGGTTTGTGGTAATGGTGGAGGCTCTTAGGTCATAATTTATTTTGAATAAATCAAACTAGATAAAAGACTTGTCTCAGTAATAGGAAATGCTTATCTGTTTGAGCAGCTCTCACATACAGTTAGAGATTACTGGAAATGAGACTTAGAGTAGTGTAGCTGGATTTTGGTTTTGTTGCTGTGTATAAGTAAACTATACATTATAAATTAATTAACTTGGGATGTGAACTTGAGTTAGGGATGGGATGAGTGGCAGACAAAAGGACGCCTTCCATTGTTATGGGCCTGTTTTGTAGGTTGGTAGGTATGAAGCTGCTAGTATAATTGAAATGGCTGTAGAAAAGATTTGGTTCTGTTTGTGGATGAATACTGTAGTTGAAGTAAGAAACAGAGCAGGATGGCTTGGAGAGATTTGAAGAGAGAGCAGAACTCGTCGTTTAATGAGGTAAAAAAGGGAAAGGGAATCAAATTGTAAAAGCAGAGTCCATGTCTGAATGGAGCTGTTCTGGGATAAGATAAAAAATTGTTTGCCAAAGTGCCTTTCTCAGGACAATCCTTTTTTTTTGTTTTTAATTTAATTTTAGATTTTGTCAGATTGATTCATTTATTAGAAGATGCAAATATATTTCAATTTCTTTACCTTAGTTCTCTGTTGGTAGCAGTAAGTGTATTTGAAGTGCTTATATCCTAGATGTTTTGGACAACACTGTCATTAGAAACTGTAACAGCCACTTATATGCTTTTCTCAAGGCAGTAGTATGAAGAGGTGTCTGTGTCTATCTCAGTTGTATCACCTGTGAAGGCTTTCCTAAGGGGGCACTGTTGGAAGATACTGCTTTTTGTATCCCATCTGGTGTTCCACATGTGTAGTTATTTCTTTATATGTAAGATACCCTGTTTACATTGTGTCCTAATCTAGGTAGATGTAAAACAGTCAATTATTTTTTTTTTTCTTTTTTTTTAAATAAATGCCATGTAAGATCAGCAAATGCAGCAAATGTTGACCACTAGTGCAAGTTCTCTCTGTTCTTGAATAGTGTAGTGGCACTGAATGGTTTGTGGTATCCAATCATTGTTGAAACTGTTGCTGTTGGGGTAAATTTTTCTTCTGCTCCCCTAATAATTCATAGGTATTTTTCCTCTTTAGGAAAAAAAAAAAAAAAAAAAAAAAAAAAAAAAAAAGAGAGAGAGGAAAAAAAAGGTTAGCTATGATCTGACTACTTGCAGTTGTATGGTTGGCTTTTTTGTTTGGATTTACTTACATGTTTGCTCTTTACAGTGACATGTGGCTTTACAGTTTTGCAATCTAAGGGAGTAAAAATTAGATATAAATTGAAAAACTGCAAACTGTTGGGAGAAAGATTGAGTAAATCACCTAATAAGGCCTATTTGTGTGTTCTTTCATGGTCTTTTTTGAGAACGAGATTATATTCATGTTACTCTCTGCCCAGAAGAGCTATATAGAATTATTAATGGTACTGTCATGTTGTGGGACAGTGTATCTCACAGATAAGGGTTTCCAGTACTGTGCTGTGCAGAGTCAGCTCTGTTCTGTTGACTTGAGTGCAAGGCAGTGTAGTTTCAGTGTCTGCATTGACAAATCATATTAAGAGACTACTATCAGTTTCAGTAAGGAAGAAGTGAAAGCAAGGCAAACACAAAAATTGTTTAAGAAAGCAGAGTAGCAAACGTTATCTGCAATGTAATCGTCCCTAAGGAGAAAGCACATATGGGCACAGTTTATGTGAATACTGAGGTTATGCATGTCAAGAGCTATGGAGATGGTGGACTGCCTGCCTACCTTGTAAAAACGAGAGAAATCCATGAGTGTAGCCAGTTCTGGTGAAGCAGAATGACTCTACACATTGATAAATTGTTTCATGTTGTCACTTCATGCCTAGCAGTAGCTTTTGGGAATATGTAGAAGAGTTGCCCTAAACTGACCTTGCAAATACTATTGCTTTTTAAAGTATATCTTTATTTTTATAAAAGAAACAACAAAACTCTTTGGCCTAGCTACTTTGTAGAGCACAGAACTTCTCTATGTTCATGTGGCTAGCAGATTTGAAGCCTTGTAAATTTTATTGCATTATGACTGTGTGCAGTAGATCAAAATAATAGGTTTTTAGTTTTACTGATGAAGAATACTGAGTTGCAGAAATGGCATGTAGAAGACACATGTGGATGTAGCTTCTGGTATCTTCTCAGTCATGCTGCCTTTGTATCAGACCATTCCTTTTCAGTAGTAACCAGCTTTTGAAATGTAGAAAGCAGCACACTTTATGTGTACCCTTGAAATTCAGTAGTCACTTTTCACAGTAATGCAAACCAAACAGTATCTATCACGGATACCAGCATACATGCAAGGTCTGAGCTAGAAGATGTTTTTAGTTTCCTGGTGCATGCTATGTCAGTAGTTTCATCAAATTGAATTACTTGAAGGATCAAATGCTTTGAAAATTGCTAAGTGGAACACCTATTGCACTGTTAAAGCTTCTTCTGAACTTTAGGCTTTGCCATTGGAAAAAAACTGCTTCACTTAGAGACTGGAATAGAAATCTATCTGGTAGCTTTGATGGAGCTAAGTAGGGTACAAAACTGCTTGACTAAGTAGTGTCTCTGGGACTGTTGTATAAGAACTATAAATCCCTTCCTATTCTTGTACACTTTTCCAAAATAGGTAATGGGTAATCAGGATGTGTGTTTCCTGTGCTGTTTGTCAGATGAAATCCTGAGGGGTGCTGAGCACCTTGAATAGGTTTCCTGAAACAATTTAATGTACTACTGGAATGAGAGGAGATATGTGAGGAAGCAAGGAGGCTTTTCAAGAAAATTCTCTCAGCTGGTACCAATGACAAGAATTATTACAGTGGTCCACTGAGCCTAGAACCACTCAGCTTCCTCTTCCATCTCAAAGAAGAAGCAAACCTTACTTATCCTTACACATGCTACCCCTTATGTGTGTATGCGTGCATATATTAATAAATATATAATTTTTTTTTAATCCATACCTTAGTTTATACAGCCTTGCAGTTATATATTCATGTGCAGTGTTTCATTTCATAAGGGTTGTTTTTCTAGCCTCCTAGCCAGGGCAGAAAGTCCCTCTTCAGCTTTGTTGCTGTTTCTGTCTTGTTGCTATTGTGTCTTATTGTTTTATGGCTACCACTGTTAGGGGAAATTACAGCATGTTAGAATCCTTACATCCTGGAAGCCTTATCTTAGTTCAGAATGGCCTTCCCTTTGTATGTAGGCTGAGATTTGTGGAATTTTGTTTTGAAATTGGGGAGGTTGGATTCTACTCCTTTGACATTTGAGATCCTTCTACTTGCCTGTTGTTTGGGGAGGTGGCCAGCCTGCAGTAACTTCAGTGACTTCACACAAAACTTTAGTGCCTAAACTATTTAATTGCAAGAAAAGTTGGAAGAATAGCATCCATGTTAAATATGCAAAATGGTGGTCTGCATACTGCTGAAAAGATGCTTGTATTTGTGTAGTTATGGTCAAGGTTGCAGGGATGTTTCCCTGTTCTGCCTTTTTCCCTGGTTTTGTGCAATGTGTTAGTAGCACTGCATGCCCATCTTCTCTCTTAATTATCAGATTAATGTTTCTTTCCTGCAGCCTTGTTCTTTTTCCAGCCATGTTCTTTCTTCATCTGACCAAGAGCTGGTTTATTCTCTCTCCTCATAGTTACTCTTTTAGGGGTATTCTCAGTGGCCACAATGCTTGCCAATGCTTGTTAAAACTTTCAAGCACTTGTTCGTTTGTCTTTTTTCTTGTGATCAGCATTAAACTAATTATCAAATGTGGAATCACACAGGAGCTTTTCTCCTGCATCAGACTGACAAGGACAGGTGGAATAAGTAAAGGGCTTGTTCACATCCAAGTTTACCAAACAAAGTCCCCCCTATTTCAAGGACTTAGGGTAATGGTTACGCCCTTGTTCTAAGCAGCTTTCTTCCACTAGTGTATAGTTTTTTTGGCTGCATAGTTTTCATGCAGCATATTGAGAAGTTCTGTAGCAGATGCTTGTGCTGTCATCAACTGTGTTTAGTGGGGAGTGTCAACTTGCTGTTTGTTGTGCTCCTTTCTAGCCCTTACCTTTTTGTATAAAGGCTATATTTAGATTTAATGGATGGAAACAAGAACCAGACAGCTGGGTGAAGAAGGTTGCTGCCCGTCTTTGAATGGATTTGGCCAGTCCACTGTGATAGAATTGATGTGATACTGAAAGACTTACCTAGGATGGAGAGAAGATGGAGTAAGTTGTTTGAATGGATTTGAGTAATTAATGAAGGAATAAGCATCTCTTAGATTTATTCATGTTGGCCATAGAAATAGACCCCTTTGTACATACAGGAAAAAGCAAGATACATATGTAGATCCTTGTATTTATTTCCCGAGGTTTTTCTTTTTTTCTTCATTCTGATTCTTGTGCTTAGCATAGAGGATGAAGTGGTAGGTGACACTCTTGTGTCCTATTCCTGCAGAATAAATAGGATGCTATTGCTCTGAAGGGTTATGTGGTATGACTTGACCACCGCTGTGCAAAAGAGCATTTCTTCAAGCTATCATTCCTACATGTTGGTAGCCTTAATGCGTAAGCAAACTGATATTCTCTCAGTCTACTGAGACTCCAGTTGTTTTCTGTTGATCTAAAGCCTGCTTGAGGGATTTGATGCTTGACAGAGAGGCAGAATTTCTTTGTTCATTTTAGCTGTTTTGAAATGGGCATATGTTTTGGCATCAACATAGTTGGCAGCAGAAGGTTTGACATTCAAATTGCTGCTTTTATTTTTTCTTTAAGGAACATCATTACTATGTTTGAGCAGGAATGTTTGAAAATGCTGCCTGCAGTGATCTGAGATCACTCAGATATGGGATAGAGATGAGGTCTTATGTTGGCAGCAGTAGTAATGCTAATTTGTATTAGTCTCCAGAACATTCTAGAACTTGCCAAGCTCTGTGATTTTAATATGATCTCTCCAGAATATTTATTTTATAAAAATATATGAGATACATATATTACGTAAAGTTGGAGCTTGAGTTTAGCAGCAATTTGTCGAAGAAGTCAAACATTCAAGTCTTGAATGGATCATCAGCACCTATGTATCTTCACTGTAATAATAGGATCAGTTTTGAAGCAGAGTGCAAAAATGTAGCACTTGATGGGACTGAACTTCTTCCCCTCTTCATTTTAAGCTAAAGGAATGCATTTAGATTATAGCAGTTTCTTGTATTAATACTTACATTGAATGCAACACATGTTTGTGATGGGAAAAGTAGGCCTTATAAATTTGGTATCCTTTTATGACAAGGTTACTCACCTAGTTGCAGTAAATGGTATAACAGCCAGTTGCTAGCATGTTCCTGAGGGCAGATTTAAGGCCTGTTTTTATGAGCGACTTGGGCAAAAAGTTGAGTGGACATTGAGTATGTTTGCAGGTAATGCTAAATTAGGAGGTGCTGTTGACTCTCTTGAGGGTAAGAATGCCTGCAGAAAGATATTGATAAATTACTGTGCTAGGCAATTTAAAAAGTGCAAGTGCTAAATGGTGCATTTGGGATGGGGCAATCTTTGATTATAAATACATTGCAGGACAAATGGTTGGAGTGCAGCCCTGCAGAGAGTGGTATGTGATGTTCTGTTGATAGCAAGCTCAGTACGAGTTAATGCCTATGGCAGCCAGCCAAAAGGGCCAACCATATTTTGGGGTACATTAAGCATGGTATAGCTATCTGGTCAAAAGGGATTGTCCCACTCTACTCTGTGCTTGTGTGGCTTGACCTTGAGTACTGTGTTCAGTTTTTGGTGTCACAATTTAAGGACACCTCAACTACTAAAGGGTGTCCAAAGGAGAGCTATGAAGATGGTGAAGAGGGCAAAATGTATGAGAAGTGACTGGGGTTGCTTGGTTTGTTCAGCCCATAGAATACAAAGCTGAGGGGAGGACCCATGGTGACTGAAGTTCCGCATGGGGAATGGAAGGTAGCACTGAGCTCTGCTCGCTCTGTCAGTGACTGGGCCTGAGGGAACATCATGGAGCTGTGTCAGGGGAGAGCTGAGTTGGGTATTAGACTGTAAGCAGGCAGTGGAACAGAGTCCCCAGCAAAGTTGTCATGAGCACAACTCTATTGCTATTAAAGAAGTTTGCAGTGGTTTAATGTGGGTTGCACTGTGTGGAGTTGGGTATTGGACTTGATCTGTACTCCTTTCTTCTCTTAGAGCACTTCCATTTATGAGATGTAATTTATCTCAACGGTGTAAGGAACAGCTAGAAAACTTTTCAGTTTATTTCTTTTTGGAAATTGGTAAACACATGAAGATCCCAGTGTTTGATGGGGAGACAGAAGTCTTGATTTTAAGTGCTACCTTATACTTAGATTATGGTATTTTATTTTTTTAATAATGCTTGATAAGAATATAGAGTTGAAAAGTGGCAAGTAACTTGAACTTTTTGGATGGCAACAGTCTCAGCCTGCAGTATTCTTACTTAAAACAGACGGCAGTGGATAAACAGACATGGAAGAACATGAATGCCCACAGCAGGAAAACAATGCACGGAACACATAGATCATCTCTATGTTGTAATGGAAAGCAATGGGTGGGTTTGTACACTATAGTTACTTGGCACTATTGTTTAGGACATTTAAAATTGGTTGATCAGCCACCAAAGCAACACAGGCTTTAAGAAGATTTTGTTTATGACTATTAAGTAACCAAATCACCTGAAGAGCTGCAGAAAAACTTGAGATGAAGCCAGCAAATAAATCCTACTGGTAGTGATGGAAAAAAAGGGATAAATATAAATTAAATAGTTGTATGATGGAGGGTTTCTTGACACCTAGAATGGATCTTTCCAAATCAAAGCACTGATTGAATATAGTAAGAATTCAGGCAGTGTTTGTGGCCATGATGTGCCTTTCCCGTTATCATTGAGGATGTTAGTAGGAACTGGTAGTGTTGGAAATTCAAAATCAGAATGACACAGACTGATTGAGATTGAAAGGGACCTCTGGAGGCCATCTGGTCCAACGCCCCTGCTCAAGCAAGGCCAGCTAGAGCAGGTGGCCCAGGGTCTTGTCCAGATGGCTTTTGAATATCTCCAAGGAGGAAGACTACAACTTCTCTGGGCAACCTGTGCCATTGCTCAGTCACCCGCACAGTAAAGATGTGCTTCCTGATGTTCAGACAAAACCTCCTGTGTTTCAGCTTGTGCCTATTGCCTCTCATCCTGTCACTGGACATCACTGAAAAGAGCCCAGCTCCAACTTCCTTGCACCTTCCCTTCAGGTATTTATATACATTAATGTGGATATTAATTACTTCTCTAAAGAATCAAGTGTTAAGTAATGTTTTTGATTATGTATGACGTGAAGCTCTTGAACTAGTCCCTTGTTTGAAGGAAGGAACATGGTATAGCTTATTTAATTGATTGCATTCTTTCTTCATAAATTGTATATAATTCCTACCTTTTTTTCTTTGCGTCTTATTACACAGAGTATTATAATCACTTTCTTCTTGATCTCAGCTGTGAAACTTCAAGGTTCTTCAATAGACTCCATAAGAGTCTGCCTATGTGAAGGAGTTCCTAAGATAAAATTCTTCATTTTCTTCTGCTTAGGTCAAACTCTTGTCCCTTCTAAATGATTCTGACAGTAGCACAAGAAGCTGCATAGTGTTTATATATATATATATATATGTATATATGTATATATGTATATATGTAGAAACAGTATATAGGATATATATATACGCTATATATATATATCCTTTCTCGGTCCCATTTAAATATAGGTGTGTGCATAAAGGAGAATGCAAAATTAAAGAAGCATGGTTATAGTTTTCTTGTCTTTTCTGAGTGAGAAAGACTATGTAGTCCATATATCTTTTCTTAAGCATGGACATATACTTATTTTTCTCTTAAATGCAAAAGATAGTCCAGAGTGACCCAAAAGAGGCTTTTACATGTAGTGCTGAAATAAATTCCTCTGACAAGGCATTTTTAAAATTTTAAATGCTCAAAATACATATCTAGAATATTAAGTGGGTTCTTCTCTTTCCCTTGTGATTAGTGTTTGCTTCCATGTATGTGAATAAGGTTACAAATTTTGTTTCCTCTCAATCTCATTCATAACATCCCAGCAGTGTAAAGGTTTTTTGGTAAAATCAGAATTAGGTTCATACTCTGTTTGTAAACGAACAATGAATTAATCTAGGTACAAGACTTCCTTAGCAGTAGATTGCCAAAGCCTCCTCATGAATATTTTTATGCATCCCTCTGAATCTTGTTCTGTCTTCCTCTCCCCTCAGTTAATGTATTGCCAGAACATTTCACCCTCCCACATATTCTTCCTTCCAGGTCAGTGCTGTATGGCATAAAGTGAACAAATGTGTGTAGTCTTGACAATCTTTGTATGACACTTTACTTTGTCACCTTCCCACTTTTCAAGCTGTTGCCATTCATGACTATATTCTTTCCTACCATTCCTGGAGTCAGTAATTTTGAGTAGCATTATGTTTCAGAAGGAACTTTGTTCTTAAATCTTATGAGCGTCACTCTTAGCCTTCATAATGTCTTGGGTTGGAAGAGACCTTAATCTAGTTCCAATCCTTCTGCCATGGACAGGAACACCTCGCGCTAGACCAGGTTGCTGAAAGCTACATCCAGCCCAACCTCAAACACTTCCAGGATTGGATCATCCACAACTTCTCTGGGCAACCTGTTTCCGTGCCTCACCACTCTCATAGTGAAGAATTTCTTCCTCATATCTAATCTAAATATGTCCTCTTTCAGTTTAAAGCCATTACCCCATTGTCCTGTCACTACACTCGTGAGTCATTCCGCAGCTTTCCTGTCAGCCCTGCTTTGGTACGGGAAGGTTATTATGATGTCTACCCAGAGACCTCTCTTTTCTAGACTGAACCTACTAGCCATAATTTAATCCTTTTAAAATAATTTTGACTAATAGTTTGATATTACTTGCTTTTAAACATATGTTTTGTGGTTTTGCTGATTTTTTTTTTTTATTTTTATTTTTATTTTTTTTTGTAGTTTTGCATCTTGATGTGGTTTTTCACAAATACATTTCCATATGTCTACTGTTTTTCTTAATTCCTTGGAATTTCTCCGTCTTCCTTCATAGAAATGTTTCTTAGTGTGAATTAATTCAGAATAAATTAAATAACATTGCAATTATATTCTTTTTGGTCTGCTGAGGACTTCACAGATCTATAATGTCTTAGGCCTATATTGTTATGCAATAATCTTTTTCCCCCATAGAGTTATCTTACTTAGTTACACATTCTATTTCAGACATTACTTTCTGCAGTTTCATTTATCTCTCGGAAGCTGATCTCTTTTGTCTTTGACGTTTCCATGTGAGTTTACTAGGAAAACAAGATGTCCTCATTTTTGTCTGCCTCTATCTTGAACTAAACATGCTTTCCAGTGTAATTGAACAGTTGCTTCTCTTAGAACAATGCTTCTCTCTTCATCCCTCTCCCTGGTACACAAGCATATAAGTAGTTGTATCTAGCTGCATCTAATTTTGTTCACTCTGAAAGAACGAAGCAATGGTTGGATTTCTTTTCTTAAATAGGCAATTTTTCTTTCATTTCTCAACAGTTGGTCATTGTCTGTTGCATAGACTTATTCTAAGTTGTGTTCTTATCTGTTTTTTTTTGTTTGTTTGTTTGCTGCAGTTGTCTTGTTTTTGTCCATTTTACTGTTGTGTTCATGGTTACTGATAATTCTGAAAATACTTACAAATAACTAAAATATCATTTTATTGCCAAGTAAGTTTATGTACCTGGATCAGAACCTTTATTTTCTTTTCCTTTCTGAAAAAATCTCAGTTTTCCTTTTTTAGGTATCTGAAACACATTAGATGCTGCAGAGGATCCATGAAAATTGGGTTTTCATTTTGTTTTTGTGGTAGGTTTTCACTGTATGTATTTCCCCCTTGTATGGTTTCAGAGTATGCTGTATCTATCAAGCTGAGCTTTCACCACTGCACTGCATTGTGATATGGACTGCAAATGCCATTTAGGACAAGGCAGTGACTTTCAGTAGAGTTGACAAACCCTTTGTGTCTGCACTTTGGGTGAAGTTTTCAGAATGGCAAAATCACTTACCTGCCAATGAAGCACTTCTAGAAATGCTGTCTTTCTTCCCCCCTTGCAGAGACAAGGAAACTCTTACACATTATAACTAGCACATGGCAGTAATTTAGATGTGGCTGTGTTGATGGGACACCATGCAGACAGTCATTTCTCCTGCTTTTCTTTCAAGTAGTCATTTTCCCATTTGGATATGAGAATGCCGCTCTATACAAACAGTGGATTTTATGGTCTTTTGGATCCACAGGTGCTGGTGTGAAGTCAAGTACTTGCTAACCTTGTTACTGTTCCTGTGCAGGTAATCTGTAGGTAGATGTGTTCAAAATTCTAGTCATGAGACTTGCAACATTGCCACTGTTCAGTTACTGTTAATTTTTTCCTCTTGACGTGACTATAGATGTCCTTTCATTTACTTCTGAACATCCCATGCTGTTAGCTTGCTTTCGGAGTTGCACAGCAAGGTTCTTCCATTCACTTTAGACAAAATTATTTTTAAATGCGTTCAACATGTGTATGTCCTTTTCCTTTTAAGTTATCAGGGCTATGTATTGTCATTTACTTTCTTGTTGTACTTTGAGGCTGTTGCAGAAAAGAGAAAACATCATTCTTTTCATTAACATGTAATCAGTACTTCCTGCCGTTTCATTTTTCTTCATTTTCTCTCCTTCTATGTGTTCTTTTTGGCTCATATTTTACATTACTTAGTTACTACTTTACATTACTCTTCCCTTTGTTTATTTTAATGTCTTTCTTCTGTTTTCTGACTTTGATGTAGTCTTACAAAGCCATTTTACTTTTTTCACACATGGATGCATAGGCCCAATTTCTGCTTCTAACCAAGCTTGTTAATGATTTCTTGGAGTGCTTCCAACCCTACGTACAGGAAAAAGGCTGAGGTGGGACAAATGTGTACATATAGTCATGCTTTGGTTATTGGGTATTCTGAGAGAAAAACTCTCTTCCTCTTTTGTTCTCCAGTCTTAACACCCAGACATCGTGTTGTAGCAGCAACACTGTCAGGTGTCCATCAGGTTGGCACGCCAGCTCAAGGCCTGAGTAGATGCAAAAATGCTTGATTAACATCTAAGTCAGCTTTGCACCAAAGTACACACAGAGCACTTTGGAGTATCAGCCTACACTTCCAGCAGAAATAGAGTAGGTGCACACATAGAAGTGCTTTGCCAGTTTGAGGCAATACTGCTGTGCTCTTTGTTAAAAATCACTGTACTGTTGCTTCTTGGCTGTTTGTTTTTGTTTTGTTTTTTCATTTGCCTCCCTAGCCCTTTCTTCAGTTGCTGCTTTTGAAAATAAAAAATAAATATCCCAAGGCTACACTGCCTTGTCTGTTAATTGCTCACTGTCCATTCTGTTGCTATGTGCTAAAAGGCATGGTTGTAAGAAACTAAAGGAAGTGTTTCTCTCCCATACCTTCACTCATTTTGGAGTGAGCATGTGCAGTGTGGTTCAGTGCTTGGTGAAGTTAGTGGGAAATCTCCCATGCCTTTAGTCAGCTTTGAAATTTGGATGAAGTCTTCCTGATGAAGCCGAGTTGCACATCCATGCTAGGAGAGCTGTCTAACAGGCTGCTTCTGAGAAACCAACAGAACGTCTATATATATATGTGTTAATATTGGTGTTAATCTTCAGGAAATGCTAAATCTTCCACATCAGAAGTATTGCAAAATAATGAATGCTTTTGCAAGGCAAAAGGGAAAGAATATACAGGCAGAGCCAAGGACCTGTGTCCCACCATCGTTTAAGACTCTCCGTAAAAGCTCTTCAGTTGACTTTCTTCTGTAAATTTCATAACTATCTTTGTAAAAGAGCAATCCACTAAACACTGTAATGTGTAGCAATTTTGAACCCACATTGAAGTAGAGTTAAGAATTCTTGCACACTAGAGGTAGAATTTGCTTTTCGCTATTCTGAATGACAAGGAGAGCTACCTTGTACTTGTGAATAGTCATATATTCCTTCAGTTTTCACATACCAGATTCCATAGAAGTATATAAACCATAGAATCATAGAATGGCCTGGGTTGAAAATGATCATCTAATTTTAACCCCTTTGCTATGTGCAGGGTCGCCAACCACCAGAGCAGGCTGCCCAGAGCCACATCCAGCCTGGCCTTGAATGCCTCCAGGGATGGGGCATCCACAACCTCCTTGGGCAACCTGTTCCAGTGTGTCACCACCCTCTGAGTGAAAAACTTCCTCCTAATATCTAACCTAAACCTCCCCTATCTCAGTTTAAAACCATTCCCCCTTGTCCTGTCACTATGCACTCTCGTAAATAGCCGTTCCCCTTCCTGTTTATAAGCTCTCTTCAAGCACTGGAAGGCCACAATGAGGTCTCCCCGGAGCCTTCTCTTCTCCAAGCTGAACAATCCCAATTCCCTCAACCTTTCTTCATGGGAGAGGTGCTCCAGCCCTCTGGTCATCTCAGTGCCCTCCTCTGACCCACTCCAAGAGCTCCACGCCCTTCCTGTACTGGGGGCTCCAGGCCTGGACGCAGTGCTGCAGATGGGGCCTCACAAGAGCCGAGTAGAGGGGGACAATCACCTCCCTGTCCCTGCTGACCTCCCCTCTTTTAATGCAGCCCAGAACACAGTTGGCCTTCTGGGCTGTAAGCATACACTGGCTTATGTCCAGCTTCTCATCTGCCAGGACCCCCTTCTCTCCAGGGCTGCTCTCAAGGAGATCTTCCCCCAGTTTATGTAAATGCTTATTTGCAAGCTGAAAGCTGGAATAATAGACACCAGACATCTTTTTTTAAACCTGCAGTTTTCTTTGGAGTAGACATCACTGAGGCCTTGGGTGGGAACACTGATGATGTGGTGGAAGTTTTTGATGCCTTTGTGGAGCAGAATGTAAATTACTAACTAGACCTTAATCTCGTGGGGAGCCTGCTTCAAACAAAGGGGAAAAGAAAAGCTTGATATTTGAGTGGGTGGAGCTCACTGTGAGCCCTCCATGGTGGGGAAACTGGCTGTAGAAGTGGTGAAAACAAAACATGATAAAAGTTGTATTGTAATCCAGCCTCTGTTCATGAGGCTTGGATAGGAAAGACAAAAAGGTATTTCATTTAAAAGAATCTTTCATGTTTGCTTTTGTTTTTGTTGTTCACCTGGAGATGAAGCTCAGGGAGCTTGGAGACATTCACCTCTAGCTTGTGCTTTGTTGGTGTGTTTGGATTTTCTGTTGCTGCTGGTTTGTTATTTGTTTCTCAGGCATGTATGAACTAAACTCTGTTTTGTGATAATTAATAAAAACAGTGAGCATTTTGCTGAGTGCTGTATAGGACTGTTTGCCTTTTGTTTCTTCTTACTAATTGGTTATAATGGATGGTGTGTGTATATATATATACACATATGAGAATTCCTACATATCTAGCCTCAGGGAATTAAGCTTTGGAAAATGAGGTACCCATCAAAGCAGGAGTTGGCTTGTACAGTTTGTTTCCCAACTTCTTTTCTTTTTCTCTCTTCTTTTCTTCCTTCCTCCAAAAAGCTTAAGAAAAGTCTTTTGTGTTCTTTTCAGGAAAGTTACACTGAAATTCATCTGCTTTCATTTGTGCCATTCATGGGCAGCTGTGGGTTATACAGGACAAAGGAGATGAATTCCTAACCTCTACATTCAAGCACTGTATTGAGAAAGGTTCAGCACACACCCCGTCCTTTTTTGTAGGGTCCAACTGCAGTATTACAACTTCTAGTTTCAGTACTGAGTTATCTCTGGGCTGTATTTTTTCACATGCCATTAAAACAGTATGATAGAATTTACTTGGTTTTGGAAGGGATGTGTCTGTACAGATGTATCCATAGGAAGAGGTCTTTTTCTTAGTTTAGCAGAAGTTAGTAACTTTTGAGGAAATGTGGCTTAGAAGTTCTCTTTACTGGAATCTGTGATTAAATATGTTTTAATTTTTTAATGATGACTTGATTTCAAACATCCTGAACTGAGAGTACTTGAATTTACTTTTTGTGAAGATGTCTAAAAATGTGACAAAGTAAAATTTTATCATTTTGTGAGTTAACTTTTAATGTCTCTTAAATAATTCCATGAATGAGTAGGGATGAGTATCAATTTATTTTTTTAATATTTTTTTTCCATTTTAGGTAGGATACTCAAATGTATCCTATGCCAGATCTTCATCTAGTATTAACTGGAATAAAATATTCAAGTGGATCTGGACAGATAGATGTGTGAAATGCCTAAACAGCCGTACAATTAGTATGGTTTACTTCCACAAATGAAAAAGTCTTAAAGGAAGACTTCTTTTTAGACTACTTTTAAGTTAAAGCTGTCATTTCTTCTCCCTCCTTCTCCAATCAGATCTAAAAAACATAATTTATACTGATCACCTTTCATACAGTAGAATTCACATTAGATTAGGAGAAGTGCTACACCTCTGCTTCTTAATCGCTTTAGAAAGTTGTCAGTGGATTTCGGTATGTTGGTCGAACACTTGTAAAAGTCAGTTGGTACTGAGAAGACCTTTTCAAATTTGCTGATCCACAACTTTTCTCTGTTTCTCTGCAGACTCTTCATACTCGGAGCCTCCTGATGTTCAACAGCAGTTGAACCACTACCAGTCTGCAGCGTTAGCCAGGAACAACAACGTCAGCCCAATCCCACTTTCAGGGAGTGCTGCAGGAATGGAAAAAACGGAAGCCATCCTTAACTGTGAATTTTGTGAATTCTCCTCGGGTTACATACAGAGCATTCGGCGTCACTACCGTGACAAGCATGGAGGGAAAAAACTTTTCAAGTGCAAAGATTGTTCCTTTTATACAGGCTTTAAGTAAGTACTGTGGAAAACAGATAAACTGAACTCACAAGGGTGTTTTAGCTCTTGAAAAGACTTCTGAGATTTTTGAGAGCTGGCTATAGCAGCAGAACATGGCCACTGCTGACCAGAGAGAGGAACATAGGAAATGCCAGGCCAGATCACAGCAGCATCCATGTAATCCATTTTCCTCTCCCCTACAACAGCCAGTACCATCTGCTGCAGATGAAAGCATTGCAGCAGCTTTTCCTTGCTGGAAGAGATGGAACAGGTAGTGCTTTTCTTTAACATAAGCTGTTAGAGGTTTTTCCTTATCCTCAAGTATGAAAGTATATTCTACAAAAATAAGGTCATTTCCTGGATGCATAGGATAAGTAAGGGAGACAGGGAGATGGAAGAAATTACATAACCTTTCTCCCTTCTGAAGAAACTTCTCTCATGTAATTTTATTTCTTCTACTATTTATCTAGCTAGAATGCACTCTCCAGAGTTACTGATAGCATAGAAAGGCATTTCAGCAAATTTAATTAGATGTTGCAGAATTTAAAATCTCAGCTGTCTTTTTGTGTGTGTGTGTGTGTGTGTGTTAGCTACTGTTCTCTAAGGAAAAAAGTCTTATGCACCTATGCTCTTCACCGTTTCTCTCTGATGTGCTGGACCCTTGTGCTTATATCCCCCAGCTAGAATCTGAGGTCTCAGATATATCAACTTCTTAAGAGACTAGTGACAATATATAGTATGATTGGATATAGAAATAAAATGTTGAATAAAATGTTGAGCACAAACCTTCTCTCAGCAAGTGAATCCACACAAGAGCAACTTCTAGCTAATGCATCTGTAGCCTTTGTTGCTTCAGACCCTACCTGCCTCAGTGATACTGTTTACTGCTTATGCTTTATGTACTGATTACTATCTACCTTTGAGATTGCCAATGATCAACTCAATTCAATATGCTCACATCTTGTGCATTTTCCCAAGATGAAATAAAATCCTCTTAAATCAAGTGCCGATTAAATACGCTTATACTTACAAAAAAGTTGTATTCTTTCATGTGGTGTCTCAAACATGGCAAGGATTATGTCTTCTTTTGAAAGTGTACCGTGTTTTCTTTCTTAAAAACAAGGACAGAAAAGCCCTTACAAATCCCCTCTTCAACTCACTGTGGAAACTTGAATGCACTGAGGTTAGTAGGAGTACACCTGTACAATTCAGACATCACTGGATTGTGCCTGGAGCCGCTTGTGTTAGTAAACTATTTCATGCTCAAACTGACAAGCAGAACTTCAGTGTGGCAAACTCTCCACTCTCTCTTTACTCCTATTCTAAGCAAAAAAAACTGACCACTTTCCCCAAGTTCACAGACATCTCTCATTTCAGTAGTTGAGCTAGCGATCAGGTAAGTGTATATTATTTTCCTTTGTATGGAGGAGGAGTTACATGCCTCTTCCAACTTTTAAGTATGCAGCTAAGGTAATGTCAGCATGAGATTTTTTGTTCAGAAGTACTGTATTCATTCATTCTTCTGCCTTAATAAGTGGAGTATTCTTAGTCTTGGATTTTCAAGTCCTCATATCTAATGCTTTAAAACAGATCACCCGAGCTCATGTGTGTTTCATTTCCCGAGTCCAAACATTTTAGCTGTTTTGGGAGTTATCTTACAAAGATAGAGGTGGCTAAGGATAAAAATCTGTATTCACCTCTGTAAGTTCAGAACTGTTAATAGATTTTATTCAAGTTACTAAAAGTTGAATGCGCAGAATATTTCCACTTGAAGATAAATAATGAGCATGAAAGACGGGGATTCTTTTGTTATCTTAACTACAGCAATGTGAGCTATAGAGCAACCCAAGCAAATGAACGTCTTGTCAGAATGTGTGTCAGTTATTTGAGGATACAAGCCTGCAAATACTCATGTGTTACTCATGTGAGTAGCCCTGCTGAAATGCCAAGTGGCACTATGAAGACAAGGCAGAGAGATATCTGTGCTGTTTTACACAACACTTCCCTTATAGAGCTGTGACACCTCATCGTTCACGGCACATCTCTTCTGACTTCTCCCATCTCTCTCTCGTATTTCACAGATCTGCTTTTACTATGCACGTGGAAGCGGGGCATTCTGCAGTTCCTGAGGAAGGACCCAAAGACCTTCGCTGTCCTCTTTGCCTATATCACACCAAATACAAACGCAACATGATTGACCATATAGTTCTGCACAGAGGTAATGTGTGTCCTTTATGTGCCTGCCTGATGAGAGAAATGCTGAACAATGCCCTTGTCTTTCAGATTGGTTTCATTAAATTTTCTCCTCTCTACATATGCACAAGTATGTTAAATCAGCCATCAGCCATTCCATATCTTTTGTTCATTTCTGAGTGTACATCTTACTAGTTTCCTGTGGAGTTCAAAGTCAAGTGGTGCTGAAACAGGGCAGATTTAACCTCTCTAGAGAAAGACCTTAAAAACAATTTTAACAGTCTTCAAGCACCCACTTACTGAGAGTAGCAGTAATATGCAGCTTTGATCTAAGCCAAAATTGTTTCCTGCTTTTGTCTTTGTTATTGTATAGTCCTTGCTATCATAAACTGTGGAGAACACTGTATCAACTAGCTATCAAGTCTGCAGAATATCTCCTGATTGCTTGTTTGAATCTTTTCATGATGTGTGTTATTGTTCTTAGGATCAAACCAAGAATTATCTTATTTTCATTTTTCTTTAAGACTTCAGTTCCTTCTTCTCTTCTCCCTTCTTTTTTCAACCTAGCTAAAAGTGGGATTAGGGATTTCTATACTATATTAACTACAGGCTTCCTAACTCAAAAGAGACAGCTATTTGGGCTCTGTGGACTGGGATTCCTGCCCATAGCTATCACATTTGATGCTTGTAGATGGTCTATTGGCTGCCAAAATCCTAATCCATGTGGTGGGATGGCATTCTGCCTGCTTGCAGGTTGGGCAGAGTTTCACAGTCGGATACTGGTGGTGTACAAACACAAGTTTTGCATGCCATCTTTTGCTGGAGGAGATCCTGGTGTGACAAGTGCTAATGTAATTCCTTGTAACATACAATTTCCCAGTATTGGTTACTTAAAGTCCTTCTTGTACCAAAAGAGTGATGTTGGCAGACTTGATGCAAATTTCTGTCTGTTAGCAGGGCCCTTGTGAGCAAATGTCTGGGAAAAAGTGACCTGCCAGTGATTCAAAATGCACATTACAAAGCTGCTTTGTTTGGTTGTAAAAGTTTGTCAGATGCATTTACTTCCTGTCTTTGAAGGTGTTGTAGTGTCAGATTTTGCCCAGCTTCAGGACATACTCCAGAATTAACTCACTTCAGAGGAGAAGAGGGTTTAGTTAATCCCTGTGCAGTGTGCGCTGCGGTTTCAAGTGATGTCAAGGTGTGTCTGGTTTGTTACTTGCCAGAGCACCAGTGAGCACTGCTTTTTAAAATATAGATAGAGGGAAAAGCTGATGGACTTAGGAGAGTTCCCATCAAACGTAGACTTTACACTGGGAGTTTCTTGTTGCACAAGTAGAAGAGCACTTCATGAGCTTAAGAAGCTGTGCTACCTTTACAGAGGTGTTTCTGATCACTTGCAGGAAGTTGTTTACCTCCTGAGTGACACCAGATCTGTTCTTTTGTTTAGCTTTTGCTTCATTTGCACAAACCAGTCTTGAGTCCTTGTGCTGTTGAAACAACTGGTAGCAAATGACATGATTATACATCAACTAGTGCACTGGAAGAGGTAAATCAATAAAATAACTTTTAATAAAAATGGGAGTTTAGCTGGTAGAGAATCTATTGAAGGAAGCACAAGGATCTTATTAGGCATCAAGAGTGATGGTAATAAAGTAAGTATGGTCATCCTTTAAAGTTCTTTTCAGTGCACATATCCAGATTAAAAACAAAACAAAAAATAACCTTTTAGTTGTGTTTGTTGCTTGGCATCTGAAGCAGATGATTTTGACAAGATTTAACATGCACTGTTAAATCCCCCTCATGAGAGAGAAGCTGAGAGATGTTGAATGCAGCATGAGATATCTTTCCTCTTTTATTGGTTATATATTTATAAAACAAACATAGTCCTGAGCTGTGGTCATAAAGAGTTGATTTTTTAGATAGATGGAGTAATGCAGCGTGTAAAATCAAGAGTGGAGGATTCAGTCCATTTCATATTTAATTTTTATCCCGTGTAAAAAGACACATTTACAGATATGTAACTCTTACATTCTTTCCAAATTGTTGCATCTAAAGTCCTTGATGAAGTAATGTGTGTTTAAAATTGAAAGTATATATATCTCTTAATTAGTAGCTGTGGAATTTGACTTGCACAGGGCTAAAGAATTATAAGCTGTAAGGCTGAATGGTGTGTAAGAATTACACAAGGAATTTGCTTCTTGTTAAGGATGTGGGGAAACAGAATGCATCCAGAAGTCTTTCTGCAGGTGTAACCTATTCTGTTCAATCTGTTCTTTATCAATGTAAATGCTGTTCAATGTCCTCTCTATAGGCATATGATATAGGCATATAGGCTCCTTACCTTTTGGCAGGCTGTATCAAGGGATTGATACAGCTGGAAGGCTTGGTCCTCTGCTGTGCAGTCATGTGAAGAGATAAAGTATGGTTAGGCAAGCACAGGGACCTTCTATGGAGAAGAAAGTGAAATCTTGCTCCACAGCCAGCAGAGCAGCTTAGCTTTGACTGAGTCTGGCCAGTACAGTTCAGTTTCATTATCCCTTTTGGTACCATTCTCATCACACATTTTGAAACACATTAATACTTCTTCAGGTCTGATGCAACTTACCGAGGTCACTATTATGTCTACTTTAAAGTCCTTGGGGTTTTCTATTTTCTTCTTTTTGAGATCATTTTACTCTCTTGCTGGTACAAATGGGGATTTTTTTTTTCTTCCATTTAAATGAAATCTCATCCATTTCTATTGATTAGTAAATTCAAGACAAAAAATGTGAAATTTTCAAATTACTCTACCTCCCCCAAGGCTTTGTTGCTAAATATCCTGTTTCCATACACATGGTTGTTTCTGCTATTATACCTTGTGTACACATCTTCACTCATACATACCCCAGTGCTCTGCTTGCTTTTGGCTTATGGAGCACAAAATGCTATATGTTAAGTGACTGTAACTTTGATTTACACTGATTATGGGCAAAAATATCTATGAACAAACACCTGACATAACCAAATAATTTGTATGACTGTTTGTACTTGGTCTATGTTTAAGGAAAGGAATTGAGTAGTGTATGGTATGGTGTGTTGTTGAGTAAAGATTTTTCCTTATAACAAAGGACTGATAAAGCCATTGTCTTTCTCTATGCCTTTGAGGAAAAAAATATGTGTGTTCTCTGATCTGCTCTGGAATTAACCTGAATATTTCTGTCTAAGATTGAGTTTCTTAAACTGAGATTATGCTGTTCAGATGTTTATTTTCTTATTTTTATTCTTTTTTCCTTGTACTTATTGCTACAGTTCCACAATTCATGGCATCTTTTTTCAATGAGGCATAGTGGACTGGAGTCCCTTTTTAGACATTGTTGAAGTCTGAAGAAGTTGACATCTGTAAAACAAACAAAAAAACCCCTAGACCTTTCAATTTGTGTAGGAACCTTTATGGTGTGTTGGAATTTTGCCAGTTGTTCACATAAGATAAATGCATTCTGAATGAGTAATTAAATACAAACAACTTTATAAAGGCAAACCAGGCCTTATAAAATGTGAAATTCTGGGTCCAAACGAGTCTGTAAGTTCCAAGTCATTTCTTGGAGGAAACTTACTATGAACACTCATGTAAAACTTGTAAATTATCCCCTAAAATCCTTCAGGCTATAATTGATGTTTACTTTTATCTTGTTTTTTTCTTTTATGTTATTGTGCTGCCTTTCATTTGATGAGCGTATGTGTGATTGTGAGATAATAGGTTTCCCTGATGTGAGTTAGGAGATCCTGCATTGCTCCACAGTGGTAGATAAAATGCTTTTGTGGTGTTTGTTTGTTTTTAAATCTGTGCCATATGCTAGAGGAAAGGAGAATTTTCAGAAATCTTAGGGTTTTTTTCTTTCATTGGAATACTTAACTTGGCTTTTTCACTTTCGAAACTGGATGCTTTGCTTCCATGAGGAAGTCCAAAAGCATACAGTGGCAAGAGCCTTCTAAAAAACATTTGTGACCACAGAATCACAACTTTAAATTCTGTTGTCTTTTAGGCTATTTTCCCTTCCCTGCTTACCACACTGAAAGGGCACAATTCAGCATCTGTGTAGCTAGAGATGTTAGTGTAGAACCACAAGTCTTCAGCATTTTTCAAAGACATAGCTTTGGGAAGAGCTTTACTTTTTGAAGTGGCGAAAGAGGAGGCCATGAGGTAGGAAACCTTCAGTGTTCAGGGAGAAACTGAGGAAGATAGAGTATTTTGAGAGCTGTGGAACAGGTCTCATAGCAGTGGTGGTGTGTGGACTGGCTAAAGATGAGAGAACAGCAGAGCTTCTGCGGCCTTCCAGAAAAGCCATAAAGCAATCTGTGTTTCTTTAGTTGTCTTTGGAAGTGATGTTACCTACCTTATTAAAGGGAATGGATTGTTGGCTCAGATCTGCACGAGGATTGCCCCTTACCCTCCACATTAACTGAGTTTCTGGCCTATGTTTTTTTGCTCATTTGTTTGAATCTGTTGTTCAGCATGACCTGTATGAGAAGGATCCTCCTCTAATCTGCAGTCCGTAAGGTATAGCAGCACTAAAGTTCAATGTTAATTAAAAAGGGCAGTTGAGTAACAGAAGCCCATAATTGGTCCTTAAAGGATTTTCTGGTGACCTATTGCTGAAAGGTTAAGTTTGGGATTTCCTTTCTGCACACAGCTTGAGAAACACAGTGGAAGGGTGTTACACACATCCGATTCTTACTCTGTAAAAAGACTGAAATTAATTACTGCTTTGTTAAATGTCTGTATTTTATCTGAGAGGCAAAGAGTTTAGAAACTCAGTGAGAGCATTTGCAGTACATGCCTATGTCCTCGACCTGAACTGTGGGATGCGTGACATGACGTATGTCTAGATTTTGAGCCTAAGCTTTCTGAAAGTTATGGGTGTTCTGGGAGATTCTGCTGCTGGCTGGACTGTGTAGCCTCTTCTGGGAGAAGGCACTGCCTTACTTGCCCCCTCAGTCACCAGTGAGCAGCTTTGAATATGACATTGAGAGTACCAGCTCTGATTTTTACAGCACTCTGCGCCTTCCATTTTTATTAGATTTCTAGCAGCCATTTCTGGCTGTTGTCAAGTGCCGAACCAAAATGGTCTGTTGATTTGGCTGATTTATATCTGCTTTTGAATTCCCAAGCTCTGCATCTTGGCTCACAGATGGAGTCTCATTCACCCCCAGATCTCCAATCCTATCCTTGTTAACCCAAAGAGCAGTTGCATTTGTAGCATTGAAGGATTAGCCCTGTTGTTGCAGAGAGGTTATTTTGTTTTTTTTCTGTGCATGGTAGTCCAGTTTGGCTCTCACTCCTATGCAGGCAGACTTGCATACCCATAAAGGAGGTTCTGGTCCTTTATACCCATAAAGGAGGTTCAGCGTGGTAGTTTCCACGCTGTTGACACATGTCCTGATACTTTGTAAAATTTGTTAAGTGAACCTTATCCTGTTCCTACAGAAGAGCGGGTCGTTCCCATTGAAGTCTGCCGCTCCAAACTATCAAAGTACTTGCAGGGAGTTGTTTTCCGCTGTGATAAGTGTACCTTTACCTGCTCCAGTGATGAGAGCTTGCAGCAGCACATAGAGAAGCACAATGAACTGAAACCTTACAAATGCCAACTCTGCTACTATGAGACCAAACACACAGAGGAACTGGATGCTCACCTTCGAGATGAGCACAAGGTAAGGTTCAAATAGTTTTATTTTGTAACAATCTCCATGTAAATGCTGCATTTATGGTACTTGCATGTACCCTAAATTACTCTGTATGCTCTGATTAGCCAACCTGCTTTCCTTCCATCCATCTGAAAACTAATTTCACATAGAACTTAAACTCCTGTTTTCTACTATTCCTTTTTTTTTTTCCCCTCAGAAATTCAAAATTGAGGGTTTCTGAAATGTTTAGGATGATCAGAATTGGCAGACTATTTTATGCAGAATGTGATCATCTGGAAAAGACACTTGTTAATGTTATTTTATTTAAAGTGAAAAAAAAAAAAAAAACCCAAAAAACCAAAAAAACCATTATGAAACAATATTAAGGCTGTAATTCAGCCTGTCTAAAAGGCAGGAGATTCCAAATAAAAGATTGCTCTAGCAACTTCAGCAGCATGTCATGCCATGCATATTTTAATAACAAAAAGGGCAATGCATCTCTATTTATATTTAACAAGGGAAAGATAAACAAATATAACCAGGTCCTAGCTTAAGACTGCTTTGGTGTTTTTGTGGAGCTCAGTCTCTGGGAATCGGTTACAAGGCCTTCCGTAGACTCCTGTTAGCTTTGAATTTCTGTATCTGTAGCTGAGATACTTCAGTTCTAGAACTGAGATGTGTTTTGGAGTACTTATCAGAGTATTTTCTTATCGCAGGTCCAGAGAGGCAACTGTTTGCCTCTATCTGTTAGAGGCAGTCTCCTAAAATTCCCACCCAAGTCTTCAGTAAAGCTCACTCTGACTTCTTTGACTGAACAACACTTTTCTGATCACCAAACATATTTATGCTGACAGTATTAGCAGATAAGAAGTCCCAACAAAACTCTACACACTGGAAAAAAAAAAAGAAAAAAGAAAAAAAAAAAGAAATATTGTAGAAGCAAACTCTGTAAACTTAGGTTAGCCTGCTAATGTAGTTGCCCACTGCTTCGTTATTCTTTGAGAATCTTCTGCAATTCACCTGGTATGTGAGATGCTCTGAATCTTCTAATCTTGCTGTATGCAGGAGGCATTAATCCTCATTCTTTTGTCAGTGGTCAGCCTGGGAAGGTTATTCCCATACCTAGTTTTCTCCTCCAGTTTGGACCTACAATAATACTCCCAGTAGTGTAGGATATTTTTTTACCATCTCTCTTTGTAATTTATATCTTACTAAATTGTGTCTATGCTCAGTGCTTAGATACACAACTGATATATTGTGCCTTAAAGAGTTCCTGTGCATGAGGGAGTTGAATTAAGCGTCCTGCATATGGTCTTGTCTGTTTAAGTCTGCATGGGTAACAAGTCAAGTCAGAGAGCCTCATCCTGGCTGTATGAAGTGGCTAAGAACCTGATTACCTGTACTCCGCTGCATTTAGGATGGTTGCTATTTGGAGATACACTACAGTTTAATTCACATGCTCCTTTGGTTCTTTCACATTTCCTTTTCTGTAGAAACATTTAAGTTAGCCAGTGGGGGTTGATATTTCATTCAGTATCTTGCAGGGTGTGCTGTACTGCACTCATTCCTCTCTCTCTATCCTCTCTGCCTCTGTGGCTCAGTGCCTGTGCTGCTGGAGGGCTGTGTTTTTGCATGAAAGATGAATCCAAATTCCCAGCAGTGATCAACGAGCTCAGAGGGCGCTTGTCATCCAACAAGTATTAGCTGTGGTATCCTGGTCGTGCTCCCACAGTCTGCCTTCACTGTAAATCTGGACTGTTCCTCTGCTTTTTCTGGTGTATGTGCAGGAGTTCCCGACTTCTGTGCCCTAAGCTGTTGCTTTCATGCTGCTGCCCTGATCTGTTTAGTAGCTGCTGCATTTCACCCTTGGCTTAGCTGAGTTTGACTGCTGGATTAAGTGCTCCCATTATAGCCTATATATCAGTTTGCAAAGCACTTTGCAGCCGTTTGTAATGAGAATTAATCTGTTATTAATGAGTGAAAGTGTATGTGGCATGAAGCAGCCATGTGCTTAGTAAAGGACCCGTTCTTTCATGCGTGAAGCTGAATGAATCATTTTTCTTCAGTGCGGATGTGCAGTGGCAGTATTTGATACAGTAATTGAATGGTCCAGTTAGGATACAACTTAAAGGGTTTTGCATTTCCTGGACTTTTTTTTTTTTGCCTTCAATACCTTAAAACCAGGAAGAAATTAGGAGAATTTACTGAATGCCATTAATTTTTGAATATCAAAATGGGAAATACTGATTAAATGGTGAAAAAGCGATCGCAGAAAATAAATGTCTGTTAAATTGATGGAGTCTGCATGTCACCTCTGGCTCAGCAGGCTTTGGGGTGTGCTGCATTTCATTTTGACATATGTGTATTTTTTTCTGAGTAGCTTATGGTTATGCTAATGGCTGACGAAACTGTTTCTGTCAAAGGTGAGTCGTAATTTTGAGCTGGTTGGACGGGTTAACTTGGATCAGTTGGAACAAATGAAGGGGAAAACAGAGAGCTCCAGCAGTGATGATGAAGAAAAAGAAGAAGAGTTAAGCCCCAAGACTGAAGAGAGAGGTCAGTACAGTTTTTTTCTTTTTCTTTTTTTTTTTTTTTCTGTTTCTTCACAGTGACATGCTGCAGAAGTCCCACCAAGCAAGGTCAGCTGTTCACTCTACTCTACATTCTTTTAGACTTATGCAGGCATGCCAGCAGGAGCAGAATGCAGCTTTTGTGAGAAGACACCACCAATCCTGGGGAAATCTTATGTTTCTAATCCTTATCACACAGTTTTCTGACTGTTAAGAAAATACATTTCTTAATGACTGTTAAGAAAACACAAATAGGATCTTTGCCTTATCTGCCCATGCAGATAACAGATGAATGTCTTGATGCTATTCGATCTAATATTTTAGTCATCTGTCAGATTTTCTGTGTTGGTAAGCAGTTTTTAGCTTCACCCTTGTCACTGTTCAAGCAGGGGACAAAGAGGTCATGCCCAAACTTTTTAGTTGGCTATTATTAACTCTCAGTCCAGCATTCCTTCCTTGTCAGAGAGTCATTCTTGTTGTAGATGTTGCAGTTGGTGGCTCTAGAACTATGTTAGAACCATGCCCAAACTATTCCATTGTGTTTCTTAAGTATGAGCCTAAGTTTGTGTCAGTAATTAATTTCACAGACTTCAGCAAGGCTGGGTCATGTTCTTATTAATGAACAAATTTTGATCAAAGTTATGAAAAAGAAAGTCCTCCTGTAAATCAAACTATGTTGTCTTTCTCCTCTCCAATGTGAAAACTAGCTTACTGCAAGAATTTGGTCTAAATTATTGTCTAGTCTGCTCTGATATTCAGTTTATCAGTTAAATGCAGTAAAAAAAAATGTTCACAACTCTTAAATGAGCCCTGTCATGCCTGAGTGTTGGGTTCCTGGGATGCCTTACCCTACTGGTGCTGATAACTGTAGTTAGGCAAGTATCTACATACTTCATTAAAAATATCCCAAGATGTTTGCCTTTTTCCTCCAGAATTTTCAGCTATCAGTAGAAGATTCATTTTTAATTCAGGACTAATTCACAAAAGAACAGATGTCTCCCCAAGTCCTCTGTACCTTGAAGACTAAAGTTTATAAATTTAAAGGATGTTTTCAGAACAAGAGGGGCTTAGATCATTTCACATTTTTAATAGCCAGACCCCAGTGCCTTGGCTTTTGTTTAGTGTGCCTACGAAATCAGTTCAGTCTGTGCTTATCACTGGCACTTCACTTCAAGTTTAGTTAATGATAGCTTTTATTTAAATGAGAAAAGAAGGTAGTTGGATAGGAAACCATTTAAATTTTAATGTAGAGTATCCTTTACAAAAATCTTAGATAGCAACAGTAGAGGAATCAAGTGATCTGCTAAAGAGATAGGCATTTCAAAGTTCTTGGATATTAAGTTGTTAGGAAACACACTAGGTCTCTTCAGATAGTGTTTAAATCCTCTGAGCTTCATGGCTGGAATGCTGACTGAATAATGCCTTGACTGCAGGACCACCCCCCTTCCTCTCAGTTGCAGTTGTAGTGTGCTGATTAATGTTTTGTATAGACCCACAGCTAGCAAGGGATGAAGAGTCGTGCTGTCCTTGTGAGGATTACTTTAGCATTACGTCCAAGCACAGGTGCTGAGTGACCTTGGAAACTGGAGTATTCAGAGCAAGGGAAAGAAGGTGCTGTCTGACAAGCCTTGCACATCCGTGTAAATGGGAGGGAGGGAGACAGCCCAAGGTGAAGTTCCTTGTTAAAATTATCTCTGTGATACTTGATTTTGTGACATTTGTTGTGCAAACATAAAAATAGCACCTTGTACACTGGAGTTGTACATTCGCAGGGAAAAGAGATGAGTTATCTCTGTGTTTCATGTGAACAATAGTTAAGCAAGTGTCTTTAACAATTCTGTTTTTATTTATTTTTTCACATGTTGGTGTATTTCTTGACAGTGACTTGTATATGATCATTTATTTAAAAAAAAAAAAACAAGCGTATTTTCTGGCTTGTTGCACAGGTGTTCTTTTCTGACCAGACCATAGAGGCAGTGTTTGATACGTGTTAATTTGCCTCCCTTGAATCCATACCACTTGCATTGCAACATACTACAGTAGATAGAAAATGCAGGAAACATTTATGCCAACTGCAAGAAGTTGTATTTGCTGTACTTTTCTCCTCAAGATGAGGATTATCACTTTAAGGTTCAAGATACAAAGTACACTTTTAAAAATGTCCTGGTGAGATAGGTGAAGGTGTGGTTGGATGCAGAGTTGTATGCTGACATCTTCTCCCAGTGGATTTACAGAAGTTACTTCTACCCTAGAAAATTTTGCTTTGTTAGCAGAAGACCAGACCTGGGCTTTTAAATATTGCCTGTCACCATGGCTAATGGTGTCACAGCTTTCAAACCATATCAAACTATGTAATCTCATATTCCACTTGGGTGCTTTTGACAATCGTAATCTTTGTGGAGTTAGCAGGAAGCGTGATTTGCTGAGAGTGTCAATTTGTGTCCCTGAGAATCTGGAAAGAAATGCTGTCTGAACCCTCTGAAGCCTGTGACTTTGGCAGAACTAGGATTTCTTTCTGTAAGTCAAAAGAGCAGCCTAGCTTCTCCACTTCAACTTCAGGCTGGTATGCGAAGCTCTGAAGGTGCAAGGAAGAGAGTGTTGCTTTTGGGCAGTGGACCAAAGAAGGACTACTGCCCACGTGATCCTGCAGAGATGGGTATGTCCTGTCAGCAGCAGATGAACAGCTGTGTAGATGGGAAGGGAAAAGAGTATTTGGCTGCTGGTGAAGGACAGCAAAAAATACAGTGAGCTGGGATGAAGAAGGCGGCAGAGGCGGGAAAAGAGGGTGTCTGGTGTACAACCCAGAACAAAAAGCTGCCCTGGCTACAAACTGTGCCTCATATGTCCTCTATCTCAATCTTAATTTCCTGTTCTTAACAGAAACCAGAATCCGCTTCCACAGTAGAGGAAAAAAATGTGGTCCAGAAGTGCTTGTACCTGTTGTTACCTGCAAAAAAAAAAAAAAGAAGAGGTCAGGTTGTTATCTGTCATCTGTAGGCCTCAGAGAACAGGTTCTGATACACCTCTGGATTTACAGATTT